>NC_141272.1:8482500-9178750 GCF_054856545.1 Hippocampus guttulatus | reverse complement strand
AAAACTGGTACTGGATATCCATTATACGAAAAAAGAAATGATGCACGTTAGTTTCATCTGATAGTACTGTAACACAAAACCATTATAGAGTACATTGAAACATTGCTAGTATAAATTGGCTGTTTTTGCTACTGTAACTAAGTTTGTCTGTCCATTCCATATATTGTATAGATACTAACGTACAAGTCTATGAATGGGTCTGTATAACATTGTTATGTATTTATACTATAATTACAGATGGAGAGAGGGGCGGGGGCCACTGGTGTGACCCCTGCCGCAAAGAGGAAATGAAGTCCAAGGAGCCTTTCACCCAAAGATTGGGATTTGTAGACAAAGCCCTTGAGAATCGGCGGACATTTGCGCCGATGCTCGTGTGTGAAGCCGCGCCCCCTGCAGCCCCGACGTTCCATCGGGTCTGTCGGCGCAGCAACGGAAAAGAACATCCACGCTCGCAAATCGAGGAACGTGGAGGAATTGAGTTTACATTCATTGTAGCAGCACAACCCAGCCAGTCCTCCGCCCCCCCCCCCCCCCCCGTTGGCAAATGGAGGGGGATGGTGGGCTTATTCGTGCACCCTCACCGTCAGGGTAGGAGTTTAGGCCCACAACACTTTGGTGCCCAGTGACAGTCAAGTGCACTTGGTAAGAGCCTCACGGGTCCCCTTCTCCCGCTCGGGGGCTACTGTGCCCCCATCACATGGGATCAAGCGCAGTGTACGGGCGTGAGGGTTTTCAACAAAAGGTGAGGGTAGAAGGGAATGGCGTGGGAGTCACCGCTAACGATGTCAGCATAAACGGCAGGAACAAAAAAAAAGGGTTGTTTTTGTTACGTCCTAACACGGTTGAGCACTGATCACATGACACGGTAGTGCTCTAGGAGTATTGGCGCCCACACTGAAAAGAAGGAAAAAGTCATTTTCAAAGAATAAAGTCTCATATCTATCGCTGGCTTAAGAGCAATGTTGCCTAAGTTGTTTTCGGAAAAAATAAGATGAATGACAATTTTTGCCAAGCTCAAAGTATTTTATTGTTATCGTATTTTTTAATTTATGGTCGCAATATCCACCCATCCATCCGTCCATTTTCTATTCCGCTTATCCTCACGAGGGTCACGGGCTGGTTGGAGTCTCTCCGAGCTGTTTATGGGTAGTAGGCGGGTTACACCCAGAAGTGGTTGCCAGCCAATCGCGGGGCAAACATTGACAAATAACTTTTGTGCTGACAATCACACCTCGGGACAATTTAAAGAGTTCTATTAACGTGCCATGTACAAGAACAAAATTGTATTTTGCCAAGGAAAAAAACAACTTGTATATCTGTGATAACAAGTTGTATATTTTGAAAATGAAAATTTGAATGTTTTGAGGAGAAGACAATGTATTTTTGAGATTTTAAAAACACATTTTGAGAAAATGTATATTTTCAAGATCATTCTGTCAAAACATGATGACTAATCTTACAGCCTCTCAGCTTTATTTTTGAAACCTTTTTTTTTCAGTGACATAATTTTGATAATTCTCTTTACATTATAACTTTTTTCAAGGTATTATAACTTAATTTTCATAAAACGATGGCTGTATTATAACTTTGACTTTATTCTTTTTCTCACTACATTTTTTTTTAAATTGCAAATGTCCGACATTTTACATTTCTCTCGTAAAATTACTCTTATCATGACATTACGACTTTTTAATTTAATAATTTATAACTTTTTTTCCTTCCTTTTCAGTGCAATTCTAATGATGCGTATCTCACTGAGCCAAGATTTTGAAAGTTGCAAACAGGTGCAAAGACATTCGCCAGACATTCCCAAACCATTGTAATGGTTGCAAACAATTTTTCTTGTTGCCATCAACTTTTGAATGTCTTTCTTTGTGACATTTGACAAACACGGTCGAAAAAACAACAACATTCGCTGTGTGTACACACACTTGCAAACCTTGACCGCTCAGTAAGATGTGGGCTTTAGTACTCACTGGCTGTGTAGCGCATCAGAATCAAGGCACCTCCCTGTAAACTGTATGTAATTATATTTTTTTTTTAAAAAAGCGATTTTGACTAACCGTTGTCAGATTTTTGTTGATGTGTACTTATTGATATGACTTTCTGGTCCCTACTTTTCTTCTCTGTGTGTTTGTGATGTGGTGAGGAGACAATAAGGCCGGAGAGAGGAGATATCAGGTAAGAATCAACCATCTAAACTCTCCCAAGTGCATAATAATAGTAGTTCACGAGCCACACTGTCAACTCCAATTAGAACGACGACGACGACGATGACAAGAAAAAGAAATGAGCTTTGACCAAAAGGCCCGGGTGGCAAGCTCCTGGTGGACTGAAGCCAAGTGGACCAAACCGCAGACCAGCGTCAGTCTTTGGAATCAAATAAAACATTCAGACCTACAAAATCATTTTGAGAAAAAAAAAACCCAAACAAAGAAATTTTTACATAGGCTGTGGCGTACAAAACATAGAGAGCGCTTTAGTGTTTGTAAACCTCTATTTCCTACAAAAAAATGGCATTAAAATAAATATGACTTTTTAAAAAAATATAAATACCATCATTAAGTGCTATTCACTAGTGAGTGCTTTTTAAGTCTTTTTCTTTGTAGTTGCCGTAGAAAAATATACATTATTTACATTTTTTTAAAATCCTGACATTAGCCTTTTCTCATCAAAAAAAAAAAGACAGAATAGACAAGACTTAAATCGATAAGAACCACAATGGTTATCACAAGAGGCGGTGCGAAAGTATTAATTCCAGGGCGCCATTTTTTTTTTTGTTTGGTTCTCTTTGCTGCTGTCATTTGGAACAATGAGTCCAAACGGAATCCTTAAAAACAAAAGACGAGCGAACAACGATGGCGCACGTTCTTGAGAATCCACTGCTTTCTATGGATCGCATCAACAAGGTAAGACCCCCCGCCCTTAAAAAAAATAATAATAATAAAAAAAGAGATAAATAAGTCTACTAAAGCATGTCAGTAGAGTCTTGGGGCCCGAGGCAGTCAGTCCACCAGAATCTCAAGCTGCCTTTCTTCCGTCTTTCTCTCGCGCTCTCTCTCAAGATGCTCCAGCCAGTCAATAACATAACGCTCCCGTGGCCAAATCAAGTGCACGGGTGTGATCAATAACCTTTTTCCCCCCGCTCATTTGTGTCGCTCTCTGGTCAGCAGGTTTGTACCCTTAGCAAGGTCAAGTCACCATGGCTCTGAAGGCAAAAGGGCACATTCACACAGGCCAAATGTGCAGAGGAACAGCTGATCACACCAGAGAAAATAATCTAATTCAAACGGATTTCTTGTTCCTTCGACAAATTGCACTTTGGTGTAAAACGGAACCTTTGATTTTTTCTTCTTCTTTGAAACGTCTCGTTAATCTTTAAACTGATCAAGGATGGCCAATGTAAAAGGATTTCTTTATCTGCGTTTATCCAAATTTAATAAAACGGAAGTGCCAGTCAGCTAAAGTTGAAGCTTGGCGAGCCATATGACGCGAAAGGAGGCACAATTTCTATTTTATGGCCCTTCCTCCTCTGCATATTCAGTCCAAACGAGAGCGGACTTGGGTTCAAAAGTCGGCACAAACTTGTCAGTTGAGGAACTTGCGGCACTTCTTGGCGCCGCAGTTGCATGGCAGCTTGTTGCTGGCGTCCTCCACGGGGAACTTGTAGTCATATGTGAGCTCCTCGCCGCGGTGTATGCGGCGGGCGGCCAGGATGACGATATGCTTCAGGCCGTCCGCCGTGACGACCCGCGAGTAGCAGTTGGGCTCGCACGAGTGGTTGATGAAGCGTGCGGCGTTGCCGTGCATGGTGGCGTCCACCACCTCGTAGTCATCGATGCGGAACATGTAACAGCCGATCCCCTTTAAAGAGAGCCAGATTGAAGTTCAGCGACCGACGAGCTACAGCGGTGGCGTCAGCGCTTGTTTGCCCGTGTGTGATATCGCACGCTGGTATGCTAGTTACCACAGCAATTGATGTAACAAGACTGTGTACAGCTAACTTTTTTTTTTTTACTAACTTCATTCATAAAACTCTACTGATTACGTTTTAACATGAAATACTTTTTAAAGGTCAATTTAACAATTTTAATGACAATTAAATGCTTGTTTACTGAAGGAATTATCGTATGTTTTAGTTAGCATACATTCTCAGCAATCACAATTCTTTGTGTGCGTGATGCCTGACAGAATTATGGTCATTTTAGCCCAGATCGCTTTTCTTTTGGTTCTGAGTATGTGAAATGTGACAGTACAAAAACCATACAAATCCTTTTTTTTTTTTTGCAATCTCATCGAGCTGTTTTTTTAGCCCAGTGGTACCTTGATTTATGAGATTAATTCGTTCTGTGATGTTGTGTAACTCAAAATAATCTTTACCTATTTAAATTCAACAAAAATGAAATGAATCCATTCCAGTCCGCCCAAAAAGCATCTGAAAAATGTATAACTAATTTGTGCATCATGATTTCCTACTTTAATCGAGTTGATTTAGCGCTGCTCTTTCTGTTGTACACGCATTAGCCACTAAGGGGCAGTATAATACAATCATACATCACTGCAATATCGATGGTAGTATCCTCTCTTGGCAGTCTCACATAATGTGTTAGCGCAGCATAGCAAAGGATAGCATATTTTTACTAGGCAAAGTTATGCGATTTGCTTAAATATACATGCAAGTGTCTTTGTTAGGTTAATATTAACAATAAACCTCAAGTGGGAACGGCAAGAAACAGCCTCAAGCAAACACACCTTGACCTTTGTTTTGGAGATCTGTTTAGCTGCCCAAGGGCAAAGGGCACACTTCGGTAGAGTGCAGTAAACATCATTGAAAAAAAAAAAAACACTTGTGAGTCAATTTCTGCTTGCAAAATAAAGCCAGATTTTTTTTTTTTTTTTAATGACCAAGCGATAGCCCATAGCGCAAAAAAAAAAAAAATCATCAATTGGTGAACCCAAAAGGCAAGGTATCACTGTACATACGTACTGTATACACACAACCAGTGAAAGGTTTGGACACACTCTGTCATGTTACTGAATGAGAAAACTCTATCCAAAGTTTTTACAGGTGAAAACAATATTGTGTATTTTTACCGACTGATGGACTAACTTTAGGCCTGGGGTGCCCAAGTCTGGTCCTCGAGCATGTTTTATATGTCTCACTCCTCCAACACACCTGATTCAAATGATCAGCTCATCACCAAGCTTCGCAAAAGCCTGATAACTAACCAGATCATTTGAATTAGCTGTGTTGGAGGAGGGAGACATCGAAAACAGGCTGGATAGGGGTTCTCGAGGACCGGACTTGGGTGCCTCTGCTTTAGGGTGCTAACTCGAAAGGGAAGACTGTCAAAGTGGCCCTTGGAAGAATGGTCTGCATAAAGTGATTCTGCCACCTTAGCTCCACACGTGCTTCTCGTACTCACCTTCCCGTCGTAGTATTTCTCCCGCTTGTCCGTGAGCACGGAGCGGATCACGTTTCCAGAATATTCAATGACCATCTCGCCTGCATCGATGGCTTTCTTGCAGAACAGACCTCGGCCATGAATGGGGGAGCTTTAAAATGATAACAGATCACATTACAGGCCCAGTATAAAGACTTGTGTATGGTTTTGCTCTACTTTTTTGACACCCTCATACATCAAGCTCAAAACAACAGAACTCCCCCCCCCCTTTTTTTTGCCCGTCCTGTACTCACTAACTAAAAGACTCGCAGCATGCAGAATACAATAGCATCCAAAATCTAATTATTTATAACTGATTACCGAAACACTCCGATCGTTTCCTTGGAGGTGGCTTTGAGGTGTTTGAATCTTACAGAAAGTGGCAGTTCCATCGATGCACGCCTGCAGTCAGAGCAAGGAGAGAATAATTGAACAAATATAATCATTTCTCTCAAAATTTTGCATGCTGTCTAACTGACCTGGCAGTCCTGGGCTGTCCGTCCTCCTCATCATCCCGCTGTGGCCTGTACTCAGGAGGCTGGCGGTGTTTTGAGGCCAAGAAATTGAACATGTCAAAAACGGACCTCCTGCGGGGCAGATAAGATGGAACAAATGGCACCATTTATACAGGCTGTTGGTTTATAGCAATTCCTGTGACATGCAAGTACTTATTGTTGTATATTAAATGTGTGGGTCACGTCCAAACCTGTGGTGGACCTCCGCGCGCGCTGAGCCATGGGGGTTGATGTGGAGCGCTTCGGTTTCCTTGGGTTTGTGGAAACGGAAGCGGTAACTCCGACAGTGTCTGGAGCCGTACAGCTGCTCTAACAAGAACACCACAGCTTCATGAACCACTCCCAGCATCCCGAGTCCATTAACCCCTGTGGAAAGTGAAAAGGAAAAAATCTCTACTTCAGCTGAATGAATTCATATATTTGGAAATGGGACATTTTTTAAAATGTATAAAGCACAGTAAATATATACCTAATATCAGCTGCATTTTAACACCCCCCCCCCGATATATTTCAAATCAGAAAAGTCACAATAAATAGGATCCGTCCAAAAAAATCTTTAGAGATTTTCCTGTGGCGTGGTTGTGTTAAGACATCCGTAATTGTTAAACCTCTTCAATATTTACAATCACTTTATTATTATGTGTGTGTGGTCAACAATGAATTCAACTGAGCCACAGAATCCATGATGATCATGTGAAATGGAACGGAAGCGACCCGAAGCTCGAACTGTTGCCAGACACAACTTGAGGAGGAACTGGATAAACTGTTGAGTGTTTGGAAGTCACCGCAATAGAAACAGCAAGGAAAAGCCAACAGTTAGCCTAGCTTCTTCTACAACTACTACTTTCTTCATTTTATCTTCCTGACGTACCGCACCATGCTGCCTCTCACATGACAAGGAGATCCCAGATCGTGCGTGTGTCAGTGTGTGGTGTACTGAGTTGGTCATTGTGAGTAAACCACACACTATCAAAGCAGTAAGAACACGCATACTGATTGGTTTTTTTTCTTTTCTCGTATTTTAAAAGTTGGTTAAGATTTCGAAAACTGGTAAGCCGTTCAGAAAATGGATGCTCTGCATGTACCCCACTTGAGAACAAAATTGCCAATTTACCTTCAAATGACACCTTTTGCAGTTTGGCATTCGAGCGAGCTTCCTGCACTTTATCAGTCAAGGACTTCCAGGCATCTGTGAACCAGACAATGAGGACATGATGTTGAAGTGTGTACAGTGAAACCCTGTTAACTCATTCAGTACCAGCCAATTCTAGCCCAAGTCTGAAAAGACGTTTAAAAACGTCTTTGGGAGTGAATAAGTTAATCGAGGGGCGGCGGGGTATGGTGGGGGGGTATAGCTTTCAAGATCCAGACCTCCATGTAATTGGTAAAAATCTGTGCTGGAGGAAAACCATACAAAACATTTTTTCATCTGGATTTATCACACGCATGTAAACATATTAAACACACACACAAATCCGTAAGCATATTAAACATACATATTAAAGTGTCTGTGTACATGACTGTGTCTTTAAGAAGCAGAGCTTGGGGCCTCGTGGGGTGGAGTGTGACGTCTGTGTGTGCAAATATCTGGGGGGTGTGCTGTGGTCGACAGCAACTCCTGCGTGAGTGTCTTCACTGTCTTTAAATGTTTGACCGTGCATCTGCGGCTCGCCTCTTCCACATGCATGCATTACACTAAGTATCCCCATTCAAAAAGATTTTTAAAAAATTGCAATCTAGCAGGCTTAATGGAATGACTATATTGTAGGGGTGAAACGGCGGCACGGTGATCGACTGCTTAGCACGTACGCCTCACAGTGCAGAGGTGCAGGGTTCGATTCCGGCTCCAACCTTCTGTGTGGAGTTTGTGCCACCAGAACAGAAACATTTTCAATGGCTGCAGCCCTACTAAACAGTACTGAACAATATATTTTGAGGGTATGCAGGCCTTGTACAAGATTTCAGCAGAAACTGGGCAATTTGATGAGTGTTAGAAACATAGAAAAATAAAACACATTTTTAGATCTCTGATGTTAAGATCTACTTCTATAAAAGTGTAAAAAGCATTTCAAATCTATTGTAATAGTCAGAAAATCTGATCTTAGACTTGTTCATTCACCTTCAATACTTTCACAGCGTATGTGGAAACCATCTTCACTGTGAATCTCAAAGATGATGCCCTTCTTGGGTTTGCTGTCCAAAGCCGTGTCTTTGCTGCTGCCATCTTGGTTGGGTGGTAAAGCAACTGCGAGACAACCTGGTCTTGTGACAGTCGAACCCGTGTCTTTCACCGCAACCTTTCCAGGGAAACCACGATCTTCTGAACTCTTATTTTTGCCAAGGACACTGTAAATGAGTGAAGTGAGCATTGACACAGCTCAATAGAAACAGTATAAAGAGAGGTAAGGAAGCGGAGTGTCTTTATACCTCTTGCTTGTTGCCTTATTTGGCCGCTCGTCCGTGTCCATGGGCACAGGATAGCTCTCTTCTTGAGAGGTGCTTTTAAAGACAAGTGGACAATTGGCATTTTAAATTCAATTGGAGATTCTGGAAGGTGCCAGTTGCCGAATGAACTCACCTTGATTTTGAGGGGTTTTGTCCTACAGGGTTATTGGGAGGTTCCTCCTTCTGGGAGACCCTGACCTTTTTACCATTGCTCAGGTCTGTGCTCTTCCTGCTCCTTTTGGCTTTGGGTTTGCCCTTCTCTGCCCTCGAAATTGTAATTGTGGCGGATGCCACACCAGTTGAGTTTTGCAGGCTTTGATCTGAGGTTCGGCCTATGGGGGTGGTTCTGTTGCTCTGGGAGTTCAGGGAACTCTGTGTCTGAGTAAACACTCCGACGACCCGGCCTTTTGTGGGGCTCAAAGGGGTGGCTGGCGCAATTGTAACCGTGGTGCTCGAACCGGACTCCGCAGTCGGAGCTCTGGCAAAAGCCTGATGCAAGTGCACAGTGGTGCCTTCTGTATCTCCTTGCTGATTGACGGCCACACTGAAAGACTGCTGCGAAGGCAGGACACAGATACTGTTGGCTATGGATGTCACAGGGGAGCCGAGTTGGGATACCAGAGGAGTTCCCCCCGTCGACTGAAGGAGCATTGGCTGATCGGACAGGCTCAACCCGTGTGGGCTGGCCTTGAACAGCAGGTTGCTAATGGGCCTTGTGATTTCCGTTGAGCTGAGCACGGGCGTCGAGAGGGACATTGACCCAGATGTCAGAAGGCCGGCAGCACCCCTAGAGGGCACAGGAACAACATTTAAAACTGACTGACTGGGGTTGAGTCCAGAAGGTAAGATGTGAGTGGAGGAATCCAGCACACCAGCTTGGGCAGGGCCAGGAATCCTCGGCTGAATGAGTGTGGTGGGCTCCAAGTACATGACATTACCGGATTTTGGTTTTTTGATAATATTGGGAACCTTGCGCTGAGAGCTGGCTAGAGTGCTTAACTCAACTACGCCACCAGGCTGGCCGGGGATGCTAGCAGTGATTTGAGGGGACGACAGGTTGATGAGGGTCATGTTCGTAGGGCCAACATCAGGGGCCAGAGTGGGCTGACTCTGTGAGCGAGCCAATTTCTTGCTTTTTTTCGGCAGAAGACGAGAGATAGGCCTCTTCTTGCCGTGGGCGGAGGAGAGCACAGTCGGGATGGCGGTGAGAGAAGACGCGCTGGAAACGATGGCAACACTGGGTCCCAACTCGCGTGGTCCGCCCGCCTCGGAGACCAGAATCTGAGGCTGCTCGTGAGCTTGAGAGGACAACCCAATGAAAAGCCCTGAAGTGGTGCTTGGAATTCCTGTCTGGAAGCCAGCCTGTGTCGCCCCTCTGAACGTGTGAATCTGAGGGGAGTGAGACATCGTACCTAAAACTTTGCCACCAGCAGGAAATATCGGCTGAGATGTGGATAGCCCGGTATTCAAGCCTGTGGCGAGTGTCATGGAGCTCAGCACTGCTTGAGAGCTAGTGTCCATCACTCCTGTGGCTGTTATCTTTTGGGTGACTCCATTTGGGACGGTCTGGAGGACGTAAAGTGGCTGAAACTGCTGGTTCACAACAATGAGTTTATCAGGGCTCGGTTTGATGACAGCTGGAGTGGAAACCTGAACTTGGGATGGTCCCGGACCAGGCACAGGGCTTGGGCTTCCTGCGGCTGTGGCTGAGGTAGGGAGGAACTTCTGACCCTGAAGAGGAAGTGATGGGGAACTTGGCAAACCGGGAGTGGCAGAATTCCTCGATACATCCTGGTTAACTGGCGTTTCCAACACTTGACCAATCGCAGGACTAGGGATAAACTGCTCAGGGGTCATGTGACCTTCAGCGACTTGCGTATCCCTGTTTCCCAAAGGTGCAACATCATGTTGATTCTCCGAGGGTGACACTCCTGGTCCTGCTCTTTTCTTGCCCCCACTCTTCTCGCCACCCATTGCATCTGGGTCGGACGTCAAGCCCAACATGTTGTGCTCTGAGGTATCTGAGATGAGGTTGCTAGCAGTATGGTTCTGACTGGAGTTCACAGTAGGACTGCGTGTGGTTAGTACAGAAAGATCGGAGGGCAGCTCAAGTGGAAGATAAGGCTCCTCAACAGATATGGAGCTGTTCACACTACTTTCCCCAACCCCTCCAGTCTCAGCACTGGGCAGTGGCTCGGCGAAGTCATCAAACAGAATATCTTTCCGCCGGTTGACGTCCACCCCGACATAGCCCTCATCTAGAAGCAGCTCGGAGGAGGAAGTCTCTGGCTGCTGACCCAGAGCCTGCATTGACATGGAAGGTATGTTCAGAACAAACTCCATAATGTCTGACGGCAAAATGTTACCGCAGTCGTCACTGTTGTTGTTGTCAGAGTCAGATTTATGAAGGTCTGTGTTGATGGAGAGCTGAGCATCGAGAGGATCCTGGCCCTGACTTTGTGACTGCGACTTGACCACGCCGCCTAAAGAGAGGCTGTTCTCTTTGTGTCCTTTTCGGCCTTCTCGAGTGTTTACGCTCAACGTTCCACTTCCTCCACCGCTGGTGTGTGCACCCTTGGCAGACTCGTGAGAGTCCAGTTTCCCCTGGTGCCTGTCTCTGCCCCTTCTTCTTGGAGTGCTCTTTTGCAGCTTGGAAGCTGAGGTGGCCGTCGTAGTGGTGGTGCTCGTGGTGCAGATGCTCGTGTCGCTTTCTGAGCCGTCATCAATGCCGTCAAGCTGACCAATGTGCTGCTTACCCAAAGTCCTGTGAAACACGGCATACAAAAGTCAGACTGATCGTAGTGTGAGACGACGCTGTCATACGCGTTATTCATCGGACCGCTTGTCACAAAGGGTATTATGCTAAAACATGTTTCCACAAAGATTGTGGAATAGTCAGAGCACTGCATTGATATTTTACATTGAAATCAGCATAAGTGACAGGCAAATTGCTGATTTAACAACCTGGTTTGAAATTAGACCGCATTTGTTTATCGTCTGCTCTGAGGATAATGCTCAAGTAAAGGTGACAGGCTCTTATCTTGAGTGAATTGTTTGAAACTTGAGTGTGAAGTGTCATGTTGAATATTCATTGGTCATTACGTTTGGCATTGATGGTGAATGGAGGAGCATTCGGGTCAATTTAGTGGAGAGTGTCAGAAATTTAAGATGACAATGATTTGTACAAAATATTAAGATGAACTTACAGTGCATTGAGCATATTGTCCTCAGTTTTTTCTTGCGCCCTCTGCTGCTGCTGTTCTTCATCTTTTAGAAAGCGTTGGAGCTGGGAGCCACGACCCAAACACTGATCGAGTCCCTCTATTGAAGGCAGGCCGTCACCCGGGTTGATTATTGTCCGCGTGAAGTTGTAGTAATAAGGATCCTTGACTCTCTGGTTCATTCCACTGTCCTCTTCATCTCCACTGTCCCCTGATGAAGAGGAGGTGCTGATATCATCTGCTCCGTCCACCTGCCCCTCGGCTGATTTCTTGCGGCCAGTCCTCCTTTTGAACATGGACCCAGATCCATCCCCACTCCCGTAAAACGGAAGGTCCTCTTCCCCGTAAGAGCGAACCCCATAAAAGGGGGTGAGTCCAAAGAACATGTTAGCGCGAGCACGGGCACTACGACGAGGGTAACGCCGCTTGGCCGAACCTGAACCGTCGCTGTCATCTTCATGATGTGTATCGTCCATACCTCTGTCATGATCATCATCAGGGCCTTCCACTTCATCTTGCATTTTTTGAGTGAGGAGGCTGTGGTGGTCTCGGAGCTCAGTGCATGGGCGGTCTTTGTGCGAGTCCTCCTCCTCTGTTTGGGTCTGGGCGTCAGATTCTGAGCTGTCAGTGCTGCTGGCGGAAGGTGAGGAGAAGAGAGTAGGGCGGGCACAGTGACGGATTCCCTGGCCAGCAGGGGAAACAGAAGAGGTAGTGGTCGTGGGACAGGAGGAGTCGACGTTGCTTGTGCCGTTGGGGTTGGTCTTAATGTCGGGCTTCAGCGGAATTAAAACCGTTTTTTTTACGGGTTTCTTCTCTCTCGAAGACAAAACTAACTGTTTCATTGTTGGTTTGATGTGGCACTGAAAGGACGTTTTCATCCCTTGCATATTGGCCACACTGCAGCTGAAATTTGCTTTGCCCTTGGAAGAAGACCTTTCGCTTCCTGGGTTCTGCGGGTTCTCCCCCTGAAGTTTGCCATGGGATTTCGTGCTGCTTCCGAGCAGCTGAACTTTACTCTTCTTGTTGTTGTGAGAGGTGTGATTCATAACATGCGTGTCGGAGCTGCCAGCGGCTTTAGTATTATTGTTTAAGAGAGAGGATTTGCTGTCGTTTCTGCTGTTTTGGAGATGCTTCTCTCGGTCTCGGTCTTTGGACAAGTCTCGCTTGCCTGCCACTTTGACTTTGGAGTGTTTTTCTTTGGCGGCTGAGGCTGCAGCCGGGGCTGCCGTGTGTATGGAGCTCCGTTTGACGAGGTCGTCATCTCCTGGTGTCCTTGATGTCCAAACTGGTTTCATGGCCACTCCAGCAGCTGGACCTGACGAATAATCATTAGATTTTCGTGCAAGAGTTGGAGAGCTTGATTTTCCAACAACTGTGTCATTAAAGAAGGAAGATGGCGTTAAGCTTCCAGCGCTAGCGCTGCTGCCTTTCTCTGAGTTGGTCTTGTCCTTGGACTGAATGATGTGAGAAGCGGACTTGTGAAGAGCCAAAGAAATATTTTGGTCTTTGCTTCTATGTTTCCCGTGTTTGTGAGCCTGCTTTGTGCTGCCCCCTCTCTGCTGATGGCTGGAGAGTACAGCAGTGCCCACAGGAGGAGAAGACTGGCCCGAGCTGCCAGGTGCCAGCCTGGGGTTCTTACTTTCACCTCCACCATGTTTAGAATGATTGCCGGGGTCACTCTCTTTCCCTGAGTCTTTGTTTCTCTCTGTGCTTCTATAACTGGAGTCCCTTGAGTGAGGTCGACCCTTTTCAGAGTCTCTGCTGGATGGTCTGTCTTTTCCTGCTTCTCTGCTAAATTGTCGATGCTTTTCAGAGTCCCTTGGCGCTGAATCCCTGTTGATGGCTCTTGCTTTTTCAATATCCTTTGAGCTAGAATCTCTTAAGGATGATTTGCTTTTCTCAACATCTCTGTTGTTTGGCTCTGGATTGACCTGTTTGGCTTTGTCGGACTCTCTGTTTACTTTTCGCCTCTTCTCCGAATCTCTCAATGTGTCTTTATCGACAGTTCCTGCCCTGTCCAATTCTTTCAGAGCCGGTTTCCGCTTTTCTTGCTCTTTGGTTACTAATTCACCAGTGTCAGGATCCTTTTGCCTGAGGTCGCTTAATCTGTTCCTTTCAGGATCCTTGGTGGCTTGACCTTGACTCAAACCCCTAATTTTGTCTGTATTTCTCACTCCCTGATGTGTGGAAGATTGCGGTCGATTCCTGCCTGGCATGAAGAGTCTTGCCGTTTCCTTGTCCCTCTGGATTGAGTCCTTGCTGAGGCGTTTACCCTTTTCGGGGTCTCTGGCGGGTGATGAGATAAGTGGAGGTGGTGAAGTAAAAGGCCGTGGCAAAATGTGAGTTGGTGATTTCACCCCTCTTTCTTTATGCATTTGGTGCGGAGGAGGGGGAAGAGAAGGAGCGCTGTGACGTCGTGACTCAATATTACATGCGACAGGGTCCAGTGGTGACTCAGTGACTTGACTCTGGGGTTGAGCGACAACTCCTACCAGAAGAAATAACAACAGAAGATGCGATGACTACTTGATTGGCAATGCTCAAATAAGCTCCTGTGCACAATATTAATAAAACTGTATGTCAGTGTATTTCATTGATCCTACATTGGTAAAACCGGATAAAAAGGAGCAGGAGCTCATAATGACTCACTTCTACACACCTCTACAACAAAACAATTTAACATGCAGTTTACATTTGAGAGCTGCTGATGTCTGAATATTTGCTGACAGTTTAAATTAAAACTGAGAATTATCTATTTTAGTACAGACTCATATTAGTTTGCACTGGTTAAATAATGGACTTCCCAGTGAATGTAAAGTTAACACGAACGTATATTTTTTTTTTTACCTGGAGAAGGCAATGGACTTGGGCCCTGCGAATTCTGGGTGACAGGTGGGTAGCTTGGTTGTCGGTTTCTGGTGTAGACTCTGAGCTTCGGGGTCTTTGCAGGGGACAGAGTTTCTACGCGTCTCGGGGACTCGAATGGATCAGGAAACTCTTAAGGAGGAAAAAAGGTGACATCAACAACACAGTGGTTAATTGTGCTTCCAAAACTGGTCAACTTAAAGCTTGTGGTGTCCAGAGTGAGCAAGATACCTTGTACGGGACGAGGGCTATGTGCTATCGTGAGGTTTTCCTCAGGAGGCACCGTGCTTTTAAATTCAGAGACTCCCACAGGGGGTTGACAAACCAGGATCCTACAGGTGTACACGCAGCGCTTTCGTGCATCCAAAGTGCTCCAGTATACCCTAGAACATCTGGAAGAAGGCAGATGATGTCACTGAACCTTTCTTAAGACGCTATAAACTCCATTGCTGTTCAGTTCATTCTATTTTGAAAACCACCATGGTTATGAGCTCAAAGTATACTCTTCCCTAGCTTGCTATTCAACGTGATTTTTATCTATTTCCTGAACAGCATCCAAGTCACTGAACTTGTGGAAAACTATGGAAAAAGGGTAAAGAGTCTCCTTCAGTTATTCATTTTGATGTAGTGTCGAACAAAAAAATCATTTCCTTAATTTTTTCGAGGGGAGATAACTCTATATTCAAGTGGGACTACTTCCACTATATGATCCCCGTGCCCCTATTCACTATTGTTGTTATTGCTGCATTTGCAGCGATAACTTCTTCCAGATCTTCTGGTTAGGGGTTATAGCACCACTTGTTTCTTTTGCACGTGCTTCACGTGATGAAAATGCATGTGTGCAGTATATAGAGATTCTTCTATTGTCCTGGAGTAGGGGTAAATTTGTTTTTGACCCTTTAAAGGGCATCCAACCACATTAGGCAATGGACTTCCCCACGCCTCACTAGAAGGCCGTAGAATAGCAATTAATCAGCAATCAGTATAACAAGGCAAGGTTATCAAAGAAAAGGGTCAAATGTGAATCGATTTAAAAAGCACATCAATTAATTTGTTTTAAAAATGTAATCGCGATTTAACAATTCCTTTTCTGAGTGAAGACATATTTTGAAATGTAGAATTAACTAAACAAAACAAACAAACAAAAAACACACTTACTGGTATCCGATGGGAAAGAGTTTGCGTTCACAGTCTGAAAGTTCAGTCAGTATGCCCAAACAGTCAATGGTCATCGAGCCTAAAGGAATGGTGTAAAGTTGCAATCAGACATGAAACAAAGATGCACTAACAGGCTTTGATCAAGATTCACTGGCACTGCTCCACACTACCTATCATCATATGGACATTTTCAGGCTCCAGTCCTGCCAACCATTTCCTCTTTACACTGATTCCGTCCAGATCAACGAGCACCCTGCGGGTCACCTCAAAGCCAGACACCACCTGGGAGTAAGGAACAATTTAAAAATAACATTGCGGTGCTTTGCTGCAAGAATGAGTCAGAATTTCTCGTTGAAATCTTTCAATGTGCAGGATGTGCTTTTGTATGATGTTGTACGGAATTATCTGAGGTATAATGAGTCATTGTGAGTTTCTTACTTCTCCCTTAATTAGGTCCTTGTGTTTGGAACAATACACTTTCTTGTCTTCCAGAAAGACGCAATTGCCCTGGCGGGCACACATAAAGTGGTAGTTACTGGTGCAGGAGGTGAAGCAGCAACCGACTGTGGCTCCTGGCTTTTGACACACCTCACAGCACTGTGAAGATGAACATGAGGGCAAATTAACACTAAAGGCTTTGAGAGTGATGCCATAATGATACACGACTGGGCCACTTAACAAGATGAACCTGCATTATTTAATGAGAACCAACACTAGAGCTGGATCAGAAAATTCTCCATTTAGCAGATCTAACTTTCATTCCGGGCGTGTTACCTCAATAATTTCATTCATCCAATTTTCACCTGATCTCCTTCAATAATCTTTGTTTGAACAGTTGTCTGAATTTGGAACTGTGGCTCTCATTTTTTTCTTTTATACAAAGTACCACCGAAGGAAAAAAATACTGAACACTTGAAATACCACCATCATGACCAATATTAAAATACATTAGCTTAGTACACCTTGTGACTTACCAGCTGCTTTCCCCTGAGAAGAGCTATGTGTACGTTTTTCAGGAAGCCGTCATCGTCCTCAAACACCTCCGCTGACCACAGTGCACAATTCACATGTGTCCACTCATTCTGTCCAATGTACAGCAACCTGCCACCCTCCTGGAATACACAGATGCGTTGACATACACCACACTCATCATGATGTATGTTCCGAATGTGGATGAAAGAGACATGCTACTCACGTTTGTGTTCTCATCTCCGTATTTTAGACACAGTGCACATTGCCTGTTATCACTAAGACCTGGTGGAAGAGGAAATTCTGGGCTGTCTTCAAAATCTGGGGGGAGAACAAGTGGCATTAAGGTCACAACAATTGAAGAGGTATCGCAACAAGGGTTTTTCCCAGCTTTCACGACTGTGGCATAAACAATTGTTTTTCCCCAACTGTCACACCGGTAGTTTAAACAAAGTCCTGATCCTCGAGGACCCACTTTCTCCTTAATTCTTAGTTTACTTTTAACTCATCAAATTTGTTTTTTTTCAGTTGGTGAATTTTCAACAGCAAGGTTGGCCATTTTTGGTTTTCCCTCATATTTGCATGTATTCTGCCCTCCCTGAATGTGCAGTGGAATTCAGAAGATAGCTGACACATGAGAGGCAGTGTTCTTTCTCACCACCACGCATCGCCTACCCGCCTTGCGTCTTCAACCGAGCGTACAGAGACACGGAGCTATCAGGTCAAAAGATGGTGGAGCGTGCTTCGATATCAATGAGGGAATTTAATCAGCAGACTGTGCTCATGACTGAATATATATTTGGAGCTGTTCCATTGTGGAAAAGCGAGTGAGAAGGCTGTTGTTTGAGCATTGTATGGCAATGAGAGCGACACATATAGATTTCACGACTGTCATATGTCAGATTAAAAGAACTGAGAGAAAATTTGAACTCATCATTAACACTATTCGAAAGACTGCAGTTGTTGTGAGCCTCCAGACAAATTCCAAGCCACCAGCATGAGTCAGCAGCCACTCGGTCATGCGGCTGACACAGCTTAGCACGGAAGCGGTTCACTGAATCAGAACGGAGAATATGATGTTTCACCCTCAAGAGGCGCTAGTCCTTAGTACAGTCTCCTGAGTGTGTAAGAGGAATGGTGCTTAAGTTTCTGGGAGGATATGCGCCCCTCTAGATTTGTGAAGGAATGCCCTCATGCAAAAATCACTCCACTCAGAGTGCATACATTCCGTTGTGTGTAACGGACACAAATAATTCGATGGGAGAATCTGCGCAGCCCTAAAAGTGCGTAGCGGCATGCTTTTTCTGACTTCAGCACCTGAGGGAATATGCCCCAAAGTGTGTGTTCCTTACCTGGTACAGCGGGAGGTAGTGGTGGTAGAGATGTAGGATGTGGGGGAGTGGTTGCTCGAGGGTCTGCTTCAGCAGGGATCTTGGGGCAGGGGGCTGGAATTATGTTTTTGATGAGGTGGGGGTGCTCAGAGCGGGACAGCTCCAGTCTCTCCTGCCACTGGGCGTAGTTGTGGTCCAGGGATGGGGGCAAAACAGCATTGGGAAGGAGACCACTGCTGAAGACAACAACAGCCACACAAGAGAGTCAAGGAAGCGAGCCAAAAATAAATAAATAAAACATTTAAATAAAGGAATTGTGGCAGGATTTCCGTTTATACTTTAGTTACAGCAATAACGGACTGTACAACATGTAGCTCGATGTTTCCATGTTTACAAAATACTGATTTTGATCATAAAATGGACATAGTACAAATTTTCATTTGGATGATCCAATTAACATATCTTCAAAACTAGTAATGTATTAAAATTGGATTTGAATTAAAATCTCAATTGCTGCATAGAAAAAAAGTTTTAAAATGATATCAAAAACAGTAACAGTAACAATTAAAAGATTTGGTTTAAGCTATGGTTTTCTATACCAGGACAAACACGCTATTACACTTATTGGTGAATAGCTTTCAGACTGACGCAGTATACATTGTAGAACTTTCAGCACAGCACTTTCATTTGATCTCATGCTTAGTGTAATTTAATATTGAAAGGAAAAAAAAAATACCGGTACTCAGTTTCTTGCTTTAGGACAATCTATTCTGTATTACAAACAAGCAATTATCCCTGCCGGCGCCAACATTAAACATGGAATTTCTTTTTAAAGTCGCTTATAAATAAAATGTATTATTATATTATTATTATTAAAGTAGATATCCAAAATGTGGAAAAACTCACTAGATAAACCCAAAACTTCAATTAACTTAATCTTTCCATGCCATTCTATTGTGCATTGATCGTTTGAACAAACAAGACAAATTTGAAGTGTGTAAAACTGGCACATATGGCTAAATAAGTAATTTTTCTTCAAAATAATCTAAATTAACTTACAGTGTTTGGAAAAGAGCTCTTTGTGTACTGTAACCCAAATCCTGCGAGAATCTTTGTTATTCCCACACAGAGCAATATAAAGTTTCCTGAGTAGAAAGTGAGCAATGACTCCATCAAGGAAACACATTTAGTCTGGATTCTATTTAAAAGCAAGTGTGAAAAGGGCTAACGTGATGGATCATTTGGTTCTTGTTACACAACGTGACAAAGTCAACCACAAGAAGACCACAAACATGAATCTGAAAGTGCCACGAGACACTATTACAGTTCATCACTCAATAAAGCCTGCCAATCAGAAAAAGCATATACAGTATCGTTAAAAAAATGAATGGTCTGGGAAATCTGATAACTCCAAGGAGAGTGCTGAGGACTGGTGATGGAGCGAGTATGTGTGAATGAGTGCGTGTAGCAAGTCCAAGTCCAGCGCTCCCTGGCATCGTATGGATTCACGTGGCATGAATATTCATTTCAGAAACCTGTCATCTCTACGAAGAGCATCATTAATTCAATAAAACCGTTTCATTAGGAATTCTCAGAGCGTCATTTTCAGCAGCTGCTCGACTCCATCAATACATTCAAGTTTAAATGCCTGGGAATCTGGTCAAATTTAAAAAAAAAATTTTTTTTAACGAATAAAATCTGACTGTTTTAGTAGTGGGCATAAAGGGGATTTTATTCTATTGATCCTCTCCTGTAGATTTATTCACTTTAATCAATAAAGAAATTCCAAATAAATTCAGAGGTCAGAGGCCTCTGAATAAATGCAGTCATTCATTTGTTAGCTTGTCTAATTCTCACTTGGCAGGAGGCGGGATTTGGGTTGAAAAGCATGCCTATCACTCAAACCACTCGCATAAACATTGACTGTTACTTCTAATTGTTTATAATTCTTTCCACCATTTCGAAGCCCGAGTTTCATCTGAAAAAAAAAAACAACAACAAAAAAAAACAGCACCAGAGCATGTTAATGCCACCACCATGGTTCTCTTTAGATACGCAGAAAAAGTTCAACCCTGGTTTCAGTCGTTTATAACAAAATGTTAACACATGGGGGAAAATGTATTATTGTCAGATGAGGTTGAAATGTTTGGCTGTCTCTCCAAACGCAATGGATGGTGCGAATGGAATAATGGTGGTTTTACAGTGTAGTGGTGGCCGCTGCCAGCTTTAACAAATGCCTTGCCACCCTAGTTGTCATCCCTATTGTTGGCAGTGAATCTATTTATACTAAATTCAAAAGGTTCCTTATTGTGTCTCCATTTAGCATTTAGACTATAAGCTAATGATGGTCAAAAAAGAGCAGCAGTTTGCTGTATTTATTTAAATATGATTCAATTAGTTGACTAATTGTGACTATTGGTGACTCGTCGACTAGCATAATCATTTGTGACAGCCCGAGTTGAGAAATGTTATTGCGTAGCTGAGAGATTGGGTTACTGCTCAACGTTAAGCTATGCTAGTCACATGGCATGCATAAAACTTTCCAGGGAACGCATAAAATGAAACCTAAAATGAAAAAACGTGTGTGTGTGTGTGTGTGTGTGTGTGTGTCCCACCCCAAGTAAAACTGTATAGTAGCACCAGTGCTGCTCACTCATCAACAAAATAACACCATACAGCTCAGGTGAAGCATAATGGTGATTGTTTGTTAAGATGCAAAGTATTAAAAACAGAAAAACAGACACCATTTGAACTGGCTAAAATAAACCAAGACCTGTCTTCTGTGAACAATAAAAGGAACCCACCAGAAGGATACAATTATTTCTAGTCAAGCACAGCAACAGAGGTACAGGCATGAAAAAACACATCTAAGCAAGAAAGTGCTAACAAGTGTATCACATAGTGCTAATTTCTTTCAGCATATTTCAACACTAGAAAATTTTTGGGCAAACTATCTAATCCTCCACTTGACACCACTTACCTCTCAGTTTAACCATTAAGTTGACCAATGGGTATGTTAAATCAGATTCACAGTGGAATCAATTTCATTACTGTGTCTCTGAACCTCGACAGAAGCTTTAATGGCACCGGTAGTCTGGTAAGATCCACTCGTTTGTCCCATGCCACTTAGTCGATTCAGTTTTGACATAAGGGCCGAAGTAGCTGAAACCATCATCATTCCTTTCAGCCTTTGTATCCACGACATATCTCAGAGTTGGTTGGCACAGTCACACCAACACATTCTATAAATATTAGCTCACAGCTTTATGGCTGCATCCCGCCGCCACACACGATGGAATAGCATCTCTTTCTCTGCAGTTCTGCTCGGTAATTACAGAACTCCCCCTTCAGAGAAGAGTTTCAAGGCTGTGCTTACATTACACGACAATTAAAACCTAAATTCTGACAGTGAAACCGGGAAACACAAGACACAGCCATTCCAAGCAAACAATTTGAAAGCCATCACCAATATTTATTTATTTATCCCCCCCACCCCCCGGGGGTTAAGATCAGGGGAAGCTGTTAAAATTTGTCAACCGTGGGCATGTGAGCTCCTTTTGAGACTTTTCTGTGATTAAGGACTATATAATTTCATTGCACTTGATTTGAAACATTTCACAGCACAACCAACCAAATACAGATGGCTGTAATACTAAACCATTGCAACTTGTAGCTGATACTCACTTGGCGCAGACTTTTGGTCTTTCCCAGAAGTGGGAATCTTTAGCTTTGAACCAGGGAAAGTTTCGGTCCATTTGCTGAAACAGAACATTCAACGGTGATGATTCCTTGACCTAGTATTTGGCACTTTGCACTGAATATAAATGAATACATGTCACATTTTTTTATGAGTACATAACGCCTCACTGACTGATATTTGACATTATTGTAGTCTTGTTTGAACCGTTGGGAAGCCCCATTGCCTACCCGAATGAAGTAAGACTTGACCATGCTGTTGGCCTTCCTGCTCTCAGGCTGACCGCCATCACTGTTGATTGCGGTCTGAATGATTCGTGCGACATCGTCACTGAATGCCACCTGAAAGAAACGGCCACAAACTTAGCGGTGCCTTGATTTAGGAGTTTCATTAATGCTTTGACCGCTCTCCAAACCAAAAACATTTATCTCAAATCAATTTTCCCCACCGAAAAAAAAGGAAATTCTATTAGTTCGAGCCCTCAATAAACCATGCAACCTTTTAAGAAAAATAGCACTCAACAGGATTGTACATCATAAAAACATACAGTAAAAAAAATCAAATGTAAAGAATCAAACAGTTTTGATGTGCATGATTATCTAAATTGTCCAAAGGAGTAATTGTGAGTGTGAATGGTTTGGCTATGTGTCCCCTGCGATCTGCTGGAAATCAGTACGGGGTGTACTCTGTCTGCCACTTGACGATAGCTGGGATAGACCCCAGCACACATGTGACTCTTGAGAGTATAAGTGGTTCAGATAAGGGATGGATCGATTTCATGCATTCATTATGTTGCTTGTCATGGTCCACGTGACTTGGCCACCACGAGGCAGTATAATGCATGCATACGCATTTACTGTATGTGAGGAAGTAGCTGTTTTTCACAGATGATAGATATACAGGATATACCTGTGAATACTGTTCTGTTGTCTGTCTAGTAGTGAAGCTACACCATTCAAATACCCATCGCCAGAGAGTGTAATGTGCCTTTGATCCTAATTTTGTTCACCAGTCTAAGGTGTTTTGCATTGTGTGTTAGATGTGAGCGAGGGGACTATTGTCAGACAGCATTAAAATGCAGTATTTAGTTAAACACACATGTGAACTCTGTGTCCTGCAGTATCTTTAATTTTCCAGGAAGCTTCTACCAGAAGTGGGAATAAAAAGTGTGAAACAAGCACTTGGACTCTTTTTTTTTTTTTGAAGAATTCTTTACAATTTTGTCAAACTGCTGATTGCTGTAAAGTTCGCTGCCGTCATCTAGTGGCTCGTAAATCAAATCATTCTTGTCAAATCAAATCAAAAAACACAACAACAACAACATATGTACCACAGATTTATAGATGCCCTTATCCATTTTCTTCTCCACAGACTCCAGGTCTGCAGGGGAATCGCTCGGAGCTGCAGGGAAGGCTTCGGTCAGGACTGGAGGGTCTGGGCCCTCAGGGGAGCGACGAGATGGAAGGCTCTCTTCAGTCTCCGGATTCAGCTCTGGAGGTTTCACCACCTATGCCAAAGAGTTAGTAAGAGTTGTATTTTGAGAGAAGAAAATTAAAGCTTGCTCGGATGCCACCCACTTTGTAATGTGCCCTGCTGCTGCCAGAAGGATTGGAGTGAAACAGTATCACTCTGAAGTTAATAAAATATGTCAATCAAAGGATCATGTTTGGGATTGTTTGGTCTTGGTTGAGTTATTTTCCTTTACTGATCGCCATTGTGAATGTGTTTATCAAAGCAACATCGCACTAATGTTCCAGGGTCTGACAAGGAAATTAACCTTTTGTAATGCTTGTGAACAATATACCCTAATTACGGGTGGAAGAAAAGTGACTACTTCTGAGCTGCACAAAAAAAAAAAAGACAAAAAATGTGTTGTTTGTGATTGCACTGCCAGATATTGCACAAAAATGAAAAAAAAATGTGGCACGTTATTATTATTATTATTATTATTATGTTCCATCCGGAAGGTGATGTGACGACATGGGTAAAAGTTTTTTTTGGTATAATTAACGAATGACCAGTCTGCATTTCCAACCTGTCTGTAGTGGAGTAGGTGAGCAGAGGTACGCGAGTTGAGCAGTGCAGTGAGGATGTGGCGAAGGCGACCCTGGAGCTCCCCTTCCAGCGCCGTCCGCCACTTAGCCGGATGACAGTCTGAACATTTGGTACACGTATAGGCAACACTCTCCGGCAGCTTTGACAGCAGCTCATACATTTCATCTGAGGGAGATCAGGGGATGACGGATCAATATCCTGCCCATTATTGGCCTCATCATCTTTCAACAGCTCATCAATATGACAACCGTTGCGGTGCAACCTGTCAGTATACTTGTACAAGAAGAGCTTGTGCAAGTGACAACACAAAGCGAGGTGTGAAAAGTAAGTGAATCTACAATAGACAACGCATAATCTTCCACGTGGCTGTTTTGAGGCCGATACCGACCTGTCAGACGTTCACACTTGGCATGGGCCCAACGGTTGCAGCGTCCACACTGCATTGTCTTGCTCTCGTGGTCCTCATCATTGAAGCACTTATTGCAAAGTGAGCAAGGGTTCCCTATGATGAGGGATAAAAAGTGAGACAATTTGCAATCAAATGCCAGACTTTTCTCACCTAAACAAACAAAACCCCCACCAAGACCATCTTGTCCACAACTCATTCATTGCCATAATGTCATTGCCGTTGATATTCGGAATTCAAATGTGTATTTTTGCTGACATACATATTCCTCAACCGCATTTTGCAATGTGTATGCAAGGAAGAGGGACTTGCACATTGGGAAATTCAGGTTTGTAGATTTGCATTGACAAGCCGAGCCTTGTAGATGGCAGCGGTGCATTGCTTTGGATTTGCGATCAGCACAGCTTTTGAGTAGAAAATGAAGACTAGAGGTTAAATTTAGAGGAGGAAAAATGCTAACACATCGCAAAATGGACAAATGTAGGTACCTCACCCTCGAGAAAATGTATATGGGTTAGTTTCATATAATTTGTTCAATAACGGTGAAGACATGACCCACAGAATTTTCTATGGGTCATTGATTTCGAAAATCAAGTAATTTTACTGGTCGGTATTGAATTTTTGTCATTTGTTATCCACCAAAAGGTCATAATCGTTTCTTAGAAAGAAAAAAAATAGACTCCAAGGGAATACTTTACTAACTTTTAATGCCAAAATGTCTTTACTGTGAAGTGTCCAAATTTTTGTTTCATGTTTTGCAACATGTTTATTCAAGAAGCTAATGACATTTTCAGACATATTGGATACTCGTAATGCCTAATATGCACTTTCCATAAAAACTAGCTACTGGCGAAGGTCTCATTGTGGTGTTGCAACACACTATTTTTTGTTCAGAAACCAATGTTTTTGGTGAAACCAAGTTCGACTGATTGCTAAAGAACATAAAAAGTTGGAAACACTCTTGTCTGTTGAATGAAGAGACTGTACTTTCTTTTGATAGGTATGGTGCTTTCCGTGTCAAAGAACACAATATTCTGTGGGTCTGGAAACATCAGTCAAAATGCTCAAAAACAGCTGGATAACATGGAGAATTTTGCTTTGAAAACAACTGTCAGTGAATGATTGTTACTTTTATACCCACCTTTAGCAAGCAGTTTGGCACAGTCGTGACACATGGAAAGGTCATGTGACCACTGGGCATCCCAGGACTTCCCGGGTTTGGTGGCTCCACAACGCTTACAGCACACACAATTGGTGCAAATCTGTAAAAACAAACAAACAAGTTGCGGACTATCTTGCTCAAACTAGCATGCGGTTGTGTAATAAAAACATTCAAGGTGTTGAAGTGACACTGTGGCAAAAGCAAAATGTTTTCCTCGTTGCTGTCCGGGAGAAAGACGCATCATAAGTGAACAAAAGGTTGGGGGAAGAACTTGCTGGGAGAATGTTGGTGCAAGAGTACACACAACGGTGAGAAGGTGTGCGTAGGAAGCATGGAGTGTCGTTGTCATACCCAGACTTTTTTCTTTTTGGTGGGTCTTGCAGGGTGGTTAGGACCCAGGCACTCCGGGTGATAGGTGTTATGGCACTTATCACACTCCAGCAGCTGCTGCTATGGGGCCCAGAGTAAAACCAGATCATGTCAATATCAAACGTGGTGTCATTCTATACTAATCCCAAGCTTTACGCCAACAACATGCTGGTCATTTGGTCACTCCAAGAGTTAAAAAGATGTCAGCCGGATCTAGAGCATTCTTTATTCAGGCTTTAGCACTCTGGGGTGCCCTCTCCGCGAAAATTAGAGTGGCTACCTATGTGGAAATGTTTATTTCTCCATTTAAGAGTTATCTCTACACCCTAGCATTTGGTTAAATCACATCGACTATGCAACGAGTCCCTCGCCCTGCCATAATCACTTACATCTCAATTTTGGCCTGTTTTACTACCGCTTCTCTTTCCCTATTATGGGCTTTGTCTGAGTTTTTTTTGCCCGAATGGGGGTCTATACCACGGGATGTCATTGATTTTTATAAACTGTGGGCCTGTGAAGCAACACAAATACATTTTGCTTAATCGACTGATGGATTTCTATTGAGTGTATACAAAGTGGAACTTTTTTTTTTGTATAGTCACAAAGAATTGATTGCGAAAGCAATTGTTGTAAAACCATTTTTCTCTCTCTGAAATACCACACAGTCCATATAAATGGTATTTTTCAAAAATGGATCGTCAAGTTTTCACCACAATTGATGAGGGAGATTACTTCATATGCCCCCACAATTTATGGCACCTTGCACCCTAATGAGACGCAATAAGAGTTGTATCAATAATAATTCTTATTTTTAACAAACACAATCAGATTTTAAAAAGTGTTTATTGTGACTGTAGTTCACATCATGTATGATGCACCATGATGAGAGCTGCTTCAAATAGAGTAGCTAAGTTACCTCAGCAGCTATATGCAAAAGTCACAACACTATAAACGCTACACTACAATTACAAAGAAAATGACTGGTAAATGTCTAAGAAACACACGTGTTCCAAAGTGTATTAGGCAAGATTTTTATGAGCATGGAGCTAACATTTTCGAGGAGTTGATTTATCTGCAATGGTTTGACATTCCAGTGGCCTCGCCAGGAGCTTTCGAGCCACACTCTTCGCAGTATTCGTGTAGAGGAGCAAGAAATGGAAGCCAATCAAAGCAATAAATAACTTAACACCCTTTAGGCGGAGATTTGTTCCAAGCAACTATGAGTGTAAAAAAAAAATCTATTTGCCAAGCAGACTTCCACTGAGCAGATTATTCATATCTGTGTTGTATCAACTTGTACTCACCGGGCAATGCAACAAGTTTTTGATTTCCTTGTGTAAATCAAATGTGTATGGTTGAACATTATGTAAAAAGTAAACTGTAATGACAAGCATCTGTAGTTGCAACATGCACAGGGTTGTAGTTAAATAATAAAAATCAGGACACAAATCTATCAAGATGATGAATGGCAGTCTTCATGCAACACCAGGAAACATCTCTCAGGAACATTCTGTAGCCTTTTCATGCACTGTCATCCGAGATTCCGAGATTGAGCTTCTTTTGTGCCTGCCCCCCCCCCCAAAAAAAAGTATTCATACTGCACTGAATGGCTCACTTTAGTTTTCTGGTGCTGGCGCCCGCAGGCCTGGCAGAAGCGACATCGGCGACAACACCAGTTTTCAAACTGCTCCTGGAGAGGACGCTCAGACTCTCCCAGGCAAAAGAGATGGAACGGTTCACAGCAAACCTGGCAGAAAACAAACTAGAGAGACGGAAAACAAACAACACATTAATTTGAATGCTCCAACAATGGTACTGTAGATTCCCACCACCAATTTGACAAGCTCATGGAAGCACAAATGGGCCGGGGGGGTTGTTTTGTTTTGTTTTTTTAGGAGATGAAGCTTGTACTGTAATTTTCAACAGTGCGCCAAATCTATGAGGAAACAAATGAATTTGAAATATCAATTTCTTTACCTCAACATTGCCACTGCTTGCACATAAGAAGCAGAGCACCCTGGGTGTGACAGGTACAGAGGTGAGTTGGCTGAGGCCACCCGCCTCCCACACCTTCTCCACATCGTGGTTCCTCTTGAAATCAACTCTGATTCGATGCACTCCGTCGCAGGGCGCCACGGACTTCACCTGGCCCCTAGTCGAGGGAGTGCCCAGCCAGTTTAAAGTACAGCTGCCGGGGGATTGAGTGGTCAGCGTCTTCTCGGGTTGATTCATCAGAAAAGAGAAGGTAGAAGCAGAGTGAATGATTTGCTGTTTGCAACGAGCATCATCTGTTAAACTTTTTGATTTGGGGCCATGTCGGAATGAGAAGGGCAATTTAATAACAAATCTCCATTAAAAAGATGGATCTAAACCAAACGTCTGGCATGCCACGAGGTGCATAAATTTCATTTTGCACCCAAATTTGCAAAAGTAAGAATTTAGCAGGATATAGTGACAACATCCTGTTTCCAATCGTCTTTGGAAATGTTGACCTGCACAGTGGCTAATCCCATCTAAGGGGTACTAAGCTTCTAATTATATGGATAATGATATATACCAAACATTTATCTAGATTAACCACTGAAAATTGTGTGTGTGTGTGTGTGTGTGTGTGTGTGTGTGTGTGTGTGTGTGTGTGTGTGTGTGTGTGTGTGTGTCCTACCTTGTCTTTTGGTTTCTGTTTAGGAGATGGAAGAACAGGGCGAGAAGTTGGCTTCTTTGGCTGCTTTGGGTCATCTGAGAAAATGGGGTAGAATCGTCAATCGTTTGAATTTAACATTTCTTTAACCGCGGTCCAATAGTCATTCTTCTGGTGTGAAAAGCAGATAACGCAAGGTATCAAGCTACAATTTATTCTACATGGACACCCCGGGATGCAAATGTGCCGGTCCTATACCAAAGGGTTTCATCAACCACTTCTGATCGCTCGTCGGTCAAACATTTTCATCATCATTGCAACATTTTAACAGAGCATTTGAGGATACAAGTGAAGAAAAGACAAAAACAAACATACGCGAACTCGAGTTTGGAGACTATTTAATGTGATGTGGTCTATAGGCCGTAATTTTTGTGGAAACGGATCGTCTGCAATGATAGCTGTACCAGGATTTTTATAAAACCCACAAACGTTTCTTACTTGTATCTGACGCTGCTGTTGTTGAGCTCTGCTGTTGCGGTGATTGCTGCTGAGTCTTCTTCTTGGGTTCGCTTAATGGAATCTTGGGTGAGTCGTCTTTCCTTGTGGGTGCCTGACCGCTTGGTGGCCCCTGTGGCGGTTGGGAAGGCTGAGGATGAGATGGCATGGATGGGGAAGGGGCGGGGGAATTCTGGGCTGAGGACGAGGAGGAAGAAGATGAGGAGGATGATGAGGACGACGAGCTGGATGAGGAGGGCGATGAGGAAGAGGAGGAGGATGACGACGCGGGCAGCTGCGCTTTTTGCCCCTTCTTGCTGCTTGAGACAGAGGGCTGCTTGGAGTTAGGACACCGTGCCTGGGCTGTGAGTGGGTTGGTGGTTTGCGGGGATTCATCCGGGGATGGAGAACATGACCGAGCTGGAGAGGATAGTTGCAGTGGTGAAACAGGTTTCGACTTTCCCTCGCTTGAGTTGGGAGGGGGCATTTCACTCTTTTTGTGCGGAGGATCCTCCTTTGGTGGTGCCATAGCAGGCTTGGTGCCAGACTCCAAATTCTGTCCTTTAACTGGATTGGGACCCTCCTTTTTCTCAGCCAACCTGTTCCTCTTCTTGTCCTTCTTACCTTTGCCCTGCCTCTGAAGAAACAGCTTTGAGGGCATCCATTGCAAGTTCTGACACTTTCTCATCCTGTAGAGGGGGACAGAAAAGTTACTCTTTTCATTTCTAATATATTGCATTGAGTTGTTCTCTAGTGAGATTCAAGGCTTCTTGTTTTATAACGAGGGATGCCCCAATGTACCGACACTATTGGTTCTTGTAAAAATTCTCACTAGCCTGACATAGACCTTCTGGGTAAGAGCAGTGTAAGCCGTGTGTGTGTGTGTGTGTGTGTGTGTGTGTGTGTGTGTGTGTGTGTGTGTGTGTGTGTGTGTGTGTGTG
Source organism: Hippocampus guttulatus (assembly GCF_054856545.1). Classification (NCBI taxonomy): domain Eukaryota; kingdom Metazoa; phylum Chordata; class Actinopteri; order Syngnathiformes; family Syngnathidae; genus Hippocampus; species Hippocampus guttulatus. The sequence goes on along the minus strand of NC_141272.1, from coordinate 9,149,039 downwards.
TGTGTGTGTGTGTGTGTGTGTGTGTGTGTGTCAATACTTTAAGGGCTAGGCTGACGATTGCGGCAACTAAAAATATTCAGCAAAACAGTCACCCTGCGAGTTGCGGTGCTGGCCACCAACGACAAGCAGTTTAGCGAGCCCCGTCGCCCACTCCACTCCACATGCAGAGTGTGGTGAGTCGTCGTTTATTTTATTTGTTTTGATGTCCCGGAGTAGTCAATAATTAGCTGCTCATATTATGTTTCTGTTTTGTATTTACTGTGTAATGTGCTCATGACAGGGTTTGTTAATCGTTTCCAAACTATGATCTTGAGGAGTGTCATTTTGCAGACACAAACCCACTTTTTCCCATGCTGAGCTAATTTGTTTGTGTGTTGCCCGGGTGAAATTGCGTTGTAGGTATAGATCTGTAACAGTTTCTTTGCATTTTGTTTGTTTCGCATTATTTTTAATGCGTTGGTCGAGAAATTAATCCTGTTTTAGGGTTTAGTGCAGACGCCATTCTTGGTTACTCGAAGTCACCGGAAGGTATACATGTGCTGTGTTCAGGTGCATGTTGTGAATGACAGTGAAGTTGTTCATTTCTTTCTGTGCATTATTATAAAACAGATTAGAAGGGGAATGAATATTTGTATTGGATTACAACAGTCAACAAATAGGTTCGTAGTTGATTCATTTCATGATGTCTATTTCAGTTTAAAATGCGATTTATTCTTTCAGTGGTAGTAATGAGAAGGTGTCAAGAATCGGTACTGAGTTTGAAAAGTGTTTTCAGTGCACTAATCAACCAAGACTTACTTGCAGCACTGCTTTTTGATGTTCCGCCCCCCAAACTTGGGTTTGTCAAGACAGTTAGTACAGACCCCACAATCTTCAGGAACCTGACAACCTGAACACTGGCCGCAGCGTCGTGAGCGCCGACCCTTTTTGGGAGGCGCTTCTTGAACAGCCTTTTGCCGGGTCTCCCGTGGCTTTATGGGTGGGGATTGAGGCTCCGCCTCCTCCGAGCCTGCTACTGATGACTTATCTGAAGACAGAAAAAATAATACATATTTTAAATGGACCACAAAAGAAGCAAACGCATTCAAATGTTCTTGGCTCACCAACTAATTGACACACACCACTCGGCCAAAAAGGGGTCATATTCTCAAAAGGCAACAAACTTTGTGTTCACCTGCTTTTTAGCATCTGCCCTGTCACTAATTGGATTATTTTATGATAAGACATTATTTAATACAAACACTTTTTTTTAAGCTTTCAAACACGTAATGGGCAAGCATGATGTTCTTACTTTCTATGAAAGATGGCAACGATTCTTACTTTTTAAAAAATTTCGATGTCGTCGAATGTTTGAGCAATTTCGGATTATATTCTGTCTGCCCTTCTTCCTACGGTTGTTTAAGAAATGAGATGCTACTCACTGCCTTAAATCGATACTAAAAATATCTGTTTTGCGCAACTGAAACACATTACCCAAGACAGGGGATACACTTACCTCTTTGCTAATTTGTTTATTTGCAAAGTTAAAGTGGTCACTTTTTTTTTAAAGCTGGGCAGTGGCTCTACATGACAAATTTGCAATGCACCCTGAAACCCGAAACCAAAGTTTATATGAACCATACTATGCGAAATGAGTCGAACCAATGTATCATTATTTATCAAATGAATCAATGGAAGCCACAAGAGGTTGAATGTTTCCCAATGTTCCCCTCACCATCATTCCCCATTGAAGACAGGATCTTCTCCCTCTCCTCCCAGGGCAAGGCACTAAGTGTGGGCATGTCATCAGGGAACACCGCACGATTGCGGCCAAGAGCCACAGCTGCGCGACGGCACACATGCTTGATGCGTGGACTGTGTACGGAGGTCTCAGAAGAGTCGCTCTCTTGACTCTGCTCCCAACAACAAAACAAGTACCGGTACATCAGATTGTTATACTGTTCATACAGACATCCATCGTGCCCGTTTCAATGGAACAATACTGCAAATGAAAACTCAAGGTCAACTCTCTAAGCTCGCTCAGAAGAGTGCAATGACCGCCGATGCCCAACTAATCTACAGATTACTTGGAGAAGAACAGAGGGAAGGTCAGTTCAAAGGACTGCTTTTAAAATCACAGGCTGTGCTGCTTTGTGCATAATGTACGAAGCTAACAGAATTCCCCTCAAGCAACACCCTTTGTGGGACTTTCCTATTGTCAGGTTTCACTATAAGTACAAATGCAAATTTCTATTTTGATGGTTAAAAAAATAAATAAACTTGATTCTAGCTGTATAGGGAAACAGAGACATGCTTCTGCGTTTTGATGACAACTGACCTGGACCTTGGTTTGGTCCGCAGGCTTTAGCTTGCTCTTCTTTATCTCAAAGAGCTGGGCTTTGGCCTTTCTTAGAAGTCCAACAACCCGTTTGTCGGCTGCAGGTTGTTTCTCCGCTTGTTCCAACACTGATCCAAGCGAGGAGACCGGGAGATGTTTGCTTGGCTGCCCTGGAAGGCTGTCCGCCTGCTGGCTGGGAGAACTTTGATTCTCTTCCTCCGTTTCACCGTCCTCCACATCTGCTCCCTTCTCGCTGGATCTCACTTTTTTCGGCAAACGTTCCTTAGCGATGGAATTGGGAGTAGGAGCATGGAGACCATGCACCTCAGCGGATGCGGTGTCTGTTACCGCCTCAACTGGCATTGATTTTCGTCTCCCCGGAGCCTTTTTTGGAGCAAGAGATAAAAGAGCCTCTTCTGAGTCCCTCCCATCTATAAAGAGGCTGGAGGGCACAATAGAGGAGCCATCTGGAGTAGTAACCTTACTCCTCTTCTCCACATCCTTCCTCCCTTCCTTTTTATTTTCCTTCTCTCTGTGTTTCTCAGCATCTCTTTCTTTGTCCTTTGGAGCAGGCTCCTGGGGAGCTGGCATGCTTTTCTCCTTACTCGCTTTTCCAGATCCTCGTCCGGTGTCCTGGTCACTGGCAGGAAAGAGGGGGAAAAGTGGCGGAACTGGAGATGATGTATTTGATAAAGGAGGTGGCAGGTTTCCAGCTTGCCCTCTCTTGCTGTCAGGTATCCCCGGTGAGGCCAGACCCATGGGAACGGAGAAATTGCCAAAAGGAGTAGAGGTTAAGGCACTAGTAGCCAGTAGAGAGGCAGAGCCCCCCGGCAAGGAACTGGGGTCACTACAGGAGACCGAGTCAGACAGCGCCGACACAGAGGATATTCTCCCAACAGACATCTGGCCCCCGATTTGACTGCTGCGCCTAGTCATTGAGTGGGAAGGAGATCGCGTTTGGCCACGTAATAGTCCCGATATCGGTCGCCTCCTGTGCCGTGAGCTTCGGCTGGAGCTCGACGACTTCTGGTGGGGGGAAAGCGAACCCGGGCTGCTGCCAGAGGATGAGTGCAGTGTTACCGACTCGAATATCCTATAGTGGGCTTCACTGGCTGTAAAACGTGGGGCGCGCAAGAGCGGGCTACGCTTCTGGAGAGGTGCATCAAAGCGGGATGAGGAGGGATGCTGGTGGTGGCTGTGAGGGTGGTGAGGGGCAAACAGGCGGGTAGCGGTTCCTGATCCGCCGCCACCTTGTGCCGGGAAAGCACCCGGAGAAGCGCCGCCTACTCCGCTGACACCTTGAGGCATCAGGCCAACGTCCTGAGCGGTGAGAGGGGGAGGACGGAAATTGTCAAAAATTGGTTTCCGAATGAGGCCTTCCTTGGCGTACTTGGCAGAGGAGAAGTACTGGTATTCAGGGTGAGACAGGGACGTCCAGCGGAAAGTAGGTTCTCTCAGAATGGAGCGGCTCCTTTTGTCCGACATGTTGGATAGCACTGATGACCCAGACATGAATGGAGGGATGGAGTGTGGCAACCAGGGTGACTGAGAGTGGTGCTCACTCATAGCAGCTGTATTAGCTGAGGCTGACTGGGGAGGCTGCGGTGGTGTGAGTAGAGGAGGAGGTGGGGGAGAAGAAGAAGAGGAGGCCGTAGATGACACCTGTTGTGAGTTTAGAAGTGCGGAGGAGGACATCAGCACTCCAGTGGGTGGGCAGATGATTGGCTTTTTTGCACTGGTGGTGAGCGTCTCCCTCGTAGTCTGGCCTCGAGTCCCTCGTTTCACCCCCTGCCCTCTTCGGCTATGCCGATTCCTCTTGGATAAAACGCGCTCTGGCTCCGAGGCTGGCGAGGGAGGCTGGGTGTTGTGTAACAGGTTCGGCTCCCTGTCTCCCTGCGGGCAGGGAGAGTGTTCCTCGGGTTCTGACAATACTTGCGTGGCCTCGGAAGCCTGAGAGTCGCACGAGGAGTCGTCCAAAGTGGGGCTGCTGGATCTGGAAGACTCGGCAGAGGACAGCTGTGACGAATGCTGTGACACGGCACTTGATCCGCAAGAAGCAGCGCTACTACTGAATCGCCCGTTGGCCGCGTTGTCGGTATTGCTATTGAGCAGACTGTCAGTTGCTGATGGAGCGGCAGGTGCGGGTGTTGATGATGGAGGAGGTGGAGGAGGAGGAGGAGGAGGAGGTGGAAGAGGAGGAGAAGGAAGAGGAGGAGGAGGGAGGGAATCCATTGGTGCTGTAGTAGTGGTGCTGGCGGTGGCCGCTGTGGTGGAGGCCACCGCCGGCGAGGGGGAGGAAGAGATGGTGGAGGTGGGTTGGGTGGATGTGGAAACCGATGTGCTTGGCGCCTCCAACCGTGCGATCTTCATATGGGGGGCGGGAGACAAGAAGTTGCCTTCGTCTTCAATGAAGCGCTTTGGGGTTTTGATGATACGAAGGGAGACAGTGCTGACCACAGGCATGATGAACTGCCTGATGTTCTTCAGCTGCGTCTTCCTAATACCGGCCTCAAAGGCGCCTGTCCCACCGACCACAGCTTCCTTCTCCATTCGTTTCTGCGCTCCTTTCTTAGCACGCTGCAAAAGCTGCTTAGCAATGGTCGCGTCAGTGCGTTTAGATGGCGGGACAATCCTGACGGGCTTCCTGTGTCGAGGGCTTTTTCTGAGTCCTACCGTCCCGTCCGGCAAAGAAGCGGATGGCGAGGAGGGAAGATTGCAAGAGTCCTGGTCTATCCCAGTATTCGCATGAGTCAACATGGGATGCAGTGGTTCTGCGCCTCTGTCCCCTCCCTTCAAGGCTTTATGTTTTCCTTCCCCACATTCGGTGGAGGTAGACAGCTGAGCCGCCACCGCCTCAGCTTTGAGGCGCTCCGCTGAGGGCGGACGTCCACGCCTACGTCGAGGCACGCCGGGCAAAGTCTTGAGCCGGGACTTGAACGATGTCAGTGAAGTTGCTCTCTTCAAGTTGGGAACTTTAGATTCACCCCGCCCACCTTGGGGTGGATTGGCATCATGCGGCTGAGCAGAACCCAGTGGTGGTCTCTTTGCACCTTTTCTGTCTCTGTCCTCCTCGTTGTCCAAGCTGGACTCCGAACCAGCTTGTCTACCATCCTCTGCTGCCGCATGGCTACCGGTAGTCCAAGCTTTCTTGGAACATGATGATGGGGGACGGCCTCTTCGCTTTTCCCCTGTGCCGGGTGGCCTTCCAGGCAGCCTTTTTACCTTCTCAGCTGGTCTTTCAGAACCTTCAGGTTTGGCCTGTGTGGGGGAGAGGAAGGAAGAGGGGGAAAGTCGACCTGCAGCAGCAGTTTTTTGGACAGTGAGGGCACGCGGTGGACGTCCTCTTGGCTTCCTCTCTTGTATGGGTAGGCCTGCTGATAAATCCAAAGCACAATTGAAAAAGTAAAATGTTAGTCTCCATTTTACACAAACTGCAGTTGTACATCATGCATTAAAATAAATACAAGAAACAAAAAGAGACTTCCTGCTAAATGTGTGAAATTGATATATCAAACAATACCGGGAAGTTACACACAAACGAAGGGGAAAGACATCAGATGAAAACGAGCATTCTTTGTCGAGGGGGAAAAAAATAAAAATAAAATAATAATAGTGATGATAATAACAATAATAAAAATGTGGTTTCAATACCTGAAGTGGGTGTTGATGGACTTGGTATTCTGTTTTGCTCAGTGCTTGATCCAAATCCTACAAACACATCTTCCTAAAAAGAAATAAAGAGAAGAAAGACAGTTAAGTACTTTATGACCATTATGGCCAAGTAGTTGCATCCAACTGTGGAGATATTGCTCAGATGTGCAACACTTGAGTCACTCTTGAGTAAGACAAAAGATCGATTAACCATTCAATGATGAACGTCATGGTTATGAAGATTCAAGGGCTTTGATACTTTCACTTTCCTTTGCGACAGTAAACAAACTATCAATATGCGGTCGGTTGAAGAAATAATGCGATAACATCCCAAAGGGCTTTGCGAAACTGAGGTCAGTGACATTTTAAAGAGCAAAACTATAAATCTATTGGTTTATTAATGCACACGGCGAGGGCGCGAACCACAGAGGCCAAAATGAATTATGAACATTCAGATTACACTGAGTGACAAACACCTAGCATGCAATGTTTGCAGACTGCAAGAAGCGGTCTGATGAGGTGCTTGGTCCAAGTCACCTTACCACAAGCAAACATCTCAAACGTGACTCACGCGTGAAAGATATGACTGAACAGAAGCCGATTTAATGATTCTGGCAAGCTAACATCATGACTACATAAATGAGGCAGACAGGATGTCAGTAACCTCTTGGAAAGGCGGTTTTGTGAACAGAAAATCAGCTAAATAGGGTAACCCTTTTATTTTTAATTTCCGACGACAAGAATGCAGAAGAGAACGCTAATGCTCAACTCTAAAGATGTATCCATTTAACAATTGGGTTTATTAGCGTTGTAGTTGTGGTTTGCAGTGCATCATATTGAGGTGATTACGGATCATCTAGAATTGTGAGAGGGTCAAATTATTCTTGACACATTTTAGCATCATGCAGTGCAGTCCTAAACCATTACAAGTTCAAGGCATCTTTATGCTGCATGGTTTCTAATAGTTTACTTCACTCATGAGGATAAATAAGATAATAAAATTAACGTGTCTCTGACCATTGTGGAAACATCCATCTATTTTCTGATCTGCTTTATCTTCACACGGGCCGCGGTGCGTGCTGCAGCCTATCCCAGCTATCTTTGGGCAGTAGGCGGGGGGACACCCTGAACCGGTTGGCAGCCAATTGCAGGGCACACACATAAATGAACAACCATCCACGCTCACACTCACACCTGGGGACAATTTTGAGTGTTCAATCAGCCTGCCATGCATGTTTTTGGAATGTGGGAGCAAATTGGAGGACCCGGAGAAAACCCGCGTAGGCACAGGGAGAACATGCAAACTCCACACAGGAAGGCCGGAGCCGAGATCGAACCCATGACCTCTGCACTGTGAGATTGACGCACTAACCACTCGACCACCAGGTTGTAAAAACATAAAAAAGATCAAATGAAAACTTAAACATATCTTACAAGGTTTTGTTTGTTCCTGTATAGGCTTTCCGATGCCATTTGCCTCAAAGTGATTAAAGTGTCTATGCAGCAATCTTTTTTGGGGGCAATCAATTAGAGAGGGGATAACAGTCTATTTGAATCAATTAACTGGCAATTGTGTGAAATTGATTGTTGATTAATACAAATGTAAGTCTTGCCTGCCCTCCACAATCAATGTACAAATATTGTTATAAAGGGTGGTTGAATACAATGAGAAAAAAAAGTCAGTATGTATGCACTGAAAGACGGACGACCTTTGGCAGCCACTGTGTGTCTTTACTTCTTCAACCGGAGAGTGCGTCTGCGCTTAAGAGTTGAGGTGAGGATGTCTTTTTTATCATGTTTATTTATAGCAGTTACTGTGCAGGGATGCACTTGAGGTCTTACTGGCCCAATTTGCAAAGCAGTTGCTATGCGTGTGTGGTCTTGCACATGAAAATGACTACCAGATAAAAGTCACGTGCAAACCCGCATCAGTAAGCAAGAAATCACGTTTGAAATGATCAATCATTTTGCACATTTTAAAAGGAGGGGATAATGTGCACATGCATTCACTTGTCCCTGACCATGGATGTAAATGCTCCCTTGCGAAGCATCCCCTCCTCTTTCCCTCTCCTCACGGTCATTCCAGTCTCTGCCCTGAGCATGCGGCCCCTCTCAGTGGGTGTTGTTGCAGCCGTTGAGGAAAGGGGGCGGGGTGCCAACGGACGACTCTGACTCGCTGCGATGGTGTGAGTAGATCGTGATGACATCACACCGTGCTATGCTGGAAAGCAGCTGCACAATGGCGAACGACACGCCGCCTCATGGAATTGCAGGTGAGCTCACGGTTCAAATCTGTCAGTCGCCCATTCCCACCATGCGGACATTTTCACGACTAAACAAGCAAAGCGGCGGCGAGTGTGCGGCGGAGGGGAGCAATGGCAGAGCAGGGGAGTGAGCTAAGAAGGGGAGGGAAGAAAACAAAACATGGAAACATCATCTCGGCTATTAACAACAACAGGGAGTGAAGGCGTCTCCTGGGAGGATGAGAGGGGTCAGGGGCTACGACATGCTCGTGCACACGCCTGCCAAATCCAAGTCTAAACAGGCCTCCCACGCACAACAAGGCCCCCCTCGCCATCGCTTTACGCCCACGGTTGTATGATGAGCTCCACAGCAGGAGCATGCTTAGGGAGGTTACTGCAAGATGTAAACAAACATTAGAGTGTGAGGTATGCTCCATATGCCGCTTGATTTGCAGCACCGATGATGTTAGTAGGAAGACCAAAATGCCTCTTTACTCATTTCTACAATACAGGAGGTCCTCAATTAGGGTTGAACGGTTTTGAAAAATGATCAAATTGTTTTACCCCCCCCCCCAAATATTGTGATTTAATGGCAGTTTTTAACGAACACAAGCAATAGATGAATCTATATTACAGTAAACAATATCAGATATCTTATTAGGGCTGGACGATTCTGGAAAATGATGTAATTGTGATTTTTTTTCCCCCTCTTGAAAAATGCAATTGTGTGTTGTTCATTTGTTGTGTCCCATATTTAACGTCTCTCTCTGTATTGCAGTTTGGGTGACTTGTGATTGTTCACAGACATCCAGTTCTGAAATGGTTCCCAAAAGTCTTTGGTGTGTATACAGTCAAAAAAAAAATCTGTTACAAAGTCTCAATGTCAAAGTTACACACACACACACTCCAAGAAAACTGCACACTGACAGTTCTTTCTTATATATTACCTCATTTAGGCAAACTTGAACACCTTTGTAAAGGTACAGTTATTAATAAAACTCTTGTATTATATTGAGCAGTTGTACTTAATGAAACGGCCAGTGAAGTGTAGTATTTGAGCAGATATTAAATAACTAAACGCAATGATCTGACTTACTGCAGAAAGGAATGGCAAGAGGGACTGTCCCTGAAAGTCCAAAGATGAGTGTGAATGAGTTTTGCTGAGCTCCTTTCCGGATCAGTTTGACTAGGTAAAAACGTTTGCCATCATATGCAGATTAGGGACTGCATTCCCCTGCTGTGAACAATTAAGTGTCTAGATTAGTCAGAATATACACGAGCAAGCGGGTCTACTCTATAATAATTTTAAATTCAACCACAAAAACTCTAGTCATATAATTTGAATTGCTTAAACTACGGCTCAATTCCTTTGAAGACAATGACGAATTTTGAATTGTGGGTCCAAGTGGGGCTTTCCACAGATTTTCTTTTTTCAGTTTCACTCAACGTTTTCACTTGTTCCTGCTCAAGAGGCCTTTTCATTTCCACAGCAGAGATAAGCATCATCTCAGACTTTTCTGCAGTGACTATTTATGTTTACATGCCATCAATATTCAAGTCAAGGTCAAAATTCTGGTTTCTGAAACGGAAGGGATAACCCGTTTACTTGTGTGAGGGGAGAGTTACGCCCGTCTACAGTGCCATGAAAAAGTATTTGCTCCCTTCCTGTGTTCTTTTCATATTTATCACACACGCAAAGGTTAGTTCAAATCAATTTTAACCCTTTCATACACAAATAATGAAAACCTGTAACTTGATAAGCTTTCCACTGTAGTAACCGCTGTCCCTGAGAGGGTTAATATCACACAGAGATAACGGAAGGAAATACAAAACGCAGTTTCTAAATGCCAATTTAATCTTTTAAGGCACAAAAAAAAAAAAAATCCAAACCTACTTGTCCCTATGTGAAAAAGTAATTTCCCCCCGAATGTAATAATGGGTTGTGCCGCCTTTGGTAGCAATACGTGAAATCTGATGTTATGTCTTTTGACGACAAACTAGAAGACGGCAAGCTGGCTGGGTGCAGCCAAGTAGTCCACTCCATTCTGCCCCAATTGCTTCAAGAAGCAATTAAGCAAAAGATCAATTGACCACAATTGCCGGAATTCTTAACAATAAATGTATCAATTTAAATGCCCAGCCCGAGTCCATTGAATTGTGTGTTCAAATGAATTATGCAATAAGTGTGTAGCATTGAACAGTGTGTGGGATTCACGAGCATGCTTTTAATGATGCAGTTAATTTCAGCACATAAAACAGCAAAGCACAGCCAAAAATAGCATTTTACTACACTTAATCCATTGGCATTTTTACACATCTAACTTTAAGCGTACCCAAAAGGCTGCGATGTGTGACAAATGTCCGCAACGGCAACGGGCGCCAGACACAACAATTTGGGGCAAATTCCTCACATGAGGTTCCCAAATAGTCTTGATCCCATTAGAAGGCAAGATGTCGAGCTCATCTACTTTGATTATTCATGAATTCAAACCAGCCTGACGTTTTTTGGGAATACAAGCGCTTAACGGAAACAGTTTGCCAGGCAATGGCAGCCGCGTCACCGCTGACATTCAAGATATAAGTAACACTCCTGATCTGAGCTGCTAAATCAGGTCCAGGAATGACTAAGATGGGGACCGTATGAGTAAGAAAAGGAAGATAGGAAGTGAGTCATGCAGAAGCTACACGTGATTAAGTACACCCATCACATCAGGTACATTGTACATCCTACGAGCTTGTACATTGCCATTTAACAGGGTAGCAAACACCACAAAATGCTGTGAAAGCATCCCAACGTGCCGTGAAGGAGCTCCGAAGGTTAAAGGCAGAGTACAAATGTCATTCATAGTGAGCATGGCAGTAAAACGTCAGAGCACATTTCATTATTGTATCCCACCGGGATGCATTTGTCGTCATTCAACGGTGAGATGCATCTCAACCATCAGGACGAATTTCAGCACACACCCTCAATGACCGATCACAATTCAGCAGGATTATCCTTCCTGACCGATTATCACATTATTATGAGATTTTTTTTTCCACTTGTTGAACATTTTCAATATTTACAATCGCAAATGTTTGGCCGAGCCACAGACGGCGTGATTGCGGCGTGTAACGGAACCGTTGCCAAATAGGAAGGGAACTGAACCCTGCGCGTCTGTCGGCTCGAACAAAAAGAGCAGCCGGTTGTGTTGGATTTTTCAATAACTTGCATCTCAAACCATTCATCACAACAGAAACGACAAAGGGTTTGAAACCACAATATAATTACCAGATAAGATAACAGCTTAAATTACGAGTATGACCATTACTACTCAGCAATATGGGCTTGGGAAAGAACCCTTCCCCGAATCAAAGTTCCAATTCAAACAATTGGAATGTGAGCGGAAACCGGAGTACCCAGAGAAAACCCACACAGGTCCGGGGAAAACATGCAAACTCCACACAGGGAGGCCGGAGCCGGGATCGAACCCGTGAGCGCTGCACTGTGAGGTCGACACGCTAACCACTGGACCACCACTCTTTCCTCATTTATTTTCATGTATTTTGGGATGCCCAGTGACAACATGGTGCCTCTCATAGGTCAGTCGTGGGGATACAGACATCTTCTTTCGGGGGGATGAGACTCCTGATTGTCACTGAAGATGTCGTTATGAATCTTGAGTACACCACACAGTAAGATCACACTCCTCGGCTTTTTCCTTGTGATGCGTGTCGTCTCTCACATGTTAAAATGCATGTAAACTGCTTTACGCCATCTTCCCCGAACCAGGAAGTATCCTGTTAATTTACACGCACGCACACACACATGGCACCCCCCCCCCCCCCCAGTTATTTTTACTAAAACTTGTTCGGCCTTGTCGCAGGTCTTCCTTTTACTCCGTGTCATTGTCGTTCTCTATGGAAAGGCGTCATTTCAAGTGGATTGTTTAAAACCACTTTGAACCATTTCAGGAATCTTTCCTTGGACATTTACAGCACACACAGAGTACCTCATCCCTTCCTGGAATGAAAATTGGTGATGAGCTCACGCTTATATATGCCCCTTGGATGACACATCCCCTCTGAGTGTTGACGCACGACAGAGTGCATCAGACTCTACAGTAGCGCAGCTTTGCTTTGTGTCCTCTCACCTTCCCCCGAAACCTTGGCCACTCGGAGCAAAAGGTGGTCTTTTGTTAATTTGAGGTGTCCTAACATGAAGCTGTGCAACTGTTTTGACATTTGCTTGTCAGCACACGGTCCAAAACAAACACTTAGGGGTAAGGTGACTCCTATGCCAACACCTAACACACTTGAAGAGCTGATAGCCAGTGGACAAAGACGGAAGATTGACGGGCATGTGCACATTATATAATCACACATACACATGTGCGTACAATGCAGGAAAGGAACATGTAGCTACTCCTGCGTGGACAAGGGCATATCCCACCTCTGGGACACCGCCGCCCCAGAGTCACTCAAAACATAAGGAAAAAGACAATTCCGGCAGCTCTCGTCATCACGACTCCTAAAGTGGCGGTGACCGCCTGCTGTTGGAAAGCCATGGATGGGAGGGTCTGTGACTAATTCTCCACCCAGTGTTGTCCTGTAGGGACAAAAAGGGGCGGGGGACTCGGGGGGGGAGGGTCGGGGGGGTCGTCCAGCATCCTTTGATATCCCTGCCTGCGCTCTTTCAGCCGCCCACACTTTGTGAGCATTAGTATAAAAGCAGACACAAAGCTTTCTGCTCCAATCCACACGCTGTTTGTGGGATGGGTACATGGGTGAAAGTGGGGGAAGGGACTCTTCTATTTAAACGGGCCAAACACCTGCTGGACTCTCGCCCCATGCACCAAAACACAGCATGTCTTCTCAAACCAGTGGGCCACGGAGGCATATGGGGACATCAACAGAATGGCATTGCACAGAAAACAATCCACTCCATGATGCCGTTCACCCTCCAATTTGTTTGGATTTGGTACCAGTTATCTCCATAGAATAAAATAAATAATCAGTGGGAGATCATAAAACTTTAATAAAAGTACAGGCAATGTTTCAAGTGGCATTTTAACATTCTTATTCAGGTCTAAAAATCTGAAAATGTAAAAAAATAGTTTATCCACTGCTCGTTTTAAAAGTCTTCACATCTCTGGCAAAGGCGCAATTCAGCTGGACCTCATATGAATCATTCCTACTTGTCAGATGTTTACGACCGGGAAAGGGCAGGAGAGAAACGTGACAACACATTTGATTGTGATTACAGATTTTGAGTCTTGGTATTTTGAATTCGCTTTTCAATTCAAGCCAAACTCACTTTCTTTCTGAAAGAAATTGGTCGGGATGACCATCCTCGAACATGGCTCGGCCCCAGTTCAAAACGAACCACGCAATCAAATTCGGTTATTAGCTGTGATGTATTCTTTGCGGGGCCGCATGGTGATCGACTGGTTTGCACATTCGCCTCACAGTGCAAAGGTGCAGGGTTCGAGTCGGGCCTTACTGTGTGGAGTTTGCATGTTCTCCCCGAGGGTTTTCTCTGGGTACTCCGGTTCCCTCACAAATTTCCAAACCATGCGTGGCAGGTTAATGGAACATTCTAAATTGTCCCTAAGCGTGAGTGTGAGCGCGAATGGTTGTTCGTCTTTGTGTGCCTTGCAACCGGTTCAACGTGTACCCCACCTGCTGCCCGAAGTTAGCTGGGATAGGGGTCAAGTTATTGGAAGGGAGAGGGGGGCGGGGGGGTTGCATATTTACAAAATGACAAAAACTGGACAGCTTGGAGCCCCAGGAAGAAAAAAAAAAGCAACTGAAAACTTGGACCGATCAAGAGAATGAATTCCCTCCATGCACACAAAAGCTAACAAATGCCTTCATTTGGACAGCAACAGCCGACAAGCACCCCTTTGAGCCTCGGCAATAGGCTTAGTAATCCATTCCAAAGTGGCAGCTGTCAGAATAAAAGTTGCTCTGCTTCTCAGACAGAGTTCTGTGTCTGTATTGGATTTGGGTCTTTCTGTCTGGGTGGATTTGACGGAGGGAGGTAGTAGGGAGGGAAAACCTGGCCCAGTGTCCGGCTGACGCTCCGTTCAGCCTGGCCCTGTGAACCCAGCAGGCTGCAGTGAGCCTGAACAATCGTGCTCCTGTCTGGCTGCAGAGGCATTACACTGATCCTGAATGAAAACCACAAGATGTGTCCACGACTTGTCTCGTGGGGATGTAACAATTCACACTTAATCCTGCTGAGGTACAAAATGGGAGTGGAAGAAAAACAACCTCAAAATTTGCACCACAGCAATGTGCAAAGAAGAATGCTTTGTATTTTTCAGACCCCGAGTCGCATTTCATATCCTTTAACATTTTCAAAAATCAACAGCATTGCATATTGGTCGATATATATTACATATAATTGATTTTGAAAATAAGGACCCAAAAAAGGCTGGGTCATTTTATTTTAACATATAATCTTTAGTGAAGCCAACCCAACTACGAAAGAGTCAAATAAACGGCTCAGAATAAATATAAAAGAAATGCCTTTTTAAACAATGTGTTTAGTAGAGCTGGGCAATAGGACTGATGACCACATGATGGAGATATGCTGATAGATAGTGAACTCCATTTCCTATTTTAATCACATTGGATTTTTTTTTTTATCACTATGACGTGTTTTTTTTGGGGGGCCGGGGGCAGACTGACACACTGATTGGCGGACTGGTGAAATTTCACACCGGAAGCAGTTACGGAACTGCGGTTAATATAACATGACAGACTGTTCGACTGACGATTACAGTTTGGTTCGGCTTGAAAAAAATGATTAATGACTAATGACTGGTACCTAGGCAGATGATGCAAATTATTACCATAATAATTTATTGCTACAAGGTGCATAGGGCATGTAACATTGACTGCTCCGTCCCATTTATGAATAAAGTTATCAGTGTTTATTATGTATGATTAAACTGTTTAACCTCTACTCATACTGTCTGAAAGTTAATCATGTTGACTTTCTTTTAATGACACGTCTCAAAACATACAGTTATGATTGCGGCAGCGGGAGCGAATTATTCCAAATATAGCTGGATGTCGGCAGCAGTCAAAACGCTTCAAGGAACTGATTGTGGTCACCATTTGACCTACCACTGTACTCTATCTCAAATCTTTCTTCTAACTATGATCAAGCATTTATTTATAGAAAGTATTCAGGGGTGTACCAAGCTGGGCCCTCAACTTCACGAGGCTTCACCAAACTCTATGAGAATGAATGGCCCAGTCTGCCCCTCTGCATCTGTAATACTCCAATGCACTCAAGACGCTAAAGAATATATTGAAGCACAAAACAAGACCTACCAAAAGAAACATGTTTCTCTGGGGGGGAAAGAATGCAGCACTCTCGAAAACTAAAACACATTCTGGGATTTGCTTTAATTATCCTGAAACCAACCACCAGCTTTTGTAAAGTTTATTTACCAGCATTAACTGAATCAACTTCCACAGAAATGTTTTGTTTTAGACAATGAGAACATAAACATACAGTACATTTTTTTTGTTTTAGAGAAGATAGCCATTGAAACACAATCCTTACATACACTGTAAAAAAAAGCCATTTTAAATGGTCAGAAATGTAACAAAGGTAAATTCACAAAAAATATACCAATCAGGTTTAATATGTAATACCAAAACCATCAAAGAACATATAACAAATGGATATTTGCACCCCCCCCAAAAAATGCACATTAATTATGATTCATTTTATACCAGGTATCAGTATCCTGCCTACAACAGCCTTACTTCAGGGTAGCAGATACGCATGAAGGATGCAGATAGCCACCATTGATTCTAAAGGCAAAAAAAAAAAATCTGAAATTGAATAAATCTTCCTTGCCAGTAGTTAGTGCTACACTGCGGACGTTTGACACATCTGAGAATGACCTGATGTGACCACATGCGTGGCAGGTTAATGGAACACTCAAAACTGTCCCAACGTGTGAGTGTGAATGGTTATTCATCTATGTGTGGCGATTGGCTGGCAACCAGTTCAGGGTGTTCCCCACCTACTGCCTGTAGACAGCTGGGATAGGCTCCAGCACACCCCTTGTGAGGATAAGCGGCTCAGATAATGATGGATAGATGAATGGATGGAGGTTTCATTTTAACAACATCGCCAGTGTTGATGCTAAAGTCAATGTTAAATCACATTGACATGCTAACTGGATATTAGCATCGACTTTGGAGTGATATTCCCTCAAATAAAGAATATTCACACGCAAATGCCAAGACTCGTACAAATAAAAATAGAACAACATATGATAAAAATTAATATGATAAAGAGATAAGGGAGATGCTTTTTCACAGTTTTAATGTGTGTAAAGATGCAAGGCATCAAATATGTGGAAGTAGCAGAATGAAAATGCACAAAGCTTGAATTTCACATATTTACAAGTTATTTTGTACTTGCCAAAACGAATAGAGAGTTCAATAATGACGTGCCCAACGGGCAGGGATTAGTAAACATGAGGCTATTATGATACTTATT
The DNA here is from genome assembly GCF_054856545.1 of Hippocampus guttulatus. Lineage (NCBI taxonomy): Eukaryota > Metazoa > Chordata > Actinopteri > Syngnathiformes > Syngnathidae > Hippocampus > Hippocampus guttulatus. The sequence goes on along the minus strand of NC_141272.1, from coordinate 9,132,316 downwards.
AGTGGTTGAATGTTAGGAGTTGAATAAATACAAAGTTCTCAAGTGAATGAATAATCATTTTACTAATCATGATTTCAATGTCAATTAAAACACTCAGAATTATCATTATTTCCATAATCGGCAAGCATTGAGGGCCACACTAACATTAAACTTTGATGTCAAGTAGGCGGCCACAAAATATCATCTGCAGGCTGCAAATGGTCCCTCCGGGCCCAGGCAACGAGTATGAGACCCTTGCTCTTAAATCAGACTACTCTTTCTAGTTAGTACAATTCCTGGCTACTTCACCCACCTCGGACTTCCTGTTTTAACCAGGAATCGAACTGTCACAGTCTGCATGAAAAAGAGCAGCATGTATCACTATATCACCTGTGCCGAAATCCCAAATTACTTAAATCCAATTGCAACGACTCCCTCCCTATTTGTTCCCACTGCAACGGTAGCACCGCTGCTACTGCTGCTGGCAGAAAAGGAAGATGGTAGTTCGCTGAGGCGAACACACCCCCACATCACACGGCCCGTCGAGCGGGGTGCTCGTTGTTGTGGTAGCCGGCCCTGCATGCGCACTGTCACTCGAAGGAGCCAAATGGAACCACCTCAAATCGCATATATAATCTTATCTGTGCGACATTTAAAAAAAACTAACAAACAAGGAAATGCGATTGGGGGAGGGTGCATATGTCTCCTCACTTAACGTGACCGTGAGGCGTTGACAAGCCGCTCATCGTGTCGCTACTAGCGAGCTACGCACTGGCTACGTAAAGAATGGGTTCACTTCACCTCCCATTTTCCAACGCATCAGCAGTAGCATGACGGCTAGCGTGGCGTAGTATGCTAATTTCGCTAGCCTAGCCACAAACAGCAGTATAAATGGCTGCATTTGTAAGTTCTGCACAGCGATGTCCGACTCGTTGGAGTGGTGTCAAACAGACATACACACGAGTGCAATTTCCACAACGTGGAAACACTCGCGGGGCGGAATTAAAAGTGTACTACGGGCAGCTAGCTACAAGTTAACCCACCAGCTAGGTTAGCCAAATCCTCGCAGCAAGATGTCAAGGAAAAGCACCAGCCTGTACATTAACCCGATGTATTCGTTACAAATACACCCATCGGTGGCGCGAAATAATTCAATGAAACGAAATACTGCAGTGGGGGGGAAGCTAACTTCGAGTCCGGATCAGATTTGTCTATTCTCACCCACTTCAAGTTGTTTTGTTTGCAAACACATCACACACTACTTTGAAAAGCCCTCGACTCCCACGTTGTTATAACTTACACTTTTCTCGGCTTTTTCCCACCGAGAGACAAACAACTTTTACTGTTATTATACGAGACGTCCAAGTCTTGAAGGCGTCCAATCAAGCTAATTTTAAGTAGCTCACTAGTAAAGCAGTTGCAGTAGCATCTCTACATGATGCATGTGTGTTACAATGAGTGAATAATGCGCCAATAACACTGACAATGTGTCTTTGGTTGATTAATATATTATAAACACATCTTGAAGATGGGGTGAGGGTGGGCGTTTTGTGTTAGCGTGCTCCTAATCGTCCAGCCGAAAGAGTGTACGGATGTAGCATCTCTTCTCACTTCTACCACAAACTAAGTTTGTTCCCAGCAGAACCTGACTCAATCACACGTCTCGGTTCGGTGCCGTGTGGGTTGCTGACTAAAGTTTGTTCGTTAAAGTGCAGCAAAGTTAACGGAGCATCCTGGCGATGGCAAGTTTTGCTCAGTTCGAAAACCGAGAGATTGTGCATGTTTGGACTGTTAGCTGTAAAAACAGTGAACGCCTCTCTTGGTACCGTAGACCCTCGACCGGGTTACTCTCTCGTTCTCTCCCCGTCCGTCTGGTGCTTACCTCCGCGCTGCTCGAATCACTCGATTCCCCCAAAACATCCCGAAATGTCTGCAGGTTGATCCCGATGACCGAAGAGACCTGTAGTGCAGCATCAAACCCGGGTCCGAGGCCAGCGGCGTGCGGGTGGGCTCCTGGGACGTTCCGCAGCGAGGCAGTGACCCTTATCCGGCCCGCTTTCCTCCCGGTGCCGGAGTTGCTGCTCCCTCCGGGCCGAGCGGGGAAGCGCCACCGACAGCTGTGCGCCATTTTACACTCTGTGCCCGTGTGCCCTGCGATCACAGATACGTCGGTGGGCGGTACCCTGAGCCAGCACTCCACATAAACAAGCTTCGCCTCGGCCTCCACTCTCACTGGCCGAGGCGTCGTTATGCAGGTTGCGGGGCGGACCCGACACGGCCCCGACAATGCATTTGCTCAGAGAGCAAGATTGGAGCTCAGCGCCACCGAATCGTAATCAGATTCAGGGGCTTTGCCCGGGAAACCAGCGACGTACTTGAATGACAAGAAGCAGCAGCAAACAGACCGTTAGAAGAGGTACCTGACATAACCACACCACTTATTTTAACTAGATCTATACCACGAATCTACTGTATGCACTAACGTTAATTACGCCCGCACATCAGTGAAAGCGTCTACAAATATAGGACCTGTGTTGTGGCAATGCCTCTTTGTAATGTATGCAATTAGAAAGCCTTAAAGCGGTGCCACAATTGTGGTAGTAGTGTTCGATATTTTTTACTTCCTAATCCGATACTGAGTAAAATTGTAGGTGGTATCAGCGATAACACCTGGTGCCATAGGTATTTCTATCCAATTTGGGGGGATGCTCAAGCCCCATCAATATTTTGTGGCATGGCGCATTACTGGTTTGCGCCTATGCTTCACTATTCAGAGGTTATGGGTTCAAACACAAGATCAGACTCTGGTTTCCTCCCGCATTCCGAAAAAATGCATGATGGTGTATTTTAATTTCTGATCTCCAGCATTCCTTAGCTTTTGTCACCTTAAGAAATGTGTTTACATTAATATTAGTACTTATTATTACTACTACTTAAAATGTTTGTGGTGAAACAAAAATGTTTTCAAAATTACAAGGTACACAATCACGCCCAAAAAGGGCATGAAGGGCAAAACCAAACTGTTTTATATATATATTTTAATGTTCTAAGTTGGACCTTGATTGTTCAACATTTAAAACATTACAGTAAGTTTCTGTTGCTCCATTAAGCTAAATACAACAGTGTTCGTAGGAGGAGATAACATCTATGCACTCAAAACATCCATCCATTTTCCGTTTATCTCCATGAGGGTCGTGGGGGTGCTGGAGCCTATGCCAGCTGTGTTCGAGGAGTAGGCAGGGTACACCCTAAGCTGGTTGCCAACCAATCGCAAGGCACACAGACAAACAACCATTCATGCTCACGATCATACCTGGAGACAATTTAGAGTGTTCCACTAGCCTGTCATGCCTGTTTGTGGAATGTGGGAGGAAACTGAAATACCCAGAGAAAACCCGCACAGGCATGGAAAGAACACGCAGACTTCACACATTAAGGCCGGAGCCGGAATTGAGCCCTGCACCTGTGCACTGTGAGGCGGATGTGGTAGCCAGTCGATCACCATTCCACGTGCACTCAAAACAAAGCTGATTTGGTATGCTTATGTTGAAATATTCCGGATTTCGCTGGTTCAACACCAAAAAGTAAATTAAGATGGCAAAATACAATTGTATTGTATTGCTTGATGAGTCTGTGAGTGTATTTTATTTTTATGTAGGCAGTCATTAATGAGCAATGGCCACCTCATCTTATGCATTGGTAAATTACATAAAATCGAGCATGTAGCCACAAAAAAGAAGACCATTTTTTAATCATACTGTATACTCAAAGTAAAATTTTACAATAAAACAAAAATATAGGATTATATTTTCACCTAAGATCTTTAACATAAAGCACAGGCATGCCAAATCATCACATACTTCCTTCAAGTTTTTTCTTCATCACAGCCACATTTGATAACTTTTATTTATTAAAATCTCTTAAAGGATAATCCTAAATTCATTGAATTGACCCCACCTTGCACATTATCTGCAGCTCTCTATCTAACAAGAAATAAAATGTCCCAAAAGTGTAATTCGGTTGCTTCATGTTAATGCAAACAATATCAAAAACTTGCAAAAACACTCTCAGCGATCACTTGTTAATGATTTAAAGGGCAATTGAGGTGACATCTGTTGTCATGATAAACACTTGTTACAAAAGATAGAAAGAAAAAAAAGGACAAAAAACATCTAGCACCCCATAGTTTTGGAATATATTGTATATATTATCCCAACACTGATTATGTTAAATTGAAAGTCAATGCTTCCCTGGGAACTTTGCCATCTCTTTAACATTACAAAACATTAATAATGACCCCCTGTCCCCAATCTTTGTTGCATTGGGTAAACACAATCAATGACAGCCCCATGTGTTCAGCCCCTCTGAAAGAGAAAATCACATTTGTATAATTGGTCATTTGTTTTTGTTTTTTATAGACCTGTTTTTTTTTTGTCAAGCACTAGCAAGCCCAGTTGGCAAAAAAAAAGTTTTCACATTTAAAACTGAGTAATTGTGCTATGCATAGTGGATTTTCCAGCGAGACTTCCTGAATGAGTGTCTGACAGACGAACACATTCTTTATTTCATGTCGGAACTTTAAATGCTGGCGTGTGCTTATGGCGCTGTCATTGTAACTTACACAACAAATACAATGAGGGCTGTAAGTAAATACCTCACAGGTTTTAATAGATTTGCCTTAAAGTTTAATTTCTATTTCTATCTACATCTCGCATGCAGTTTGAACCAAAAGTGCTGCTTTTTACTTCAGTCATTGTAGTTGGAGCCCAAGTAATAAATGTTGTCATTCTGTCATCTTTGTGTTGCAAAATGCTTGTGTTGCTGTATGAAATTTTGTTCAGATGGTAAATGTGTTAAGACTATTCAACAACTGGTTTGCACATGATCAGTGGCCACACTCGTGATGTGAATGTCAAACGAGCAAAAACTCAATACAGGGGTGAGGAACCCTTATTCTTTTAGGGAACCATTTCAGTTTCTCAGAGGGCCATTCTTCTTGTATGAAAAAAATATTTTACCGCTATGTAATATCAACAGTTGTTTCACCAGTTTTCAAGCTTGAAGTGCCTGTTTTTAATTAAGTTCATACCACAGCATCTCAATTAGATTCATCACCCTCATCATTTACAAACTGCATTTGGTATTCACTTTGTCTGTCTTTGTAAAGGCCGCCGCACAAGTGACGCAGCCCAACGTGACTTAACTATCGTGCAGTATGCGGGATTCTTTTAGTAATTTTCAGGAGCGGTCAACCGTCAACTCAAAATTTGACTTGCAAATGAACAGTGTCGCAACATCGGAGACCAAACAGGCAATTGATCATCACGTCGTATCACATGAGCTTTCACAACAAAAATTATGTTTCCGAGTCAGACGCGAGATCCAGTTGAGGGCTGCCAAGCCATATTAATAGAGTATATCCAGTATGCATCTCTCTCTCTATATATATATATATATATATACTGTATCTATATATATATATATATATATATATATATATATAGATGGATACTATCTATCTATCTATATATATATATATATATATATATACACAGTATGTTTGAAAAAAAATACCTGTGGTTAAAAAAGTGCAGCGTGGAGTCTCTGTCAACAAAATGTGGCAATCATTGCCAACACTCTCTAAACTGTCCACACTCCTTTATCTCTCACCTGGCTTTCCTCTTTGTAGTATTATACAACTGCTACACTGACCAGTGAAATCCACTTCTTGCTTGACAATCGCGCCATGTTGTTTCTGGTTCAGTAAAAACTAATACAGCAGACCAGGTGTCACCTACACTCCAGAATTTGACAACTACTTCTTGGGTATTGATAAATCCAAAGGACTACCAGTTTGACACATTTGCTGAAATTACTCTGAATAAAATTATTATTATATGCTATTATGAATAATTACTATGTGATGACGCTCATGTTCATGATTTCTCGAAATAATTGGGAAATGGATAAATCTCAATGTGGAACACTTCATTTCCTCTGCCAATGTTTACATTTTCAAATGATCACCTCTTTGTTTACGACTGTCCCGTTCAGTTGCGTCACTAGGTGTGCGATGGGCCAAAGAAGTTAAAATTGGCTTGATGACGATACGAAACGTTTAAATGAGATAAATATGTAAAAAAAATAAATACATCAAAATCAAGAAGGGGCAAATGCTTTTTCACCGTCCTGTAATTCTCCTCTCCTGCTCAAGATCGCATCACTCCCATAATGCAAATGTTTACCATTGGCACAGAAAAACAGCAAGTCAACCGGCTCTGTTGCACGTTGGCTGATCTGTCTTAAATAGGATTTAAATGCAGTATGAGACAAGAGTCTGGAATCTGCGGCGACAAGTACACCACAGATTAGCCACCCAAAAAAAAAAAGGCAGAGGGGCACTCTAGATGTGGAAGAGGGAAGCAAACAAGGATGCAGTCATTGTTAGGCACCGAGCGGATCAAGTTTGGTCACTCGGTCCCAGCTGCAGCCTCTCCTGCTTATGCTTATCCAGCCATTGTAAGATCTGTTGTCTGAGCTCCTCGTTTGGCCTGATCTGGTCCATGGTGAGAGGACTGCGGTTGAACGGGTCTGTCTGGTCACTGGAATGAGGACACACTCTTTTTACATAAGCTCTACAAAGAAGCGTGCTCTGTAGGTTTTGTTCTAGCTGGGGTTAGCGTGGAGGCATCAAAACTGTGACAAAACCCTCACACAGCAATCAACTCAGGTGTGGACCAAATGCACAGTTTGGTCTGCTTTCAACGGAACACTGATATGTTGGTTTGTGGAGAGAAAGCTGTGAGATGAATCAGTTAGACCTAATAACATAGTAGTGACATAATTACAGGCAGTGTGTAAATCATCTTCAGTCCGGATGTTAGTTGGGAACTAACCTGAGAAGATGCCTTGCTATAGTTGAGCGGTCGACTGTGACGTTGGAAGAAGGAAGAAGAACAGGATCCAGCATCAGTGTGGACATGATAGGATCTAGGAACTCTTCTGGGGCCTCTGAGTAAGTCTCCTCCTCCTGTTGCTGTCGATCTGCATGGGACTAGAGTACAGGCAGAGTAACAGGACAATTTGACAGCGCAGATACACAACCCGCCTCAAGAAAAAAAAAATGTGATCATCTTCTCCAGAGTCAAATGATACCTTTATTTTATCAGCAAGGAGTCCAAAAGCCACAATCATATCCCCGGGCTTGTTGATTTTCTTCAGTACCCTCACCGTTTGGCAAAAGAGGGTAGGGGAGTATGAACGTCCATCCTTTGGGACGGTAGCACAGAAATTCTCCTCATCTCTGGCAAAGAAACGTACAAATACAACTTTATTTGTCAACCAAAGTAAGTGCAACTGTATTTCCCCTCTCGCTAACACAATGGCTCCAAAAATGAAGTCATAATAACGAAATCGATTGCGCTTAAAACACCTAATACCGTTCACAGTATTCAAGAGAATGTTCACGACGTACCCCAGGTTCAGGTAGATGGTGCAGATGTCAGAGACAAGCTGCTGGGGCTTGAAGTCAAACTCACTGAAGTCCTTCACTTTAAGAGCACCCATTTTGGGTCCTACCAAGTGCTGCAGGAAGTAGTTGAGCATGGAGATGATCCTCTCAGCCAAGAAAGGGTGCACAAAGATCCCTTTGATCTCTATGGGGGGAAAAAAGGACATTACTGCAACAGAACTGCAAGGACTGATGGATGGATTTGAAATATATATATTGAATTGGTCTGACCTGAAGTGAGGAAGGCCAGTGTGCCGATGGTTTCATTAGACATGATGTTATGGAAGCGGCCCAGCTGTCCAAACATCTGTAGGCTGGACTCCCTTTCCCTTCGGGCATCGGGGGCCAGGTCAGCCCACTCTCCTCGATCCCGCTCCAGCTGCAGGATCTTGATTTTACTCAGGTACTGCAAGATTTAAAAAAAAAAAAAGAAACCGCTAACTGAAAATAGAAAAAAAAAAATCTTTTCGGCATTGTGATAGCAGAGATTTCTATCTCGTAGCCTCACCTGAATAGCCTCATCTAAAAGGAAGATGGCATCATTCATCAGCAAGTTGAGGAACCTAAGGAACAGAGGAGGATTCATGGCTTCGAGGTTCTTGGATGCATAGTCTGCCAAATGCTGAGAAAACACAAAGTACATTATTTCATTGATTTCATACACGGTTACCTGGGTGGAAATAAGAACATAATTATCAAATTGGTGGAATATTTTCAAACCTGAATAAACAAATCCCTCCTATTACCTTGATACTCTCTCTGTAGTTATTTTCGCCCCACATGAACTTGAGGATGGGATACATGGGTCTTCTGTAATTGAACTTCTGTTCAAACTGGTGAGGATCACCTGAAGAACAACAAGGGAGGAAAAAGCAGGTTTCAAAGCAAACATGGTGAAGCGGCATAGACTTTAAATGGGTTAATTACACGCAAACAGAACAGATGACGCGGGGCCAGACAAATACGATCCATTTGTGAAAAATATGAAATTGACCATATTTAGATGGGGGTTTTCCGTCTGACCGCGACAATATAATATACGATACATTTACATTCTTTTCTTCAAGCTGCAGTGTCTCACCTGTAAATTCAATGTCGACAAACACAGTGATGAGGGCTTCAGCCAACTGAGGTGCATATTTGTAAGAGCAGAAGACTCTCTGTCGCTGGAAGACGATTGGCTGAGGAGTACCGGGCGCCAGAGGCAGCATGTGGGGCATCACCGCCTCCAAGACCTCTGCTAGCTCTGCTCTTAAATGTGGATTCTTCATTCTGTCGTGGAAGCAACATGAAATGTTTGATGAAGCACTAATGGGGTAATGTTTTATCTGACACAATTAAATCCGATACCGTACCGTTCTACATTACCCATGAAGACAGTGATAAAGTTAAGAATCTGATCAAGACTCTCAGCAGAGGTCTCCAAAACATCATCAGCGAATGGACGAAGGAAGATGAAAAAATCTCCCAAGTTCTCCACAAAAAATTCTGAAAAAACATACGAGAATGTTTAATACAAGGACTCTCAAAAGTTTGCTACCATGTCAAAAAATATTCAACTCTGCAAGTACAATACCACCATCACATTAAACACGCAAGTATTGCACTTTAAACTTAAATAAAATGAACTTTACTTTGGCAGTGATTCATGAGCATGCCACTCAAGGAAACCTGCGTATGGGTTAATACATTAATTACATCACCTTACCTGGTACAAAGCAAAGCATGGTGCTTTGCAGTGTGGGCAGCGGAAAACTAAGCGCTACATGTTCATGGCCGTGGTTTCCCAAAGCAAACTGCACCAGCAGAGCAGCAGTGGATGCTTGGAGGTTAAGGCAGCATTGCAGCATGGCGGGCTGTGTGGTGGCAGCTTTGGTTGACAAGAAGACAATCATCAGGCGTTCAAATTGCTCCAAGAGCTGCTCCGACATGGGGTTTCCTGTGCGATGGGCCTCCTCGCACGTCACCTGAAGCCTGTGCAGAGACTGGTTCATCTTGACCAGCTGTTCATGGAGTCTGCGGATGCAACAACACAAGACATATGGCTATACTCGGGACACAATGGATTAGGAGGAACAGATTGCTCGGCAATTAAAAGTGTTAGTTGTTGCATCGCATTTTCCGAGCAACCTATAAAAACCTGACATGTTTTGCACAATTTGGGGGATGTGAAGGTAAACCTGTGGAAGCCGAGATGCAGGGTGAGCTGGGTGAGGACGAGGTTTTCTGTCAGTAGGCTGTAGGACTCAGCAGCAGGCTCCTGCGTGGGCTGGGAGGGCATGGGGGTCAGACAGGTTTCCTTGTCAAGACCTGGCGAAGGATACAGCTGATCACTCAACTGTGGATCTAATTCACTGGAAAGTGTCACTCCAAAGACATGCCAAATTAACAGTGTTCCAATAAAACTTAACCAAGAGCACCTAAATAACTGGGTCACTAGAAGGAAGCTATATTTACCTCTCGCATGCACATTGCGAATGCACCTCTCCTCTTCACTTAGGTCTCGGACTGCGCAGTACGTGGGATTAAATGTGAGCAATTTGGATGAACGTGGCCGGCAGAAGGGCTGGCACAGCTTCAGAAGCACTGCGCCCAAATTCAAGAAGAATGCATCTGAGGCATACATCTGAAAGAAGAGCTCTGGCATTTGATTGGCCCAAATCTTGGCCCGGCCAGCGTTTGCGTGCAGGCAGTTGCCCAACCATGACAGCAGCAGGTGGCGCGTCTCACTCGATCGCTGCAGCAAGTATTTAAACATTTGGTGCAGCTTGTCATGAAACTGGCCCATAAACTGCAAAAGAAGGTGTAAACGTCATCACTGAGCCCTGATGCCTTCATTGGGTAGACACTGACAACGTAAGATGATCAGAAATCTTCACCTGGTGGATGTTCGCCTCCTGGACTTTAGTTTCCTGAGGGCTGGAACGGGATGGGTTCAGGAAGTAGCCATGTCCTTCTACCACTCCCGGTGTTTTCAGCAGGCAAGACACATTCAACACGGTTCCGAGTAGGCTCTTTTGGTACAGCAACCCATTTGCCGGATCTTTGGGCTGAATGTGCTCCATCAATACCTGGAAGCATCAAGTATCAGTGGGCACTTGTAACGTCAACAAAAAAGATCTACCAGAGTGCTTTCTGACCTTGGCAATATCTTTATTATAGCCGAAGTAGAGAAGTACATCAAGGTAGAAGTAGAAGAAGGGCTGACACAGATCAATGTCTTTGATTCGACCCTGGAAGATATCAAGCACTGGAACTATCACCTCCTTGAAGGTCCGCACCTCTTGGTCAGAGAGCAAGCCAGCAATCACCTCCTCAACAAACTCCACCACCTCCTCTGGCTCTGAAATGCCATTGGGACATTGCAAGGAGCAAAACTGACACATTAGGCTTCCACTGTACAAAGTCAGCACACAAGGAACTTGACTGGTCTCAATCCAGAACATACGTGCTCTACTGTAAGCTTCCAGTAGCAGGTCCAGAAGTTGCTCATACACACTTTGGTTGACGTAGATTTCTGGGGTGAGCAGAACTGTGCGCGTGTTTGAAACTGTCAGATTCTTACAACGAACGGAAAATGGCAATAACTTCTCCGGCACCTTGGTCACCTGATGAAAGCAAAAATAAAATTTACTTTGGCCAACATTTCATACTTCATGCCAAATTTAAAAGTTACAGAATAATGAAGATTGTCCTTGTTTGCCCAAAACAAGGACAATGAAATTATGTATTAACGCTCCAATACGGGCTGAACAACTAAGGGGTATTTGTAGTCAACAATTAAGTGACATTTTTTCAGCAACGTGCAGAAGTGCCCACAATTTTTGCGCCATGGACTGGTCTCACATAAAATCATTTTTATTATTATTATAATACCTCTTCCTTTGCCCTTTGATAACAAGCAAAGAGGTATGGAATGGCACATTTCTCTCCAGCGTCACGGTCAGCTGACAGGTTCACAGTACTGCATGATGTCATGTAGATGAGATGGTTTCCTGGTTCAAGCAGCAGCAGACGATTAAAAAGTGCCTAATAAAAGGAAACAGCGCAAGTACATGCCAAAACGTGTTAAGTTCTTTTCCCCTTCAAAATAAAGCCTAGCTAATAGGCTGCAGGGAAATATTCCATAAAAACAAGACGACTGTGGCTATCCAACCTGCTCTATGTTGTCCATGTCCAGCCAATCCTGTCCATCCAGATCAGCTGCCATCTCCTCCAGGTAAACACAGCGAGGGGGGATCCCATTGCCCGCTCTCAGACTGGGATCACCTAGAGGTGAGGATAAAAAAAAAAGTGTGCATAAGAAAAAGAGGATTCAATTCACAAGTTTGGGTTGATTTCTGTGTCGGGGAAATGGATTTCACTGCTGTGTTTATTGGATGGCCTGGGGCATTTTATTGTCCACTTCCTAAGAATAATGACTCATCCTGAAAGAGTGTCGGTGCAAAGAGCTCAAAGCAAGACTTCACATCACATGAGGGTGATGAGTCATGCTTCAATTCCCGCACACTCTTCACCTGATGACGAAGTCAAGGCTTGATGAACGGATAGTGGCAACCAATACTATCGAAAAAATAATCTTTCTGGGTGTTGTAGTTTGCAGCAACACTGCATTACTGCCATCTATAGGACATAAATTGAACATATCAATCTACCAATCCTTCCATTTTTGGGGAAATTTGTGAGAAAAAAAATATTTTCAAATAATATTTTTGAGTGGAGGGGAAAAACGCGAATTAGCCAGTGCGGGGGGGCCAGTGTAGTTTGAAGTTATCAACATTCACCACTATGTGGCAAACATGTCTTAGTTTTGTGGTTTTATACGGCCCCCTATACGAGAATAAATAAAGGTTGGGAGACAGTGCAATAAGTCCACTAATGAGAAAACAAGTTGTTTTGATTTACTCACTGTTATCCAAGGTGATAAGAAATATACGCTGGATCATGTGATTCACATTGAGTTGCTCGCAGAGTTCCTGTCGGGATCGGAAGGATCGGCTTATCTCTGCCACAGAGTCGTCATTGTCGTCGATGCTGTCCGACACAGAGTTCTCAGACTCTGATTGGCTCTCCCCGGAGTCATCTTCTACAATGTGACACAAACAGTCATGGAACATCGGTAACAGGCATCACTTAAGCACAATTTAGGTCAACATTCCAGATTAGTGCTGAGGAATATTTTTGATCTGAACCCATATTTCCTCCTATAGTGACCACTCGTATGTCATAATGTTACAGTGGTATATAATAATAATGAATGCACCCTATAGGGATGAAATCGATGCCTTGTATTTGTACAGTATAGTATTATATTGTAATGGGTGTTTACGTGGTACTTGGAGAGCTTCTTTTTTTTTAGGTGATACTTTGTATAAAAAGTTTGAGAACCATTGTTCTAATAGATGCAGTGCCTCATAAAAATTGCGAGTGCACTCATGGGCTTAAGTCAATAATCACATCTAATCAATGAAATACATTCATTACTCATCTTCATGAGCAGCAGTTTCGCAGTGTGAAGGAGTACCTCTGCATTGCATTACTCACGTGGCGGTCCAGTGGGTAACGGTGCAGACTTTTGGCCTGATGCAAACTGCTTGGCATCAGCCAATGAGCTGAATAGGGCGGCGAAGGGGTTGCAGGAGATGTTGTGGTTGTTGTTGTTGCCCTGGTCAGTCATCTCACTGAGGCTCAACACTCAGTCCAGCCAAGATCATAGCCTTTAAAGGGATGCACTCAAAACCATTGTCACATGATTCTCACTACCAATTTTTAATTATGTACATCGTAGCCTAGGAGAATTGATGGTTGCTAATAAGCACTAGCACTCCGGTACATTTATTCCACAATGGTGCTTTTACTGTGGTGACGATAGCATATATAAAACAAGCTGTGTAATAGACAATTGTATAAGTGCAAATCCATTGGATTGGCTAGCTGTTATGAGACCCGTGTTGATGCATGAAGTACGCACGAAGGGGTTAATACAATCAAATGTGGGATTCCAACTTGTATACTCATACTGCCTACCTACTCGGCAGCCTAACGCGTTACTTCGCTACATCAGCTTTGCAGAAACGTGAATTTAATGAGTTTGTTCACGGATCACTCTATTTTAACGATGACATCGAGCAGCTTGAGTAATTTGGTTGTACGAAGCATTGCTAGCTGACTGACGGCTTATTATTTTAGCTAGTTAGCTAGCACAGGAAGCAACAAGCTAAGTTGTCAATGCCTGTTTCGACACCAATGTCATATATTCTAACCAGAAATACATGAAATAAACCTTCTGTGCATTCAAATGGATTGAGTTTTGCTGTCGTACCTGTCTGACTTGCAAAGTGTCTCTTTTGATGGTATATTCTCCTTCCCTGTACCACTACGAATTCTGTCAGTCCTCCAGTAAATACAAAATGAGACGTCATCAACATGAGGCGACTACGGGTTTTCTTTATTTTCTTCTTTTCAGCCGTGTCCTTTCACCCTTGGCTTTATTATACTCATTGTATTTTACTGATATTTTTTTACATTACAACGACTCTATATGTTACAGTAAAAATACACATGTATAATCTTTTAATGTAACTGTTTTTTCCGATTCTTATTATTATCATAATCATTCTTCTGATTATGACTACTATGTTATATTGACAATTCGTTCACTAAAAAATATCTTTGTCTTATGTTGGAATGCATTAAATCGGCTGATTTTTTTGCCAATTGTTTTTTTTTCTGTTTTTAAAAGAAGATTAATCAGTCGGGCCTTCAAAGCAGTAGAGGAGAAAGTAAAGGAAAAAAATGGTTTTATTAAGTGTAATGAAGCTGAAAGTAACTCACACAAAATTATGGGAGTATTTTGTGCGTTGATCTGTCTTTAAGTGGCATGGCGTAGTGAGAGAAGTGAAACTCTCCTTCATGCCACAGCTCCAGCAGGTTGGAGGGACGTTGTGTTCCGTGCACAAGCAGTGGCAATCCGTGCGCTGAAGTTCCGCGATGATCGGAACAGAACAGGAATTGCAGTTGTGCTCTTTCAGAAGGGGGGAGTAAAGCCATCTGCAGGATATGCACAGCACTGAAGATAAAATCTAAGTTGTCAGAATCAATATTGTTCTTAAGTAATGAAACAGATGGCAGCATTACTGACACAGTCCTGTATGTGGGTGAATCCATCTGTTGAAGTTCAAAATAATTGAATTACGTCTAACTATAATTACTGTATATAGAATGAAAGGCGGTGCTTTTTCATGTGTTGTATTAATGTATGTGTGTAAACAAAGACTGTTAATTTAAAAATATATTCTGAATGAATTAGTTTTAGATTATGCTTTTGTAATTAAAATACATCATTTAAAATGATAGTGTTGGCAATATTTGAATTGGCATACAGTATTCCTACGTTATATTGGATAATCATGCACTCTTGAAAAATATAGCACTAAGAAGTTTTAGTTAGTACTTGAGCAGTTTTTTCATTAAACACTAAAGTAATTATTTGGTGAACTACATTTTACACAGTGATATTCTAAAATAACAATACTCTTCGTTGACTACAATTAATTTTCGATATATTTTTGTATTTGCACTGTAATATTGTTCTCATTAATGCATGAATAGTACTATTTGTTTCTCTATTTTATAGACATAAACCACTCACCCCAACTGCTCAAATATTTGCACGGTTTTATTCGTTTATAAATTCTTATAGCTTTTACTTGACTCTTCAAAACAATAAAACTTTTGGAATATTGAATCTTATAATTTATTTATAAAACAATGACATATTACTGGACAAGTCATTTTGTGGAGACTTTAAGTTACTTTAATACATGGCAGTGCAACACCGGTCATTGCACCACTGACTGACAATCTAGCGACTGGATCCCACTGAAACCAGTTTCACCAAGTGAGGGCAAGGCTCCCGTATCTTATGAATGCTGCAGGGAAACGCCACGTGTCCCGTAGTGCTTTGCTCACGGGCCATCAGGGAAGCATGACGTAATTCTCAGCAATCTCCAGCAAATACAGGTTGGACAGCCCCGAGGGGTCCTTGGTCTGGTGCGTCTCCATGACAACCATCCTGCATGGACGTCACAGTGTATGCTGTTATCGCCCAACATTTTGTTAAGTTTATGTTCAAGTATGATATTTAGAGGTACAGGACAGCACTACAGGAAGTCATGAAGCATAAGTAAAATAAATTGTCCATTTGGCTATTCATTGTTCCCATCAAAGAGAGAATAGAGAGTATGCTCTAATTATTGTATTGCGGCTTCATATGCGTTTAAGTTGCAGTTATTTGAAGATTTATAACGCCTATGCTAATTTCTGTCTAGGCACTTTATGCTAAGAAGCAAGCTAACTTTCATCAGATCGAGGTATTCATTTTCACGTATGACAGTTGGCCACGATTTTGTAATGGACATTGTAATACTGCCACATTCAGGACTGAAGTGGAACTACAACATCTGGATCATCCAGATTTTATTTTCCTCGGGTCGTTGGGCCTTGGCGGAGCTCAGCCAATCATTTCATGAACTAGCTTACTTCAAGTTTCTAATTGGGCAAAATGGATTTACTTATGAGGGTTAAAGTGGAAAAAATTTGGTCACAACTGATACCCATTTTGAAATGCAACTCACAATTACCGACAGGACTGAAGTGGAACTATAGCACCTACCACCACCACCCCCGCCGCCCCAATGACAGATTGGTTGTCCGACTGAATGACGTTGTTGTAACATTGCCTTTTCTTGAAAGTGGCTTTCGACAGAACTATGTTGTGGACAAAAATGTTTTAAATGACACTGGTTTGGAATCAGATGTAAAGAACAAAATGTCAAACCTGTCAGATTGTACCAGCCGGAATATTTTCTTGGGGTCGGTGTTCTCCTCTAACACTTTGCCTTTTTTTGTCCTTAACCAGCCGTGACGCCACACCGCTAAAAATGTGTCCTCCAAATACACTGCAGAGAAAAATAAATGACTGAGTTGTTGTGATCTCTTTAGTATGGTTTGTTACTGTACTCAGACCCTGGGTACTTCAGTTGGTAAGACTTTTAATCTCAAGGTCCAGGGCTCAAGTCCCTTTTCAGCTACTACCATTTGAACAATACGAGCAAAATAAAAGTCCTGTGATAAGCTTCAAGCAGTGGTTTTAATTTAAAATTTAATCCATATGTTGGTTAGGGAGCTTTTGTTGTTTGTTTGTTTTTTTGTGTGTTTTTGAGAAGTCAGTTGTTACCATACACCAGTGGTGGGTGAAGCGATCCAAACATTTCAGACAATTACTTTTTATTGACACATTTATGTATTTTACTTTTTTCAGTTATTTACATTCTGTCCTGGTTTTGACTAAAAGTCACCCACCCATCCAACCATTTTATAATCTGCTTCCCCTCACAAGGGCCGCGGGCGTGCTGGTGCCGATTCTAGCTGTCTTCTGGGCAGTAGGCGGGGTACACCCTGAACTGGTTGCCAGCCAAACGCTATTATATTATTATGCATCCACATTTAAAAACTATTGGAATGAGTAATCGGTTTCAACAAAAGTGGCCTTTTATTTACTGCTATCTGATTATTACCATGACAGTATTTCTGACGATTAGTAACGGTGCAATGACAGCTCTCCTTTCTTAATTAGTTGATAAATGTAGTTTGCATATACCACTGTTTCTAATCTTTTGAGCAGCATATTTAGCCAAATGAAAAGAATCTTACAAAGAACCACATTACTCACAATGCAACATGCTCACACACCACTCGCGCTTCTTTTATGTTACCACCCACCTACAGATTCCACATTGTGTGAGAAGGTGGTCTTGTGAGGCTGGCCGCTCTTTAGTTCCCCCTCTAAATTTACGATGTGTGCTGCTCCTGCAGTGTGAAAGATGACTGACACATGAATGAAAAACAATACACAGTATGAGGATGAAATGAACATGAATTTACCTTCTAATAGGACCAGCAGCGAGTTGCTGTCCAACTGGTTGACTTGCATGGTATCTGGGTAGCGTTGATCTGTGACAATATACACACAGTTTGAATCTTTATAAAATGTGTACGAGATCTCTTGATGGATGCAAGTTTTATCAAGCCCCTGTGCGCGGGCAATACATGCACAGTACAGGCATGAACATATGCATGTGCAGTGAATATTAAAAACCAACACGTGCCATCTATTTTTAATTAGTAAGAGGTGGGAGGTGACCTTAACTACAGGAAGGAGGCTTTGTCGTTGCTCTCCCTTCGTTCTATGTGTCGGCACAGACGGTGGCTTGTGGCTCGTTCTGTCCATAATGTGACTGGAGCCACGCTTATTAATGAAAATGTTTGAAGGTTTCATGCCATCAAAATTGTTATATGCTTAAGATCATCAAATGAGTCTTTGACATGGTTTATGTTTGACATCTATGCAGTTTGTCAACTATATCTGCAAAAGCCAATGAACTGCAAACGGCATGCAAAATACCTTCCCACCTCGTAGTTGATAGCCATCCACTCAACTCAAATGTCTGTGACAGCTCATCAGCATCAAGAATGTACATGACATCCTGGAGTAAAAAAAACAATAGGCGCTGTTTGTAGGCCCCAGGAGTTGATAACTCCTGCTGCCAGTCACGAGACTATACAAAAGCCTGAAGAAAGCTGTGCCAGGGAGTTACCAGATCTTTCTTTCACACACACACACACACACACACACACACACACACACACACACACACACACACACACACACACACACACACACACACACACACACACACACACACGCGCACACATACACACACACACACACACACAGGCTCACCCGTGTCAGTGCGCATGAACCAGGAAGTGCTCGAGTTGAGGTTGATGTACTCCAAAGCGACAGGCAGTGTGTCACCGGACCCCCGAGAGACACCAATGCAGACCAGTGGGTACTCCTGCTGGGGGTCCAGCACTGTCTCAAACACCCGCAGTGCGTTGGTGAGGGGGAAGTCAAAATGCTACATTGATAGAACAACATCATACTCGTTTGTGAAGTGCTTTATTAAACAAAATAAATAAAACATCTCCCCTTGTTGTAGCTCTGCCCACCTTGATCAGCATGAATTTGTTCATTGGCTCATACCACTGCAGCAGCACCACACTAGACTCCAGCGCACAGCACAGGAAGTTGTCTGCTGAAAAAAGTAACACACGCCTCAAAAATATCAGACGGGGAGAATGGTGTAGTGAGGTGTAGTTAGGAGAGATGGTATAGTTGGGAAAGGAGGATGAGGCAGAAGGTATCATTTGGCAGAAATTAGGTGGATGGAGAAGGGTGTAGGTGTAGTTCAGAAGAGAGGTTCAGGATGAGGAGGCAACAAGCTGTAGTTAGGAGAAGAGGAGGATGTAGATTGGCGTAGTGAGGAGAGGATGGGGCAAGGAGGTATCCTTAGAAGAAAAGGACAGATGAAGGTTTAGTTTGGAGAGATGGAGGCAAAGACATACAGTTGGATGTATTGAGGGTGGAGATAGGAAAGGAAGAAGGGCAGATGAGCCTCGGATATATAGGATATGGTAGTTAGAAGAGAAGAGAGAGAAGTGGAGTGAGGATGTTAAGTCAGGGCAAATGATACAGAAAAGAGAGGAGCAGGTTAGAAAGTGTACTTGGGAAAAGACAAGGATGAAGAGGCAAAGAGGTCAAGTTAGGAGAGGATGCGGCATGAGGAGTGGATGAGCAAGGCGATCTAGTTGGGATAGGAATGGAGGAAGGTTTCGTTAGAAGAAGAGGGGGCAAAGAAGGTGTGGTTCAGCTGGATGAACACGGCAAGGAGGCTTAGTGGGAAAAGGCAGAGATGTACTCTAGCTAGAAGAGGAAAGGAGTTGTTAGGAGAGGAGGAGGCAGGGAAATCTTGTGAGGAGAAGCAAAGGCACAGATGTTGTTAGAAGGCGAAGAAGGTGTAGAAAGGAACCCATAATATTTGTGGTAATTATCGTGTTTGCGAATACCGACGGAACACGTCCTGCATCCTTTGGTGTCAGCAATTTTACACGTCACTGCACATCTCCTAACGACACGGAACATATTTCCTTGGGTGAGTTAAGGATCTACAAAACCCACGTTGAAAATGGAGATGTGGTGCAGCATCTGGCATTACCGCGGCAACAGCCGATGAGTGGGCAAAGCCACCATCCTTTGGTCCCTGCGAGCCTGCTCGTAAAGTTCCTTCAGTGAATGGGAGTGAAGCTGTGAGGATTTACCTGAAAAAAACAAATGACAGGATCTTTTAGGAGGAGATCCTTCATATATTACTTAATATGTTCCTCCAAGTCCATGAGAAGGAGATTAAGACATACCTGAGACAGACATGAGTACATTGTGGCAGCTATAGACCCAGGTGCACTTGCCAGGATACAACTGGACGAGAGGAAAACAGAGCATCCGGTTAGCATTTTCTTAAGGAGACCAGGGGAAGGTCAATTAGAAATAATCAACAAAACAAAAAATGTCGATGGTAAGCTTGATGACATGTCCACGCTCAATGTAGGTATCATATAAGATTAATATGATAGCTCCTCTCGCCAGTTACACATGATAACCAGCATGTCAGATTATGCTGGATCACATTCACACACTCAAAATACGGGTAAAAAAAGATTAATGCGAGCGCTCGTCTCACCAGTTATTCATGACAACCACCTCAATGCACGATAGAAATCAATAAAATCCACAGAATAACCCAGAAATTAAGCATACCAGCTCCATGGTGGCCTCCGAGCTATTGAGTTTGATTGTGTAGATACCCTCCTCTGTGCCCACGACCAGGTGCTGCTCTAGAGAGTGAGGTATCAGAAACACACAATGAGTCGCACACTGAAAATAATTTTTTTAAAAAAGAGGAGTGTTCCCTTTTTGGTACCTTTGGTGTCTGGGTGTTCCCAGGTGGTGGTGCACTTTACTTTGAGAGGACAGCCTTGGAAAATCTTCTTAAAGTAGATCTGAACCAGGAGGGAGGACACTGCACTGTACCACCTCAGATAGTTTGCAAGTTCTTTACTGAGACACATGTAAGCTCAGAGCCGGGATAGTTCGAGAGATTATCAGAGTCACCTTGGTCCATTAAAGTCCATCCACAAAGTCATAAAAGTTGATGAAGTCACAAAAGTTCCTCAATCAACTCTGTCAATAGTGTCACAAAATAAAGCCACTAACGCCCATTAACTAATAGTCAGGTAACTCCATCAACAAAGTCACTACAGTAAAGTCACTGAAGACAATAAATAAATCATAAAATTCCATCACTGAAGATACAAGTCAATCGCTCATCCAGCAAGTTTAGTCGTCCGTTACCACAGGTGTGCCTGAAATTAGCAGTGGACTATTGAAAAAACACAGCTGGGATGTCCCAGTTTGTAGAGCCTTAGAATTTAATTTGAGGATGCTGGGTTCCAGTCCCTGTACAGACCATCCATCCATTTTCCGAACCGCTTGATCCTCACTAGGGTCGCGGGGGGTGCTGGAGCCTATCCCAGCCGTCTTCGGGCAGTAGGCGGGGGACACCCTGAATCATTTGCCAGCCAATCGCAGGGCACACAGAGACGAACAACCATCCACGCCCACACTCACACCTAGGGACAATTTAGAGCGTCCAATCAGCCTGCCATGCATGTTTTTGGAATGTGGGAGGAAACCGGAGCACCCGGAGAAAACCCACGCAGGCCCGGGGAGAACATGCAAACTCCACACAGGGAGGCCGAAGCTGGAATCGAACCCGGCACCTCTGCACTGTGAAGCCGACGTGCTAACCACTGGACTACCGGGCCGCCCTCTAAAAAAAGAAAACAACTTTTTTTTTCTTCAGAAAAAAAATACTAGAAAAATCTGATGTCTTTATAACATGCTGTATATTTCAATTAAGTCTTTGTAACAGCAGAATCAGTTTATATGAGCATAGTTGTCTGAGGAAGGGCAAATGCTTTCTATGAGGCGTTGGAGATTTTTCTGCTATCTGTACTTCATCTGAGTATTCATTTTACTGATAATGTTGTACTTTTACTCCCTACATATGCAGACGTATTCCCAATAAAGTCACTTCAGTCTATCAATAAAAGCACTGGTTAATCAAGTCTGGTAATAATTTCAGTGGTCCGTCATAAATCTGCATTTGTTATAGTCTGCAGTGGTTAAAAAGCAACAATAACAGGCAGCACCTGGGTAGTTGAGTTGGTTTGCCGTCAAGGGTCAAGTTCAAGTGTTCTTACTTAAAGGGACAGTGCGTGAAGATTTGTGGCTTTTTCACTGTTCATTAATTCAAAAACCCATGATCAATAATTAGTAAAAAAAAAATTGTTGTATCATACCAATGTATTTTTTTTAAAGGTAATTGTAGGTGAAGGGTTAAAGTGGAATAATAAGAGCGAGTGGACTTGGACTCATACCTGTGACGAAGGTTGCTGGTGTCTTTTCGGAGGCAGCTCAGGAGGTAAGGGCGCCACCTGTTGCCCTAACAACGGAAAGGGCATACGGTCTGCATCATGCACGTGCACGCACGCACACACACACACACACACACACACACACACACAAATCAAGTTACTAAATTAGTAAAATCGCTCAAAAAAGTCACAAAAATTCATTCCATTAAGTCAGCAAAAACCATCAATAAAGTCAGTGAAGGCCATTAATGAAGTCACTAAATAAAGTTTCTAAAGTCGTATACATCTCTAAAATAAGGTCGCCAAAGAGCATCAATGCAGTCACTTCAGTTGATTAGTTAATGGATTCACAAATGTGCATCAATCAAGTCATTAAAATCCATCAATCAAGTCTCTAAAAAAACAAGTCTCTCAATAGAATCACAAAATAAAGTCCATGAATAAAGTAACAAAAGGCCATCAATAAATTCACAAAACAATGTCAAAAAAGTATCAATAAAATGCCCAGTGCCCACCGAAGCACATCGACAAATAAATTGAATAATTAAAGTGAGTTAAGTGCATGTGTGTGTGTGTGTGTGTGTGTGTGTGTGTGTATGTATGTCTGACCTGAGTGTGTGGTGAGTCTCCGGTGTGGAGCTGCTTTGACGTGTGTCCCACTAGACGTCCTGACGAGGGGCGAGGGGACGCACAGTGAAGAGAGTTTTACAGCACCATCGTCTTCTACCCAAATTACTTCCTCTGAGCTCGAGCGCACTTCGGGCTATATGCACACACACACACACACACATTTTGATTAATTTAGGGACATTAAGTCAGGGATTAAATTAAATCCTGTGATCGTTTTGTTTACCCTGGGAGGAAGTGGAGGTGGCGTTTGGTCCGCTGGCATTGTGACACTGTGGGCAGACAAAGAGTGTGTGTGCGTGCTCATGCGTGTGTGTGTGTGTGTGTGTGTGTGTGTGTGTGTGAGCCTTACGCATCCACATCATCATAGTCGTCATCTGAAGAATCTGAGTCCTTGTCCCTGACACACAAAATGAGCACACTTTTAAATATATATTCAATGTTGGTATGGTGTGCAAGTGTATGTGTGTGTGTGTGTGTGTGCATACCTCAGTGGATGTGTGTTGATGCCATGTGAGCTTCCTGAACGCATCTGCACAGAGCACATAAGAAGCATGTCACTATAGTAGGAGCATTGCATGGATGATTGTATGTGGAAGTATGCATGGGTGTTTTTACAAAGGCTCACAGTTGTATTTGCTGATTCTTTCTTAAGAGGCCTCTGGGAGTAGATGTGCTCCACTGCAACACACAACGTTCATTTAAACAAATCAAACATGGTGACAATAATTCAGTCTCAATTGTAGCAAAAGAGAAACATGGGCCTTTGTGACCATGACTAACAGCACGACATGAAAAACATCGAAATACGATTTGCCCCACCTCCAGGTATTTTTGTGTACGGTATGTGGATGTAATGTTTGCATACTTTTAAATATGAACGTTTGTTGGTGAATGTCTGAGACTACAGGCAGTTGACAACAGACCACTTAGAAGTATAACCATACAGGAGTAAATTGGATGGGAAGAGCCACTGTCCAAAATGTCATTGTTTATCTGATGATTGATGTTATTTCAAGGAAGAAACATCACAGGTACCAGCATATTTAAAATATAGAAACAGTACAGTATTCAAATTTTACATATTTGAGACAAAGATTACAACAGTAAACATATTTAATGAACTCTTTAAGGACGCATGTCTTCAATCCAGTCCACCCGTACGATATTGTACTTTTATTTTGGAGTAGACTGGTGAGACAGAAGCTGCACAGAGCCTGGATAGCTCAGTCAGTAGAGCATCAGACTTTTAATCTGAGGGTCCAGGGTTCAAGTCCCTGTTCAGGTGATATAATTGAACTGCTAATTGTGAACTTCATGTGAAAGACATTTTCCTGTTGTTGTCAGCTGATCATTCTGAGTCATAACATTGACTCTTCAGAACGTTTGTCCTTAATTGCAACAACTGGCAGAAACAATTAAATCATTTGAGTCTGCCAGGAAAGTCTGGAAAGTCTACACAGAGCCTGTGGAGCTCAGTCGGTAGAGCATCAGACTTTTTATCTGAGAATCCAGGGTTCAAGTCCCTGTTCAGACGATATAGTTGACCTGGTAACTGTTAACTTTACGTGATAGACATTTTTCTGTTGTTGTCATCTGACAGTTTCGAGTCATAACAATCACTCTTCAGAATGTTTGTCCTTGATTGCAGAAACAATGAAATCATTTGAGTCTGCCAAGAATGTCTGGAAAGTTCACACAGAGCCTGGATAGCTCAGTTGGTAGAGCATCAGACTCTTAATCTGAGGGCCCAGGATTCAAATCCCTGTTCAGGCGATATAGTTGACCGGGTGATCATTAATCAATTTTATCAGACATTTTTCTGTTGTTGTCAGATGACAGTTCTGAGTCGCAACACTCACTCTTCAGAATGTTTGTCCTCGATTGTAATATAAAATAAAATTATTTGAGTCTGCCAAGAAAGTCTGAAAAGCCTACACAAAGCCTGGATAGCTCAGTTGGTAGAGCTCAAACTCTTAATCTGAGGGTCCAGGGTTCAAGTCCCTGTTCAGGCGATGTAGTTGATCTGATATCAAAAACATGAAGAGAAAAACATTTCCCTGTTGTTGAAAGCAGCCAGAGAACTCATGAAGGAAGCATGTCTTCAGTCCAGCCCCACCCCCCTATATTGTACTTTTATTTTGGAGTAGACCGGTGAGACAGAAGCTGCACAGAGCCTGGATAGCTCAGTCAGTAGAGCATCAGACTTTTAATCTGAGGGTCCAGGGTTCAAGTCCCTGTTCAGGCGACATTGTTGACCTGGTGTTAACTTTACGTGAAAGACATTTTTCTGTTGTTGTCAGCTGACAGTTCTGAGTCATAACAATCACTCTTCAGAATGTTTGTCCTCGATTGCAATGAGATAAAATACAATTATTTGAGTCTGCCAAGAAAGTCTGAAAAGCCTACACAGAGCCTGGATAGCTCAGTCAGTAGAGCATCAGACTTTTAATCTGAGGGTCCAGGGTTCAAGTCCCTGTTCAGGCGACATAGTTGACCGGGTCATCGTTAATCAATATTATCAGACATTTTTCTGATAAAATTGGTCTGATTTCAAAAAAACCTGAAGAGAAAAACATTTTCCTGTTGTTGAAAGCAGCCATAGAGCTCATGAAGGACGCATGTCTTTACTCCCCCCCCCCCCCCCCCGTCATGATATTGTACTTTTATTTTGGAGTAGACGGGTAAAACAGAAGCAGGTTAGCTCAGTCAGTAGAGCATCAGATTTTTAATCTGAGGGTCCAGGGTTCAAGTCCCTGTTCAGGTGATATAACTGACCTGCTAATGACGTGATAGACATTTTTCTGTTGTTGTCAGCTGACAGTTCTGAGTCATAACAATCACTCTTCAGAATATTTGTCCTTAATTGCAGAAACAATGAAAACATTTGAGTCTGCCAAGAATGTCTGGAAAGTTCACACAGAGCCTGGATAGCTCAGTTGGTAGAGTATCAGACTCTTAATCTGAGGGTCCAGGGTTCAAGTCCCTCTTCAGGCGATGTAGTTGATCTGATATCAAAAACCTGAAGAAAAAAACATTTTCCTGTTGTTGAAAGCTGATACTTCAAAGTATCCCACAAAAAAGCATCAACGAAGTCCAACAATTCAGCCATAGAGCTCATGAAGGATGCGTGTCTTCAGTTCAGTCCACACGATATTGTACATTGATTTTGGAGTAGACCCCTGAGAGAGCAGCTGCACAGAGCCTGGATAGCTCAGTCAGTAGAGCATCAGACTTTTAATCTGAGGGTCCAGGGTTCAAGTCCCTGTTCAGGCGATATAATTGACCTGCTAATTATGATCTTTACTTGAAAGACATTTTCCTGTCGTTGTCAGCTGATCGTTCTGAGTCGTAACATTGACGCTTCAGAATGTTTGTCCTTTATTGCAACTGACAGAAACAATGAAATCATTTGAGTCTGCCAAGAAAGTATGGAAAGTCCACGCAGAGCCTGTGGAACTCAGTCGGTAGAGCATCTTTTAATCTGAGAGTCCAGGGTTCAAGTCCGTGTTCAGGCGATATAATTGACCTGCTAATTATGAACTTTACTTGAAAGACATTTTCCTGTCGTTGTCAGCTGATCGTTCTGAGTCGTAACATTGACGCTTCAGAATGTTTGTCCTTTATTGCAACTGACAGAAACAATGAAATCATTTGAGTCTGCCAAGAAAGTATGGAAAGTCCACGCAGAGCCTGTGGAGCTCAGTCGGTAGAGCATCTTTTAATCTGAGAGTCCAGGGTTCAAGTCCGTGTTCAGACGATATAGTTGACTTGGTAATCATTAACTTTACGTGAAAGACATTTTTCTGTTGTTGTCAGATGACAGTTCTGAGTCGTAACACTCACTCTTCAGAATGTTTGTCCTCGATTGCATAAAATACAATTATTTGAGTCTGCCAAGAAAGTCTGAAAAGCCTACACAGAGCCTGGATAGCTCAGTCAGTAGAGCATCAGACTTTTAATCTGAGGGTCCAGGGTTCAAGTCCCTGTTCAGGCGATATAGTTGACCGGGTCCTCGTTAATCAATTTTATCAGACATTTTTCTGATAAAATTGGTCTGATTTCAAAAATAACTGAAGAGAAAAACATTTTCCTGTTGTTGAAAGCAGCCATAGAGCTCATGAAGGACGCATGTCTTCAGTCCCCCCCCCCCCCCCCCCCGTCACGATATTGTACTTTTCATTTTGGAGTAGACCGGTGAGACAGAAGCAGGTTAGCTCAGTCAGTAGAGCGTCAGATTTTTAATCTGAGGGTCCAGGGTTCAAGTCCCTGTTCAGACGATATAATTGACCTGCTAATCATGAACTTTACTTGAAAGACATTTTCCTGTCGTTGTCAGCTGATCGTTCTGAGTCCGAACATTGACTCTTCAGAATGCTTGTCCTGGATTGCAAGCAATATGAGAGAAAGAATCAAATCATTTGAGTATGCCAATAAACTCTGTAAAGTCTAAAAATGAAGTCATTCATGTCCACAAATAGTCAATCAACTCCATCAATAAGGTCTGTCAAACATGAGTTCACAAACTTAATTTAAACGTGGGGGAAGTTGAGATGGTATGGATTCATGAATTTCATGAAGGTAGCATGTCTTCAGTTGTCCCTCCCGTCCCACGATATTGTACTTTTATTCTGGAGTAGACCTTTTAGACAGGTCAGAGCCTAGATAGCTCAGTTGGTAGAGCATCAGATTTTTAATCTGAGGGTCCAGGGTTCAAGTCCCTGTTCAGGCGATATTGTTGACCTGGTAATCGTTAACTTTACGTGAAAGACATTTTTCTGTTGTTGTCAGCTGACAGTTCTGAGTCGTAACACTCACTCTGCAAAATGTTTGTCCTCGATTACAATCAGAGGGGAACAATAAAATCATTTGAGTCTGCCAAGAAAATCTGAACAGCCTACACAGAGCCTGGATAGCTCAGTCGGTAGAGCATCAGACTTTTAATCTGAGGGTCCAGGGTTCAAGTCCCTGTTCAGGCGATATAATAGACCTGCTAGTCGTGAACTTTACATGAAAGAAATTTTCCTGTCGTTGTCAGCTGATCGTTCTGAGTCGGAACATTGACTCTTCAGAATGCTTGTCCTGGATTGCAAGCAATATGAGAGAAAGAATCAAATCATTTGAGTATGCCAATAAACTCTGTAAAGTCTAAAAATGAAGTCATTCATGTCCACAAATAAAGTCAATCAACTCCATCAATAAGGTCTGTCAAGCATGAGGTCACAAACTTAATTTAAACGTGGGGGAAGTTGAGATGGTATGGATGTTTCTGGGCCGCATCAAGTATTCCACAAAAAGTATCAACAAAGTCCAACAATGCAGCCATGGAGCTCATGAAGGTAGCATGTCTTCAGTTGTCCCTCCCGTCCCACGATATTGTACTATTCTGGAGTAGACCTTTTAGACAGCTCAGAGCCTGGAAAGCTCAGTCGGTAGA
Organism: Hippocampus guttulatus; assembly: GCF_054856545.1. Classification (NCBI taxonomy): domain Eukaryota; kingdom Metazoa; phylum Chordata; class Actinopteri; order Syngnathiformes; family Syngnathidae; genus Hippocampus; species Hippocampus guttulatus. The sequence continues at coordinate 9,104,366 of NC_141272.1, read as the reverse complement.
GCATCAGACTTTTAATCTGAGGGTCCAGGGTTCAAGTCCCTGTTCAGGCGATATTGTTGAACTGGTTAACGTTACATGAAAGACATTTTTCTGTTGTTGTCAGCTGACAGTTCTGAGTCGTAACATTGACTCTTCAAAATGTTTCTCCATTTCAATCAGAGGGGAACAATAAAATAATTTGAGTCTGCCAAGAAAGTCTGAACAGCCTACACAGAGCCTGCATGGCTCAGTCGGTAGAGCATCAGACTTTTAATCTGAGGGTCCAGGGTTCAAGTCCCTGTTCAGGCGATATAATAGACCTGCTAATCGTGAACTTTACGTGAAAGAACTTTTCCTGTCGTTGTCAGCTGATCGTTCTGAGTCGGAACATTGACTCTTCAGAATGCTTGTCCTGGATCAAGTCCCTGTTCAGGCGATATAGTTGACCGGGTAATCGTTAATCAAATTTATCAGATATTTTTCTGATAAAATTGGTCTGATTTCAAAAAAACCTGAAGAGAAAAACATTTTCCTGTTGTTGAAAGCAGCCATAGAGCTCATGAAGGACGCATGTCTTCAGTCCAGTCCCCCCCCCCCCCCCCCCCCGGTCACATGATATTGTACTTTTATTTTGGAGTAGACCGGTGAGACAGAAGCTGCACAGAGCCTGGATAGCTCAGTAAGTAGAGCATCAGACTTTTAATCTGAGGGTCCAGGGTTCAAGTCCCTGTTCAGGTGATATAATTGACCTGCTAATCGTGAACTTTACGTGAAAGAGATTTTCCCGTCGTTGTCAGCTGATCGTTCTGAGTCGTAACATTGACTCTTCAGAATGTTTGTCCTTGATTGCAACTGACAGAAACAATGAAATCATTTGAGTCTGCCAAGAAAGTCTGAAAAGCCTACTCAGAGCCTGGATAGCTCAGTCGGTAGAGCTTCAGACTTTTAATTTGAGGGTCCAGGGTTCAAGTCCCTGTTCAGGCGATATAATAGACCTGCTAATCGTGAAGTTTACGTGAAAGAAATTTTCCTGTCGTTGTCAGCCGATCGTTCTGAGTCGGAACATTGACTCTTCAGAATGCTTGTCCTGGATTGCAAGCAATATGAGAGAAACAATGAAATCATTTGAGTCTGCCAAGAAAGTCCACGCAGAGCCTGTGGAGCTCAGTCGGTAGAGCATTTTTTAATCTGAGGGTCCAGGGTTCAAGTCCCTGTTCAGGCGACATTGTTGACATCGTTAACTTTACGTGAAAGACATTTTTCTGTTGTTGTCAGCTGACAGTTCTGAGTCATAACAATCACTCTTCAGAATGTTTGTCCTTAATTGCAGAAACAATGAAAACATTTGAGTCTGCCAAGAATGTCTGGAAAGTTCACACAGAGCCTGGATAGCTCAGTTGGTAGACCATCAGACTCTTAATCTGAGGGTCCAGGGTTCAAGTCCCTGTTCAGGCGATGTAGTTGATCTGATATCAAAAACCTGAAGAAAAAAACATTTTCCTGTTGTTGAAAGCTGATACTTCAAAGTATCCCACAAAAAAGCATCAACGAAGTCCAACAATTCAGCCATAGAGCTCATGAAGGATGCGTGTGTTCAGTTTAGTCCACACGATATTGTACTTTTATTTTGGAGTAGACCCCTGAGAGACCAGCTGCACAGAGCCTGGATAGCTCAGTCGGTAGAGCATCAGACTTTTAATCTGAGGGTCCAGGGTTCAAGTCCCTGTTCAGGCGACATTGTTGACCTGGTAATCGTTAACTTTACGTGAAAGACATTTTTCTGTTGTTGTCAGATGACAGTTCTGAGTCGCAACACTCACTCTTCAGAATGTTTGTCCTCGATTGCAGTGATATAAAATACAATTATTTGAGTCTGCCAAGAAAGTCTGAAAAGCCTACACAGAGCCTGGATAGCTCAGTCAGTAGAGCATCAGATTTTTAATCTGAGGGTCCAGGGTTCAAATCCCTGTTCAGGCGATATACTTGACCTGGTAATCGTTAACTTTACGTGATAGACATTTTTCTGTTGTTGTCAGCTGACAGTTCTGAGTCATAACAATCACTCTTCAGAATGTTTGTCCTTAATTGCAGAAACAATGAAAACATTTGAGTCTGCCAAGAATGTCTGGAAAGTTCACACAGAGCCTGGATAGCTCAGTTGGTAGAGCATCAGACTCTTAATCTGAGGGTCCAGGGTTCAAGTCCCTGTTCAGGCGATGTAGTTGATCTGATATCAAAAACCTGAAGAGAAATACATTTTCCTGTTGTTGAAAGCTGATACTTCCAAGTATCCCACAAAAAAGCATCAACGAAGTCCAACAATTCAGCCATAGAGCTCATGAAGGATGCGTGTCTTCAGTTCAGTCCACACGATATTGTACATTGATTTTGGAGTAGACCCCTGAGAGAGCAGCTGCACAGAGCCTGGATAGCTCAGTCAGTAGAGCATCAGACTTTTAATCTGAGGGTCCAGGGTTCAAGTCCCTGTTCAGGCGATATAATTGACCTGCTAATTATGATCTTTACTTGAAAGACATTTTCCTGTCGTTGTCAGCTGATCGTTCTGAGTCGTAACATTGACGCTTCAGAATGTTTGTCCTTTATTGCAACTGACAGAAACAATGAAATCATTTGAGTCTGCCAAGAAAGTATGGAAAGTCCACGCAGAGCCTGTGGAACTCAGTCGGTAGAGCATCTTTTAATCTGAGAGTCCAGGGTTCAAGTCCGTGTTCAGGCGATATAATTGACCTGCTAATTATGAACTTTACTTGAAAGACATTTTCCTGTCGTTGTCAGCTGATCGTTCTGAGTCGTAACATTGACGCTTCAGAATGTTTGTCCTTTATTGCAACTGACAGAAACAATGAAATCATTTGAGTCTGCCAAGAAAGTATGGAAAGTCCACGCAGAGCCTGTGGAGCTCAGTCGGTAGAGCATCTTTTAATCTGAGAGTCCAGGGTTCAAGTCCGTGTTCAGACGATATAGTTGACTTGGTAATCATTAACTTTACGTGAAAGACATTTTTCTGTTGTTGTCAGATGACAGTTCTGAGTCGTAACACTCACTCTTCAGAATGTTTGTCCTAGATTGCATAAAATACAATTATTTGAGTCTGCCAAGAAAGTCTAAAAAGCCTACACAGAGCCTGGATAGCTCAGTCGGTAGAGCATCAGACTTTTCATCTGAGGGTCCAGGATTCAAGTCCCTGTTCAGGCGATATAGTTGACCGGGTAATCATTAATCAATTTTATCAGACATTTTTCTGATAAAATTGGTCTGATTTAAAAAAAAACTGAAGACAAAAACATTTCCCTGTTGTTGAAAGCAGCCAGAGAGCTCATGAAGGAAGCATGTCTTCAGTCCAGCCCCACCCCCCTATATTGTACTTTTATTTTGGAGTAGACCGGTGAGACAGAAGCTGCACAGAGCCTGGATAGCTCAGTCAGTAGAGCATCAGACTTTTAATCTGAGGGTCCAGGGTTCAAGTCCCTGTTCAGGCGATATAATTGACCTGCTAATTGTGAACTTTACGTGAAAGACATTTTTCTGTTGTTGTCAGATGACAGTTCTGAGTCGTAACACTCACTCTTCAGAATGTTTGTCCTCGATTGCATAAAATAAAATTATTTGAGTCTGCCAAGAAAGTCTGAAAAGCCTACACAAAGCCTGGATAGCTCAGTTGGTAGAGCTCAAACTCTTAATCTGAGGGTCCAGGGTTCAAGTCCCTGTTCAGGCGATGTAGTTGATCTGATATCAAAAACATGAAGAGAAAAACATTTTCCTGTTGTTGAAAGCTGATACTTCAAAGTATCCCACAAAAAAGCATCAACGAAGTCCAACAATTCAGCCATAGAGCTCATGAAGGATGCGTGTGTTCAGTTTAGTCCACACGATATTGTACTTTTATTTTGGAGTAGACCCCTGAGAGACCAGCTGCACAGAGCCTGGATAGCTCAGTCGGTAGAGCATCAGACTTTTAATCTGAGGGTCCAGGGTTCAAGTCCCTGTTCAGGCGACATTGTTGACCTGGTGTTAACTTTACGTGAAAGACATTTTTCTGTTGTTGTCAGCTGACAGTTCTGAGTCATAACAATCACTCTTCAGAATGTTTGTCCTCGATTGCAATGAGATAAAATACAATTATTTGAGTCTGCCAAGAAAGTCTGAAAAGCCTACACAGAGCCTGGATAGCTCAGTCAGTAGAGCATCAGACTTTTAATCTGAGGGTCCAGGGTTCAAGTCCCTGTTCAGGCGATATAATTGACCTGCTAATCATGAACTTTACTTGAAAGACATTTTCCTGTCGTTGTCAGCTGATCGTTCTGAGTCGGAACATTGACTCTTCAGAATGCTTGTCCTGGATTGCAAGCAATATGAGAGAAAGAATCAAATCATTTGAGTATGCCAGTAAAGTCTAAAAATGAAGTCATTCATGTCCACAAATAGTCAATCAACTCCATCAATAAGGTCTGTCAAACATGAGGTCACAAACTTAATTTAAACGTGGGGGAAGTTGAGATGGTATGGATTCATGAATTTCATGAAGGTAGCATGTCTTCAGTTGTCCCTCCCGTCCCACGATATTGTACTTTTATTCTGGAGTAGACCTTTTAGACAGGTCAGAGCCTAGATAGCTCAGTTGGTAGAGCATCAGATTTTTAATCTGAGGGTCCAGGGTTCAAGTCCCTGTTCAGGCGATATTGTTGACCTGGTAATCGTTAACTTTACGTGAAAGACATTTTTCTGTTGTTGTCAGCTGACAGTTCTGAGTCGTAACACTCACTCTGCAAAATGTTTGTCCTCGATTACAATCAGAGGGGAACAATAAAATCATTTGAGTCTGCCAAGAAAGTCTGAACAGCCTACACAGAGCCTGGATAGCTCAGTCGGTAGAGCATCAGACTTTTAATCTGAGGGTCCAGGGTTCAAGTCCCTGTTCAGGTGATATAATAGACCTGCTAGTCGTGAACTTTACATGAAAGAAATTTTCCTGTCGTTGTCAGCTGATCGTTCTGAGTCGGAACATTGACTCTTCAGAATGCTTGTCCTGGATTGCAAGCAATATGAGAGAAAGAATCAAATCATTTGAGTATGCCAATAAACTCTGTAAAGTCTAAAAATGAAGTCATTCATGTCCACAAATAAAGTCAATCAACTCCATCAATAAGGTCTGTCAAGCATGAGGTCACAAACTTAATTTAAACGTGGGGGAAGTTGAGATGGTATGGATGTTTCTGGGCCGCATCAAGTATTCCACAAAAAGTATCAACAAAGTCCAACAATGCAGCCATGGAGCTCATGAAGGTAGCATGTCTTCAGTTGTCCCTCCCGTCCCACGATATTGTACTATTCTGGAGTAGACCTTTTAGACAGCTCAGAGCCTGGAAAGCTCAGTCGGTAGAGCATCAGACTTTTAATCTGAGGGTCCAGGGTTCAAGTCCCTGTTCAGGCGATATTGTTGAACTGGTTAACGTTACATGAAAGACATTTTTCTGTTGTTGTCAGCTGACAGTTCTGAGTCGTAACATTGACTCTTCAAAATGTTTCTCCATTTCAATCAGAGGGGAACAATAAAATAATTTGAGTCTGCCAAGAAAGTCTGAACAGCCTACACAGAGCCTGCATGGCTCAGTCGGTAGAGCATCAGACTTTTAATCTGAGGGTCCAGGGTTCAAGTCCCTGTTCAGGCGATATAATAGACCTGCTAATCGTGAACTTTACGTGAAAGAACTTTTCCTGTCGTTGTCAGCTGATCGTTCTGAGTCGGAACATTGACTCTTCAGAATGCTTGTCCTGGATCAAGTCCCTGTTCAGGCGATATAGTTGACCGGGTAATCGTTAATCAAATTTATCAGATATTTTTCTGATAAAATTGGTCTGATTTCAAAAAAACCTGAAGAGAAAAACATTTTCCTGTTGTTGAAAGCAGCCATAGAGCTCATGAAGGACGCATGTCTTCAGTCCAGTCCCCCCCCCCCCCCCCGGTCACATGATATTGTACTTTTATTTTGGAGTAGACCGGTGAGACAGAAGCTGCACAGAGCCTGGATAGCTCAGTAAGTAGAGCATCAGACTTTTAATCTGAGGGTCCAGGGTTCAAGTCCCTGTTCAGGCAATGTAATTGACCTGCTAATCGTGAACTTTACGTGAAAGATGTTTTCCTGTCGTTGTCAGCTGATTGTTCTGAGTCGTAACATTGACTCTTCAGAATGTTTGTCCTTTATTGCAACTAATGACAGAAACAATGAAATCATTTGAGTCTGCCAAGAAAGTCTGGAAAGTCCACGCAGAGCCTGTGGAGCTCAGTCTGTAGAGCATCTTTTAATCTGAGAGTCCAGGGTTCAAGTCCCTGTTCAGACGATATAGTTGACCTGGTAATCGGTAACTTTACGTGATAGACATTTTTCTGTTGTTGTCAGCTGACAGTTCTGAGTCATAACAATCACTCTTCAGAATGTTTGTCCTTGATTGCAGAAACAATGAAATCATTTGAGTCTGCCAAGAATGTCTGGAAAGTTCACACAAAGCCTGGATAGCTCAGTCGGTAGAGCATCAGACTTTTCATCTGAGGGTCCAGGGTTCAAGTCCCTTTTCAGGTGATATAGTTGACCGGGTAATTGTTAATCATTTTTCTGACGAAATTGGTCTGATATAAAAAAAAAACCCTGAAGAGAAACATCAGACTAATTTTTTATCTGAGGGTCCAGATTTCAAGTCCTGTTTCAGACAATCATTGAAATGTTGCAGGAAATACTGTACCTTATTATAGTTCATGAAGAATTTTATTCTGTATGAGTGTGTGCTGTCTTACACTTGGTGTCTGAGTGTTTCCTCTCTACCCAGTTGTGTTTGCTGATAGACTGGATCCTCTTCAAAGATCCGGGCACACTCACCTTCAATCCAAACAAATGAAGTAAATGTTCTCAGTGTAGAAATACAATTGGAGACAGTCAAGTTTGGGGTCCTGTTTGGCCTCAAATGAATTTAAAATCTAGTCAAATTATTGTTATGATATCATGTTTGTATCTCAGACCTCCATTTCGTCATCATCAGTTGCTGGGCAGAAATTCTCAGGGTGTCGACATTTCTCCAGCAGGTCCAGAGTCAGCGCTCGGCTCAGGCTCTGCTGGCTCAGAAACATGTGCTGTGACATAAAGGTAAGCAAGAGTCACAGTTAGGGTTTCAGGTTAATGTTTAAAATTAGGTTTTTGAGTCTGGGTTAGGGTTTCTAATTCAGGTTTTAGAACAGAGTTAGGGTTTAATGTTATGGTTTTAAGACAGAGTTAAAGTTTGAAAATGGGGTTTTAAGCCTTGGTTCGGAGTTCAAAGTTGGTATCAAACCAGGGCTTTAAGAAGGGTTTCAAATTCGAGGTTCAAACAAGTGTGAAGCAAACTTGGCGATTTTTTGAGTACTTAGTGCTAAAACTATTTCAAGTCTACTTTCATAGTTATACCCATCGGAACACACTTAACAACAAAAATCATTTTGTCTGGCAATCTCTGGCGAGTGGCGTTATTTACAAAATGCCGAGTCGCCAGTCAACCATTGTATTGCATTGCTGATTGTCCTGTTAATTGCTCTTTGCCATTGTTCTTGAGTTGTTCGTTGAAATGCCTCAGCGGTGTGTGGCGATGCACTGTTCACATTCAGACAAACAATTGTTTGAGTGGCCAAAAGAAAGGGCATTTTAATGGACCAGAAAATTGGAATGACACAGAATGAAGGTTAGGGTTTCAAACAAGAGATGAGGCTTCATATTTGAGTTTCAAGCTTCGGTTAGGACTTCAAACTAAAGTGAGAGTTTAAAATATTCAAGTCTTCCAAGTCTTCAAGCCAAGGTTGAGGTTTCAAACATAGGCGATGGTTTTCAAAGTCGCGTTTGAAGCCAGGTTAAGTGTTTCACACTAATTAGGATTTCAAAGTCGGGTGTTACTCACAGTTTAGCGTGATAAGGGTTCCCAATGGCAGTTTCAAATTAAAGTTTCAATCCAAGGCTAGGTTTTTAAGTTAGGATTTTAACCAAGGGTTCAGGTTTGAAATTGGAGTTTCAACTAACGGTTACAGTTTCAAAGCAGCACCTCAAGCCAGATTCAGGGTTTCCAATTAGGGTTTCAAACAACAGTTTGGGCTTTCATTTGGGTTGCAAACGAGGGGCTCATAGTAGGGATTCAAACTTGCAAGCAGGGTTTATATTTAATAGGAGGGTTTAAAGCCAGAGTTGAGTTTTCAAATTTCGGTTTCAAGCCAGGACTATTGTTTCAAACTCGGGTTAGTATGTTAAATGTCAGGTTTCAAGGTACAGGTGATGATCATCTGACTGACTGAGAGCATCTTGGAAGCGCTCGGTCTCTTCTTGGGGTTCTTCACCAGCACAGCCTTCACAAAGTTGTAGAACATGGACGACCTGCACACAGTTAACACAGCACCTCACACCAGTACATCAACTTCTAGTAATGTCATATCACGTTACCATATCACAATGACACTGAAGCAAAAGTCACTAAAGTCCAACATTAAAGTAACTCAATTCGTTAAAGCCCATCAATAAAGTCACCCTGAACTCTATACCAGTCATTGCAGGGCACACTTAGACCAACAACGATTTATACTCACAATCACAATTGTGGGAGGAAAACGGAGTTACCCGGAATACCCAGAGAAAACCTAAGCAGACACAGGGAGCTCTTGCAAACTCCACACAGAAAGGCTGGAGGCCGTATTCGAACCACCGCCCTATGCACTGTGAGGCAGATGTGTCAATCAGTCGTCCACCATGCTGCCCCTCAGTAAAGTCCATCAATAAGATCACTTAATTCTGTCACTAAAGCCACAAAAGTGAATTCCAAAAGTTCATCAGTAAAGTCACAAAAGTCAACCAAATGAAGAAAGTCACAATGGACATCAATAAACTCAATCTACAAATTAATTCAATTAACTTACTGAAGTCCATAAGTCAAGTCACCATATTGTAATCATGACATCAAACCAACCTGATAGGACGCTTAATGTTGCATTCAAGAAAAGCAGGAATTCTAGAATGTCATTGAATGTTACCATTTTGCCTTGTCCTTCAATCTGGGAGGCTGGTAGCCACTCTTGGACATAAGAAACAGGACACTTAGGGAAGAGAAAACAGAATTAGATGATGATGATGATGATGATGATGATGATGATGATTTGTATTACCGTAGTGGATGGAGCTCAAACATGGGTGGCTGCAGCTCTGCTAGCTCGATGGCGGTGATGCCCACCGACCAGATATCACACAGCTCGTTGTAACCGCCTTTGATTTCCACCGCTGCCACCTCTGGCGCCATCCTGAGGGGAGGAGTGTAAATAGATCATGTGGTCAGTCAACTTTTTGACATCAACAATTTTTTGGGCTGAGGAGGTGAGCTCACCAGTATGGCGTCCCAATGAAGGACATCCGGCGAGCCAGCGTCGCCGTGATTTGGGCAGAGATTCCAAAGTCGGCTACATGACAGAGAAGACAAAAACATAAATGCAATTGTGTCAAGTTGATGAGTTGTTTCATGTTCCACCTACCCAACTTCACCTCGCCATGGTCGGTGAGGAGGATGTTAGCACCCTGGAGGGAAAACCGAAGAAGAAAACATCATACATACAGTCGCAATATGAATATTCATAGGCAGGAACAAAACGACATGGGGCTAAGGATACAGTCCTCAGGACTCCACAAGCAAATGACCTCTGTATTATCACACATATTTTCTGCACATCTGGTGTCGATATGGATCAAATGTATCATATTTATGTCATATGGTAATGCCTAAAGACCTCAAAAGCACCATATTTACACCATATACATACATAATATACACTTGAAATGTCGATTATTTATTTCATAATGAATGTAAATTGTTAATGGAGTAGGCCTGCCTCTTATTAAGTTTAAATTTAATGTTACATTTACATCCCATTTAATTTTTGGTGTTTATTTAATTTATTTATTGTTCTATACATCAACACATCTCTACAGTAAGATTCTTCATATTTAATTATGTACAATCCACAATAGATTTTTAAAAATATGAATACTTTTATCAAGAAATACATAGGAAGGTAAACACAAAACATGATGGTGCTATGGATACAACTCTTCGGGACTCCATAGCCATATAATCTTGGCCTTATTACAAAGGGTTCTCTCAATTAATTCTTGATAGACCTCTAATGTAACATATTAACACCACATGTAATGTTGATACAGATTAAATATGACCTAATTATTTTATCCATCCATCCATCCATTTTCTGCTCTGATTATCCTCAGGAGGGCCGTCTTAGGACATTAGGCGCTGTACACCCGTAACTGCTTGCCAGCCAATCGCAGGGCACACACAGACAAACAACCATCTACGGACAATTTAGAACCAACCATGCATGTTTTTAGAATGTGGGAGGAAACCGGAATACCCGGAGAAAACCTATGCAGGCACAGGGAGAACATGCCAATTCCACACAGGAAGGCCGGAGCCAGAATCGAACCCTGCACCTCTGCACTGTGAGGTCGACGCGCTAACCACTCGACCACCAGGCATTACATGTTTGTATGTCACTAATTAACCATATTTACACATATAATGTTTCCACCAATGTATTTATATCATATTCATGATGTCTACAATTCTGTTACACAATATTTACACCAATAGTCCATACATTCAATATATACATATAATATATTCACTTTCAAGTGTTGGTGCGGAATGCGGGCGTGTATTTTGGAACTGCATGCTGTTATCATGACGTCTCTTATGTTATATGTTTTGCAAAGTGCTTTGTTACTGCTGCAGCCATTGTGAAAGTGCTTTATAAATTAAGACGTATTCTGTGGTATTGAATTGTACTTTATTATTCACACCATATTTCCCGATCTTTAGACCTCAAATTTAATGTAGTTCAACATTCCTATTGTACATACCATTAACCTCATTAGCAACATTATTGCACCTCCAAAACAGTCACTTTTTAAGGAGACCCCAAAATGGCATGTTGGTGCGACCATTACATTACATTATCAAAGGAGAGCAAGACATTATCAACCATTTAGATTGGTTGCTAATTTGTAAAAATAACACCCACACATGTGGACTGAACAATAACATGGATTTTTACAATGAAATGATTTACTAAATTGCGAGCTATGAGGTTTTTGCTAGCAACATATATTCGACCATATTTACATCTGATTTAATGTGCTCACCTTGATATCTCTGTGCATTTTCCTCTGTACATGAAGGTAGTCCACACCCTAGTGTCACACACACACACACACACACGCACACACGCACACACACAATGTTTTTGGTATTCCTATCATTCGGATCATGTTTGGTATGATGATGATTATAAACACAGAGGGCCCGATTTTCATGCCCAACACAAGTCTAGTGCTAGTCCAAGTATGTTTATAAGGAACTGCAATATCTTGACTGAATGATGAAAAATTGACCAGGGTGGGCAGTAGGCACTTCCACTCCGATCGCTCGTGTCTGCGTGTGAAATACCCCTGCCCCCGCATAGCTGTGCCGCGCCCCAGGGGGCTGTTTTACAATATATAATTAAGATGATAATAATGATTCATCCAATGAACTGATCTCAACAATGATTCAGAGAGTTTGATGCACACCTTTGTCATATTTAAGACTGCATCTCTATTATATCAACCAAAATTAAGTTACTGTGCATCCTCTGCTGCACCACAATTTAGACCTGCCGCGAGCTGTTTTAAAGTCTAGTCTACTTTCAGTCTTCAAATTGTCAGGTAGACCAAGAGTCTAAAAAAGAAACCTCCTTTGACCCAGCATAGCGCCGCACGGTCCAAAAATGGTAAACTCGATTTGCCCTGGCACGAAAATGAAGACGCGCCAGTTTTTCGAGCGATCACACGTGTGCTATGTACAGAAGTAGAACCCATGGTGTGACTACCTGAAGCATCTCTCGGCAGACATACGCAATCTGTGCTTCTGACAGAGGACCGGTCGCTGTGAAATACAAATAAATAAGTTTCCGTGTCTTCTTATCAAATCAGATTTGTCAATCTTGATACGAAATCATAATTGTGATTATTGGTCATATTTACCGCTGTAGGCGTCCTGCAGGGAGCCCCCACCACAGAACTCCATGCAGATCCACAGTTTGTTGACCCTACATGTCAATCAATCAGTCACCAATACATCAAAGACAGTGTTTGAATTGAATGGCAGTCAAAAATAAATTTAGTCAGCTAGCTTAATGCTAATACATAGGGCAAAATGCCAAAGACAAGCTAACAAAACAAGCATTGATGTTTTGGTAGTTATAACCCATTAAGCAATGGAAATTTCAATTCAAATGTAGTCTGACCGTATGTAGCTGCCGTAATAAGCCACAATGTTGGCATGTTTGCAGCTCCTCACAATGAGTATTTCTTGCTGGATGGTAGAAAAGTCATCCTCTGGCGATACACAGACAAATGTTTGTAACAAGCTCAGCTACAAGAAAGCAAAAGGGATAACATTCTCACCGGGTTCGGTTTTAATAATCTTAATGGCTGCCAGGTCCCCGGTCTGCTTATTACGTGCCTAGACACACACACATACAAATAAAACACACTCACTGGATAGGTCACGCACAATTTATTTGTATTATTCTGGTAAATTTTACCATAAACAAGTTTTTATTATTACTAATTCCAGTTAACCTTGTGGGTTCTTTGCTGGCAATTTGTGTCCACCTTGCTTCATTTTCTTATTTTTTTTAACTTTTAATTCAGAAAACTTCCCAAGGACTTGGATTTTTGTCTGACTGTGCAATTTCTAATATTACCGGTAGTTCTTAAAATCTTTTTAAAAAACAGCATGAAAAATATTACTTTTTTAGTCACAAAAATAACACTCCACAGTAGTGGATTCTACTTTATTCAAATATGTAGTAATGTCATGATTAAAAAGAAGCAAATTGATTTTGAATTAGGATTTCATGATTCCAGGCCTGCGTGGGTTTTCTCCAGTACTCCGGTTCCCTCCCACATTCCAAAAGCATGCATGGCAGGCTGATTGAACACTCTAAATTGTCCCTAGCATGAGCATGGGTGGTTGGTTGTGTCTGTGCGCCCTGCGATTAGCTGGCAACCAGTTAAGGGTGTCCCCCGCCTACTGATGGGCTCCAGCACCCCCTGTGACCCTTGTGAGGATAAAGAGGATCAGAAAATGGATGGATGGAAGGATGGATTTCATGATTCATGAGTTCATTTCGTCACCTTCTGGTGTGCACCCCAGTGAGCAGTACACAGTAATACAGATTTAGATATATATAGATATAAACAAAGAATGAAGAACTACACAACTGAACTCCAGTAATATTTGTTCTTTTTTGCAAAGGATAAAGAATATATGACTGTGGTCATTTTTATATTGTCTGTCTACATTTGCTTTGAAATTTCCATCTCTTAATGGGTTATAACTACCAAAACATCAAAGCTTGTTTTGTTAGCTCGTCTTTGGTATTTTGCCCTATGCATTAGTATTAAGCTAGCTGACGAAATTCATTTGTGACATTGTACTTTAACCTGCACATGGGGTAAAACTAAAACGGATATTTTATACTAATAAAGGTTATGGGTACTGACAAATTGATGTTCATTAAAAAAAAATTAAAAAAGCAGTAAGAGCAAATGACATGAGAAAAATCCATCCATCCATCCATCCATTTTCCGAACCGCTTGATCCTCACTAGGGTCGCGGGGGGTGCTGGAGCCTATCCCAGCCATCTCCGGGCAGTAGGCGGGGGACACCCTGAATCAGTTGCCAGCCAATCGCAGGGCACACAGAGACGAACAACCATCCACGCCCACACTCACACCTAGGGACAATCTAGAGCGTCCAATCAGCCTGACATGCATGTTTTTATGGAATGTGGGAGGAAACCGGAGCACCCGGAGAAAACCCACGCAGGCCCGGGGAGAACATGCAAACTCCACACAGGGAGGCCGGAGCTGGAATCGAACCCGGTACCTCTGCACTGTGAAGCCGACATGCTAACCACTCGACTACCGGGCCGCCCACATGAGAAAAATAAATCCTAAAATGACAGACTATCGGTATGTGACCAAAAAGGGCCATGGACAAGATGAGACAGTCGTAAAATCGGACAATGCTGGAGGGTAAAGCACAGAAAGTGGACAAGGAACCAGTCTTCGTTGCATTCAAGTGGGAGCCGACTTTTTGATTGTGCTTTGACTCAGGTGCAGTCGCATACTTTCAGTTCTCGCTCGTTAAACCACTTCCTCCTGCGAGGCATCACCAAAGCAACAAAAGGGGTACGACAACGAGGCCAAATGTTTCTTATTGAGAAACACAATCAAATACTGGAATGTTGCTCACATTAATACAATGTTACACAGGGAAATCATTTTGAATGATTGAGTGGGGTCATGATTCAGTAGCATAAATCCTCCAATCCATCGATACGTAAGTTAATTTTGCAATAAAACATAAACAAGAAAACACTTTACATGCTGTGGATTTATTTAAAAGGTTAGCAACTGACCTTGTAAACGTCACCATAGGTTCCCCATCCGACCTTCAGCAGGATCTCAAAGTCATCCTGAGGGTTCCTGGTGGAGAAATCCTCTCGGTGTTGAAGATCCATCAATCGATTGAATTATTTCTCACGGGCACGCATACACCCAAGGATGCAAATAAAAATGACACAGATATACTGTACACTCAATGTGAGAGTTGATGAACAGCCACTTTTTCTGTGCCTCCAACTTGTGGTGTCGAGAAGCTGCTGAGGTACGCACACACACACCCAAATGCACCTTCCTGTTTCTCGCTCACTTGTTGGTCCCCTTTATCAGCCACTCGGCACCTTCTCGTATCTGCTCATTTGCAGTATCAATGCAAATTTGTGTGTGTGTGCGTGTGTGTGTGTGTGTGTGTGTATTTCCTGTCAACTGGTGCATATTAAAAGTCAACATTACCCACTTGCTTCCCTATTCTTATGATTTGTGACCAAAATGAACTTTTCCACTCACCAGCTTGTGGTCTAGAACTGAAATAAAAATGTATTTGGACTGAGTTTGCATTGCTTTCCCCCCAAATACAAGAGAAGAATCAGGCTTCATCAGTTTAAAATGTGTGAAACTGTCGGCTCGACCATTCCATCACACTACACATCACATTATACCACAGTGCAGCACCCACTGAAAATCACATTGAGTGCTTTACTATAAGGCACTGCATTCCACCCACTGTAACGCACTGCACATTAAACTGCCGATTGCATTGCACTCCACAAAGCGCTGCACATCACAGTCACTAAATATAGACCCCCTAACCACACACACACACACACTACTATTGGACAAATACCCTAACTATTGTGGGAGGGTAACAAATACAGTTATTTAAACATTTTAAATACATATATTATAAAATACAAAATACTATGTGATTTAAAAAATATTGTTAGACACATTAGAAAACAATGTAAAATAATACACAAAATATATCCAACTATGAGAAAATATGAGAATTATTGCTCGAAATGCATACAAATATAAGAAAAACAAATATATGGGGCAGGGGTTAAAATTTTACAAACATTGGGGAACACATTCGGCAAAAGTGAACAAACATTTGAAAAAAATAAACAATTACAAAATATAGTACAGTATTTAAAAATGGATGAATAAAATATCAGACATAAAATACAAACATATTATGACCCATATTGGGTGAAAACACAATGAGGAACAAACCGATTTACGTGAAAACGAACGCTACCTCGTGTATTTGCTGTCCTCTAGTGGACATTATGATAACCGAGAAAGCTCGATAGAAATCGAAGATTAAAAATATATTTTCGCCATTTTGTGTTAGAGAAATTTGATTATACTCTGGTATATTTGAATCACCATGTAGTGGTAACGTCACTGTCATCTGCCATAATATACGTGTCGAGAGTTTTTCGCAGTTCTTTAAGTTACTTGTGTTACTAGCGCGATGATTCCTACCACTTGTTTCCCCACTCTCGGCATTCCATTTCCGCCCTGATGGCGTCTCTTTTCCGGCCCGATGCTCTTTCCTTTCCGACTCTCTTTTCACTTCACCTGTGTCCGTTTTCGCTCCACGTGTGGGGATTGAATTCGTGCTCCCAGCTGCTTCAGCCTTCCTCGTTTTTCGGACGAAAATGTCGTCGACTTTCGAGCAGATGAAAGCGAACGTGGCCAAACTCTTGCGAGGAATCGATAGGTACGAATGTTTGCTCGGTCTATATTGAGAGTAGCTGCATGCTAACGGGAATGCTAGCTACCTTTTTCTACCCACTGGCTTTAAAATCACAGACATGTCTCAGGTTGCACTTTTAATTAAAATAATAGTAATTGTTCTCGAATGTTTTTCTTGCACTCAGGTTTTCTGGACATTATCGTCAAATCGATGTTCAGTTTGGACTCTCTCTGTATACATCTGTTTTTGTGCTAGCTGCGTCCTTATACTTTAATTAAAACACATTTACTGACTTGGAATTAGCATATTTTGAACTAAAATACTTTTTAATTGTACAAAACGGACACATTTTGGGGACATTGTATTTTTTAATGATTTCCAAATAATTCTACTACAAAAATTTTTCATTAAGTGATTAGCCCTTATGACGCTTTCACGTTATTATTGAAGATTTGTAATTATTTCCACTGTCCCGTCAAATGTCAGATACAACCCAGAAAACTTGTCCACGTTGGAGCGTTATGTGGAGACCCAAGCCCGGGAAAACGCATACGACCTGGAGGCCAACCTGGCCATTCTGAAGCTGTGAGTCCCAAATTGATAACGTGTAATTTTGTAACGGCGTCACAATGTCATGTGGTTTCCGCAAGGTACCAGTTCAACCCAGCCTACTTTCAGACCAATGTGACTTCCCAAATCCTGCTCAAGGCACTCACCAACTTGCCCCACACGGACTTCACGCTATGCAAGTGCATGATCGACCAGACACACGTATCCTCTTGGTACGAGTTACGATTTTGTTTGACAGGTTCATGCGCTTTTGTGAAAGTTCAGTAACCTTTTTATACAAATATTACACTTTATTTTTCATGACAGTACTCAACTAAAGCTCTGGAACGAGGTGTTGCGGGGATGCAATTTGTACAAAAGTCGAAACTCTTTATAGGAAAATGACATGTTTGGGCTTTTTTTTAACAACAAGGACTCACAACGCCCACTTATTTATGATTTTGTACAAAAATTATTATGAATTTAGTAGGATTAAATGCAAAAGTTAATATTGCGTCCTCGTCACAAAAGTTGGGTTGGGGGGTCCATTTCCTTGACTACAGTGTCGCAGCAAGAGGAGCGCCCCATCAGGCAGATCCTCTACCTGGGAAACCTGCTGGAAACCTGCCACTTCCAGAGCTTCTGGGTAACGTGCGCACATGGCTGCTGGGTTTTATTTTTATTTTTTGAAGAAAATATTGTAACGTGACTAAAGAAAGCTTTTTTTCTGTTCCTCACAGTCAAGTCTTGAGGAGAACCGGGAGCTAATCGATGGAATTACTGGCTTTGAAGACTCGGTCCGCAAGTGTGAGTTTCTAAAAGTACTGGTGATGGATACAAAATACAAATGCAGAATTTGAACATTAAAAAAAAAAAAATTATGACACTAATTTGAATATCCTATAAACGTAATATTATTGAATGTCATAAAAATGTATTATTATTATGCACATTATTATGTATTCAAGATCCAACTAACGATTACGTTTATAATTGCGGTTAATCGGTTGATTATTATTTTTGATTAATTAATGAATTTGAAGAAGTAAACATATTTTAATTTCCATCGTTTAATTCAACAACGGGACATTATTACAAATTAAAAGTGCCGTAAACAGTTCTGATTCATTTACTGGTTTAGTCCGTAACGTAACTGATATCGACAACAGGATTTATCATTGTTTTCCAAAGTAAAACTAATGTTTTATTTTGATTCAACACAAAGATTATCAGTCTGCTATCATGGAGGACAACCTATATTAGAGAATATTCACTTTTGCAAAGCTGCATTTCTGAGGAACTGGAGAATTTTTTAAAATTAAAAACTATCTACAGGTTTAATCAATGATCAGAAATATTATTTGTTGATTAATCATTGTGCCTCTATTATATATTAAGTGGGGAAGAATAAATAGTTAATAGTTCAAGTAGAGTAATTTCTAATTTTATGTAGAAAACGGCATAATTCTTACATGGAAAAGGTGATTTTCAGTGATGTTTGTTTAAAAGAATGAAAATAAGGCATAGTTTCATATAAATAGTCATAAATATAAGAGAATAAAGTTGTTTAAGTTATTTGTATAATCAAACCTAAACACCACACACAAAAAAAGACTGAGCAAGAATATACATAAATATTAAAATTATGTAAGTCAGATCCTATTTTTTACAAAATAAAAAAGGTACAATTTTCATTGAATAATGTATAAAAATCACAAATTGTGTCAAATAATAGGCAAATTAAAAAGTGATGATTTCACAATTCAAATGAAGTGTGTTTGTTTGCAGTCATTTGCCATGTGGTGGGCATCACCTACCAGACGATAGAGCGCCGCCTGTTGGCCGAAATGTTGGGAGACCCATTGGGTAAGTTCAATCCAAGTACAGTGAGTGAGTGGTACTTTTTGACTTTATGAGTGCCCCAACTTGTGATTTTTTTAATTTCCAAGTCGCAAACTTGCATTAAAAAGCCCCCCGAAAATGATCCTTCCTTGGCTAATCGCTAAAAACAAACAAACTTAAGTTGGGGCACTTGTCAGCAGAGATGGGGGGGGTGTCTCTCGAGTCATATGACTTGTACTTGAGTCAACTTAAGTCGCTGATTTTTTTTTCTGTCTTTTTTTTTGGCGTCTTGCTTGGCAAAAACGTTTGAAAACTCAACTTGACTTTGACTTAAACTCAATGACTTGATAAGACATTCTCTTTAAAACATCTCGGTTTCCCATTATTTGTCAGCTCGTGCTCTCTGTCACTTGCTCACTCACGTTTTTGTGTTCCCATTTTGAGCTCTAAATTTACTTTTTTGTGTTATGATCAGTGAAAATGTTTTTAACACTGCAATAAATATTCTGACTGAGCAAGATTGTATGACTTCACTTACAACTATGTCATGACTTGACTCGACTTGCTTAAAATTAGACTTGCCTGATTATTATTTTTTCTTTCCCATGGTAACTTGACACTTGCGCAATGTGACTTACTCCCACCTCTGCTTGTAGGTCAAATAGCCACTGTAATAGTAAGTCAGATTACCACGTTAACACTTTGGTTTTGGTAACCATGTGTCACATTGCAGACACACAGGTCAAGGTGTGGATGAACAAGTATAACTGGACAGAGACGGAGGACGGACAGATCTTTGTCTTCAACCAAGAGGAGAGTGTCAAGCCCAAGAACATCGTGGAGAAGATTGACTTTGAGAGTCAGTACCACAACATGAGGAGATGTCTATCCTTTTGTTCTCTAAACATCACTAAAAAAATCCTCTTTGTCTTCTTTTTGCACAGGCGTGTCGAGCATCATGGCCACGTCCCAGTGACACATACATAGAGTAAACACGGTCATTTACACACTTTTACACATAATAAAATAAATTATAATTTCCAGTCTTGTTTGTCCTTTTTTCATATTAATGTGATGATTTCATCTTCTCTCTCTCGCTCCCTCTTTCTCTCCCTCTCTCACACACACACGCGCACACACACACACATGCAGGTAGTTGTAACGTCCGTGATATGAAAGTGGATTATTAACCTGAGTTTCTGAACAACATACTTAAGAATGAAAGTGAAAGAGTATCCGATGTGGCACAGTTAAATATTCAGTTGTGAAAAGAAACATATTACATGGCAAAACTTTGAAACTGTGTTGCGAGAACATACTTTTGTACAGTTGTCATTTTGCAAGAATACAATTAAATAGTACAGTCAAATAGGGAATCTTGCATGGAAAGAAAGTATAAGGAAAAAGTCATCCTTTGCACAGTATTGGGAAAATCCATAAGGGAGCGGCGGGCAGATTTATAAAATAAATAGGTGTGATGTATGACAATTGGGTATGAGGGGAAAGTTCATTTTACAATAGTCAAAAGGTAAAGCCAATTCTACAAAAACTGCAGTCATAATGTGTGGGCCCAAAATCATAATTGTAGAAAGAGAAAACAGGGAGCCATCATTTGAAAACAATGGGGTCATTATAAAGTCTGAGGAAAAGTCATGGGGGGGGTGGGGGTGACAACAATATTGAATGTTTCATCTTTTCATTTTTGCCCTCTCACGATATGACATTTTAAATTAGAACTTTTGACCTCATAGTATAACTTGGATGAAATTTATAGATTAATTTCCTATTTCGATTTTCCTGAACAACCTACAGCAGTTCAAATTTCAAAAGCGGCTGCAAACTAGACAGGGACGTCATCCGCCCACGCTCAGGTGAGCCATACCTACTTTGAGGGAGTGTCGTTTGTTGCACGACGCCCGAAACAAGACCCAAGTTGATCTGGACGACTCTACTCTTCTGTCGTCCCCTGTACCGTAACCTAGGGATGGAGAAGTCACCGACTTTGCCCTCCGAGTCGGAGGGCTCCTTGCAACCCCCGCCGTCGGACGACGACGACGCCAGCTCGGCGTGCTCCGACGAGCTGCTGGGCTCCCAGTCGCGCCGCTGGCTCGCGGAACTATTGGCGGGGGACGACCCGGGCGTGCGTGCCAGCGACGCCGACGTCAACGGAGAGAGGATGGCGGTGGGCCACGACGGGCTCTTCGTCGACTATCATTTCCCACTCGGAGAGCTCGAGATGAAGGCCGGCGTCAAGTGGAAGCGGCCCAAGGTCAACCACTTACATTATTCGGTTATTCACACATACAAACAAATATTAAAAAGTATACAAATAGAAGATATCAGTTATTCAGTGTCAGGGGCGTCACTGAGTTTCTCATTTCTCAAGCAGAAAACAAAGACTGAGCAATAGGGTTTCAACATTTTTGGATAGATTTAACGATGATACCATACGGTGTAAAATTTATAGCAGTAGCCTATCAGTGTACGTGTGTGTGTGTGTGTGTGTGTATGTAAAACTGATGCCAACTACCTTAAACATACATAAACCCAGTGTTGGAAAATGTTGCAAGGTAAGCTGCATATGAATGACAAAAGTAGATAAACAACATTAATGCTACTTCAGGAGACTATTTTTTCTCTCATACTATTGGTGTATAAATTACTATTTGTCTGTAAAATCCTTGGATAAGAGTGGCTGCCTTTCCAGCAGCTCATATATTTTGTTCTTCTACTTTTTCCTTTCATAACTTTGCTGCTGTGAATTGGGAATTTCTCCATTGCGAGACTAATAAAGGATTTCTTATCTCATCTTTTTCACTACCATTGCAATATTGACGTCTTGGAATAATGTAGTGACAACATTGTGTTAATATTAACATAACTCACCCGTGTGTATGACACATGTATTGCACATGCGGATGTACAGTAGTTATCATTCTCCTGTTAAATTTAGATGTCTTTTAAGTTTAGATCGAACACAACAATTTGGTTTGGTGGAGAAAATAACCTGCACAAATATTTCACAGTAATGTAACCGAAAGTTATATTTTCAGTTTCATCTGCCTTCTCGTTTTACAATGCAATTGTATTGTATTCTATTCTATTGTAAAAGTCCAATAGAGCAAAGGATGAAATCATGATGCACCTTCACATTGATATTTTATTCAAATATGTTATTAGTATATTTTTTTTATAAACTAGACTAGTGTAGGGTGCAATTTGTCTTATTTAAAGATCGTTACATACTGTTTGCTGGTGTGCTGGCATTTCAATCGGGAAAGGTGATTTGAGTTACGAGTGTTTTGCTTTACGAACTTGGTCCTAGAACAAATTGAACTCACAAGATGCTCTGTAGCCAGTCCTTGTTCTTGTCGTCATCTACTCCTCGTTGACCTTTTTATGTTGCCTATGTGTGTATTTGTGCTTGGGTCCTTGTGGATGGTGGTTAGAGGAGAGGTATTTTCTTTTTTTTACAATGTGTCAAAAGCTCCCTAGAAATAACGTTTGATTGATTTGTTGATTGATATATCAAGGCACCACTTAATTGGGAAAGGCGGAACTTTTGTTGGGTGGTACATTAAACAGTTACTCTTGATATTGTAAATTGTGGTTGGAATGACTTAACAGTCATTAGCTTCATTTTTTTTTTTTTTTGTCGTAGCTCTTACAATGAAACTTTTTCAATTGAAGTTCACCTAAGTTGCACAGGTGGCCTTTTTTGCATAAATTCATATGTGATATGGGAATGTCAGTTCAGCTTCTGAAAACTTTGATCTTCCTTGTGGTGCAATGAAGGGAGCAATTCAATAACTTTAAGTACCTGTAGTTTACTATATGTTACTCTATACTACCAGAAAGACCTGTATAGCAAGAACACAGCACACACAGCTGGGACAAGTAGGAACCTGGCTGTAAGCCTCGTAGTAGCAGACCTTTTTTCAAAAATACTTATAGACATCTGTACACTTTTTCCTGTATGCTAGGAGCTGTGCTCGTCGCCTCAGTTCACTGTTGATGGAGCGTCACGCCTGGACGTCCGTCAAGGAAAGCTGAGTGAGTGCACGAGGAGACTAAATTGATTTAGTGTTGCCATCATCTCATATACTGTACACGGTCCAAATGTGGTACCAAATGGACTAAATCTGGAAGTCTAGGACAAGTTTTTCTTTGAAGAACAACTGGAAATGTCCAAAATGGACGCTTCACCCCAAAATCTTTTTCCCAGGCATAACTTCTTGAGACATTTTTGTGGGTTGACTCGTGACAGACATGTTGCTGAAATAAACTGGCTTTGGGGCCTGCATCTTCCAAACATTCATGAGCTCTTTAATAACCCAAAAATTGTACAGTAATTCCAAACTAAAATGGCAGACTTCTTATGTGTTTTCATGCATAGTTTATTGAGACTTTTTTGTGGGTTTGCTTATGATCGACTACCAAACGTTTGTAGGTCGAGTTACCACTACAGTCCTAAGTCTGATTACCCCATTAAAACCTTTAAATGTATTTCTTTATTTTTGGGACAGGGGGGGGGGGCTTTTCATAAAAGACACGCTTTGGTGGGTGAATTTTCGAAACATTGTGAAAGTGTCTGTCGAGGAAAGTCTGCAATATTTTAACTTCCTGCTATTTTTCTTCAACTTCTCCCGCTACCTCAGGTGACTGCTGGTTGCTTTCCGCCATCGCATCTCTGGCCGTACACCAACGTCTGCTCCGCAAGGTGGTTCCTCCCGGACAAACCTTCCAGGACGGCTACAATGGCAGCTTCATCTTCAGGGTAAACACATCCATGTTGTTTTTGGTGTTCACTTTGTGTTCATTTGTTTGGCAGAAACTCACATGAACTTTATAAGGTTTCAATGTGACACATCCTGTTGCCAAGGGGAGAGATCATTAACCACAGGCATAACCTGTTTCAATGTGCACCGCAGGAAACCATAAAGAAGCAAAAACAATTGTATATAGAATAGAGGTGTAATTTGGCGGGAAAAGGCTGTATTTCTTTCGAGTGATAAAGATGCAAGTTTATGAGGGTACAGTCGTATGTTTTCTAGACTAAAGGGGTCAGTTTATCTGGAGAAATGAAGGTAAAATATTAGTTTTTCTTTTTTTAATCTTGAACAATACACTATTTTAATTCTCGTGACTTTTTTCCCCCCTAAAAAACACAATTCTTTCAGATTAGATTGTTTTTAAAATAAAAAATATGACTTTATTTTTGTTTAATAAACTGTTGTTCAGAAAAATACCAATTCTTGTTAAAAATGCCTCTTTTTTTATGGAAAAAATGATTCAGTCTCATAACAGGACACATTTTTGTCTTTTGCAAAACACTAAGATATTGAATAATGCAACTTTATTCTAATAACATTAAAAATTGTTGATCTTGAAAATACATAAAATTAGCATTTACCCCCCAGACCCCCCCAAAAAATCGTACTTTATTCTAAAAGTAGGGGAAAATTTTTGAATTTTTAATGTAGAAAAAAAATCAAACATCATTCTTGTCAGAACACATCGTTTTCTTAAGAATTAATAACATTTTCGAACGGATATTTAATCCTTTCAGGGACGGCGGTTACTTCAGTGGACAGTTAATCAGGTTATCAGTTTACAGGTTATCAGCATTGGTGCATGAAAGGGTAAAGTTTCATTGCTCAGTGAGATAATGTCCCTTCTTGCCCTCCATAGTTCTGGCAGTACGGTCAGTGGGAGGAAGTCCGAATCGACGACTTGCTACCGACTTATGGAAACAATCTGATCTACCTCAGCTCACCGGAAAAACGAGAGTTCTGGAGCTCCCTGCTTGAGAAGGCCTACGCCAAGTGAGGACCCATCTGCCTCCAAATGTTTTGCCATCTAACATCACCCATTTGCCAAGTAGTATACATGGTTAACATTTCACAGCTATTAGAGAAAATCTCTCACTTTGAAGGGTGCGTGGAAATGTCCAAAATGGCCCTAAAAAAATCCACTTCAAACCAAAATTGTTGGCTTGTTGTTTCTTTCCGGGCATGTCTTCTTGAGATGTTATTGTGAGTCGACTCATGATAGACATGCCTACCAGATTTCATTTTCCAAATCATTTCAAAATCACACATGGTAGGTTAATTGAGCACCATGTATTGTCCCGAGGTGTGATCGTGAGTGTGAATGGTTGTTGTTCGTCTATGTGTGCCCTGGGATTGGCTGGCAACCAGTTCAGGGTGTACCCCGCCTATTGCCTGAAGACAGCTGGGATCGGCGCCAGCACCCCCCATGACCCTCGTGAGGATAAGCGATTGGGGTAATGGATGGATGGATAGCGTTGGATACAAATTTGACCAATCGACATGAAATTTGGTGGCAGGCCCTTTCATTTTGATCGCACAAAACGATAGCTAGTTGACAGTTACAGTGTTCTGTGTGTGATCCAGGTTGAAAGGCGGCTACCGCGCCCTGGACATGGGCTTCCCGCACGAGGCCATGGTCGACATGACGGGTGGGGTGGCTGAGGTTCTGAGTGTGGCCGTGCTTCCCAGGGAGCTTCCGGCGTTCCTGGCTGAGCTGCTAGCCAAAGGAGCGCTCATCAACTGTGCCAACACGCAGGTGAGAGCTGTCAAGGCGTGTCAAGCCACATCTTGATTTTAATCCTGCAACCTTTTCTCCAAAACTCCACCCGAAGATACTTGTATTATCTGATATGACTCATGAGTTTTTTTATTAATGAGTTTTTGAATGAATGTGTTTCCCCTGCAGGGTCCTGTGGAGTACAGGAATGATCTGGGAATCATGTTCAGACATGCTTACTCGCTGACTGCCGTGGAGAAGGTAAAATGATGCTTGTCGCCTCTTGTGGGTTTTTATTCATCATCTCTAAATGTCTGGTAAATTTGACAGTTGATAATCATTTGCTGCTCAAAACAGGAGAAAAAAAACATTTGAACAGAAATGCAAAAGACTGAATGGGGGAGATATACACTTTGCCTGATATGATGATGTTATTGGTCATTTATTACTAATTTATTGCTCCAGCACGCCCCGCGACCCTTGTGAGGATAAAGTGGATCAGAAAATGGATGGATGGCTGGATGGATGAAAGATAAAAATGTCTCTAAATGGCCACTTGTTGCTTGGCAGAATTCACGTAACTAAATCCTAACTGCCCCATCAGCCACTCCCACATGCTGTTTAACTGACAAACATTTGTCTTCTGTTCTTGTTAATTAAGGCAAAATTGGGAGGGATCAAATCGGACTGTCCCACAGGCCAATGAAAAGAAATAAGCAAACGCCAAAGTGGACGCACGTGCAAACCCATTAGGCAGTTAACGTAGGTGCTGACTCGGGCGCCATGTCAAAAAACAGAGCGCTTAATCAGATAATCATTACTACGATTATGCAACATGGTTGTTTATATCAACTACTCTAAATTCGCTTTTGATTGTACAGTGTTTTCAAACACGACAGACTTGTTGGATATCAAGAGAAAAAAAGGCCTCATCTGGTGGGCCCGGACTGTCGAGACGGTGTTGCTTAAGCTAATGCTAACCAACATGACAGCAGTACCTACCGTCTTATTTTTACAAAAGTTTTGATGTACATATATGGTTGCTGTTGCTGTTTAACTCACATTTAAACCCTCAGGTGAAGACCACCTATGGACCTGTGGACCTGGTGCGTATTCTCAACCCGTGGGGCAACACAGAGTGGCTGGGCCCATGGAGTGACCGAAATGGGTTTGCATTATTTCACTGACTCTAAAGATGGCTTATTATAGTGCTATGTATAATAAGCAGTCGACAACCAATCAAAAACATGTATCTCAAATTTTGAGCCTTATTCCTTCATGAAGGAGGCAATCTGAAATATTTATTGTTATTATTATTATTATTATTACAATTATATATTAATTGATTTCGTTTACAAAAACTGCTTTTGCAGGCCTGAGTGGAACACTGTGTGCGCCGAGGAGCAAAAGAGGCTACACCGAATCCAGCGGGAGGACGGAGAGTTCTGGTGAGTTTATTTAAAAAAAAAAACATTAAGGTTAGGATTATAATAGGTCCTAAGAGACAGAAAGATGGAAGTCGCTAAAACAGAATGGATGGAAGGATGTAGAGAAGAGAAAGAAAATTAAAAAGAAATACAAAAGAGGATTAAAATCAGGAGCGATTTAGGAGGGTAAGGAGAAAGGAAGGGATGAAGAGGAAGCGAATAATATTAAAGGGGCAAGGAAGAAAGGAAGGACGAATGTGATAGAAAGGAAAGCAGAGCTTCAGCACACACAGTAGAAAATGACAAATGTTGAATCTCAAAACAATATCCAGGACAGACCAAAGCTGAAGTCTTCAATTTTAAATGAGCTCCACTGATAAGCGGAACAAGTTTTCACGTGCTATAACATCACACGGTATATGATGTTACTGAACAAAATAAAAGGATTATGAAAGCGAAAGAGAAAGAAAGTAAGAGAGAAATGATCAAAGCAGGAGAACATGATGGAAAGCAAAGCAGTGAAGAAGTGAGAGAGAAGTATAAATCACTGTTTTGTGCAGGATGTCGGTGTCTGACTTCCGGCAGAACTTCGAGACAATGGAGGTGTGTCACCTGGCCGACCTTCAGAACGATGCCAGTGTGCAACCGTGGTCGTGCGCAATGCATCATGGGACCTGGGTGCCACATATTTCTGCCGGGGGCTCTCCCCAAGGGGGTAAATACACTGAGACACAAACACATCCTAAGAAAAAGAAAAACTTCCAAGGCTTGAAATAGTCTTGATTTCTTTGCAGAACATCTTTGCATTAATCCCAGGGACCTGAAGCAAGGGTTGACAATATGAATATGACAAGATAACAAAAGAACATTTGTTTTTAGTTTTCATATGATCCAGGGTTTTTATTTCTTAAAGTCTCATTGCGCATAGCAGCAAACTGTATGTTCTTGTCTCGAAGCAAAGATAAAAAAAAAAAAGAAAGAAAAAAGATCTACTGTAATGTAATTTTGAGGACATTGATTGTGAAGACCTCAAAAGTCAAAATCAAAAACTCTTGTGATGATTGTGAAGACAAACAAATAATATTGTTGATGTAAACATGTTATATTATTCATTCCGTTAAAATCAAAACTCAGGACTCTCATTTGAAGACAAACAAATAATATTATGGATATTATAAAGCGTTCGGAAAAACAAATCTGTGATTCTCTGTGTCACCTGGTGGATCGGGACCTCGAATGCAGAGTCACGGAACAGCTTCAGTGGGTTTTTGCTTCTAAATACTGCGTGTGTTTGTGTTTCAGGTTGGTTCTGGCAAAATCCACAGTTTGGCTTGGTCCTCTCCCAAGTGGAGCATGGATCACCTGAGCCTCCCACGCGCTGCGCCTTTATTTTAGCTCTCATGCAGAAATTTCAACGACGCAGAGGCATCGACCTGTCCATTGCTCTCCACATATATCTGGTATACACACACATTCACTCACACACGCGCACACACAAACTTATATGTACACACTCACAGAATTGACGGAAAACCTGGATAGCTCAGTCGGTAGAGCATCAGACTTTTAATCTGAATGTCCAGGCTTCAAGTCCCTGTTCAGGCATTGTGTGTTTTACATCGCTCTTGCTCTTAATAATGATCACAACCCCCCCCCCCCCCCCCACACACACACACACACATGATCAAGAAAGACCCCCTGTAATTTAGTTGGGAGAGCATCAGATTTTTAATCTGAAGGTCCAGGGTTCAAATACCTATACAAACACTTTCATTTGTTCTTAAAGATAATCACGATTTTGCTGCTCACCTTCTCAACCCGCACTCACTTTGTCATCCACACGCTTACATATGCATCGTCAAGACTGCATCGCTCAGTTGGGAGATAAGCACTTAAATCTGCAGGTCCAGGTTACAGGTGCTTATTTAGGTGTTGTACACTCCTACAGAGCCTGGATAGCTCAGTCGGTAGAGCATCAGACTTTTAATCTGAGGGTCCAGGGTTCAAGTCCCTGTTCGGGCGTTATACATTTTAAATCCTCGTGCTCAAAATAATGATCACAACTCACCCACACACTGTAACATACACACTCAAATACACATTCACAGGTTCTTTCCAGACTGTGTATTTCAGTTTGTACAGCATCAGACAATTAATCTTGGGTTCACAATCACAATGCGCTCACTACCTCATACACACTCAGCAGTGCTGTGTGTCTTGGATAGCTCAGTTGGTAGAGCATGAGACTTTTCATCTCAAAGTCCATGTTTCAAGTCCCAGTTCTGGCTATTTAAATTGCTGACTCACTTGTAAGTTGTTGTTGTTTTTTTTTTGTGCAGATACTGGATATCTCAGTGTGTAGAACATATGACTTTTTTAACATATGACAAGCAGCTATGATTTAAGAGGTACCAACTTATTCAAAAAACTCAAAACGAGAACAAACATCAAACAAAGAAGTCAAGGTGTTAATCTGTCAAAGGTGTTAATCTGTGGAATAATTTCAAAACGGACCTGAAAATGAGTAAATCGCTTGCTAAATTCAAAAACAAATTCAAAAAAATAGTACAAACAACCTACGGTACATCAATCAGAGTTAAAATGATAAATTCTAAACATTAAATATAATGATAAATCAGAACTAAGTTGATAAATAGAGAAAGGTATTGAAATATCCATTATGAATACAAGAGAAAATTGACACAAGAGTGCCAGGGTGTGGATGTATATAATCCCGATACAAACCAAAAGTTGTAAAAATATCACGGTTAAGGGTAAAGTATGAGCCTTAATGGAGACTTCTTTCTTCTTACTTTTTTCTTTTCTGATTGATATAAAAATGATTTATTAGATATAAACGCATAATGGGGTAGGACTAGATAAGTTTTTGACTTCTTCCTACTCCCTTGAACATAATAACTGTGTTGAATGAAGACTGATTTCTTTCTTTTTACTATTTTATCTACTTTATTTTCTGTCAAATTATTACTGTATATGTTTTATGTTCAATAATCAGAATCAGAATCAGAATCAGAATCATCTTTATTGGCCAAGTATGTAGAACACACAAGGAATTTGTCTCCGGTATAACACGCTGCATTAGTATCATCGTAAACAACAAATCATTGAACCATTTTAGAGTAACCAGTAGCAGTATTTGTAGTACAAGAAGAGTGACTACGTCAGTGACTGTTTAAGGAGTTAATGGCTAGAGGGAAGAAGCTGTTTAAGTGTCTACTGGATTTGGTGCGCATGGATCTGTAGCGTCTGCCTGAGGGGAGTAGCTGGAAAAGGTGGTGGGCAGGGTGCGGGGGATCCAGGAGGATTTTCCGTGCCCTTGTCTTGATTCTTGCAGTGTGCAAGTCCTCAAGAGTGGGTAGGGCGGTGCCAACGATTTTTTCCGCCGTCCTAACTGTCCGTTGAAGTCGGATTTTGTCCTTTTTTGTGGCGGCCCCAAACCAAACCGTGATGGAAGAACACAGGATTGATTCGATGACTGCCGTGTAGAACTGTCGTAGCACCTCCTGTGGCAGGCCATGCTTCCTCAGCAGCCTCAGGAAGTACATCCTCTGCCGCGCCCTTTTCAGGATGGAGATGGTGTTGACTTCCCACTTCATGTCCTGGGAGACTGTGATTCCCAGGAACTTGAAGGTCTCGACGGTTGACACGGGGCAGTTGGATAGTGTGAGGGGCAACTGTGGAGAAGAATGTTTCCTGAAGTCCACGATCATCTCTACAGTCTTGAGCGTGTTCAGCCCGAGGTTGTGTCGGCTGCACCAGAGCTCCAGCTGCTCCACTTGTTGGCGGTACGCAGACTCGTCGCCGTCTTTGATGAGACCGATGACCGTGGTGTCGTCAGCGAACTTTATGAGTTTGACAGCTGGATCTGTTGAGGTGCAATCGTTTGTGTAGAGAGAGAAGAGCAGTGGAGAGAGGACACATCCCTGTGGGGCTCCAGTGCTGGTGGTGCGTATTGATGATGTTGTTGCTCCCAGTCTCACCTGTTGTGTCCGTCCCGTCAGGAAGCTGAGGATCCACTGGCAGATCGTAGGGGACACACCGAGGTGGAGAAGTTTGGGGGTGAGGAGTTCCGGGATGATGGTGTTGAACGCAGAGCTGAAATCCACAAACAGAATCCTTGCATAGGTCCCTGTGCTGTCGAGGTGCTCGAGGATGTAGTGCAGACCTATGTTGACCGCGTCTTCCACAGACCTGTTTGCCCGGTAGGCAAACTGGAGAGGGTCCAGCAGGGGTCCGGTGACGTTCTTTAGGTGGTTCAGCACAAGGCGTTCAAAGGACTTCATGACCACAGACGTCAGGGCGACAGGCCTATAGTCGTTCAGTTCCGATGTTGCCGATTTCTTGGGAACTGGGATGATGGTAGACTGTTTGAAGCAGGATGGGACCTCACACAGCTCCAGAGATCTGTTGAAGATTTGTGTGAAGACCGGAGCCAGCTGGTCAGCGCAGACTTTCAGGCAGGAGGGGGACACTTTGTCGGGCCCCGCAGCTTTCTTGATCTTCTGCTGCTTGAAGAGCCGTCTCACGTCCTGTTCGTGGATCTGTAGTGGAGAAAAAGAGGGTGGGGGGGTAGATAGAGTAGTTTCTGGTAGAGGTGGGTGTGTGTGGGAAATGGGGGTGTCCTTTTCAAATCGGCAGAAAAACATGTTTAGTTCATTAGCAAGACCCTTATTGTTCACTGTTTGGGGGGATGGCATTCTATAGTTAGTGATTGCTTTCAGGCCATTCCATACAGATGCAGAGTCGTTAGCAGAGAACTGGTTTTTCAGCCTCTCTGCATAGCTTCTCTTAGCGATGTTAATTTCCTTTGTCAATTGGTTTCGGGCGTGTTTGTACAGTGCCCGATCTCCACTTCTAAATGCGGCCTCTTTCTCTTTCCTGAGTTGCCTGAGTTTGGGAGTAAACCATGGCTTGTTATTGTTGAAGGAGCGGAAGGACTTCGTTGGTACACACATGTCCTCACAGAAACTGATGTATGATGTTACAGTGTCTGTGTATTCATCCAGTGTGCCCGTTGAAGTTTCAAAGACGCCCCAATCAGTGCAGTCTAAGCATTCTTGTAGAGCTAGCTTTGCTTCATCTGTCCATTTTTTCACAGTCTTAACAACCGGTTTAGCACATTTGAGTTTCTGTCTGTATGTAGGTATTAAGTGGATTAAATTGTGGTCAGAAAGACCCAATGCTGCACGGGCGACCGATCGGTATGAATTTTTGATTGTTGTATAGCAGTGGTCTAGAATGTTGCCTTCTCTGGTGAAACAGTCGATGTGCTGCTTATATCTGGGAAGTTCACGGTTAAGATGTGCTCTATTAAAATCGCCCAAAATTATCAGGGGTGACTCTGGGTATTTTAGTTCGAGGTTGTTTACTTGTTCGGCTAGCGTTTGTATCGCCGTGTTAGCGTTAGCTTGTGGCGCAATGTAAACACCGATTAGTAAAAAGGAGGTGAACTCACGTGGCGAGTAGAATGGCTTGCAGTTTAAAGACAGCGACTCCAGGTCCGGGCTGCAGTGTGCGTCGAGCTTCGTGACATCAGTGCACCATTCTTCGTTGATATAGAAGCAAATCCCGCCACCTTTCGATTTCCCTGATAGCTCCGTGTCGCGGTCGGCTCGGAGAAGGCGGAAGCCGGGTAGATGTAGCGCGGAATCCGGGTGGCGGTCACTGAGCCAGGTTTCAGTGAAGCAGAGCGCAGCAGAACGTGCAAAGTTTTTGTTGGTCTTTGTGAGGAGAAGAAGTTCATCCATCTTGTTTGGCAGAGATCGTAGATTAGCAAGATGGATCGATGGGAGCGGGGTTCGAAATCCGCGCTGCCGGAGCTTGACGAGCACGCCGGCTCTCTTCCCCCTCCTCCGGCGGCGTTTCCATGCTCCGTACAGCGCAGCCGCTCCGCTCGCGATTAGCTCCGAAAAACCTTGTGGGTTTTCGCGTGCTGGTGAAAAAAGACCGAGCGTAGACTCCCCAATGCGCAGCAACTTTTCCCTCGTGTAAGTAAGCCGCTCAGGGTCGCCAAAAACTAACGAAAAAAACAAAAACAGGGATAATACTAGGGAGCGTGTGACCGAGGCTGCCATACCTGTCGGCGCCCAAATTCAAACAACAACAACAACTTTTAATCTGAGAATCCAGGGCTCAACATCCTGTTTACGAGGTCACTAATTATTATTAAGATGTCTGATACTCGCTTTGGTCCTTCCAGGCACCTCACGAGGGCACTCACCTGTCACCTGAAGACCTGAGCAAGCTCCGTCCGGCGATGAGCAGCAGCTACTACTCATCGCGGCGAGAAGTGGTTCTCCGTGGCCACCTCCAGCCAGGTCGCTACGTCATCATCCCGTCTACCGCCGAGCCCAATCAACAGGGAGCCTTCCTGCTGCGCGTACTGATCGAGCAAGGCCACGCCGCCACGTGAGTCCTTCTTCTTTGGAACTGATTTTTGCTAAAATCCGTAAAGTAATCGAGCCTGTTCATCATATTGACAAGCTAGCTAAATAACGCAACCAAAGAATACATATATTATCCATATTCAAATCTAAAATGAGTCTGTTGTGTGTTTTCCAGCCCAGCTCAACACCCCAAACGTGAGCTCACTTCAATAACTGCGGTAATTTATGCACTTTGTACAGTGAAAGGCTTTTAGCCACATTCCCAATTCCAATAGAATAATGAAAATTCTTTCTGACTTGATCAATTTCTCCCAACAGCCTCATTATCCCCATCAGGCAGCTCTCCCTTCGCTTAAAGCCATGATGCAGCTCTTCAAGAAGCACTGCAACAAGGTTCAAAAAGCGGTTGTCACTCCGAGGTTTTCAAATAAATTCACATTTCATTAATATTTTGGATATTTTATGTCACTAGAGAGGATTTTGCAAACCACATCACCTTCACAGCCTGCTGACTGAGGCCATCCAGGGAGGAGGTCAGTGACATAATCTTACTTTGTGACCCCTTTCATGCAGCGATATTGCAAAATTTGTGGCGCAGTTACATATTGATCTGCCCTTTGCCTTTTATGCAGAACCCAGAGAAACTTTCAAATGATGACATGACATCTTGCCTCACATAATTAGGTACTTTCAAAATCATTATGCACAATTTTAACATTGGCACTATGCTTAAATATCGGGAAAAAATGTATAATATAAAACTTTAAATAATTCTTGAATTAAAATGTATACGTATAAAAGTTGAAAAATGTACCTAAAGATTTTGGGCAATTATATAGCACTTTGATAACTCCACTGAACTGGATTTGAAATTAGTTGAAACCACTATAACATTATGCACTGTTTGAACAATACACTTGGTGATTATTTTGCAAAACACTCAAATTTCGTGCCAAAATTTAAGAATCTCTGTTCAACATAATTCTTGGTCAGTGGTAATTAGTTTCGGTCCCATAGAGTGCAATGGCATTGCGCTATTTTGTTTTAATTTCACCAATTCTACGTGCATGCGTCTCTTGTTGTTGTTGTTTTTTGCGTGCGTGTGTGTGCGTATGCGTGTGTGTGAGACATATACTATTTTCCAAATACTTTTTCGTCGCCGATTGGCTGTCGCAGCCACTGCGGGACTGGGCCAGCCTGAAATAATGAGGCAATGATGACTGACGGACTGACATGCCCAAGCGTGTAACTTGTGTGCATAAATCATGTTGTGTACTTAATATGTAATAATTTTTTTTTAATATAATGTTCTCTGGTGTTCAGTGTTGGCAGGCAGTGAGAAGAACTTGGCTCTAGAACACTGCAAGAGCTTGGTGGTCCTCATGGACGTATCCTTAAAGACACTCACACACTTGCAAACACACATGCTTGATTCAGGGTTAGGCTCCAAACCCCGAACTCCAAACTAATCCTCAACCGTCACTCCAAAAGCTTTATTAGATGAGAATTTTGTTTTCTTTGGGTACTTCGGTTTCTTCCCACATTGCAAAAGCATGCGCAGTCGGTTAATTTATCACTCTAGGTTGTCTTTCGGTGTGAGTGTGAGAAGATTGGCTTGCAACCCGTTCGGGGTGCCCCGCCTGCTGCCCGAAGACAGCTGGCTCTAGCTCGCCCACACCCCTCGTGGAGCTCAGCAGTTTGGATAATGGATAGATGGATGAATGAGAATTTGGGCTCTGATTCTGAAACAGAAGATTTTCAATTTATTGTGTATGGGTAGCCTAACCTAAATCCTAAACCCTCAACTGAAACCCCATCCCCTGACTCTTTTAAGTCTCACATTCCAGATTCATTTCATGTGAGAATTTTCTTAACACCAATGTTCCCTCCAGAGTCAAGGAATTGCTCAGCTAACATGGTCAGAGTTCCAAGCACTCTGGGACAAGATCCGGTTGTGGACGGTAAGTCAAGGTTGGATTTAAAGACTGCAGGATTTTGTGTTTTATACACTCTTTAACCTCATTTTAGGACATCTTTCTGGTATACGACAAGAACAGGACACAACGTCTGGAGTACAAGGAAGTGGCCCCCGCTCTGAAGGCCGCAGGTATGACTTGAAGGCTAATGGAAGACTTACATTAAAGTTTTTTGGGCTAATTGACTCTAGTTGCCCAAAAATTTGAAACAAGTATTCTAAACAAATGGTGAATATGTCAACATCACAAGTCAGAACTTGATCGAACGTCTTGTATGGGATGAAGGACTCAGCCTGAAGAGATGCTAGTCCAGAAACCTGCATAACATCTTATTTTGGGTGGCAAATAACCCTCAAATCGGCCTTGTCTATACAATGTGTCGGCTGCAGGCATCGTGGTGGATGACCTGGTGATGCAGCTGGTGGGCCTGAGGTATACGGAGTCGGACATGACCATCAGCTACCCTGGCTTCCTGTACCTTGTCATGAAACTGGAGAGCATGATCCGTAAGAACACTGGAACTATAATGGGCGCGATACAGACACAAGTATTGAGGTGCAGCTCCTCCTAAATTAATAAATAGACCGTGGTGGGATTTTTTTTTTGGGGGGGGGGGGGCAATCGCGTGGTTAGATGACATCACAGAAGACGTTTTCTTCCTGTACGTGGTCTAATACTTTTGTCCATATAGTGTATTCACTTGCATTTTATACAGGTAAAGCACTGATTAAAGGTTTATAAACTGTCTTGCACATCTCACTTTCATTTTTGCTTCTCCTACAGACAAATTTCACGCGTATGACATGGTGGGAATGGGCTGCATTTCATTAAACTACAGACAAGTAAGTCATTCCACCAGGATTTATTTTTACGTTTGACATTTAAAGCTTTTAAAACTAGTAATTGTGTTGTGTTGTGTTTCAGTGGCTCCAAATGACCATTTACAACTGAGGCAGAAGAGTCACAAGATATCCTCCAGTGTTTGCTCTGCATGTGTGAGGCCTTGATGTTACACATGTAAACTATAGCTGCGCTGATGGAAAGATACATGAAGCACAGTTTTTATTGTTCAGGCCATGATTGAAACATCGCTGCTTCTTCTTCTATGTGCCTGCTTTGAAAAACTTCTGATGATTATTTGTGATTAATGAGGCTTTGTTTTATTGTGACTGAGATATGTGTATATGTACAGTACAGTACAGTACAGTACAGTGAGTGTGTGTGTATATACAGTATCTATATCAAATACTAACTGTACTGCATTCTAATTACACAAAATCTGTGAAATGTTAAATACCTTACATGTTCTTTTACTATATCCTCCATTCTCAAAAGGTGGAACAAACATTTTTATGTGATCCCCTACATGTGGCACCGCCTCTTTTAAACTGTGCTCACGCCTTTGACCCTCTTTCACTTGATCCCCATGGGGAGGGGTGCATCTTTAGAGCTGAAGAAACTTTTTATTTCACTTCGACGTTTAAATATTTTAATACATTGCTGTGCCATATAATTTGCGTAGGGGCACGCTGTACCACCATAATTGAGGGGAGGACATCGTTTTTGCTGTTAGCGTCAGGTTTTGTGATTGAGACGATTAAACGCAAACAACACAAGAAGAAACCCTGCTGTGTCTTGTCACTATTCTTAAACACAATGCAGTCGGAACATAAATTCATTATCTGATCGTCGCTTATCCCCCCCCGATGAGGGTCGCAGGTGTGCTAGAGCCTATCCCGGCAGGCGGGGTACATCCTGAACTAGTTGCCAGCCAATCGCAGGGGACACAAAGACGAACAATCATTCGCACTCACAATCATACCTAGGGACAATTTAGAGTGTTCCATTAACCTGCCATTCATGTTTTTGGAATGTGCGAGGAAACTGGAGTACCCAGAAAAAAATCCGCGCAGGAAACGGCAGAACTTGCAAACTCCACACAGGAAGGCCGGAGCTGGAATCAAACCTGCACCACTGCACTGTGAGGCGGACATGCTAACCAGTCGTCAACCGTGCTGCCATAGACACACACATACACACACAGATAGATAAATACACACAAAACTCCACTAGATGGCGCCAGACGACGTCAAACGTTTGTTCCCGAAGATTTGTCAGACTTGGAAGAAGATTTCCATCAACCTTTTCATTTTCATACACTGCGGTTCAGTGGTTACAAGAATATGCAGCGGTGTGTCGTTGTGTGTATGTGAGTGTATAAATTTGTGTGTGTGTGTGTACACACAAAACTATCACAAGCTCCAAATTTGAGAACTCGCCTTCAAAATAAAAGCAATAAAGAGACAGTTGATACCATTTTTGAGTTTCACTTAGTTAGTAACAATCCCCGTTATGTTTATTCATTTATTTTTACTAAATATGCCCATTATCTGATTTGCTTTCATAAAGATAATCACTGTCTTTCAGCATAATTAGTGTTTAGTCCACGAAATAGAGGGATGTACATCACATTAGATTAAGTTGTTTAATTTTCAATGGTAGAAAAATGTGAACAGAATGGAGATAAAGAAGGATGAAATACAAATGTAGTGCTGGACTGATTATTCTGAAAGAAACAGCAGCCCAATGTGTATCCCAGTGTGACATGGATTTAGGTTTAAAGCACAGGTGACAAAGTTTGGTTGCTGAGGGCAACTATCTTGCATCTTTTAGATCTTTCCCTCCTCCAATACACCTAAGTAAAGTGATCAAGTCTTCAGCACCCTCTACAGAAGCCTGATAACGATCCTGATCAATTGAAACAGGTGTGTTGGAGGAAGCAAACATCTAAAACATTTAAGACTGTGGCCCTCAAAGACCAAAGTTTGCAAAGACATACTGTATTATTATGATTACTTTTATTTTTTGCATTCCTATAAAAATGCTACTCTTTTTTTGTGTGTGTCGATTCTAACATGTTTTGCTTCTCATCGAAATAAATACTATTAGTTTGCATTGAAATTTAGAGAAATTAGACTTGATCCATCCATCCATCCATTTTCCGAACTGCTTTATCCTCACTAGGGTCGCGGGGGTGCTGGAGCCTATCCTAGCTGTCTTCGAGCAGTAGTAGGGGGACACCCTCAACTGGTTGCCAGCCAATCACAGTGCACACAAAGACAAAGAACCATTCGCAACCATTATCATACCTCGGGACAATTTCGAGCATTCAATCAACGTACCACGCACATTTTTGAAATTTGTAAGGAAACTGGAGGACCTGGAGAAAACCCACGCAGGCACGGGGAGAACATGCAAACACAGGAATGCTGGGCCCAGACTCCAACACACGACCTCTGCACCCTGAGCTTACCAGTCGATTATTGTGCCGCCTATAGTAAACACACACACACACACACTGTATGTATGTAGCTTGTATGTAGCTTAACTATATTCAGATTTGTTTCGAAAGTAAACACTACCGGACAGTGATGGTTGACTGGAGAAAACACACACACACACACACGCACACACACACACACACACACACACACACACACACACACA
The DNA here is from genome assembly GCF_054856545.1 of Hippocampus guttulatus. Classification (NCBI taxonomy): domain Eukaryota; kingdom Metazoa; phylum Chordata; class Actinopteri; order Syngnathiformes; family Syngnathidae; genus Hippocampus; species Hippocampus guttulatus. Next base: position 9,065,891 of record NC_141272.1, on the reverse strand, counting down.
CACACACACATAATACGATAGATGATAATACAAGTATGCAGCATCAGTATCTCAGTTTAAGAGCATAATTGGCCTTGTAATTTCTGAAATTTTTAGAAAACATTAAAAAAAACAAGACTAACAAGACACGAGTTGCCTCGATTGAACCTTTTATTGGATATCAAGACTTGGATGATTGAGAATCTACACAAACATAACATAAGACAAAAACACATCCCTCGTAAGCACGTTCGTATTTATTAAGAGCTATATTGTAACACTTTGACATTTATGCTAATAGGCTAATGCTACAAGATGTTCATACTTTCATGTGGATCTTTTTTTTTTATTAGACATACACATATGCGTAAAAAATACAAAATGCTTTTCAAAATTGTTCGTATTAACTTAATGTAAAGGTGTTTGTGGGCATTGAGCGAGCTACTGTTTATATATCGTTGTCCCAACATGGAGGCAGTTCCTTTATTCTGAAGGCGGCCGTCGGAAGTGTTGTCGCCCTCTCACTGTTAGGAGCGGCCGGGTTCCGCCCAACAGCCTCGCGCCACGCTCAGGAAAGCTTTTCTTCTCGCGAGCAGCATCCCCACTCGCCCGCTTGCCTGCGTACACCGGATACTCCAGTCTAAAAAAAGAAAAAGAAGAGACCTTGCACGGTGACGGGCGAGAGAAGGACTCCTTGCTGCGTCGAGCTTCCGTCCCTAACCCGGCCTCTGGTTCGCTCTTGGTTCGTTTGGACGTTTTTTCCTCACTGGTCGCTTGACATTTTTTGTCGCCGACATGGTCGACTACCACGCCGCCAACAACCAATACTCGTCCGGCGGGCCGCAGACCTATATGGAGCAGGAGAATGATTGGGACCGGGACTTGCTGCTGGACCCGGCATGGGAGAAACAGCAGAGGAAGGTAAGGAGAAGTAGCCGACTCTGTGATGCGGTTGTGTCGGGGAGGGAGGCATTCAGACCGGCAGGGAGGCAGGCAGACTGGCAGAGAGGGAAGGAAGCTGGAGGGTGGGAATGAGGAAGAAAATGGCAAGGGAGGGACCGGGAGGTCAGGGAGCGAATGCGGGCCTCAGTTGGCCCGCTTTCTCCATTATGGCTCCCGGGGCCCGGTCACTTTCACCCCCTCAACTCCCTCCTGCCCGATTGTTTAAAATTTGTTTCGCCATTGTTTTCGTCGCGCTGCTACCACTTTATTGAAGGCATTTCATTTTATCTCCCTTCCCCGAAGCTTCCCAACCGAACGGAAACATGGCACCACTTTGTCCGGAAAAAGTCCAACTTGATCCGTGTGTGATTTCTTAGTTTCAGGCTCCGAACGCGGAGCTAGTCCAGGCTTTTCTTGGCCCTCGGTTCGCTCGGCGCCTGCCTTGGTTCGTTTGGCAAACTCTCCGACAGCCGGGGGAGAATTTTGTCAAATAGTTTGTAAAACTTTTCGGAGTCAAACTCGGAGTCAAACATGACTTGAGCATATTTGACAATTGTGTGGCTCATCGCCCTCGAGTGTGTGTGGGAGTTTTGACGTTCTGTACTTGTTAAACGTCATACGAGTATACGCTGCGTAATGCGATTTCTGGTGTGTAAATAGACGAATTACTCTCGGTGTTTTTGAGATGCTGCGTTTCTTTCTTTTTTTTAACGATTTGCAATAGGTCTTTTCAGATTTTACACGTTTTGTAGGACACTGAACGCAACGCTGTGACTGACAGTCGTGACAATAGTTGTCAATATTGTGTATCAAATGACTTTATTAACCAAAAACAACGAAATGATACTTTTAAAGTGCACACTACTGTAACTGTAGAGTGGTCTTTTTCCTCAAATAGATTTTTTTGCACTAAAAGTAGTTCACACCTGATTTGCCAGCTGCTTGGAGTGTGAAGTTCAATGTGTGTGGAATTTATGACTTTTTGTAATCAGATAATGGCTGGATGGATGGAGTAGCTCAAATACAGCAAATTCTTATAAAATGACATTGAAGGGAATTCTTTGTCATATTGTTTGAAACTTTCACACTAGAGCAGTTGACCATTACCCGAGTTTATCTCTGGTAACTCCATAATGTGCAAAGTTCATTATATGTTTGTGTGTGTGGAGATGGGGGGGCAGGTATAAGATTTTGTACTCGCAATGATGAAATGTCATACTATTATACACAACACAATGATGTGTTTTCAATATATAAATACACAATCCAAATTTCAAACCACTGTGGAAGTAGATTGAATAATAATTGCAATCTAAATCTCTGCATTTAAAAAAAAATGACGTATGTTTCCAAGTTCTAGGTGTCAATGCAACATGTTGATTGCATTGGACAGAGGTTAGATTTTATAACTCACTCAATCCTGTATTAAAACTCTACTTAAATTTTTAAATTAAGTAATCTCCATCCATCCATCCATCCATTTTCTGAACCACTTAATCCTCACAAGGGTCGCCGGGGGTGCTGGAGCCTATCCCAGCCGTCTTCGGGCAGTAGGCGGGGGACACCTTGAACCGGATGCCAGCCAATTGCAGGGCACACACAAACAACCATCCACTCTCACACTCATACCTAGGGACAATTGAGAGTGTTCAATCAACCTGCCATGCATGTTCTTGGCATGTGGGAGGAAACTGGAGTACCCGGAGAAAACCCACGCAGGCCCCGGGAGAACATGCAAACTCCACACAGGGAGGCCGGAGCTGTACCTCTGCACTGTGAGGTCGATGCGCTAACCACTGGACCACCGGCCCCCCATTAAGTAGTATAATAATTAAATTACTATTAAACAATGTGATTATTGTTAACTCTGTCGATTTCATCATGTGACAAATACTCGGGATACATTTGTCTGAATTGTCACCGTTGTAGTTTACAATTGAGCATTGAGTTTTAAATAACATTTCTGGAGGACAGTGTATGTTTTAATTCTCAGATTTGGTGTTTTGGTATGTCTTTTCATTGCTGTAGTTTCATTAGATAATAGCACAGCGGGAAGCTTCAGAGGAAGTACTCAAAACTTACAAAATATCAATGAAAGTAGCACAATTGCATGTTGACTTGGCAGTGCATGTAATGAATGGAAAAGAGTGAGTGTGACTGTTTCCAGCACTCAGTGGGGAGTGTGTTGAAGGACTAATGAGGAATTATTGCCTAACAGCGTGGAATGGTTTGTGTGTGCGTGTGTGTGATTCTCTGGTCAGATGACTGACATACTAACTTCCAGCGTGACAACACACCCAACATTCACAGTTTGTTTTTATTAGGCTGCTCTGAGTGTCTTTTAGCCGTCAAATGCACACCTTACCAACATGTTCCTGGGGCCAAAGTTTGTCCTGAGCCGACCTGGCCAATCATTGACTCCCTGCAAACACAAGTGCTCAGTTAGGTGATTGATTGACAAGGGGGCCAAGAAAAGGCGGTGCAGAGAACACCTGACCTATTTCGCTGACCCAACGTCAGCAGTGACAGTGGCAACGTGGGACAAGCGAGGAAATGTTCCTGTGGCGTGGCTTCGCTCGCCCTGCCAGTCATTGCGCAAGTGAGCGGTAAAAAGGGTGTGTGATGCACACCTCATTTTGGAGAGAAATGGATGTGAATTCGGGCAGGTTCCGACATGACCATGAGCCATGTTTGCTGTGGGAAAAGCGAATCCAGAAGATGCAAAATCAAAGTTGTTTGTACACACAAGTTGTTCTTTCCTTCCGAGTGGGACAATACAAACAGGGAGCAGCAACCGTGCGTAGGGTAGTGACCAACCTGGCTCGGGGTTTGGACCTGTGAATTTGCCGCCTTATGGGGTAGTAACAGAGGCAGACACCAGAGACTTGCTGTCCACGAAACCTTTTGCGTTGAAAAGAATTGTCTCTGATGTCGCGTGTATTGGGATCATGTCACATATTTAAGACCTCCTTTAATTGTGGTCCAAGACCAATGAAAATTCTTTGGGGTTGCTTCCTGGTAAAGTTGACAATCGACCTTCCACATGTGTGTTCAGTGCATCATTGAAATCTTGGCCTTGCTGCGCCCTTGACGCTACCGTCTGTCACAAGCTGAGCTTCGTGGTGACAGTTCGCCTCCACATATTTCCAGAAGGAGTCAAGGGCGTGTGAAAATGGTTCGGCGGTGGTACAGCAAACACGGAGAAGCGGTAAAAAAAATGTTATTCGGGAAATAAAGTTACACGTATTCAAATTTTTGCAGAAGCGTCCCAAGAGGCCACACGGAATATATTAGTTCATTGGGTCATCACCGTCGATACTCCGCTAACAAACACAGTGCGGCTCAGACTCTGACTATCACTGTGCTTTTTGGCCTATACACTGTATATTATGAAATATTTATTTTACTGCATATTGGTCATTTTGCACACCTTGCGGTTTGTTTCAGTTACTGTTTACAAGAAAGAAAGCATTTTTATGATTTTATGTTTTGCTTCCTTGCTGTACCCAAGGAACCCAAAGCATGTGACTTCAAAATCAAACCAAACTGATACCGATAAATTTTAGTGCTGACGTTCCCTCCTGGGTGTGTGTTTAATTTTCCGCAAAGATAAGATAAAGGATAATGAGAAAGATTGAAATGTAGTCGTGAAAGGAATGACGTGAGGTCCGGATAATCACCCTTTTGTTGCGTGGGTGTGTGTGTCTTTGTGTGTGGGTGTGTGTTTCAAAAATTGCTCCAGCCTGTGGTTGTCCGGTGGGATTGTAGGCTGGGGCACCCACCGTCATTATAATGGCCGTAATGTTGAATTAATCCCAAGGTTTTCCAAGAAGGTACCAAGATGCCTTTTTCCTCTGCCGCTGCCAAGGTGCGCATGCTAAGTTGTTGCCATTTGACTCAATTTCCCAAAACCACAATCGGTAAAATTAGTGATCTGGGAATCTGGGAATTTTTCCTCTTATTCACTTCTTTACTATCATACACTTCGATCCCATTGTTGCCATTAACACCATTAGGTTGTCTCCAGACACTAGCAATAAGTCTCACTAAGTGTATTTTGAGACGTGATCAATGGAGAGCTGATTCCATTCCTCATCCTTAAATTAATCCATTCCAGAGGGATTGATGTGCACATTACAGCTTGTTCAGTCATTGAAAAGCTTCATCAGATATTACTTACTGTAGGTTGAGTTGATTTATGGATTACAGCACTTTCCGACCGTGAAATAACAACAAACTAGCGGATGGATTGGTCGTCCTGGTAAATATCGCAGACTTGTGTAAATGGGATGATAGGTAACTGTGACCTGACAGGAACTTGGATGGCATTTGTTGTCATTGGGCTGTTATTTGTGGTGTTTTATCTTCTAAGGTGTGTTTACTCTGAGTCAGGTGACGGGTGTGAAACAAAAGGTGGGTTTCACGCAGTTGTTCCGCTTTAGATTCTGACGTTACTCTTATCTATTAGCTTCTTGTCACGCTTGTCGACACAAGGTCAAAACGATGAAGACATCTCGCAAATGAGCTGTTTTTAGTGAAAAAAGTTGCAGCTCATCCATGTGATTGCAAGTGTCAGCTCTTATTCATCGATGATCATATCGTAATTGGCAGGGGAAAAACTGATCAGAACGCTCCTATTTACAGTGTATTAACTTGCTTTTATATTTAATTCTAATAGTTTGATGACTAAATGGGTTGCTGCAGAAGTCAAAAGGAACCAAGCGAACTAAGTGAAATTTTGAACTTTTATCATATAATGTATCTAATTGTGAAATTCATGCTTTTTTTGGATGCTTTTACTCTTTTTAGTTGGCTGCCTAAACGGGTTAGCACTGAAGCTGAAAGTAAAGCTAGATGAGTGACATTTGATTCTTTTTTTTATTTTTTAAAGGAGATTCTTGGATGTATTTTAAAATAAACTCTCAGTACTTGTGGGACTATTTACATTTCTGCATAATCTGCTGCCGAAGCGGGTTGCCACTGAAGCCGAAAGTAAATATGAAGCAAACAAAATTAAGAACTTTATTTTTGTGTTTGTTGAAAAACCTATTGTATTTTTTTGTTTTGTGTATAATTTACTTCTGGTTGCCACTAAAGCCAAACGCAACCCCCTACTGCTCTTCAACCCGAAGAGCACCACTGGTGCACATCAGTGATTTTGCAACATATCCTAACTTTTGGCAGTAGAAACAAAATAGTGCAGACCTCAGCCAAGGCAGAACAATTCTGATTGTGTCTGGACGAACAGGGACAGCGTGAAGCTTGCGAGTCCTCAACATGGGGGAGGGAGCTACTGATGATCCTAAACACAGTCCTGTCAATTGCAGTCTCAATTTGTCCTTCTCTGTCGGTCAGTGTGAACATCTCTGATTCGCCAAGTCCCCCACCCCCCACCCAAAAAACCCGTCTGATTTCAGGTCAGCTGTGGGTAAACCCTCCACGTCCCACTCCCCACCCAACCCCCTTTCAGCTGACCGCCATCCACAATGCCAGTCCAGCAGACGGCCAGCCAGAGGACAGAGCAGTGAGGAATGTAGCCCCCCCCCCTCCCCCCAGCCATACTCTCACCCCTCCATATCTTTTCACCTCCATGCAGCTATTGGACGGCGTGATGACGCTCAGACGGGCCGAGGGATTTTTATGGGGGGGCTGCAACATTCCTTTGGTGCCTCATTGTAGTCTGCTAGGCCGGTGGGAGTGGGGCTATTTGCCGGGAAAGGGGCGGGGTGTCCTGTTCCACCCAATAGACAGACAGACAGAGCGTTGTAGCTTTACACAAGTGGTCATAAAGCACAACATTTTTTAATATATGTTTTAGATTTGCAACTGGGTCTTGGCATAGAGCTAATGTCTTTTAGTGTTTTTAGACTAATAATATAAATTTTTAAAAAAGGGGGGGGGCAGTTTGTGACCGATTCCTGCACAATGGGCGATTTGATCTATGGACGCCCTGCAGTTTTTAATGGCCTGAAAAGGCTTTAGAGACTGTACTTACAGTATATTGTACTTTATCACTTTTATTGAACTGTAAAAAGGGTAGAGGAACAGACAAGGAAGAAGCTGTTTGCTAAATAGAAAAGACTTGGAAAGGAATAAAAGATAACTGTGGGGACATATCAAGTGAAAAAAAAGTATGTATAAATGTACACATGTATGTATGTGCTTTAAAAGAAAAATGGTGAATCCTAACACCAGCATGTTTTTGCAAACAATTTAAAGGCTTGAGTAGCCTAAAATCTGTAAAGAGATGACTTTGAGTCTGCAGTAAACCTAACTGGTGAGCGGATCGTGAGAAAACACACAGGAGAGCATACAAGTAGCCGATACTTGTCTTCTGTCTCTCAGCATTGTCTTGTGCCTATGGCCTCTGAATTGGTGTGGATGCCTTTCTCTCTTTGCGTTGTATTTTTGGAAACGCCACTTCAGAGCTCCAACACAATCCTCTCCACATGCTCCATGCGGCATCTGCCCAGCCCGCAAACCCCACCCTCCTCACAGAGATTATACCCTAGATCAGATGACCGGATTATATCCTGATGTGACTGGGGATTGACTTGTGTGTTTTTCTTCAACGTGTGTTCATTACACTGCGTTCACTCATCCTAATTTCCGCTACATATAATCAGGTTTTTGGAATACTATGCTCCCAGCTGGGACAGGGCTTGAATGCAGCACAAAATACTGAGGTCGGATTGTTGCTGGCCAGTTGATGCTAGTTTAGGAGGGTCAAGTCGCTCCTGACTCGTAATTACGTGTGTAACGTACAGTTGTTATTCAATTAGCGGTCACCTCCTGGAGATAATTGTTTTCAACGCATTGGAATCTTAACTATGAAACCTTTTCTGTGGAATACCATCATCATGGTCAGGGAGTGGCGTAATGATTTGAATTTTGATTATATTTTTTATTCTTATGTTTGTGTCAACAAGGGTTTTTGCCATACCTCAAAGCAATAGATTTTACATAGCAGCATGCACAGTGCACAGATATATATGACAGCTGGTTCGAAGGGTTGCAGCGGAAACTGAAAGTGAACATGAAGTGAACGACAATGTAATTAAAAATATATACAGCGTATACTTGCTTCAATTGCAGAAAATCATACTTTTATAGGAAATTTCACCCCAAATTTTCTAGTTGACTGTCTGAACAGGTTGCCACTGAAACCACAAAGTAAACATTACGCAAACAAGGTATTTTCTGGACGCTGTGTTCCCTGTTAAATTCATTCATAAATATAATTGTGGAAAAACTTGCTTTTCTGGGTGCGGTAATTTTACCACAGCTAATTTAGTTGCCTCAATGGCTTCCCATTGAACCCAAACTGTGAACATAGCATCTTGTCCCAGAGACCCAGCCACCGACAAAAAAACTGGTATGCGTCCAGACTTTTATAAGCTTTTAAATCAGCTCCTGTGTCAGGGGATGCGGCATTGAAACATAATGCTAAAGGTTGTGCGCTGTGAATTCTTCGATTTGATTAAAACAGTGAACACAGCAGGCAGCAGTTGATGGTGGACGTCATGGCGAGATGGGCAAAAATAACGGAGTCGCTAAATCGCTCCGTTTTCCGTCCACTTCAATTCGGCAGTCATTACCTTTTGCCATCCGTCATGGTGCACTCACGTGATCATGTGACGTAGCTGCAACGGGCCAATACAAAGAATTGGAGAGAGAGAAATGTTATTACCAAAAAGGGGAAACAACTTCACTATTAGAATGTGGAATCTGTCTCGATAGCTTTGCGCATCGACCATACAGTAGTTTTTTGTTTTTGTTTTTTTAACTCGGGGCCCGATATTAGCAGTGACCCGATGGCCCAGGGCCACGACAGCACTGTGTCCGGCCACCAAACCAGCTAGCTGGCAGCAAGCTTCGCTGTACCAGTTCTGACAGGGCCACCACAACTTGGCTCGTCGGGCAATCACTCAGAAAGGATTAATATCTGTATTACCTTTCTGTCTTCATGGATGTATTCAACAGCCACACGAGTCGCATTAAACCACAAGATGTCCACTGGTGGAAAACGACATAATGCGTGTGGGTCGACCCAAAACCCGTCTGTTGTTTTAAGACAGTGATCATCGTGCCCCAGATTCATGTACGCGACCCCCCACCCTCATGCCCCTGGGCGTGGAGGGCTCCATTATGGCGGCTTCCACCACACAATCCCTTGAAAATGACTTTCATTTTACACCCTCTCCTCGCGTTAGTGTGCAGTTTGAGTGGACATGGTAAGTCAGTTGATTTCGGAGTCCTTTTGGATCATTCCATGTAAAAATCATCGTTCTATCCCAGGATAATGTATTCAAAATTGCCCAAGTCAGGTAAAATCGAGTGGAAACCTTTCAGAATGATCAACATTTGTCATGCTTAAAGCTATCCTCCCACTTATTAACATTGTCCCCAAAATGAACACATGATCGCCTCTGTCTGTACAGGAGTATTTGCCTTGTGTTGATGATATTGTACATGTGTTTCTGATTTCTGAATAGACGTGCTGTATGTAGATTTGGACTGAACAATCGAATAACCAAAGCAATCCAAAAAAAACCCACATCTCAGCACAGATTTTTTTTTTTTCCCCAACAGGGCCTAATGATTCTGCAGACCTCTCTGGTTGGGTTCGGGTACCTTTAGCAAGGTGAAGAACCACTGCCCTATACTGTATCTCTCTGTAATTAAACACAAATGAATTTTGTGTTCTGGCATTTTCCCTCGAAATTCGAAATACACCTCAAAATTTGAAAAAAAATCTACAATTCACCGTTTGCTTTTTAAACAACAATACATGAAAACACACAGCTGACAACTGAGAAAAGATGCTCATGTGAAGCAGATTCCAGCAACAGCTTCCTCATTAACATTTCTAGCACTTTTCACCGGCCTAGAAAATATGTCGTTTTCCCTTGGCGATTGTTTTGTGCGGAAGTTACCAAAAGAATAGGGCGGGAACAAAGCCAATTTTCTGTGGCTAACATCACATTTGTATCAGAGTAGGCCACAGTTCTTGAGACAGATGTTTGCACTCTCATACGACCTCTTATGCTGAAAGCAGTTGTTACTTTCCAACTTTCAAGCATTTTATTGCTTGTATGCGAGATGTCTTGTCGCAGCGTGAATGCGCATACAGTCATCCCAATGTCGTATGCATTAGTGTTATGGATGTCACGGCTCTGATGCAGCAATTTTGCATGATCTCTGTGCACAACGTTCACTGGTCTCATGATTCGATTCAATTACGATTAGAATATCTGAAATTTGATTTGGCATCATGGCGTGCCACATCAATTCTCTATATAACTCTGTTTTATATTTCTTTGCCTTTTGTTTTTGTTCATGAATGCAAACGGCCAGTTACAAGCTGAATATAAAATAATTTAAACAATATCTGATCATGGCATGAAAGACCAGGTATCGCCTTTTTGTATAATGTCCATGCGACACAATCTTCTATTGCTGCTCCGGTGTTCTCGGCTCGTGGTGAAACTTGCCATTATCGAATACAGAATATGGCGAAAATACTCGGCTGTAGAGTCTCCCACGGACTGGATTATTTTCTTCCCTCTGTCTAAGGATTGTATTTAGGTAGTCCATGAAAGACACCAACACAGAATAGCTGGAAAGAAGTCAATCTGGCAATTTCTTCTTTTGGGTTGGTATCAGAACTGTAACACCAATGTTGTTGTTCTTGAAGCATTTTATTGCAGCAGTAGTTAGTTGTGCATTTCAGCTATCAACTGCTTGGGTTGCTGTTGCCAAGCAACCTGATATTACAGTATCTTATTTTTAGTTACATCTCCACAGCTTCACACAATGGCCAGGTTGTGGACTGTTAACAGCACTCTGGAAAACTGAACATATTAATGGGAGTTGTGAGCATGCACAGCATTTCTTAAAAACAGTTGTGGCATCAGCACTTGAGTGTTGATGCGAGAAGACCAAAAATAGACGATCAAAGTGAGAGAAAGTAGCGAAGGAATCCTTTGCATCAACAGAGCTGTGACCAGTGCCACAAGCGTAGCCGGAGTAGCGTGGAGGGCGTTAAAGCTGGAAATGACGACACGGCGAGTCAGACGGCCAACACAGGAGACTTTGTCGACTATATAATCCCCCTCGGGCCAGTTTTGATTGGATCAGATGGGATGGGAGGTTCGCGGCCTACGGCAGGCGTCTTTGCTGACCCACATTAATACCAAACAAGACGGACAACTTTCCACCAAAGAAAACACACCAGGTGTTATCATGGGTACACTCACCAAATTTGGATTAACCAGATTCCTGCCTTTAAACCTCATGAATGTCACGTCAGCAACAGAAGAGCTTCTAAAGGGACAAAATTAATGTGTACAGTACATTGTCTGTGGAAACGATGGACCTTTAAATGACTGTGCTTTCAGTGTTGGGAACAAGGTCTAAATTTTATTGGCGTAATTGATCAATCCAACAAAAAAATCAATCAACCCAAAAAAAAAAAATCACCTTTTTATTCAACATTTTTAAGTGAAAATGTTGACAGTCAAGATATCTGTAACAGTGCAAACAATTACAATTTTAAACTATATTTTTCTGAACATTAAAGAAGTGTTCTGAAACAATTCCACATTTTTTTAATATAAGAATCAGCAACACAAACCTTTTCTTATGGGGATGTAGTGAAGGCATTGGAGGCTGCCGCTTGTTTTTTGTCTATTTCACACACACTGCTGGACACAGCAACAGCAATTGCAGTTTGGCAGGAGCTTGCGTGTCTGTGTAATCTGAATGAGACCGTGAGACTTTAAAGTATCAACGCCAAAATAATCAAAACAAATTATAGGCCAAGATGAAGTAAAAGCTAAATGCCAAGTACAAAAATATAACAACTGGAGTAATTCCAATTTGAGAATAAGCAAATGGTCTTGTTGGAAAGGATTGGCCTTCCGTCACCTGTTGGAGTGGAGTAGAAGTGAGGTACAATTACATTTCTTGTTTTGCCTGTGGCAAAAAATGGCTGATTTGGTCATTAAATGTACCAGACGGAACCATCGCCCAAAGAATTGTCTTTTGTCAATGTTCAGGTATTCTTGTGCTTTCCATCCATCATGTTGGTTGGGGAGTGCTTCTTCTCACACTTTATATGTGCGGTGACTTCAGGCTTGAAACGGCAATAAGCAGAAAAACCACAAAACCCACAGAAACGTCCTTCCTGTCCTGCAATAGGCTGCAGTAGACCGACACGAAGCCCCGCCCAGCCTCTTTTCTACTTGCAGTCAGACCCGAAATTACCACACTGATTGATATCAATTTAGAAACATGGACATTCTCGTAATTTTTCAATGCGTCCAATGTCTGTACTTGCTGCAAGTTACTGTAAATTAATTACCATTTTATACTTTGTTTTATTTTTATCATCGCAAATGTTTTGGATCATCTAACCAAATTAGGATTAGCATTTCAGTTGGTCAATATTAGAACAATTAATTCAATACATGTATCACAACTTTATACTAGTCCAGCAGTACTTATTAAAGCCTGTTTTTCAACATATTTCAAGTTAAAAACAAATCTTGACCTGCTTCTTGCAGCGTCTGCGTCCTTGACGTTCAGACTTCATTTTTTGGAGTGGCATCGGCTTAAACTTTCTTGGTGCGTTGTTCAGGCTTTAAGAGGCCAGAGAGGTTTGAAGCCTTAAAGATGTACGAGTCTGTTCTTAGGAATGTGGGAGCTAGTAAGTGTTTCTTGTACGGGTCATCAACAAGCGGAAACTCTGGATCCTTGCTGGACTTTTTACAAGGACTCCCTTCCCTTCTTCCTCCTGTTCTTCCTGGCAGCATTCTTGACATTTTTTTCTCAGTCCCTCCAATGTAATGTCAGCAGAACGCCGCTTATTTGATTTGACTCATGCTGTCTTTTGTGAAGCCACTGAACAGGAGGCCATTTGAGGACACTCCCAGGAAGTCTTGGTTTGGATTGAAGTTGCTTGTCATGTGCTGTCTGTCCAACTTCATGTGTGAGTGTGAGAGAAGCAGTGAGTATGTGGTTGTGGTTGTGTGCGCTTGCATGTGTGTATGCATTGTTGTGTTAGACCGCACAAAGCAGAACAATTTTGAGGGGGGGGGGGGGGGACTGCACTGTCACCTTGATGGCGGTGTGTCGGCGGGAGCTTGCTGCCCCGTTACATCACTGTCGTCACGGTGAGAGGCGCTTGGGTGCGTTGCCTTATAAGGTAAAAGCTGACCAGGTGGGTGGAGACAAGGAGGAAGAGGCGGGACAGGAAGAGCCCGGGTGACCGGGCTGGCCTGAAACTCTTGTCGAGCTGCATTTTCACACCCTTTGCAGTGCTTTTATGTGATGTGGCCGCTACGCGGCGCTCTCTCTGGCATTGAGCATCTAATTCTAGCCCCATGACACATTACTTGAAAGTGTCCTTGTCATACCTCAAGCACATTCTCACGCTGCAGGCATGCACACCCTAGTGTGTCAGCACTGTAAATGTTTAAACTGCCCCCCCACCCTCAAATAAGAAATACTAGTCATAATCAATCTATAGCCATCAAACATTTATTAACTATATGTTTATAAGGGGCTTTTTTGTAAAGAGCTAATGTTAAGACATTAAAAAAAAAAATCTGTGTGTGTGTTTTGCGGCACCGTTTGTCTTCAATCTGTTGCGGACAGGGTTATCATTCTGCAAATACATGCAAACTAGTATTAGCATTAAGTTAGTGGACTGAAAGACCAAGCTATGTGGTTGCTTTACACAGTCGTTTGTTTTATTTTTGTTTCACAGTAAACAACTGTGATTCGCAATGAATGGTTTGAAGCTTTTTTGGGGGTGGTTGTTCTTTCAGTTGAGTTTGCTGCCACCATACAGCACTTGTATCTCAAGTCTGCACACGCAAGCCAAAGCAGAAAATACGTCACTCGTACCTCAAGGCACCACTGTATTTTGATATAGTGGCTTGTTTGCTCTAATACGAGAGCAGCTCGGACCAAATTCCGACAAATTCCCTTGACGAATAAAGATGATTCAGATTCAGATAATGATTCTGGAATGTTAAATTTGTCTGACTTCCTGTCCTGATTATGAAAGCCTTAAATCGTGCCTGGCAATAATTGGCCAATCACATTTCTACGTTTTGTTCTCACCGGCTTCTTCTCTTTTTTCGGTGTTTATGTAAGACTGTCAGATTATAGCTTTTCGGTTGGATTGGAACACTGCGGTCAGACCTCGTAAACTTTTAAGTGTTATCAAAGTCCTGAATGAAGTTCTTAGCCTCAATTTGTTTGGTGTTTGCTCTTGCAACAACTGTCACATCTTTACTGCTGCTCATGTTTGAGGAAATAGGTAGGGGGAAAGGCCACACACCTCAGTCAATAAAATGAGACACGGGCAGTGTGTGGTGACAAAGTTTAAAAGCATCCTTTGATACGCTGCATGATTACTTCTTCTTTTTCGGAACAACTACTTCCCCAACTAGTTTCACATGTCAACTTGATATGCCTGGTTAGCATCAATGTTGCAAAATTGCAGGAGTTGTTAATGCTGGAATGTATGAATGGGATCTAATGGGAACAAATCAGGAATTTACAAAATTCGATGGTTTACTCTCAGCGCATTCACTGTTAGCCGTTTTCAAAGCAAAGTTCTCCACGTTGCCAGCTGTTTTACAAGACGCTAAATTTGGCATTGAACATATTCAAAAAAATGTGTGGGTCGACTTGCCCATCTTAACTTCCCATGATGATTTCCCGTTTTTTTTAATTTATTTTTTTTAACACCACTGTTCAGCCTCAGTGTGGCCATTTTCATGTGAGCTAATTAACACCATGTTCTCTGGAAACATTCCACCGTCACTTTTAGTAATAAAAGGCCAACACAAACAGCTGATGCTTTGGGCTGGCAGCTCCCTGCGCGCCGGCCAATTGGCACTGTGGGATAATAGTGCTTGTGACAGGAATACACACTTACGTTCATCAGTGCATGTTTAAAACCAATGATGATAACAGGTTTTTCCTGTGTTCAAAATTGTGTGGCAGCTGCCTCCATGGTAAGTTTGTGCCCCCCCGTGGTCTCCCCAGCCAGACCTTACTGATATCGCTCAACACAGCGTAAAGCTCCAGCTGTGCTGATTGAGGGATTGATGTCCCCGTGCGGCAACTTCGCATTGTAACTGCAGTTGCAACGTTACTACGGAGGCGCTATATCAACAGCAGTGCACAGGAAAGACCTGAACCAACTACAGAAGAAGAAACGACAGATCAAACCCCCCGCCAGTCGGCGGTATCAGCGTCCTGATTTTCCCTGGCACAAAGCCAGCCAAAATTAAAATTCTTTGGCATTTTAATCATGAGTAGAGCCACAAAAAAGTCTCAAGAAACCATACCTGAAATGCACATCACGTCAGCCATGTTGGCTTTCATCTGCTTTTTTAATGGAAATTTTGTCCATTGCCAGAGGTCCTTCTCTGGAAAACACTGAGACATTTTGTCTGATTGCTACCAATTTTTCCTTTCCTTGTGCACAAGACAGATGGGTGTTTTATTAATTTATTTTTCTTTGTGAAAAAAATAATTCAGCTTTCATTACAAGTGGCTGGAGTATGACATCAAAGTTTGATGCCTCACTATAAAGCACAAAACTCTAAATAGTCAACACCAGAAGGTTAGAGCTTGACCAAACGTCTTGTGTTTGATGAACTCATAAGTGCTTCCTCATGATGAAATGTATTGTCCTGGCTGGTGCACCTCCCAACATTTTTCATCCAAAATCTGCTGCGGTGATTGTGTGTTTTAATTGCTGAGCAAATGAGATCATTCATCCGACAGGAAATAACTGACATCATCATGAACTCACAAGCCTGAAGCTGTTGGCATCTAGCAGCCTCAGCTAAAATGAACTTGGTTTTTCCATTCAGTTTCTGAAGAAAACGTGGTCCGTTTTGATTGGATGGCTTTTGGTCCTCAGGTGGTGCACCGGACTCGCTCGAGTGGGTTAATATTTAACTTCCCGTTCCGCTGGATCTCTTTGCCGCACATTCCTGGACAATGAACTTGGACATTCTCCCTCCACCCACGCTCGGCTTCCTGTAGCGAACCTCAAGACAGGAAGTGTGGATTAGCTCAGCTGCTGATTGGCCAGGGGGGGGAGAAGTCCAGGCGATGGTGTGATATGAGAGAAACAGACAAACTGGATGCCAAGACCGGCCGCTGATTATTCTTCTGTGATTTCATCCTGTTGTGTGCGCCAACACTTCACAGGCCATAAAAGAGCAGCTGAACAGTGAGATTACTTCGAAAGGCATTTATTTGTACAAATGCATTTTGGAAGACTCCACTTTAAGCTTTACAGATGCCATGTCCGCTCTGTCGTCTTTTTATGTTGTGGTCTACTGCACTGGATGGCAGTATCAGACATACGAGTAGGTAGAGGTGTCTCCTTGAGGAATGACACTATGTATTTATTTTATTTTATTTTTGAAGTGGACAACCCTCCCGGTGATAATTTGGGTCTGTAGCGCCTGCTACAGACCCAAATTCCAAATCCACAAAAAGTCTCGATGCCATGCCACAGAAGACTCGAAGTCAGCCATATTGGTTCAAAACTACCATTTTTGTGCCATTTTGACCATTTCAAGGAGTCTCTGAAAGGCTAACTTGCCCGAGGGAATTTGTCTGATTTTCATCATCTGTTTTCACACACAATACACTGAAATGTCCACTTGGTGCATTTCAACATGAGTGTGGAGTTTTGATGGTTTCGAAATATCGTTCTGCAACACCTCAACCTGAACAAAATATTTGGTGTTGCAATGAGCCTCAGAGTATTGCAGCATTGTGTCGACATGTACGGGGTCACTAACCATGTACATTGTGAGCAACAACGTGCCAACAGTTTAACTGCAAGTTTTTGCGTGTGTGCGTGTACATTTTGAAAGTGCAAGGCCTCAACCTGCAAATGTTTCGGTTGGTGCAGTCTGACCCGGCAACAAAGACAGGAAGCGACATAAATAAATGAACAAACAGCGCAGCTTGACATTTTAGTCTGAAAGGACCCCCCTTTTCATTCCCCACCTACCCACACATTTCCTGTTTTGTGACATAAATTGAAGTTATGGAAATATGGCTGTTATTAAAGCAGCGCAAAGGTTTGGATAAAGACTGGTTGACAGTGTAACTGGTCGTGCCTTTTTGGGTCAGGAGGATCATCTTGCACACACACGAACAGGATTAAGATGGCTGCTGTGTTGTGCCCCTGTGGGGGACTCCCACGTGCCACCGTCATGTAAGAAGCTTAGATTACCAAATAGCTATGCAGTGTATATCTTTCGGATCACTCATGTAATTTCTGTTTTTTAATCAGGAATCAAGAAAGTTAGAAAAACAGCCCTTGACACTCATCACACTTAATTTCACATCCATTGGATGTCTATCACAACAGCTCACATGAAAAAATGTTAAGGACAGGTCGATTGGCATTTCGGTTTGGAGCAGCCATTTTGGGTGAATTTCAGGGCCCGTACTTTGTTGAACTCCGGAATTTGCCCAAGTGAGGCCCGATGGGAAGCAGCTATGCATACGCGGCAGATCTGTGACCCCAAATATCTGCGCTTTGTTTTTGTCTACATCGTCAAATGTGGACGGAGCATCGTGACAAATTTTGATGATCTTTTTGAAGATTCTTCGTAAGAGCTGCCTTACATTACTTTCTGACATCAACATGAAATCCGGTGGACATGTCTATCATGACACAGGGCACACTCAAAAGTCTCAAAGACCCATGAATGAAATTGAACAGATTGGTCATTTTAGTTCAAAACAATAATTTGGGGCAAAATCTAGGGTTTGTACTTTGACAAACTCCTACTTGGCTGTGTCATTTAGAAGCATGGCCTTTTATTTATTCAAGTGGAGTCTGTCCAGTGGTCATTTGGGATACGGCATCTCCAACAGTTGAAATTATCAGGTTGCAAGTCAGGGTATGACAACAAAAATGGCTTTGTAGCACCTCCCACAATTTTTTTGCTTGTAAATTCTGCCCTGCGGCAGGTTTCATTTGGCAACATGAAATTCAGCCGGCATGACAATCATAGAACATAGTAGACCCACAAAAAAAGTCATGCCCAAAAAAGAGTGAGGAAGTCTCCCATTTTGTTTTCAAGCTGCCATTTTATGGTAGAGATTTTGTCCAGTTGCTCCCACATTTAAACATACATTGTAGACAGATGTTGGCTAAATTGTTTAAACAAGTTTTTGTCATCAGAGCATGACTGCTAAGTTTGATGACTCTTGAAATGCGAATAAGCCGGGTCCACAAGGTCAGATTTCAACAATATATCTTGTAGTGTAGCGGGGTTTTTTTCCTGACAACTTGTCAGCACATGCAGCAAGGAGGTAGGTGTGTGTGTGCGTGCGTGTGTACACGTATATGATGACATGTCCAGATTTGAGAGGATAATAAGAGCAATGAAACTTCTGCTTCGACTTCATCGTGTTTGCTCTTGTGTGTGTGTGTGCATGTTTCAACTTTTGTGTGTGTTTTAAGCATCATCACTGTCAAGCGCTGACCTCCAAGCAGCTGTTGAGACGAGTCGCCGTGGGCTGCTTCTTTCTTTTAAGCCTTTCACTTCTCAAACACACTTGTAGGCCTCAACCCTGGCTCGCATCATGTCCTGGGGGGGGGGGATGGAATTGTGAGGTTGTTTTGATGGTGTCCAGTTCCTGCCGTCGCTCGACAGTAGCTAAGGCTGTGTATCCTCCTACAGCAGCACAGTATGAGCAGAGCTGCATGGAATGAATTTAAAGTGTGGGGCCAGTTAGTTCTTGGGCCTTTGCCGTGAAGCGCGTGTATGTTTGTTGAGGCTTTACAAATGGAGAACAAATGCAGCATGTATTACTTCAATATAGATTTGAAAATCCTTCCTGGAATGTTACAGACCTGTGCTGCTGTGTTTTGATGTGATTTTGATGACTTTATGTGAACAATTGATATTTTTTTTTATTAGCCCCCAAATCCAATTTACCTACCAATATGAATTTTGGTAGGTATGTTTATCATCAGTGGCCCAACAAAGTCCTCAGAAGCCATGCCTGAAAATGCACGTGAAGGCTGCCATTTTGGTTTCGGGAGCCGTCATTTTAGCCATATTCAAGGTGTTCTTCAAAGACAAACCTGTCCTAAAGATTGTGTTTGATGGCCACCAAATTTCAGCCACGGATACTAAACAAATGGATGTGACTAAAATGTTTTTACTTTCTGAACTTCACGTCTGAAAACTACTGAAATGCAACCCCTATGTCCTGTGATGTTGAAGTCAGCCAGTATGCCTATGTGTGTCAGGTTGAAGTTGTTCTTTAATTGGCCTTCCTTCAGGAAAGGGGTGTTGAAGTGCTTGTCAGACCAGAACATTTAATTACTGAACTTCATTCACGAAGCCAGCCAGACCCGGTCGGCTCCATTAGTCCCCCTGGGTCCTGCCCAGTCTCAAATTTTACAAGCTTCATGGCACTTTGCTTCAAAGAACCTTTCATTAATAGATCTGTTTTGCAATGTTCTAACTTCTGTTTTCCATCCCCAGTTCCTCTTTGTGGTATTTCAAATAATACACTAAAACACTGTGTCTTTCTTTGTTTTTCGTCTTGGCTTCTCTCCTACCTGAGTCGGAATCATTTGTGGTGTCAGCACGTCGCTGCATGTCTAAGGCCCTTAAATCTGGTGAATGTGTGAGGGTACATGCTGCAGTGACAGGTTGTTAGGGTGAGATACAACTTGACAACATGGTGATATAATTACATCAGAGGCGTGTTATTGCCTGTTCTACAAGGACGGTGTGATGATGGTGGACCAACATGATGAGTAAACTGTCAGAGCCATCTTTCACATTGACCTCATCAAATGTTGTGCGTGCGTGTGTGTGTGCAAAATGTTTGTGATATTATTGAGCATGGTGAATGGATTGTTTTCTTTATTCACACAATTTTTGGTTAAACTCTTTTTGTGGAGTTCACTTATGACAATTTTGTGTTCAATGTAAACATTGCCACTAAACCACTACACCAAATACAGAAAATTCACACTTTCCACAATTTGGTGTCAGTCATCTGTCCCATACACCTTGTCCTTTTTTGGAGGCAACTGGGTAAATTCCTTTGAAAGAATTCATTCAGGTACGACCAATGGAAATAGTCTGAATTCCCCCCCAAATTGACTTTTTCAAACTAAATGTTCGACTAGTATTTTTTAGCATGTGTTCGAATTGAATTTTATCATGCACCGATAGGGACAAATTGTATTTTCTACCAGTTCGGGCATATTATGTATTTCACGTGGCACCTAGGTCTGCTCATACCCTATGATGTAACCTTGGGAATTCCACAATTTAGCATCAACCATCTGCCGAATTTGCCAGTTCTTGTGGTGATCCGTTGGAATTTATCTCTGGTGCAACGCATGAATTTTGACTGAAAACGACATCTTCAAACTAAAATGACTGACTGCCTTTGTATTTCATGGTATAGGTTTGATTAGAATTTTCTGCATTCCTTCCTGATGAACATGCATAGTTCTTGCATCAGTTCTTGTTAGATTCCACTGTGTCCTGCCATGATGACACTGCGAGCCAGAGCTTGTCTAAATGGGATGTACCGATGACTGGTTCTGATTTTATTCAACACTGCAGGGGGTGTATCTATTTCATGCCATTTGTGTTTTAGTGTCTTTCTGGAAATGCTAAATAACCTGCTTAAGTTTTTATATTTAACCTCTGGGCCTGATCGGAAAAAGGGAGTTGAAAGAAGTTTGCGGTTCCCAGCCGACAGCTTCATTTGAGGAACCTTCCACCCTTCACCAGTCAAGCGTGCACGACAGGGTGGTTCAATCTGTATAGAAGAAGACATGTTGGACAATTTAAACACTTCCAGACCCAAACAGAAGCTTTCTGGATAAAATGATGCCTGCTTAGAAGTGCAAAACACTGACTGATAACCAGTGCCATCTGGTGCTGTACTTAACTCCAACAGTAGGTGGCGCCGAAGCATGAAATGCTAGTTATGGTCACGCCAAATCAAGCCACCTATTATGTGTTTCTCTTGTTTATATTTCCTGATATAGTTTTGAATGGATCGATGTTGGATCCGTGCTTGCCATGCAGCTACTCTAGGCTAAATGGCAAGCATTTACATCAGCTTGACATGTGCATGCGGTCATACTAATAATGCATTACCCGTCTGCAATAAACCGCTGATTATGGTTGCAAGCACAACGAGCCACTCTCCCTTCTCAGCAACAAGTTGCCATGGCAACGGTGTCCTTTCACACACTTTTTTCTTCTTTCATCCCAAAAATCAGAAGAAAAAAAAATCTCATCCACAACTAGAATGGGATCCTTCAAAATGAAACAAAAAAATTATTTGGGTTGATAGGCCGCCTGGGCAGGTTTAACGGCTCTCAAGTTGTGCATTAAAGCAAATGTAAAACAGCTCACAAAGTTGAGCCACACCCTATGATTGCGGAATACAAGCACACTTCCTCCCTGCTATCACAACTAAATGCAGTTTCGTACATTTTGACTTTGATGGCAAGTGCAATTATGACATTGGATCAAATGCTATGCCGCCATATAGCAAGATAGCAACTTGAGTAATGAAATGAGCATCGGGGTAGATTCATTGAAACAAATACACATTTAAATTTCAAAGAAGCGTTTGTTTTTAGTTGTATTTGCCATATTTATTTGTTTTTAAATAAAATGCTGTGGTGGATTTGTTTTAATTGAATTAGCATTTTATTAATTTGGAAATGTAATTTTTCAAATGTGTTTTTAAGTTTGGAAAACTTACAAAAAAATTTCAACTTGTTTGAAATATAGTTTTTAAAATTACATTTTTACCCCCCAAAATGGAATGGAATGAATGGATTTTTTTTTACATGAATACATTTGGAAATACTGTATACATTTTAAAACATCTTTTTGAGAAAAATATTTGTATTTAATTAAAATCAATTATGACTGGTTATTAATCTTGATTTTTTTTTTCCTTCAACCAACCACAAGTATCAATCGTACTGAAATATATACTTAAAACACTTCTGTTTTAATGTGCACTTTCTGTCTGTTGACATGCGTCTCAATAATGGTTCTCAAATTCTTAACTAAGCAGCAACTTCCTGTCATTGCAACACCACTTCCTGCTGCATTGAAGCATGCATGTGCTAGAAGGGGACATTGTTGTCCCGCTCCTACCCACCAATTTGTCTGCTTGTTTATGTGAAATGTATACCCCCCCCCCCCCCCCCTCAGCCTCCACTCCCACCCTCTCGTTTATTGGGCGGACAGCTGAAGGGTGCCATTATCCGCCTCCCTCAATGCATGCTTTGTGCCATCCATTGCGGTGGGCTCTTAAAAACCGGGGCGGGACCACCAGGAGCACACAATTATGTTTTGCAACCCATTGGTGAGGTGGGGGTAATTGTGTGCATGATTGCCTGCCAAAATGTCAAAAAATGAGACGTTTCAGGCTGTGGCAATAGTAGGAATCCATATATATATCTAAAATACCTTGACTTGTCCATCTATATATCTACAGCTAATTTATAACATCCTATTTTTCCGGGAATGCCTGCAGCCCAGAAGCGACGAATGGCAAATTCCAAAATTGCAGGCCATGAGCACCCCCCGCCCCCTACACACACACACACACACACACACACACACACACACACACACACACACACACACACACACACACACGTCTGTTCATGATTTGTCACTGCGTTCAGTTGTGTTTTGGAATTCATCACAAGTATCACAGATGTTTAGTCAGAGTTTCTGTCGGGATTAATTTGACATGAGTGTGGGAATGTGCTCCAATATCAGGCTGGATTGTAGATATTTTTCATGAGCAACCTTGCAGTGGAAACTGATGACAAAAACATTAAACGGCTGTAAATCTCAATTTGCTTCCAAGATGAGAGTTTAAAAATGCGGATTAGGATTTCAAACTAGGGTTAGTATGCCCAGACTAGCCTTTCAAATTCTGGTTGCAGTAAGGTGCTTTCAAATTGTGGTTGTTTTCACTTGCATTTTTGGTTTTAAAAAAACGTGAAAAACAGTACTAAGTAAACAAAAATCTTCACTTGTTTTCAAGATGAAAATGTACCAAAAAGAGGAATGTTTATGTGAAGACAAACAATATGTGTTTGAAAGCCACCATTTTGAGGCTCCAACATCCACTTCCTGTCACCACAGTGCTTCCTGACCTCGCTTCCTGTCTACTCAATAGCTTTTTTAACTCTGCAGTTATGTTTGTTTTTTGTTGGGGTTTTTTTTGCTACATCAAACCATCAGTGAGTTTACAAAGCCAACAATAAATGCATTCACAATGAAATAAATCACTATTCATTCAATATTTTGTGTAACTACTCTTAACTGCTCTGTTTTTTGTTTTTTTTTAAATAATAGATATCTGTTAAATTTCCTTTCAAATTAAGTGAAATTGCAAGCAACTGTGCATTAATTATGTCTGCCCCACGTTTTGAGCCGTTGTTGTCATTGCTGGTCAATTTACTTACTAAAATTCTTACTTTTAATACGGGTCTAACAGGATGAGGGGCTCTTAATGTTGTTGTTGTGCGAGGGAAAGCTGCGTATCGTACATTCCTGAATTGTGTACGTTTTTGTTTGTCCTCATACAGACGTTCACGGCGTGGTGCAACTCCCACCTGCGCAAGGCCGGTACACAAATTGAAAATATCGAGGAGGACTTCAGGGATGGACTCAAACTCATGCTGCTTCTGGAGGTCATCTCAGGTAGGCCTGATTGATTCAAGTTATTCCCATTTGTCGGCATACAATGTTTAGCACTAAGGTGGAAGTACATTTCTTGCCACTCAATTGCGTCGTGGAGTACAAAAGCTTTGATGATAAGGTTTCCAAGCCAGGGTAAGGAGTTCAAATTAAGACTGAATTAGGGTTTGAAAACCAGTGAATGTATTTTTCTCACAGCATACAGATTTTTTTTTTTTTTTTTTTTTGGCAGCAACTCTACCAACTCTGTAAACGGCACAGAAACACAAACATAATGTATTATTATAATATTTATATACCTATTTGTCTGGTGTATGTTTAGGTGAGCGGTTACCCAAGCCAGAGCGAGGCAAGATGAGGGTTCACAAGATCAACAACGTCAACAAAGCTCTGGACTTCATTGCCAGCAAGGGAGTCAAACTGGTCTCCATTGGCGCAGAGGGTCAGTAGACACACACGCACACAATACATATACATTTGCAATAGGTTATTTGGGACAGGGTGTGGAACCACATACTGCTTCATCAAAACATCACAGCCTACATTGATAAGTCAATGCCAAATAATCTGTGTCATCTTGTGTATTTAAGCCATGTGAGGAATTCTAGCCTGACCACATGCGTGCTTTTGATAGTGTAAAAGATGACGTCAAGAAATGGAAATGTGTCACACCTTCATACATTCTTGACATTCTCTACATTTCTATTCCATAGTTGAAACATACCCGCTTGATGATTAAATTTTTGCCAGAGATGTAAAACTATTGATCAATTGCACTTTTTAAATTCAATTTAAAATTAAATGCATCGATTAATAATTTTTAGATATATAGCAGACTATTTTGTCTTTCTTGCGTTTATTTATTTGATCATTCAATATTTGCATTTGTTTTATCATTCAGTATATAATACTAAATGAACATATAAATCTTATGTGATTGACTTCCCTCATCAAGAAACGACACTATTGATTTTTTGACATTGTTCAATGCAACCAGTGGGGAACAAGCCTGCGCGTCACCAATTAATTTACATGTGTTAAACCTTTATTTGAGGATATGTCATATGGAGTTTTCTCAAGTCTTTAAAGATGTTGTTTAGCAAGGCTTCTTTATATCAGACAAGGCAGACTTATTTCCGAGTATCTTTCGGCTTGCCTCTCCTTCCAAGCAAGCTATGAAGAGAAACCCACCATTGTGTCTCTGCCCGCAGGAGAGCTGTGTGCAGTGAAGGAGGCGTGTCTGTGGGTGTGTTCGTGTTACACTACCTACCTCGCTACGAAAAACAAACAAAACCATAACATAGTGTAATACAAAATTAAGCTCCTGCGTTTCTATTAATTAAATGCTGTCGATTTTTTTATTAATTTTTTTTTGTTTACACAAATGATTTTATGGACTAAGCTAATTTAAATTATTTCATTGATAACATTATTTTTTGTGTAACACAATATACTCTATAGATGCTACATCATTTTCAAATATTTAATCTGATATGAATTGTTCTCATTACCATTTTAAACAAATATTCAGAAAAAGGAAGAGCCTGTGCTGCAGTCTGATGACCTTTGAAGTCCACTACATTCCACATTGACTAAATCGACAAATAAATGATGTGTGTGGGGTTTTTTTGCCTACAGAAATCGTGGACGGAAACGCCAAGATGACGCTGGGAATGATCTGGACCATCATCCTCCGCTTCGCCATCCAGGACATCTCTGTTGAAGGTTTTCTCGAAAGATTTCCACTATGAACACCATTTGTTATTCACATGAGTAATGTAGACAATTTCTTGTTTCACGATATACAAGACAAAATAAAATGTCATATCATGCAGCAAAAAAAAAAAAGATGTACTGGGTTGTATTTCAACATAAAATCGCACGTTTCTGCTTTCATCTGATGGCTGGTTAAAATGGTTCAGGTCTCACATGATATTTCCAAACCATTTGTTCCCATCAAGAGAGAGTTAATCATCTGCTTCTTCTTCTGTCTTATCATCCTCACAGAGACGTCGGCTAAGGAGGGTCTTCTGTTGTGGTGCCAGAGGAAGACCGCTCCCTACAAGAATGTCAATGTGCAGAACTTCCACATTAGGTAACACACACACAAGCACAGCTGGTATTCAAGTCGTGTATTTTTTCTCTTTGATGCCACATTCTTTTTCTTATTCAAATCTGTAACAAGAACTCCCTCTGGTGGAAATGTTTGCACAATGGTAAAGTAAAACATTTCCATTATGGACATATGTTGTTGCAGATCCTTACTAGATGGAAATCTGCGACACCAAGAAAAGTTTTTCCCCTATTGCACGTCTTAAAAACATTTAAACGTATTAAAATACAATTTGTAAAGTACTTTTTAGGACCTTTTCTCACGCTTGTTGCTGTGCTCCCCAGAAATGGCAGCCTATTTTTAAACATCACATGAAGGGAACAAAAAGAAGATTCTCTGGCTCGCACAGTTCTGCAAATAAAAGGCAAAGTGTGCTTGCTTCAGTCTGTACGTCACTCTCAGTTGTAGTTGACTGTAAACTAGAAGCATAAAAGAGAATTTAACGATATATTTCCAACCCAAAATGTTCAAACGTTCTCATCTGTTTGTTTAATACGAACATATACAGTACATAAATATACAGGGAGAAAAATGTAACCCATTGAAATTCTTCAATAAATGCTCTGTGCAAATTCAGCCAATAAATATTTTCATTGAAAAACAGGGGTTGGTGTCCTCCAAATAAAAAACAAATGACCCAAAACGTTTTTTTCAAACAGGAGGAAAAAAATAAGACTTCTAATCGGTGAGTCATCGGGTTCTAAACATGAACATGCAGTGAAAATTAGCATAGATGTTACAAACATTTAAGCAACTGCGACTTTAACTAACATAGAGCAGCAATAAAAATGAAGACGGCACACACCAATCCTCGCAAGCACATATTCTCGCTGCTCTCTGGGACCAATGACTATTATGGAAACTGGAGTTAACTTGAGGATCTTCTCTACCTCTTCTTCTTGCTCTTAATTATGCTGTATTTTTGGTACCTAACTGATGCCGCGCAACTCTGAAATCAGACTTGCCTGTATACAGTAAAAATCTATGAAAATAATCGTAAGAATCCCGCAACATAGCGGGGGGCACTAAAGTTCACTATATCGAATCACAAGCTTTCGACAGAGTGTCATACTGGTAGCAGGTGTTACAAATGGCTGTCCTCAAACTCAGTGTTTTGCCACCTTTGAGTCAAGGCTCATATTTTACTTTGGAAAAAGCTCACAACACACAGCCAAAAAAAATAAAAAATCTAAAAAGTCTACACTGAAATAATGAAATTAACGGGTCTCTGGATACCGTTTGCATACTTGGATGGTTAAAGATGCATTTTTAAAAAATGAATGATTTTTGTACCAATTACGTGAAATGGGATGATTTCCACCAGCACACTTGATAATCTCTTGCAGGACACTGTTTGGGAATCCGTTCTCGAATGTTAGCTACCATTATCTAAGTGTGTTGCAACAAAGTGACACACGTTGGGGTACTCGTGTAACTGGTGTTTGTGTGTGTGCGTGCGTGTGTGCGCTCTGGCAGCTGGAAGGACGGCCTCGCCTTCAACGCTCTGATCCACAGACACAGACCAGAGCTCATTGACTACGACAAGCTCAGAAAGGTGACCAACACCGTGTGTGAACCAACTCTACCAAAGTGGAGAGATGTCAAGTATAGACTAATAATGAACATTGTCCTGAAGTACATTCAGCAGGATTGCAAACATGTTGCTGGTTCTCTAACTTCAGCTCTTTGCTCTGTGACTATCCGTCTGTGACTGATAACGTAGGATGACCCAGTGACCAATCTGAACAATGCCTTTGAGGTGGCCGAGAAGTACTTGGACATCCCCAAAATGTTGGACGCAGAAGGTAAACCTCATTTGTGTCCAGCTATGTGTTAGTTGTTTGTTTTTGGAGTTCCTATACAGACGGTTAATACTTTTTTTTCTTTACTGTCTTCTTATTGCTATGTTGTTCTGTATTACTGAAACATATGTAACTAAAGAGTGCTTTGACAGCGAAGCTTGGTGTATAGGCTTTCAAAGTAGGGTTTCAAGCCAGGGTTAGGGTTTCAAATGATGGATTTCAAACTGTTAGAATTTCACATAAGGGTTGGGGTTTCATAGCAGAGTTCCAAGCCTTATTTTTGGGGTTATATCAGTGGATAAATACTGGCTACGGTTTCAGACTCAGTTGTCAAGTTGGGGTTTCAAATTTAGTTCTTCAAACCTGGGTTAAGGTTCAAAACAAGGGTTGGAGTTTATAGTAGGTTTGTATTTTCAAGGCAGGATTTCAAGCAAGTGTTGGGGTCTCAAACAAGGGTTTTTTCATGCCTGGTTGAGCTTTCAAAATATGATTTCAAAAGGCCATCAGGGTGTCAGGTTCGTGTTTCAGCGTAGGTTTTCAAACCTGGGTTGGGGCTTTAAATTTAGGGTTTCTATCCAGAGTGAGGGTGTTGCTCTTGGTTTCGGGTCTGAAACTATGGTTTGAAGATGGGTTTACGGTTGATGATTCAAGCCAGGGTTAGGGTTTCAGAGTGGGTGGTTAACGACAAAGTGCGTTCACACCAGCAGTATCCATCTCTGGCATGCTTTTTTTGTGTACACATCATTTGTTATCAACATAATAATGTATCTATTTTGCTGCCTGTGCATTATATTGTCCATCATTCTGGTCTCCTGTGCGAGCATGCGTGTACGTGTGTCATACATGTGCGTCCATGTTTAATCACGTCTTCATAACCTCCCCTTCAATAGACATTGTGAACACTGCTCGTCCAGATGAGAAAGCCATAATGACTTATGTGTCCAGTTTCTACCATGCCTTCTCTGGAGCTCAGAAGGTACCCCATGTCAGCAGCCCCTTTGTCACCCCCCTCCCCCCAACTCCTTTTAAAACCAATGTTTCTTTATTTATATATATTTTACTAACAAGCGCCCCACTACCGCGCCCCCTCACCTGGCATGGCCTCGCTTTCTTTCACAGCTTTCCCAGTTCCGGCCCCGCATAGCAAAAGGATGTGTTGGGACACAAATAAGCAGCAATCTCTATCCTACAGTCAATGGAAGTCACCTGGTGAAAGTGCAATAACAAGTAGAAACATTTTTGTAAAAGTTCCTTTAGAAGGGGGAGGAAACTTAGATGAGGTCAAGAATCTTGACTTTTAGTTTTTATTTTAGTCATAATTTGCAAGCACTTTCACCTGTATGGGTTTCATGAGTAAATGCATAGATTGTTGCATTTGTGTCCAAATGTGAGCTGTGACGCTCCATCTGTGAATTAGCGTCACTTTCAGGTGGAGCCGCAGCCGTCATCCACGTCCATTCCAAAGTTGCTTAGGGGTGCTTGGGCTTCACTCTTTGTTCTTACTCTCTCTCTTTTTATTTCATCCTTTGCTTCGGCTGTCGGGCAGACATCGTGGGCACGCTGAGGCCTGACGAGAAGGCCATTATGACCTATGTGTCCTGCTTCTATCACGCCTTCTCTGGCGCGCAGAAGGTACATGCATTCAACACGCCCTAAAACTGAGAGGTCCCATCATATACAGTGTCCGTGCACAGTGACGACTCGCATATTCACAGTTGGGCGTTTACAAATTCAGGAAAAAACATTTTGTTCACACACAAGCTGCATCTGTCTATAAGCCGCAGGTGCCCATATTATAACATGAGATATTTGCAAGGAAAGAATCGCAACCCGATGAAAAGGAAGCTATGTACATATATTTTCGCTTTGATGTTGGCTTAACTGAAATAGGGAGTTTCGGTGTCTTGATGGGAACTCTCCAAACAGGCTTCACTGCTTTAAAATGCTGACTCTGTTTCTCTAAAAAGAGAAAAAAAAATGTCTGTCCACACTTACCTTTCTAAAGTCACATTTACAGCGTTGTCACAGTTGCCTTTGTGGGTTTTTTTTTTTGAACACCCAATAATGTGAATCAGTCATTATCATAGCAATCCTATTTTTGTGAATTGCTGAAAAATCTTATGTACATTTACACCCCTTGCAGTGTATATCCAATTTGTCTCCTAGTTTCTTAAGAGACAGAAAACTTTAGTGTGTGACTTTGGGAAGTGTTGCTTTCTTTTAGAAACATGAGTCAATAGCTTTCCACTTTGTGTCAGTTGCTTTTTTAATTCCACAATTCTACATGTCTTATTATTGTTTATGTATTATCCTTTTTTTTCTTACATTAAAAGCATTTTGTTACTGAAAACCTTTAAAATAATTCAACAATTGATTCAGCATTCAGTGTTGAATTCACTTGCCAAATGTGTTGTTTTTGTATTCCTACAGTCCAGTAGTTAATGTCGTAGGACCCACTGGACTTCAGCACCATTTGAACCTGATATACTTGATGTATGGACCCACTTGAGACGCATGGTGTTTTTTATAAGCACAGTGTGTGTGATTGAGGCACATGAAACTAACTGCCAGCAGCTTCCTGCATGTTGTAACCATCCAAACGATGCTGCTGTTTTTTTTTTTAATACACGGCCGTTTGTTTCCACACTTTTTCCCCTTAAAACACGTGTGAATTTTTTTCTTTTTTTGCAATGAAATTTAGAACCCAATCATTGCTCGTGTGTGTTCACGCCAATGACTTGACACATCTGAGCACGTTTTATTTTTAAAAAGGGCCACAGTTTTTTTCATGAGGTAAAAGGAAAAAAAAATTAAATATGAGCTTAGTGTAATGAGAAAATTATTATCATATTAGAACTCATTATACTTAAAAAAAAATGAAAGTAATACGTTTAACACAATTACATTTGTCAGTCGCATTTTAATCCATTTTTAACTATTATTACTATATCAGTGTAATAAGGCATTTTACATATAGATTTCAAACATAATTATTGTATTTAATAAAATGTGTACCAAACAAATGGTAAAATAAACAATTTTACAAAACCATTTAATGTATGCTTTGGTAAAATAGGTAAATACTTAATGCATGTGTTTAATTGTACATGCAAGTTGAACTTTTAGTGATTTTGTTGTGTAAAATAGTTTGTTTTACTAATGTATTTTAAAATTGTGAAAGTATTAGTATTTACAACTTAAAATTGTATTTTTTGTAATTTATGACAATTGAATTGATTTAAAATGTTATTAAAGATTTTAAAATTGTATTCACAAAAACTCAATTGAGCAATTATGTAATTAGATGAATGAATTTAAAAAATGCATGAAATTAAAAATAAAAAAACTATTGCTTTTAACCAATCAGCTACAGTAATGCCTGGCTAGGTATTGCTAGCATCTCTCACCGGCTTGTGTTTGCTCTTCATAGGCTGAGACCGCTGCCAATCGAATCTGCAAAGTACTGGCGGTCAACCAGGAGAACGAGCACTTGATGCAGGAGTACGAGAAACTGGCCAGTGATGTACGTACAAACAAGACATGACTCGCTAGTCCTACATTATTCCTGTTGATGATTCCATCCTGCCCTCGCACAGCTTCTGGAATGGATCCGTCGCACCATTCCCTGGCTGGAGAACAGAAATCCGGAGAAGACCATGTCTGAGATGCAGCAGAAGCTGGAGGACTTCCGGGACTACCGCCGCGTCCACAAGCCACCAAAGGTTCTTCTCCATTTCCCTGTGGAGCTAACTTGTTAAATGATATTCTGTGAAGCTACCACGCTCTTTTCTCGACCACATGGAGGCACTGCTACCTATCACTGAAAACTCCTGGCACCACAGAATAAGTGATCAAAACACACACCACACAACTCTTAATTGCTCACGATAATCTTTTTTTTTAATCACCTTTCACGTACCTCCACACCACAGGAATTATTTTCATCTTAAAAACAAACTGCAGTATATAATTATGGATATTTTTCCCCCTACAGGATAATTGCTGATTTATTTTTCTTTTTTATCCTAACACCACAGGATAGTTTTATTTTAAAAATCACTCAACACACCGCATCCGCACATCACATTAGATTTTTTTTTTAATTAACTGAACACATACTACTCATCTATATGTTATGTAGCCTGCCGATGTTATGTAATGGCCATGTAGCACTTAATTTTTTTGTTCGTTTTTTTGTATTTTTGCTTTGATGCTTTGTGTAGTTCTTTAATGTGCTTTAAATATGACTTTGGATTCTGCAAGTCCACCTCTTCACTTTAGTGCTACCAGTCACTTGGTTCAAATTTGTTGTCTTCCCGCTAAGAAATACAAATGTTGGTCCCGCAGGTCCAGGAGAAATGTCAGTTGGAGATCAACTTCAACACGCTACAGACCAAACTCAGACTCGGTGGCAGACCTGCCTTTATGCCGTCAGAGGGACACATGGTGGCTGTAAGTACACACATTCAAATCACAGAAGCTTGATGGAGAGTACTGGGAATTTTTGATGATATGATCTCTGTCCCTCATATTCAGGATATCAATAGGGCATGGCACTGTCTGGAGGGTGCAGAGAAGGGTTACGAGGAGTGGCTCCTCAATGAGATCCGACGTCTGGAGAGATTAGACCACCTGGCTGAAA
Source organism: Hippocampus guttulatus (assembly GCF_054856545.1). Classification (NCBI taxonomy): domain Eukaryota; kingdom Metazoa; phylum Chordata; class Actinopteri; order Syngnathiformes; family Syngnathidae; genus Hippocampus; species Hippocampus guttulatus. Next base: position 9,033,626 of record NC_141272.1, on the reverse strand, counting down.
AGTTCCGCCAGAAGGCCTCCATCCACGAATCCTGGACCAGCGGTAAATCCAAAGACTACCCTCAGCTCCTACAAGGAGTGACCAAAGCAAAACAGTACCTGTTCATTCTGAGTCAAAGCAACAGTTGGCACTGTTATCGCTGACTCACATGCCAATTTAACCAACTGAAAACCAGAAATCAAGTCGAGTAATTATCGGACGTATTGTGTACAACACAACACTACAAACAATTGGCTGTGTTAGTCTACAAACTAGTTTCACAGAAGTTCTTGAGTTCATGTTGTGTATGATGTATAGGCAAGGAGGCCATGCTGACTCAGAGAGACTATGAGACGGCCTCGCTGTCTGAGGTAAAGGCGCTGCTCCGCAAACACGAGGCCTTCGACAGTGACCTGGCCGCCCATCAGGACCGAGTGGAGCAGATCGCGGCCATTGCGCAGGAACTCAAGTACGTGAAGGAGGCACTTTAGATTTGCCGAATGAATGTTTTCTTCATACTGTTCATGTTTTACATCTATAAATGTTACTGTATTATACATCCTAGTTGTTCAATTTAAAAAGTGCAACTGGTATATTATTCAGGTTCCTTAAGCGCATAATGTAGGAAGATACTTTGCGGAAGGCCTGTTGCTACCTCATTTCTATCGTAGAAATAATTTGGATTCTTTTGTCATATTCTTGAGGTGGAGCATTTGAGGTTTTAATTAGCTGTAAGCTGTAAGCATTAACATTATATAAAGAAATTGTGGGAATAAGTCTGAGATTTTACATTAAGGCTCAGCCCTCCAATGTAAAATGCTTTTGTTTTCGTCACATTAAGCATCCCATGTTGTCTTGCAGTGAGCTGGACTACTACGATGCCCCCAATGTCAACGCTCGCTGTGAGAAAATCTGCATGCAGTGGGACAGTCTTGGAGAACTCACCCAGAGGCGCAGGGACTCACTTCAGGTTAGAGAGCTCTGATGTGGTCACCAGAGTCTAAACAGTACTTGAAGACCCTCTTGGACTCACACGTTTACCCGGCCACCCCCTCAGAAAACTGAGAAACTGCTGGAGTCCATTGATGAGCTTTACCTGGAGTACGCCAAACGGGCAGCACCCTTCAACAACTGGATGGAGGGGGCCATGGAGGACCTACAGGACATGTTTATTGTCCACAACATTGAAGAGATCCAGGTACATGTCAGGAACTCAACTGAGAGAACAAAACGCAGAGCGGATGAAAAAGTAATCGATCTTGTGCTCCCTCAGAGCCTGATCCGTGCCCACGAGCAGTTCAAGTCCACCCTGCCTGAAGCCAACAAGGAGCGTGAGGCCATCCAGGCCATCCACAGTGAGGTCCAGAAGATCGCCCAGCACAATGGCATCAAGCTGAGTGGAACCAACCAGTACACCACCATCACGCCACAGAGCATCGACAGCAAGTGGGATCAGGTCAAGTGTGTTCAGTATATGATGCCATCCCATACATAGATTAAGAACTGCCATGATTAACAGACAAAGCGAATGGTGCGAGATTACTGTGTCAATCATTATTGAGAAACTTGAGAACAGCGGCTTTCACCACCTCAACAAGAATAAGTAGGGAGGGATTTACCTGTCTGTATATACCAGCTAGTGTAAAGTACACATTGATATAAGATGCAAACACGAGTCAGTATTATAGGTAAATACATATCGAAACCAGGTGTCAATGTGTTATCAATTGATACAGGGTGAAAACCTGCCAGTATATATATATATTGATATCAGGTGAAAACATGTCGACCTGACTTATGCACGTGGTAATACCGGTTTAAAACCGCAACTCGAAGTTTTCTGCTACGAAGTCATGCTCAAGTGTTTATTAACGTGTCTGTGTGTCTGTAGGCGGAGAAACTGGTACCTCAGCGTGACCGGGCCCTGCAGGAGGAGCTTCGCAAGCAGCAGTCCAACGATGAACTGAGACGCAACTTTGCCGAGCAAGCCAACGTGGTTGGACCCTGGATACAAACCAAGATGGAGGTACTGAAATGCGTTAGCTCATCAGCCAGAATGGTTGCCGGGTAGCGTTTGCTAATTTGATCAATGGAAATGTTTGGCGGGCAGGAAATTGGCACGATATCCATCGAGATGATCGGCACTCTGGAAGACCAACTGACCAACCTGAAGGAATACGAGCGCAGCATCGTTGACTACAAGCCCAACATCGACCAGTTGGAGGGCGTCCACAAGCTCATCCAGGAGGCCCTCATCTTTGACAATACATACACACCCTACTCCATGGAGGTAGTAACACAGCCTTTTGTAGCTCTGAAACTCTTCAAGACTTTTTTTTTTTAACCCGTGCGTCCGCCGGCAGCACATCCGCGTGGGTTGGGAGCAGCTGCTCACCACCATCGCCAGAACGATCAACGAGATTGAGAACCAGATCCTGACGCGTGATGCCAAGGGAATCAGTCAGGAGGAGCTGTACGAGTACCGTGCCTCCTTCAACCACTTTGACAAGGTCAGGCATGCAAACTCGAGCCTCACAGCTTCACTGACTTTACCTACATTCTTCCAAATCAGTTTGTGTCTGTTATTTGTGTTGTAAACGGCCACCTGGCATCATTGAAATGAACAGGAGTAGATCCAAAATAGGTAAGGGCACAGGCATGCCCATTCATTAATTAAAGCGCCTCTGACAGTTATTCAGGATACTCCCAATTAATTCACAACCAAAAAAGTCCATGGAACACATTGACACACAATGTAAGTGTCACAACTGTGATTGCTTCTCTCGCCAGTTATTCACAATGACCACCACCTTTTTCAATAGAAATAAACGACTAGTAATAATACACACTGTTCGGAAAAGTTTCTGACAGTCGCGTGATATTCATGTGCATGCACATGTTCAGACCATAAGAGGAGCCAAGCGAGTGAGTATGACATGTTCATTTTTGGTGGGTATCGCTCAGAAGGACAGTCAATGTTTTACTATGAATATTTCCACACTTTCTGGAGATGTGCAACAACATTCTGAGGTTTTATGGTTGGAATTTATTATTTTGCTCACAACCGAATGGGGAATCACCACTAGTGGTCCCTGTTTGACTGTAAACGATGCACACGGGGTGTCATTCTTCCATCCACAATGTCTGTCTTTTGTTTTGTGTCACTGTCACATCGCATGTCGTTATTAGTCCTTCTGATGGTTAAAAAAATAATAATAATATCACAACATGAATTTCAGCACCATATGTGATTTGATGGAAACATTTGTTTAAACAACCATCCTTGTTTGTCTCCCATGTTTCCCATCGTCCCTCCCGCATGGTCCATCCCACCGCACATCTCCCCTCACCCCATGGTTGCGAATTGGTTGGGTCCTGGTGCGTGACGTGGTGCTTTGTCATTGGCTGTCAATGGCTCGCCCCAGGACCACAGCGGGGCCCTAATGGCCGAGGAGTTCAAGGCCTGTTTGATCAGTTTGGGCTACGACGTGGAGAACAACAAGCAGGTAGGAACCCCCTTTACCGGAGGGGGAAATAGTCCGGGGGGAGGCCACATGGAAGTCAGGAAAGCCAACATCACTGACAATCAAATTGACATTATTTTAGTTTGACGTGTCATTAAATTTGGCTCATCAAACCCCTAGAATACTAGCAACTCCTTGTGGTCTCAGTGTGTAGCTACGGAGCCACACACAATTCTTTAGATATGGATCCTTTTTACATATTTGTGGGTTGAAATACACATTTGCGGCTCCAATAATGCCCCCCAAATGCATTGATACTGTTCGTATATGTGCAGTTGGAAAAAAAGAAGAGGGGAAAAAAACCCAACTTTATTTGTCTCACATTGGAGAAATTAGCAATTTACAGCAGCAAAAATCATCAAAAGGAGAAAGTAAAAAAAAACAAGTATTTGCATGCACCAAAAAAAAACAATTGTAAAAAAGTGTATCGGCAGCTTAGTCATGCCTAATTGAAATCTTGCCCAAAGAGATCATTATATCGGAACAAGGTTCTGAGTGGTCAGTGCCTAGTTTGCTTTCCTGCTCCAAGGCTCCTCAGGATGAAGGCCATCAAGTTCGGAGATGTCGCGTCCCCGTTTGTCCACCAGGGTTCTCTGTTGCTTTTTTCTTGGGTTGCTCCCGTCAGTGTTCGTGTTGCTCTCAACATTGACTCTTTGTGCTTTTTATCCTTGATTCCCCTTTACTCTTTTTCTTCATCTATCTTACCATTTCTGTCGCTTCTCTACTATAAATTTCCCGCCCCGCCGGCCCCCCCCCACAGAAGCGATCAGGACAGATGGTGGCAGAGGATTACCGGGCTCTGCTCATTTCTACGGGAAACAGCCTGGTACTGATGCCAATGTTGGCTTTAGCGCCCCTCTCTTCGGGGTGTCTGCAGGTCCAATAACTGGAGTACGAAAACAGAATAACATGATGGTTAACTTTAAGTGCCGTATTTTCCCAAATGTACCTTGCACCATCTCATGCAAATTGTCTTAAATATTATGATCATTATGAGCACTAAATTTGTCCCAAATTATACTTTTTTTATATGGCTGTAAAGAACTAAAATGTTTTGTTCTTTAGTAATAAGACAATTTGAAAAAGCCTATCTCTTTGAGCTGAAAATTACGTGATCTGATTTCCAATCATGTCGATCGAATTGTGGCAACCCAATAGCAGGTTTAAACACTTGATACCAGGTGTAAACACACAATTAGCAGCGGGAGTAAACAGACTTATAAATTCCGTAGTTGTAAATGCACCGATACCAGGTGTAAGCGTAAGTTGTTTTCGTAAAATATCAAGAATCGGTATGGAGAATCTGGGTTTTTTTTTTGTGTAAATGCACCCATTTCCACATGTAAACATGTAAAAACGACTCATATACTGGTGTCAACGTGTGTGTATATTATAAGTGTATACGTGTTAGTGCTGCTTATTGCAGGCATTCACCTGCAGGCACCTCGCTGTCTTTTCTCACCCTGCTTGTCGTTTTCTGTTTCTAGCACAGTGAACATTAAAGCATTTGTCTTGTACATGCTTGCAAACGTTGCATGCCCGTTGTGTCGTGCTCTCATGCTGAGTTTCTTTAGCAGTTTTCATTTTGATGTGTTTGTGTCGTGTTAAGTGTCTTCCAGGTTAACCTCTTCTTTTTGTGGTCCACCAGGGCGACGCGGAGTTTGCCCGCATCATGGGCATCGTGGACCCAAACAACACAGGCGCCGTCACCTTCCAGGCCTTCATTGACTTCATGTCTCGGGAGACCACAGACACGGACACCGCAGACCAGGTCATCGCCTCCTTCAAGATACTGGCCGCAGATAAGGTGAGGTTGAAACCTGAAGTCCCCGGAGACAATTTCCATGACATTTGTTAGTCTAGCGCCATATTAGGGTTCTTTTTTTTTCCCGGGGCTGTCACTGTATTTCTCATTCACAGATATTTAAATTCTACATACTGTAGCTCTCTCTCTCTCTCTCTCTCTCTCTCTCTCTCTCTCTCTCTCTCTCTCTCTCTCTCTCCCACACACACACACACTTTTTTTTTACTGGATTCATTTATTCACCCCATATATTATGGCAGACTCAGTATAGAAATAAGCGCAAGCCTGGAGGAAATAGAAATAAATGAGAGAGTGTCCATAGTTTGGGATGATTTCACACACAAAAAAAGATTACCCACTCACTGCAAAGCAGAACTGTCTCGCACGGCCCCACAATTATGATGAACATCGTGATCTAATATGATACCGCCTAGCGCCGCGAGTGGGAAGGAATTGAAGACAAATAAAGACGCAGCCGCTGGTGCGCTTTCAATCACTTTATTGAACAAACGGTAACAAAATAAAGAAGCACAGTCGTACACTAGATGCAGCGGCTTAGACTGGCAAGCAAGGACTCAACGTGCGCAGGCTAACAGCCAACTACATTCTCATCCGCTAAAGGCAACCATCACTCGCCAGGCGTCACTTTGTGAGGCCACAAACATTTCAAATCACAGATGTTATGAGGATGAATAATACCTGCACCTGTCTTGCATATTTTGGATTGGTATTTGACACAAGGCTTTGAAATTTATAGAATAGATTATGTAAATATGTCATTACTACTTCTTTGTGTATTTTTGACTATTGTTGGGGGGGGGGGGGGTGATGTTGAGGAACATATCCGCTGTCATAAATCTTTGTGAACATTTTCAGTGGTTGTTCCAAGACTGACTCCACCCAGAGGTTGAGTCTGATTGCTGCCAAATTTGAACCGCACTTACCTAATAGATAGACAGTGAGAAATTGTGCAATTCCGCTCTCTGCTTTCAACCGTAATATTTCTGCTCCCGTCAGAACTTCATCACTGCCGACGAGCTAAGGCGGGAGCTGCCGCCCGACCAGGCTGAGTACTGCATCGCCCGGATGGCGCCCTACTCGGGGCCCGACGCTGTCCCAGGCGCCCTCGACTACATGTCCTTCTCCACCGCCCTGTACGGCGAGAGTGACCTGTAAAGGCCGAGTGGGGACGGAATGCGGAGGGGCATCGGGGGAAATCGAAGGGGGGAGTCAGGAATTAAGTTGACTGTGAGGTGCCCCCACCCCCACTGTGTGCCGATTTGAAAGTCTTTGAGTGTGTCGAGTGAAGTGTAGTTGATGGAAAGCCTTTTTATTCGATATCCTTGGGCTCCAGCCGAAGGTCCATTTACTAATACACTCTTTGTCCTCTCTAATAAGACTATGCAGTGCGCTCGTAGAATGAGTGTGCATCTTTTTTTCATTTTTTTTCACGGCATTGCCACATTGGGCCTTCGAGTACTCAAATCTTGAAAGTAAATCATGGAAAGCCGTGAAGCTGTCCTTCAGTGTTTTTTATCTATCTTAAGGTTCATTTACTAGTACGCTCTTTGTAAGTGCACTAGTAGAAGGCCCTGGAACACTAATAAGAAGACTGTGTCTTATAAGTATCGTCCCCCCACAACTATTGACAATTTTGCTACATTAGACCTTACTACCGATAGTAAATAATGATCAGTCATTTAATCGCTATCCACCCTGAAGGTGTGCGAACTAGTAAAACATCAAGGCACAAGTACAATTTCTAGGGCACAATTGTGGAATAACTGCCATTTTATTGGGGGTTTTTTTTCATTGCTACTAGAGCCACATTTGGCCTACTAGTAAACAATTAAGCCTTATTAGTAAGCAGTGCGTTTGTGTTTATTCGATAGCCTTGATCATCTAGCTTGAAGCCCATGGTCGAGTAAAGCAATTCAGGGCACTAGTAGTATGACAGTCTTACTGGTAATGTTATGTTTTTTCAGAACTAGTAGGAAAGCATTGGCATACCGCTAGTATCGCCACGTTACTTAAGAGGCAAAAAAAATGCACCGGTTGACATGTTGCTGTACTATTATGTCAAAGTTGCCGTACTAGTGTGTCGTTCAGATTGCCTTGCTAGTCAGGACAATATGCATACTAGTAGATGGCCCTTGAAAGCCATTTGAGCATTTATTTATGTCTCCTTGGGGAAAAAAACAACAACCCCCACCCCCCAAAAATTTTACTCTCAAGTCGTTCCACTAGTGTGTGCTGAAGGGTCTTACTAATGAGGACAGAGCTAGTACTTGGACGTTCAGCTGGATATCAAGGATATGGAACAAACACCCCATCGGCTTCTCATAGTAGTTAGACTTCCTTCCTTGATGTTTAGGGGTTGGGGGGGAAGTGCGCTTGTTAACTTCACCCACTCTGCCTTTTTTTTTTTGGGGGGGGGGGTGTCAAAGAAGGGAGGAGAGCTAATCTTGATACTTATGCTAAATTTATTTTATTACGATTTTGGCGAGGGGGTACTTGGGTTCCGAAGGGGGGTGGGGGGGGGTCACTTGATTGCCGATGTTTGTGTATTAGATCAGAGTTATATGCTGAGGCGTCCGGAATGGCTAGGAGAGAAGGGGCGGAATTTAGGGGGGATGTCGATCAACCAGAAATGAAACCACATATTTACCCAGAATGCCCTTTGTTGCTGGATAAGGTGACCAATCATTTTTCCCTTTCTTTTCTTGATTTGCCAGAGTGCAGGGTGCTGTTAGGAATATTTGCTTTTCTTTGCACAACGAGTAATGGCAAAAAAAAAAGCGGGGGGTATAGTTTTTGCCCCAATCAGTAATTGCCGCCATTATTATTTTAGCCAATCCGTGCACAATGTTGCAGAGTTTCTTCCTGGTCTGTGTCCTCAGCACCATCGTCTCTTTTCCGTGCTTTCCACTTTCTCTCATCTCTCCATTCTCACCCGTCTTCAATTATAACAAAAATTGACCAAAAGGAGGAAAAAAAATCTATGCAATACTAATGAGATGATTTGGTGGAGAGGGTGTCTAAATTGATGGCTTTTTTTTTTGTTGCTTTTTTGTTTTTTCCCAAAACGGGGGCACATATTAGGGGAAGGTAAAGACAGCAAGTCACGTGCAAAAAGACTCCAGGACCAAAAGCTTCTCTCTCTCTCCTTGCTTTTTTCTTTGCTTTTTTTCCCACCTGGCAGGAGATAAATGAACTCTGGAAATTGTGATTTTTTTTTTCACTTTTTTTGTACTCTTCAATAATAAGGAACCTTATCTGCTGTACTGGAAACTGCAAAAAGGCTTTTTCCCCCCTGTCTAACCATGATGATGATGAGTGACGCTCACCAAGCACACATAAAGTTTCCTTACAAAAAATGAATCTGGATTTCATGTCTTCCTTTTTATTCTCTCACAAACACACACACACAGCTTCCATTTAGTCATCAGTCTCTTGTATACTGTGTATGCTTCACGCTTGCTACTATACTTCACATACATCCCCCAAAATGCACTAAAACCACCTTTTGCCGAAAGATCCAGCGAATCAATAAACTAATGAATAATTTTATTTTAGTGTTATTAGTTGACTGTCATTTGAAAATCTTTAACCATTATTACAAATAAATATAGATATTTGAATGTTTTAATCAATGAAATTCCCATTGGATTTATCTTAAACTAGATGGAGGTGGGTATTTACCAAAACAAATCCATATTACGTCCTTACAAAGTTTTTTCAATAAATCCACTTTTTTTTTACATATACAGTAGTTGTCTTTTCTGTTTTCAATCGTCTCTTTTTATTCTAATGTTTATATTAAGAACATGTATTAAAAAATCTGTTATCACTTATTTTGCGGGGGTTAATCTTTACATTTAAAAAAACATTCAAAAATGGATATTTTTCTGAAAATTCATTCCATAAAAAAAATTAAATCCACATTATTTTGAAAGATTGGTATTTGCCTAAATGTGTATTCTTAAAAAAGACAAAAAAACCTATCCATTATGTGAAAATTTCATTCAGGTTGCTAGTTTATATACTGTTTAAAACACACACACATTGAGAAACTTAAATCCAACATAATGGAGGGAGATGCACATGAAAGAGTCATTAATTTTTAGTCTTAAGACAAAAAAACAAAACAAAAGCATCTTCCGTGGTGTATGTAGTAGCACCTTGTCATCCTCCTCTGAGTAGATGCTGCTGTTAGTCCTGCCCACCAGTGACCCCACACCGACTCCCACTTTCAATACCTGCACCAATTCCCCCCTAAACACACACACAAAACCAATCTCAGCACCCCAAGACAGATTGTCCAAAAGCATTTATACCTTTCCTAATAATTCTCCCAAGTTTTATGGAGGTGCACACCGGTGTGGGCCTGGTATAGATTCTTTAAAATGATATTGACATGAATTATAGATGTGTTTGGATGAATGGCATCGTAAAGCAAATTGCAGTCTGGGAATGATCTATAATTCATACGGAGCATTTTCTCTCTCCTCTTGCGTCATCCCTTGAGATGTCCCCAAATGTGGATTTGTAACATTGTATGCGTATTTATAGTACTTTTTTCACAGTTTAAAGATAATGGCTCATTTTGACAATGCAACCATCTGTAACAGTGGTGCTCAGATTGATCGGGCGCAGATGGTGATCGGCTGATTTCCGTGGAAAAGTCCAGGATAGGCATATGTCGATCAATGCCTTTCATTGCTGATCACAAAAACGCTTTGTACTTTGCAACCTGCAGTCAACTAGAGACCGTTCCTTAACAGTGAACACATTACAGAGCAAACTGGTCACTGAATCAATGTTTTTTTTTCTAGACTGTCAAAATAACGTGCTGTTTTTGTTTAAAGGAATGGAAATTTGAATTGAATGTTATCTGTTTCATCAATCATTTAAAAAAAACGATTATTTTGATTATTAAAATAGTCGTTAGTGAGAAGCTCTAAAATTGAATAATATGCAGTTAATCCATGTGATCCGTATCGGATTTGGCATCAGCCGGTTTCACTCAGACGAGAGGAATCAGCACCATGAAACCCAAATGAAAACACCCCTAATTTGGATACAAATAACTTTTTCCTATACACTAAATAACTTCCTCTAAATTGATTTTTAAATACATGCACACTGCTTTAAAAGAAAATTCAGGTCCCGGACCCTCACCCGTGTGGAGTTCGGCCCTTAAGGGAACCTACCAATTCCCCCGAAAGCTGCCAAAACTGTCCACAGATCTTTCGGTAAATTATGTTAGTTGTTTGAGCACGTGTTCTATTCATGATGGCTCAAAGAACAAACTGGTGCTGTTGGTGGGCCTTGCCGAGGTTCCTCTGTGCTCCACTGAGTCACATTCCACATTCTCCCAAGTGTATTGACAGTGACGGAAATCCATACCCTGACGTTTGCATTGAAATCTGGGATGACATACAGAAATGTTGGGGGGGGGGGGGGGGTCCCACTCTTGTCAGCCTTTGAACTAGCTGTAAATTTTTTTTTAATAATAATCAATGGTACATGGTCACAAATCAGCACAGGTCTTCCATGCCGGAGTTAATTGCTGATCAGCTGCAGGTGTGGGAGCGCACTCCAGAACCGACCCCGCGCAGCCTGAAAATCGAAAGCGACAGACAACCAGAAAGCAACAGGACTGAACTTGCCAGAATGAAGGAGCAAGCTTGGCACAAGTAGACGCAGAAGAAGGGTCTATATGCCTCAACATTTACAGACTCCTTGTTTCTTTCCTTTTCTTCACCTTGTCTACTTCATTTGTTTCCTGTATTTCCTTCTCACCTTGTCTCCTTCCTTTCATGTACTTGTCTCCTTGTTTCCTCGTCCCTTTTCTTTCATCTCACCCCATCTTTTCATTCTGTCCTTGTTTCCTGACTGCTTGTCTCCTTTACTCAAATTCCCTTTCCTTCTCCTCTTCTTCGCGTCTTTTGTCCTTGTCTAGCCTTCCATGTCGGCAAAGCTTCTTTAACTTCTTCCCTCTCCTCATTTCCTTTCCTCGTCTCCTTTTCCTCTCACCTTTTTGCCTTCTGTTTCTTTCCACATCTCCTTTCCTTTCCTCGTGTCTTGTTCCTTCTCCTCATTGAACTTCATCCTTTGCCTCATCTTACCTTATACCCCATCTCCTTTTACTTGTCTCTTCATCTCCTCCTGTCCTTATTGACGGTCTTCCTTGCAAACACAGCACCTTAAACTTCAGCCCACCTTCCTTGTCTCCTTCCTTTTCTTCCACTTGTTCCTCTCCTCCATCCTTGCCTCCTCGTCGGTTGCCTTCGCTTGTAAACAAAGCCCCTGTAACTTCATCCTTCTCCTGCATTCATTCACATGAGGTCACGCGCTGCGTGTGCGGGAGAAAGGGGGGGGGGGAGAGGGGCGGGGAGTGCGGGTCGCTCCGAGGCGGGACGTGCTGGTGATGATGATGATGATGCTTGCCCTTCCTCAGCAGTGGTGCACATGTCGTCGGGTGCACATCCTTCTGCGCCTTCTTCATCACCACCACAATCATCATCATCACCATAACCATCACCTTCACGGGGAGAACACAAGGTAAGAACACGATTGCTTTTCCCCACCTGCGTTGCCCGTCGTGCGCGTGTACGACGTGCGGGATCACGCACTCGTGCTCACAATGTCAGAATGAAAGCGTCAGCAAAACGAAGCTTCCAGATGCTACGCTTCCGTCCATCGCTCCACGCATGACGACACGCACGCGTTCCCAAAGTTGTCCCCGGGAGCGGTGTCACGCACGCACACACTTCCCCCGGCTAGAACGCGCGTGCTCCCGGCACCAGCACCGCGCCTCCTTTTTATTCTTAAGGAAGCCGTAAAAGTTGACGAGAGGCCAGCCGATTTGCATATTGACCACGGCAGCGGCGTAATAAATCAAATACTGCATAAAATGATTAGTTTCATGTTTCATACGGAAATAAATGACGCTGCAGTGACAAACACTTTCTATCAACCTTTAGAAAAACTGGCAGCTCTGCGCATGCGCCTCACAGACGTGCATGAGCCTGCAATTTGCTCTCCAGATGACATGGGGAACCATCAAGACCATCCCTCGTTTATCGCGGTTAATGGGGGACCAAAACCAGCCGCGATAAACGAAAATCCGCGAAGTAGAATCCAATTAACATAAACAGGTTAAAAAAAGTTTTTTTTTGTTAAAGTCCGCAAACGGTCCACGAGAAGCTGCAAAACAACAGCGAGTCACATAGAGCAACATATACAGTACTGCACTCATGTATATGTAAAAAAACATTTTATTTTTAATGTTTGAAAAAATCCACGATACACTGAACCCGCGATAAACGAACCGCGAAGTATCTAGGGATCACTGTAATATATTACAACAACTTACAATAGCACAATAAAATAAAATATAGGAATCGATAGTTCAATACACTTAAAAAAATGTTTCAATATTGGAAAATATAAACACATAGTGTGAAAGTGAATTGACTCAACCACACATTGGCAGACACACATTTTTGTGAAACTATTAGTGGTATGATTACAATAGATGTCAAGCGGAATTGGAGTCTAGAGTATTTTTGGGTGGACTATTACGGACACAGATAGAGAAAGCTTACTTGGCTCACTGGGTGCTGCTGGTTTGGTTAGCGACAGAGTTGGCAAATATTACACCTATTTTAAGAAAATGTAGCAGTGTAGTTGTAGAAGAATTCGTTGTCGTAATTAAAAGGGATTATTTAAGGAAGGCATTTATTCTCAAGTGATGATAAACCCCGCAAATAAGTGAGTCACAACATTTATTAGAGGTATGGCACACTTTTTGAGGAAAAGTGGGAGTACGGGAGATGTAGTAAAATAGCCATCATTGAAAAGGAACCGTTCACGTGCCTTGTTGGGTGCTGCTGTTTTGGTTAGCATCGGATCTCTTCAGTTCACGCTTTCATTTGCTTTTGAAAATGACGGTGTCTATGAAATGGCGTAATGACACTCGTTACTTGAGTTTTTTTATGATGGAAAAAGGGAGGTGTTCCTTTTTTTACAGGTGTATAGCGCACCCTCAGCTAATTGGGACACAGAGAATGGGTATGTGACAGTTGAAGAAATGTGGGAGTGGAGAAGTTGAAGTTGTCGGTGTCAAGGCTTAGCAATTCCAGTAGGAGGTGTTTATTGGTTGTTGTCTTATTTGAGGAAATGTATGGCAGTAGAAGTCATAGTTGTGGTCATAAATGATCAAAATAAATATAATTCCAGTCTTCGTTTGATGACTGTGTGATGCCACAAGCAAATTAGCCGAGTATGATCTTGAACTATGGTCACTGGAATGCGTCCAAAAGTCTCAGTACAGTTTCTGGTGCACCCGTGGAGCATTGCAGCTTCTAATGCACAAATACTGGAGTGTTAAAGAGACCATTTCTGATCAAATACTTGTTTTGGGGTTTTTTGTGTGTGCGCAAATACATAATTTAATGGCTTTGCTGGTGAATGTGTGGATTTTATTGGGTCAAGTCAAGCACCCACGTAGGAGAGATGAAGAAGATGAGAATGAGGAAGAGGAGATCCTTGCAGCAGGGCTTCCCTGCGCAGCTTATCCCTCCCCCTTCCTTTTTCTCATGCAGCTTTCCGGGGCTTCCCTTGTTTCATCGACCTCCTTCCTTCCTTGACAGTCCTCCGTAAGCAAGCAGCATATTAATGACGTGTCCCGCTCGTTTGCTGTAGTGACTGATGACTTTTTGTGCCACTCGTTCATTACTCCTCCCTCCCTCCTTTCCTCCTCCTCTTCTTCATTCAGCTCTCCTCCTTTAAATGCTCACCCCCTCCCCTCATCTTTCACAGTCCCTCGTCTCGTCCACCTTCAATCCGTCCATCCTTCACCCCCCTCCTCCCTCCTTTGCTGTATCCTACTTCATTTTTTCCTTCTGGTTGACACACATTTCACGGCGTCAAAACATGGCTGCTGTGTTCGTGCCTCCTTTTCCACCTTCAATCCTAACTCGACCTGCTCCTTTTCCTTGAATCATGAATCTACACCTCCTTGCTCCCTCCTAACGACACCTCGTTTCCTTGGCACCAGAGCTAAACCTTCCTCCCCCCTCCTTCACCTTTTTGCTTCCTTTTGCTTCCTCCTCTCTTAATTCAAGTCATTGCTTCCTAATCCTAGGTTAAAAAAAGTGCCCTGCTTTTTCATTTTATTTCATACATATGTATATATATATATATATATATATATATATATATATTCTATTTTTTTGGTGAAACTGATAGGAGGCTTAGGGTGAAGTGTACACTAACACAAAAATATATAATATTAATAACACGCACACAGACACAGCTCCTTTTTTTTTTTTTTTTTTTACGTCCCTAATCGACTTGCGACCATTCCGCGGGCTACCGGTCGATCGACACCTTCCTTTCTCTTAATTTTTGCCTCCACCCTCCTAACTATACCTCCTCTTCAAACTACACCTCCTTGCCTTACAGTATTTTGTTCCCCTCTAACAACACCCTTGATCCCTCCTTCTCCTGCTCTCTGAATTATACCTCCCTTTTTTTCCCTCAATCCTCTTATAAAAAGAACTACCTGCTTCCTCATCTTTACTACACTTCCTTGCCTCCTCAACCCTTGTACCATATTGGCCCGAATATAAGACGGTGTTTTTTGTATTGAAATAAGACTGAAAAAGTGGGGGTCGTCTTATATTCGGGGTCTTGACATTATACCCATTCACGACTCTAGATGGCGCCAGATATCATTGAAGCGAATGCTGAACTTGACTTCCCAGGCCAAAGTGAACCCCTGCCACGAAGAATAACAATAAAAATAGCGGTAGCACGAAGAAGAAAAAAAATAGCAGTAAGAAAGAAAAGAGAAGACAATAATAGAAGAGATAATAGAAAATGGAGAAACGTAGCGGCAATCTGGAGAAAAGTAGGTCGAAGATCGGCCAGGTTAACCGGCAGCTGAGGAGAAGTTATGATGTCATTTACATTTCAAAAACCAGAAGCCATTCATTTACCAATGTGATTGCACTTTAGTTTAGATATTGTTCGGATATGAATATTTGAATGAGGCAAAATAACATGCTTTTTCTCTCAAATATATTGTTAGAATCATTTGTTTCAGATGTACTGTAATTATTTTCTGTATAAACATTAATTTAGTGTTCAAAAAGTCTTTTTTCAAACTTGAGTCTTGAAAAAGAGGGGGTCGTCTTATAATCAGGGCCATCTTATATTCGGGCCAATACGGTACTTTGTACAACATTGAACCACACCTCCTTTTACTCCCCGTTTGCTTCTTGTATTAACTATGCCTTTTGCCTCCCTCTGTAATTACACACAAGCCTTGCATCCACCTCCTCTCCCAACTACATCTCCTTGCCTCCTTATTTGAACTCCCCTTCTTTCCCTCCTCTTCTTGCGTTCATACACTCCAAGCATCCTCCTCTTCATCCCTCCCTCTTCCATCCCTACCTCCTTCCCTCCAATAATCACCCCCTCCTGACTGCTCCGATGACTCTCAGGATCCCTGACGGACTCTTTCCACTCGCCGCCGCTCGTCACACTTTTTAATTAGGCTAATGAAGGCTGTAATTGTAGCGAGGGCAAAAATCACTGCTGCTGCTCATATAATCGCAGTCCAGGGAATTGATTAATTCCGGCAGATGGGTGCGAACATGCTGGATTCGAAGCCTCCATGCGGAAAAGTTGATCACTGCCTTGAAAAAAAAAAAGAGAGAAAATAATATTTGTATAATGCAGGGATGCGTGGTACAGAGAGGATGAAAAGAGGTGTCGTTAAGAGGGGAGGGTGTGAAGGAGGGGGTGTTAGCAGGTGTCTAAAAGAGGCATGGAGGTGTTCGGAAGAGGATATTAACTCATTCAGTACCAGCCAATTCTAGACCAAGTCTGAAAAGACGTTTAAAAACGTCTTTGGGAGTGAATGAGTTAAGGAGTGACGAAAGGATGGTAAGGACAGGAGTAGGTGTAACTAGGAGAAGACGATGAAGACGAAAGGAGGTGGAGTGAGAAGGTGAGAAATAACCACGAAGGTGTTGTTGTGAGGAGAGGATAAGCCGGGAAGAAAGTGTAGGTAGACTCCTTTGATACCGTGGCAGCAAATGACTTGGAAAAGTGACACGCAGCAAAAAGACAAGACAAACGGAGCAAGATGTCGATTAGCCATCAAACATCGGCAACCCGGCACATCGGCGGGATATGAACGGCGCATTCAAATTCTGAATGAAACGGTAGCAAAAATGATGGCGTGTCCATCACGATAGCAATAAGGAAGAGGGTGTGTTGAAGGAAGTGATAGCGACAGAAGGAAGGAATGGCTGAAGGAAAAGGAGGAAAGGAAAAGAAGGAAAATAGTGTGTGCAGAAAGGAGGGCCTGAAGGAAGGGTGCAGGTGCATTTAATGCTTCTAATATGATACGCACGCGCGCAGGCACAGGTCCCCTTCCTCGTTCCCAATAACCATGACACCAGCTGTCCCCGTTGGCTCTTGCCTCATTGTGTGTCTGTGCGCACACGAGCGCCGATCTGTTGTTGCTCCCCGCCCACGTCTTCTTCTCCTGGTGTCCTGAGACTTGAGCGTGTGGGCAGCAAATTAGAGTAAAGTCAGTGCGCCGACGCCGCCGGCACAAAGCCCCGTTAATATGCAACTTGGAAAGCCAACAGCGGCGCCGGGAGTGTGTGTGTGTACAGTCGATCCTACTACGGCGCAGTGTCGTCTCCCAGCGTTCAGGAATGAACACGCCGACAAAAACACGATTGCGTCTTGTTCCGCTTGACATGCGGGGCAACCTCAAGGTGTTTATTGTGATCACAGCACATGATGGAAATGCCATTGACGCGAAAGTGTTTGGAACCGAATGGCTGACTCAAAGTTTTTCTTACCGCCTTCCTTCTTTCCATCTCATTCGTGAACGTCCTTCACTCCCCGCCTCCTTCCATGTCCTTTCCTCCTTTCTGTTTTTCGTTTGTCATTCCTTCATTCCTTTGCCCTCATAAGTTCCATCCTGTTTTTTCCTTCATCCTTCCATCCCATTTATTTCATTTGTTTTTCCTTAGCTCGTCCATGTTTGAATCCTTAAATTCTCTTTCTGCTTTCTTCCTTCCTTCCTAATTATATTCCTTCCTCGCCTCCTTCTTTCCCTGTGGACTTCCTTTTCTTTCTTTTGTCCACCCCTCCATTCTTTCCTTCTGTCTGTCCAACCATTCTTCCTTTCAATTCTTCCTTCACTCCTTCTTGTCCTTCTGTCCCTCCTTTGCTGCTTCATGATATCTTCCTTTTTACATCCCATCCTAACTACTCCTCCATTGCTCCTCACCTCCTTTCCCCCCTGCTCTTCATTCCTTTCTTCTCTTCGTCCCGTCTGTGATTCTTTTATGCCTCATTCTTCCTTCCTTCCTTCCGTCAATCTTTACTGAATTCCCTGCTTCATTCCTTCCCTTCTGCACTTCTGCACGATCACTGTTAAGACATAAAATTGCTCATCCCGTGAAACATGCAAACAGCAGCTCGGTCTTTTTTGGTTTTTCAGAAATAACTGCAGCGGAATGCCTACTCGGATTGTTTCCAGGACCCGCCCGAAGTAACCATTACAGACGCTTCCAACAGCAACATAAACAACACTCCGAACGTTGCCGTGTTCCAGAGCGCAAATTGTGATCCATAATCATCAGAGCTCGAAGGTACTATGGATTTCCCGGCATTATTGACCTCCCTCCTGATTATTGGTCTGTCCCAGAACCTGTTTTTGTGAACACCGCAGTGCATGGAAACATTAAACTGAAAGAAATGGGAGTAAAAATAAAAAGTGGTCAAAATTAACTCGACACTTGGATGACGAAGATTCACTTGATCCAATGATGCTGTTCCCATTCTGTAAAAGGTAAGACGGGAAGCACTTCTGATAACTTAATATACATATTGTGTAAAATTCATGAATAAATCAGTTTTTTTTTCTTTTCGTAAAATAAATAAATAAATAATTTTGCAGTGCTCTTCTTGTTTGACAAGACGAAGGAAAGTAAACATGATTTATTATTTCTCGAGCATCCAAAGAGCAATAATCATCAAAAGCGGCAGCGGTGCACTCCACTGACTTCCTCATCTGCCGCTTCTCAAATTTGGTTCGTCTGTGCCAAACAGCCAGCCTTAGCGGTTGAATGGAGCAAAGTCATCATTCCGCTGGAACAATACCGGGACAGAACCTTTTTCTCGAGGCTTTGTTTTTCCCCCCTTAAGGGTTTCCATCTGAATAATCTGCTCCCGGTGTGAGGTGCAGACTTTGCTATGTGTTGTGACCAAGACGCAATCCTAACCGCCACTTAACAACATGCACGCTGCCCACGGCATCAACCGTGCCAATCTCGGAAAAAATAAAAATAAAAAATCCCCTTTCGGGTTCATACTCGGCTGTTTACGCACGCCTATAAATACACGGTCATCATATTTCACCTAACCGGGAGAGGATGAACCGCTCTGTTCATTGTTTATGACATCATGCCGTTATGTGCAAAGAGTCTGGTTTTGTTATTGTGCCATTATCCATATTGTCTACCCGTCTTTCTGTAAACATGGTGAGATGTGGGCAGGGCTCGCATTTGCGCCAAGGCACACCTTTCTGCCATCCAAGAAGAAGCCAGCGGGTGTTTTCCGCTTCAGTACGTTCACCGCTCTAACCTCTGGCTTTCATGGCTTCCTCTGTATGTGTGTGCGAGTGTGTTGATGTTCCACATACTTACCCGCACATTCTACCTTGCGTGACCTTCATTCATTTGGCTCCGGGCAGCAGCACATCATCATCATCAGCAGCAGCCGTGTGTTTTTAATGAATTGGAAAATTGGAATATTGGCAAAGGCGGTGGTCCGGTGGTTAGCGCGTCAACCTCGCAATTCCAGCCTCGGCGGGCTCCCTGTGTGGAATTTGCAGGTTCTCCCCGGGCCTGCGTGGGTTTGTGGAAGGATCGTGGAAAGATGATTAACTCATTCACTCCCAAAGACGTTTTTAAACGTCTTTTCAGACTTGGTCCAGAATTGGCTAGTACTGAATGAGTTAAGTGTCTGGCAGAATGCACAGATTGACAGATTTGTCGTCTTCATTTCAACATCCCTCCACCCAGAGTGCGGAGGCGCAGGCCAAAAAACTGTGCAAGCGGCGTAGCTTTTCTAATAGGAGCAAACGGGAGAATAGGCCCTTCAAATGGCATCACGGAGTCACCCTTGCTTTGTCACAACGCCCTAGCGCCGCCCCTGGTCTCTAGTTCAAACATTTGCGCTCTGCATTTGCATGAGACAGAAGCACCCTTGAATGTTTTCAAGTGGATGTGAACTGTCTCGTATCTCTTTCTCCTTTGAGGATTGATGAAGACACCCGGGAATTTGATTTCCAAATGCATATGTCTCCTTTTTAAGATCGAACTTTTAGTTTCAAATTGAAGACGTTCTCATCGTTGATCTCCCGCCGGCTTGCGCATTGAACCATCTTCTGCGAGTGTGTGGGCAGATTAGTGACCTGCAAGCCCCAGATGATGCATCCGAGTGTTATTGTGTTGCCATATGGTGATGGCAAACTTCTGTATGAGGGGCTTACAATGTACACAAGTAGACGAGACTTATATAAGACTCCTTTGGGCTTCATCCAAACAAATGTTGTTGTTGTTGTTGTGCACGTGTGTCACTGTCTAGTCAGGTTGTCAGACGTTGCCGCACACTGGAAGCCTCTGGCGATTATTTCACAATAATCAGCTCATTTAAACATGATGTGACTCCACAATGAAAGATCTAAGTGCAGTTTCGAGCACTTTTGTCCACGGCTGAGCCGCAGTGCTGATCCAGTGAATGATTGGCGACAGTTGAGCCTTGGCACAGGTACTACTACATTTTGTCACAGATGACATGATGACTTTGGTTGTGTGAAAAGAGGATAAATGATTGAAAAGCAAGCCGAAGATGTGCACTCCAATGACACGCTGTATTGTCTACTTGGCGACCGTGTATCTGTGGCTCGCTGATAACACTTGTTTACATTAGCATGCTATCAGCAACAGCAGCCGCCGCAGTGAAGGTGAAAGTCAGTGACGGACACAAAGGCGGGCAGCTCAAAAGAAGAGAGACGACTTTGTTTGCTTATGTCGTGTAAGGGATACAAATTCTTTAACTAATTAACAGCGGCTTAATTTTACTGCCTGCAATACACCCCACATTGGGGTTGTTTTTTTTTCTTAAAGGCTTAAATGGACGTAAAACCTCTGAAAATCTCCATAAACGACACCAAGAGCAATCAGAAAGAAAAAAAAAGATTGAATTTATTTTGGCACTGATTTTTTATGGCAGTTCACCTCTATATAAACATAACTCCACCGGCCAGCCACTGAACAAAAGCATGCTAGCCGATTGGCAGCATTCTGTTGGATACAATTCTACTGTTGATGAAATTGATCTGTTGATGAAACATTTTATGATTTACTTATCGCTAAATGTACGTCGTCCCTCCTCACAGTCATTTAAATTCCTCCAAAATCACAGTCGCGCATTGTCATTCAGTCCATGGTAAACAATGTACTTTCCTTGCACGACCAGTAAAATAACGCTCTTGGCTGGCTACCTTGATGCTACTACGACGGTATTGCAAACCACGTGTCATGTCAAAATGATTTTCATCATTCACATTTGTTTTTGAATGAGCAAAGTCACGCTGTGGTTTGCAGGTTAATTTGGAGAGTCCCCTTGATATCGAGCTTGAGCTTCGACATAAAGGATCCAGAAATTAATCAAATAATATGTGCGGTGGAATAAATTGATGATGAAAGGAAGCGGATAAGTCATTGTGGTAAAGAGCATCGTGTAATTCCACCGCCTGCTTTCGATAACCGTCAAGCTCATTTTTTACCCGGCAAATTGCAGGCTTTATTTAAAGCCGAGGATTAATGTTGCTGCTTGTGCGTATGTCTGCGCACTGATTGAATTCATCTCCACGTGTAACACTCCACTAACATTCCGTAATGATGCAGGAGTCATTATATCTGCCTTATACCCTTCCCGCTTTCCAATTAGTCGAAAAGCGGAGACGACTCCCAAAGAAGAAAGCTAGTCAGTTGGTGGACACGTTAAAGAGTAAACTGGCGGGCTTATTTGGAGTTGGGCTCTGTTGGTAACCAAAACGATAGTCCCTCTAATCGATCCTGAGCCCCCATTAGTTCCATCTTTCAATTTTACACCTACCATTTCCCAGCAGGTAGTCAACTGTAATTACGTAATTTCACGGAAGCTATTAAAGAGTCAGCTGCCCAACCTATAGGAAAACAGACGCAAACAGTCCCTCACATGAATTAAAATCTAGAATGGTAAAGTGGAAAATAGGATCTTATGTGGCAAACACATCACAAATGATCAGTAGGCTCTCACTCCACAGTGTTGTGTACAGGTCTCAAAGTCAAGGCCCGGGGGCCAGATCTGGCCCACCAGATAATTTTATGTGGCCCGCGAAAGCAAATTAAGCATGTCAAGTTCCATGATGCTTGTTAACGTCTGAACCAAAATTTCGAATTGTCATTTGTAATGCACAATAACAGTCATTATTCTTGACTTCTGATTTTAAAACTAGTTATTGATCAATTTGTTGTGCACTGTGTATGTAATAGGTGGAGGGGATTAAACAGTGATATGGTTTCCCAAAATTCATAACGGCCCTCCAAGGGAAACCGGAACTACAATGTGGCCCGCGACAAAAATGAGTTTGACACCCTTGGTGTTGTGTGTCCATAGACCTTGAACTCATTTGGTAACAGAAACAGCAGCACCAAGGGGGTCATGTCAACCGTGTTCTTACATGAATCAAAGTATGGCATCATGGCACAACGACAAATAAAGATGAAGTGGAGACGGCGTTTGGTTTATTCTGATACGCGGTCCCCTCCGCAATGTTGTTCATTGAACTCCACTCAAGTTGCACTCTTCAAACTGCTGCGTCAAAAGTAACCCAAATTGGGTGAAATGGCTCACCCAGCGGTGGGTCCAAAAGGGACTGCGACAATGATGTGTTATTCATACCCAGTGCAACATGTTGAGGATTTGACTCTGCATTTTTTAGTGTGTACACCCCATCTGCAGTTGAGTAAATAACGGGCTGCCGGGGTATTATTTGCAATATGTTAACTTGGTTTTGTAGGAGCAAAGATTTGCTGGAAAACGTTTTGAAGGAAGGCTTCTAAAAATATGCAATAGAGTGACTGCTTGTGTCAGCCCTCAGCCGTCCGGGTCGGCTTGCTCTCTCTAACTCGAGTTGACCTGTCACTGTGTCACAACGTTGAGTTCCAGCCGCTCTTTTATATTGCTCGTTATTCTCTCTCTGAGCAAAATTTGGAGCGTCTTAGGTGAGGGTGACAGAAGGACAAAAAAAAACCCCGCTTGTCATTGCATTTTCACTCAAATAGTTTCTGGGAATGTTACACATGAACTAATAAAGGTACATGGTATTTTTATCTGGAAACAAAATTAGGAGGCTCAGTGAGCAACTTAGAGCGATTGTTAAGGAAGAACCAGATTGCAGAATTAAAGCGAGACTATAGGCCTAAAAGCACCATTTTTTTGGCGGTACAATGCCATAGCTATTTCTGTAAAAAATGGTGAAGTGATTTTGGTTACGAGCAAGAAAACCTTTCGAAAATGTCTTGATTAGCTCTTGGATTCAACTCTTACGAGCTGTTTTTGTGGTCATAAATATATTGGTTCAAACAATTGAACTCGGCATTTAAAATGTAACGGAAACTGAAGAAACAAGGCTGGACTCCTTTTTTTTCCCCCCATGGTTTGTATACACCGTGTCCTGGACAGCTTCAAGTGGGAAATGCCGTATTTATGTGACGGATACCGTTGATTGAAATTTCAAAACGAGTTGGCAACAGCTGGCCGCTCATGAAAAATACTCTTCCATTATGTTTGCCAGCATCATTGTATTAAAGTGGTAACAGTGCTTCGGTGTCAGTCTGTGCGTGTGTGACACATCGTCTTGCATCATGCCGCATCATCCCCAAGGCCGGCGGTCACCGGGGCGATGAGCATGCAGCGGCTCCCTCCGAGTCCCGCTGCACTTACACATGATGGAGTCCCTTAACATTTGCCCCTTGCCTCACGTCCACTTTACAGCTGATTGCATTCGCCCAACAAGATGAGGTGGCTGTCATTTAAGGTTAACGTTGAACTGTATTTATACGGTAGGGTGGAAAAACAGCTGCGTTTGTATTGGAATATGTTGTTAGTGGTTCACACTGCAGTAGCGCCCCCCTGATATTTTTGTTATTTGTTTTTGGAAATTCAGCCCTCGAATCTCATTTGATTTAGTCACATGAAATTTAGTAGGTGTGTCTTTCATTATTAGGTAAGCAAAAGGGAATCTGTCATTTTGTTTTGAAGCGGCAGCCATTTTAGCTTATTTAGTCTTTTCCAGGTATTCCTCATCGGCGGACTTACTGGGTAGCATCCCCTGTCATGTTTAAAAAAAAATAAAAAATCCAGCCCTCAAACCTTATTTTGCTTGCATGGTTATGATAAGCAGGCCCACAAAAAAGACTCAAGTTGTTGCCCAGCAAGTCATAAAATCAGCGACTCGAGCCCAAATCATATGACTCGAGTCCTTCACCCCCACCAGCTACGACCAAATTTGAAAACCTATGCTAGACAGGGGTGGCCCGGTGGTCCAGTGTTTGGCACGTCGACCTTACAGTGCAGAGGTTGTGGGTTCGAGCCCAGCTCTGGTCTTGTGTAGTTTGCATGTTCTCCCTGGGCCTGCGTGGGTTTTCTCCGGGTACTCTGGTTTCCTCCCACAATCCAAAAACATGCATGGTAGGCTAATTGAACACTCTAAATTGTCCCTAGGTGTGAGTGTGAGCGCGGATAGTTGTTCTTCCCTGTGTGCCCTGTGATTGGCTGGCAACCGGTTCATGGTGTCCCCCGCCTACTGCCCGAAGACGGCTGGGATAAGGTTGCGGCACCCGCTGCGACCCTTGTGAGGAGAAAGCGGATCTGAAAATGGGTGGATGGATGCTAGACAGATGGGCAGTGCTAAAAGTATCTATCGTGTGCGGGCAAGCATTGCAGTGAAATATAATGACTCGCCATAAAACACAAAAACTCTCATAACTTAGATCGTGATTTCGTTTTTTTCCAAAATTCACCCCTCACAATTTGTTTTACAAGGCAACATGAAATTTTATAGAAATGTCTGTCGTGACCCACAAAAAGTTTCAAGAAAACATGCACAAAAAGAGACAGAGAGGGTCTTTTTGGGCATTTCCAGGTGTCGTAAGGCAAGCTTGTGCTGGAAATTTGTTTAATTACCACAATAAAGATTACAATCTTGATTACAATGATCAATTGTGAAAATGCTTGGTCATTGCACGTGGGCGGGATTTGGTGGTGGAGTTTGATAACTCAACATAAACACAAACTCTCTAGAAAGTCAACTCCACAAGGTCAGGGCTTGGCCAAACATCGTGTGCGTGCCAGGAAAATAAACCAGAAAAGAATCAATGATTTAATTATTCAAACATCCACTCATTTGTTTTTCATAGAGATTCATCAGGATTTTTATTGACCTACAGAAGTTTATTGGTTGTGTTTCAAAGTAGATGAAATGCTGACTGAACTGCACCAAACAAATAGATTGTGTGTGCGTGTGCACGTGCTTGCGTGTGTGTGTGTGTGTGTGTATGCATGCAGTGACCTGAAATCTGTTCAGGTGAATGACGCAATGAGTGAGAACATTCATGAACTTTGGCACTGGCTGCGAGACCACCTGGACTAAACAAACAAACAAAGCTATACACACACACACACGTACTCACACACACACACACACACACACACACACACACACACACACAGAGTGCCACCACCCTGGTCCATTCAAGAACAGCTTGCACCATACGCTGTGTTGCATGTCAACAGGGAGAACACACAAATTCCACACAGAAAAGCACCAGCTGAGATTCAAACCCAGAACCTTGGTTTATGAGACACAAATGCTAACATGTTTCACCGTACCACCAGGGAAGAGAAAAAAAATTAAAATTAAAAACGTTTTTATTTGAATCACTAAAGCACTCCAAATGTGTCAGATCACAAGGACATATTTGTGGGCCACACCACAGATTATTTTCAATAAGTATTGAACGTGGGTTTGCTATTAGGTTGGCCGCTAAACTATTCCTCACACTGAATGGAATTTCACCTTTTGCTGGTGGCATAGCGTCACTTCCAAGTCGTTTCTCGTCAAACTGAAAGATTTATTGGAGCCTTCCTTTTTTTGCCCATCATGTTCACATCAGGCCTTGACAACAGACATCATCTGTCTATCTGTGCGCGTGTTGCTGCTGTCACCCCTTGATCCCTGATGCTCAGTATGCTCTTCATCCTCATCCCTCCCCCCCCCATCCACCTGCTGCACCTCACAAGATGATGGACTGGTTCAGATGCTTGTAACCCAGGTGGCAGGTCTCAGAGGGCGACGTGCTTTGATTTTTACTTTGGGAAGTCATCTGTCAGCTTCAGCAAGTTTGTCCCTTGTGGGGGCAGCTGCCAGAAGTGCCTTCTGGTCTGTCACTCAAAACTTGATTTACTTTGACTTACTTTTCTCATTAATCAGAATCATCTTTATAAGCCAAGTATGTAAAACACACAAGCAATGTCTCCGATGGTATCGGCTAGACTAGTATTGCAACTACGATAAACAAAGACATGACATATAAGGATTGAAAGACTTTCAGGGGGGGGGGGCATCTTATCGGCCCCCGCGGCCTTCTTCATCAGTATTACTCTCCATGCAGCTAACATGATGTCTCACTTGATAAAATCAATCTTCATAAAAGTCGGTGCTTTGGCATTGATTGTACATCCAATCGGCACGCGCTCAACGGATGTTATGGTGAATCGTTTTCTTTCTCTCCTCAATGACGGATGTTAGTCATGGATGCAAACAACAAATTGTTGGCTGGACAATAAATAAATAATCATTATCTTCATGGCAAGATGAATAATGAAATAATGGATGTGTGACGGCCGGAGCGATGAATGGATGGTAGACGAATAAATGGAGCGATTAGCGGGTGGACAAATTGTTGGGTTGATGATGGATGGTGTAGTGATAATGGATGGATGATGGACTGAAGAATGGTTGAGACAGCGGAAGGTTGAATGATCGGCGAATGATTTGAGCGATGACAGATGCTTGGATGGGTGGCAGGATGGAAAGATTGAGGGATAAATAACGGACACGTTGTTGGGTGGATGATGGCAAAGAAATGGTGGGGTGCAGATTTCCGAATGGATGACGGATGGTGGAGAGATGCGCGGATGGATAGAAAGATGAATAAATTGTGGTTTAATAGAATGAGTGTTGTAGTCACGGATGGTCGGACTGAGGGCCAGATCAGTGATGAAGAGATGGATGGATGATCGCAGAGAATTGATCAAAATTGAGAGCAGAGACGTGCGACCCATCAGGAGCCTTTGGATTGGCTCTAGAGTCTTCAGTAATCATCTTGCCAATAATTCCCCGCTGCTTACAACCAGCCACCAGCCTCTGTCTCTTTTATGCGACGTGACAACTTTACAACAACTATAACAAGCTGAAGCTTTCATTTATTTGATCCATTTCACGCCGCGACTCGAGCAAGGCAAGCAAAGCCCGCGCTCGGCCATAATGGCGCCTGACAGCTCATTCCTCTGTCCGATCAGCGATTGCTTTGTCGCAACACGCGTCCCTTTTAACAAGGCACCTCTGTCCACCACTGCCTCAGCTCCCCCCCCGATGACAACCTGCTCCATCCTCAATACGTTACACGAGAGCACACGGCTCGTCTGTGAACAAAAGTAATGGGACGCTTTCTTGCTCTGCATTGTTCTTCCCTGCCAAACTCACGAACGTCCCGTATCTAAGTGTTTGCGCAGTGTGATGCATACAGTTATCCAAAATTCTCATTTTCTCTCTCTCTCTGTGTTGTTTGTATAGCAACACACTCGGGCGCAATTGTGCACACAGTACACATTATATTGTCGAAAGGCAGCCTGCAATACGATTCCACGCACATCGGCCTCTTCTCCATTTCGAGCAATCATTCATCTGTTGTTACGATCCGCCTCCGTGGGGACCCGGCCACACGCTCTCCCGCGTGCCAAGTCGTAACACACTGTAGATTTGGTGAATTTCAAATGAGCATCAATGCAGTGCAAACAAAGTATGTTCAAGGATGGCAAGATGGCAAACGATCAGACACAGATCAGACACAGACACAGATCGCACACAGTCCTCATCATGTTACTGCAAGGAGGCTGTGTTCAATCACATGTCAGCGTGATGAGATAAGATGAAGTAATCTTTTTTTTTTGGACGCTCTTAGACGATTTGAAACAATCGTAATTGGATATCTGCGTTTTGGTTTCAGGGCAGCTGAAGCCTCGTGCCCCTCATGATTTTGAATCTGGTAAGTCAACCCTACACAATGTGTGAATGGATCAACAGCCGTACGCATGTAGAGAGAAATACTGATATTTACACTGGGTGTGTATTTGAATGGACATCTGCTTCCTGTCAACATTGTCCTGCTTCCCTATACACACACACACACACTCGCCAATCACATTACGTACATCCAATTGGTCGCAGTGTTTCTGCTTATTTCCCAGTGCGAGTTCATCTCATACCTCGTTAACTGCTCAGATGAAACCATGACGTCATCATGAGTGGCAGCGTCCAGTCATGTCACGCCTGAGTTTAGCATTAGTGAACAGCAAAGTGTCATGTGTATTAACGACTCAGCCTCACCAGAATATTTGTAGATTGATCAATAATACTCCTTCAGGGTGCTCTCACATCACTTCTACGACTGAAAGTGCCGAAAATCAATATCATATTGGGATTTCTGTACAGCAAGAGACGGGACGAGGTTATACACAATCTGGTCTAGACAGATGATGTCATGTTTTTCGAATGTTTTTTTTTCAGTGACGCAGGTGGAACAAGTGGGTGTGTGCGAGGCAGACAAGTGGTGCGGAAGACTGTTGAGCATAACCAGATAGTACATTAAGCAAACAAGATGTGCTGGACAAATGCTTCACTGCAAGTTGAGCAAGTGGGTGCGGTCAAGGTACGCAAGCGATGCGGAGGCGGTCCAAGGGCATGTGTGCCGGTGGTGGTGATGAAGACAGCGTAAATAGGTAATGTCATGTCAGTCAAATGGTTTATTGCAAGTGTAACTCGGGTATCTGGAGGTGAGGCAGACAAGTGGTTTGGAATGCAGTTGAGTTGATTGATTGTGAGTGCAGTGAGCAGGTATATGTGAGGCAGGCAAGCGGTATGGAGGACATTTCAGCGTCAGCAAATAATGTCGTGTTAATTAATCAAGTCTCTGGCTTAAATAGGAGCGAGTGGGTGTGTTTACAAGGCGGGAAGCGGTGCGGACGACACTTCAGTGGTAGCAGCTCCTTTAGTTAATATTCCTCATCAATACATCATGCACGCGGCACCCTGGCGTCGTCACGGTGATGGCGATGGTTAAGACGTTATGTCTCTGATGATTTCTGCCCGGAAACAGTGATGGGCGGAGTGTGGGCTGCTGCCTCCTAATTGGCTTCCCGGGAGAAGGCCAGAGGGGTGTTGTCTATGCACACACGTACCGTATACACATGTTCATACGCGCACGCAGGAAAGCACTATTCTTGATAACAAGAATATAATTGGAGGTCATTGTCTCACATGCACTGAGCTCACGCACATGCAAGCACACTCTTGTATGTGCGCTCTGAGTGAGTTTAAGATGCTTTGTGCACTTGTCCAGCGCGCTTTCTTTCTCTCTCACACACGCACACACACACACACACACGCACGCCCACGGGCATGGGCACACGCATGCACACATACGAAGACTCTAATGAGATGGTATATGAGATATTGATATTTATCACCAATTGGCCCTGTAACGGGTCAAATCACACACTTATTATAACACAAAACACACACACACGCAGTAGCAGACAATTTATTAGGTACATTCATTCATCTTCCGAACCGCTTGATCCTCACTAGGGTCCCAGCTGACTCCGGGCAGTAGGCGGGGGACACCCTGAATCGGTTGCCAGCCAATCACAGGGCACACAGAGACGAACAACCATCCACGCTCACACTCAAACCTAGGGACAATTTAGAGTGTTCAATCAGCCTGCCACGCATGTTTTTGGAATGTGGGAGGAAACCGGAGCACCCGGAGAAAACCCACGCAGGCCCGGGGAGAACATGCAAACTCCACACAGGGAGGCCGGAGCTGGAATCGAACCCGGTACCTCTGCACTGTGAAGCCGACGTGCTAACCACTGGACTACCGGGCCGCCCTTTATTAGGTACACTAATTGCTAATGTGATCGAATACCAAAATCCTGCATTTTGTTGAATCTAAAAATTGTCTCAGCAGCGGCCCTTGGACTTTTTGGAAGATTCTGCTTCCAAAGTCAGTTTGACTTAGCAACAAGGAATTTACTAGGCACTGCTATCCCGAGGCTGCAGTTCCGTGATTGACTTTGTAATCATGTCAACGGTTTTGCGGCCGCAGGTTTTGGGCACTTGCAATGTGAAATTTCGTAGATGTGTCGATAAATCGAAATTTGATAGATGTGTCTATAAATGGCTATACCCACAACATAGTCTCAAGAAGCCGAGCTCAAAAGACTCTTGTATTTATAAGGGGCCATTTTTAGGTCATTTGTGGAATTTTCATGGATTCTTAAAATACAAACGTGTTCAAAAGATCTTTCTCCATTGTTTTCAAATTTTTACTTCTTATACGATACTTATGGATAATGAAAAATTGCAAGAGGTTGGAGTTATGGTCATTGCATGTGGGCGGGGTAGGGCGATGAATGGTCATTTTTGCCCTTGTCCAGTGGTCTGTCTTGAGTGACTAAATAATGCAAGTGAGATTTCTCTGTTATCTGTTCTCTACTTCACTACAGGCGCTCTTTCCTTTTGCTTCCTTCATGCCCTCCTTTTCCACTTTGCTGTGTTTGTTCTTCCCTTGCATCAGAATGGCTCCAGTGTCTCTCTTCTGTGCATGTGTGTGTTTGTGTGTGTGTGTGTGTGCGTGTGTGTGTGTGTGTGTGCGTGGGTGTATATGTGTGTGTGTATAAACGGAGCTTCCATCAGTGCAAATCCCCCAATTCGGTTATCTAATCTCATCTAAATACGAATGACTGGAGGCTGATTGCCACACACACACACATGTATCAAGCGCAGTGATGAGAACACACAAGCAGACACACACGGTTTCCGTGTTGGGTCTGGAAACTAATGAGGGCAAGGAGAGAAACTGGGACCATTGTAATTACTGAGGGTGGCCGGCGGGAGATGAATAGCTCGACACACACACCTGTACACAAACTAAATCAAAGTTGACACAGCGACCATAGGGTGGGGGTGAAAGAATGTTGTTGGCACAAAAGGAGGGATGCAAAATGAAGGAGCATTTCCGTCATTTACAATGCCTTGCTCTAATTCACTCTGTTTATTCTGGCAGCTATCTCATTTCAGTGTAGTTTTGATTCAGATCAAAGCTCAGTTGAGATCTAATTTGTTGTTTCCCTCCTGTTGCAAAAAAAGTGCCTCTGAAATCGCACCGCCTTTGTCGTAGCATCAAAGAATTAGCTGCAAGTGTGTTTTGCTTTTTATTTGGCTTTTTTTTTTAAAGAAGCACCTTTGTTATCAAAGCTAAATTAGAATCTTATTGGTTTTCCCTTTTACTTTTGTAACAGTAGTTGACTTCTTTTTCCACTTAAAATGCAAAAAAAAAAAAAAAGATCTTTCATGTGAACACATGTATAGCCCAAGTTGTTTGAATCTGTAACAGAATGTCTGTCTACATTATTTCATAAGTGTGAAATCAAGAATATGTTTTAGCCACCATATGGTAAGTAAAAGTGGTTACTTAAAGGCATTTTTTGGGGGGGGTGCTTCATAAAAAATTTACATGTATTTACATAAAAACACAAATTTTAGCCAATAAAAGGTTCATTAAATGACTTAATTATTGTGAATTGTGACCCCCCCAAAAAAATCAAGATACAAGCAATATATGGTGGCAGTACTTTAGAACAATCACCAGTTTGGCAGAATAAAGAATAATAATGAATAATTCTTCAAAGAAGAGGCTGCAACCTTTATTGACAGTCTTATTCCTAACGCACATGCAAAATACCATAGAGAAGCTCAAAAAGCAGATTTGAATACGCACAATGTAGATATGTAACAACACTTCTAGGCATGCATTCTTTATCCTCTGCAGAGATAAAGTAATATTACTGCAGCTTGGAGTTTTGACCAGCAACATATATACGTATAGCCATATGTCCCAGGATGCGCACACCAAAAGGAGATGCACAATGCCAATTGAAGTGAAATTTACCAATGTGGCAAAAAAAAGTGTTTGTTTTCATTATGTCATAACTGTCATTTTTGTCAAATATACAGTAGTTTACAGTTGAAATTATTGAACTATTTTACTGATTTTCAAAAGTAGAATGTGCCCCACAAAGGTTTGCCATGCATGTTGCGGTGCCAAACAATTTGAGCCAAAATGCTTGATGCTGTTTCGGGGAATACACAGGAGATTGTTTCTTCCAGCCACATGTTCCAATCTCATCTCATGTTCTCATGGTCGAGGTGATCAACACATCGCTGCTTATAAATCTTTTTCCCAGCTGACGTGGGTCCCTCTCAGGCTCGGCTGCTCCGGCATCTCATTCGCCCTCCACTCGGATGCGAGCCAGAGCCGAGTAAATGCTTTGCACTCAGCCGTGTCGTCGTAAACGTGCCTTGATGGAGCGGGAGATGCTCCGCTTCAACCTGTTTAAGGGCTGTTTCGACACATGCGTCTTCAAGGACAGACCCCTTTTATTAGGATGTCATATTCAAGCACTGTAAAATCCGATTCCAAAATTAAAGCTATGTGGTATATTTTGGAATAAGGAAAAGTCATTTTATCTCTTTTTTCCAGAAAAAAAAGTCATTTTCATAGCCAGTCGCATTAATTAACATGTTTTTTTTAAATGTGTAGTCTTATGAAAATAACATTGTATTTTTTTAGAGAAAAGTGTCTGGAATGTTCAAGACGATAATCTGCGTCTAAAGTCGGTTAATTTTGAGGAAAATCATGACGTAAAAAGATGCAGGTGAATTTTTCGCGTCTTTGTGAAACTGAATTTGTCACTTTCTTCAAATATAAAAATGTGTTTTTAAAGTTCTATTTTGAGGAGATTATCATTAATGGTTATTATCATTTTTTTCATTAAGATTTTTTCTTTTTGAGGAAATGTGTAATTTTGCTATTAACGATTACATTTCTTTTAATTTTAAACAAAGTTGGAAAAGCTTTAATTATCAAAATATTTTGATAATGATTTTGAAAAAATATATATTTTTTGGGCTGGGGGGGACAAAAACCTAAAATGAGTAGGTAATAAAAACATTTATTTAAAATAAAATTTCAGTCTGATAAGAATCAAGTTAAGTTTTTTTTCTATTAAAATGTGGTAATTGTGAGAATACACGTTCATTTTTTTTCTTGCAAAAAAAAAGCATTTAGATTAGGCGTTTAGATTAAAATGTTTATTTTTGCAGAAAAAGTAATCTGTTTGAGAAAGTGTTATCTTTTATTTTATGTATTTATTTTTACAAGAAAGGAACTGGAATTGCAATGGCATTCATTTTATGATACTGTATAGATGAGCACGTGGTCTCGTATAACTGAGGACTACATTTTGACTCTATTGATAAACTAATGCCTTGATGGATTACTTCCAGTCGTTTAGTTGATTTCTACAATACAAAGTGTCAATCCATTGTCACCCTCGTCCGACTGAGAGTATCTTCTCATCTTGAACACGCATGAAATTATTTGCGCTTGCCAAGCATATCCGACTTCAGGAGTCTAATGGTTGGAACCACGCACGCTTCCAACAGCCACTCAATCCGTTCCCACAGTCTCCCTAATGAGGACGAGGAGGACAAGGAAGACGTGTCCCTCTGTAGCCGCTTCACGCTCAGCCGGTTACATAACGCCGGCAGTGATGTCTCCCTTTTCAGGACAACCTCGCTCTCATTTGTCGTTAATTGTATTCGACTCCAATCAGCTTCAAACGCTACTAATGTCTTGGTGTTTATGTCGCTGGCTGACCTTTTCTTTCCTCCTTTTATTCCGCTCTCTCTCCTCTGTCTTTGGCTGAAGCAGCCCGTGGTCCTTCCAGTGGGAAATTGCCTGACTTAATCCACCTCTTAATACCATCAGGATCAACTTGCGGTTATAGAAACCTTTAATATTACACTAAAACACAATATAAAAGCCACGTACATCATCTGGAGCAGCCCCCAATCAGTGGTTGTGTAATAAAATCACAAAAGTAATTTTCGAAAATGAAATAAAATGCATCATACTCATGAGAGTCATCCATTGGCAATACATTTTTCTTGGAACAAATATTAGAATTTAGATTGGTAGCAGAGAAGGCCTTGCTAACGCAAACCACTCGCTGCTGCCCGTTTTGTTATTCGGCACGAACGCTCGGCCCTAAATCCTCACAGGTCTCGTCTCACGTCAGTCTAATCCCGCTTTCCAACCACTCGCATTTTCTCTTCACACTCGCCATCAAGACCTTGTCATCAGATCTATGTGACCACCATATTAAATTGCACTTTTGCTCTTTTTTGGGGTCACCACACAAACACAAGTGGGTTAAATCATCAAAAAATGTCTGTGCCACGTGGAATGTGTTTAGTATAAAGTGGCAGTTCAAATATGTCTTATCTCTGCACCGGCTTGGCCAGGAATGAGTGCAGTGAGCTAGCAGGAAAAAAATGTCTGTATCAAAATGAGGCAATTATGAGAGTGTCGAGCTGTCAGGGTGTTCACATAATGGGTGCTGTGTTATGATAGCTTCTCTCTGATATCGTTTGGCGGCTTAATAATGGAAGACTCTCAAGGGGTGCTACTCATCGACCCACAAACGATCCAAGTAGATGGTGGCTAGATGAGTTATTGCAAAGCAAAAATAAAAGACTCACTTCCTCCTCATTTTTCTTAATGAATCTGGTGTGCAGTCTAGAGGTTTTAAACTCTGCAATAGTGAGACATTTATGGAACTACTTGAAAGACACACACAGTTTTTTTTTTTTTTCAGCAAGACTTCAATTTAATGAGGTGAACTTACGCCTCAATGATCGCCTGATGGCATTTGTGTCGATATTTAGCCGCTCGGACCTTTAAAACAATGTAGGACAAAATATTAACTGTGGTCTGTGGGCACTGGAAGCTGTACAACACAACCAGCGACCATAAGTGAGCAAATAGAAACAGGCTTGGAGATTGGTGAGTGAGTTTGCATATCCGGTAAGTGTTCTTACTTGTTTACAGCTATTGAACTGTGAACCAAGATAGTAAAAGCATTTAGCATTAGCATTTAGCTTAGCAGCTAAGCTAAAACTTTTGTGAATGCTATTAGCTTAGATTCTAGGCTAAAACGTTTGTGAATGCTAAGCCTTAGCACAGCCAACGTCTGGTTAGCTCGTGACGTTCCAAGATTTCCTCTTCTGTCAGAGGAGAAGGCGGAGCACCTCCTCTTCTTCGTTGGTGCCATGGCGCTAAGGAAGCAGCTTTGTTCGACTATCCCGCTGTTAAACCCCTATGACAAACGCAATGAAAAGCGTCATTTCACCTTCGGTGTGAATGTAGCATTACAGGGGCCCCCTGTTGACGTCTTCTTCAGCCAAGTTTTAGTGAAAAAAGAAAAAAACAGGCTGACCCACTTCTCTGACTGTCAATCAATTTCCAAACAAATGGAGCATTCACACTGGTGCTGAAACACAATAACAGCCCGTGCATGAGGCTCCATCAGAGTCACACATAGACGTGCCATCCAGCAGGGAAGTGATTGACACTTGGGAGTCGACGAGCCAGAAAGAGGCTGATGGCTAGAACTGGCGGCCACAGTGCATTGTGGGTAAAAGTAACAATAATGGCTCATTATGTCCAAAGGTAGCTGAAGCCAAGTTGTGATGAATGAGCATTGTAGTGGCCATTAGTGAACAAGCATGGATGTGAATATAACTATTGTTGCAGTGATGGTTTTTTACGTTGAAGAAACGCAGATGCATCAGTCAGACTACACAATAGCAAAAAGCTATATTGAAATAAAATGTGCATTTTGTGTTTTACGATGAATCAACATTGTGCAAACATGGCGATTATCTCAAACTGGGAACATCTTAAGCTCTTTTTGGCACTGTCGATTGGTTATTCATAAGAAGAACAGACCACATAGGGCCTGTCGACTTGTGAAAAAATATGAAGCTGACATACCGGTAATTTAGACATATGGGGTTCCCACCAGACGTTGAAGATATACATATTTACTCTTGTACATTTCTTTTATTTAATAGAACACTGTCAGGAAAAAAAGGTGCTAAATTTGTACCTTCATGGGGAAAGTCAACCTCAATTACAGCTCACCTGTTTTCTGAAGCTGAGCCATGCTTGTTACCTTAGCCCTGAACAACTGTGATGACATTTTCAGTTGACGGCAAGTAGCAAAATGGCTGCCCCCCTGAGATGGGCAAAAGCAGGTGTATTTTACTGCTTAATTCATTCCACAAAAGCAATATTAATCGGAATGCCATGTTTGGAGTAGTAGGGGAACATAGAACTTTTTAGTGTAAAGAAAAAATTTGGGTTGACTTCCTCTTTGAGGGTCTAATGGCTTGTCACTGGGGCAGCACCCTCAAGGGTAAGAGTATGCCAATTGTGCCCCTTTAAACAGGGTACATGGAACCTCTGTCTAAGTCAGTGTTTCTCAAATAGTGGGGCGCATTTGACCTTGGGGAACATGCTTTTTTATTTTTTTTAGTCCTAAAATAACGTGCAGTTGCACATCCACTACGTTAGGGGGCAGTGGCACTCTCATTGGCAGAGTTTGCGCAGGGAGCATTCTTAGGGAGGAAATATGACGAGCGTATGTAGCACTTGGCTTCAATGTGACTGCGGGCACACGCACGCGTGTTTGTGTTTGTGCATGCATGCAATGAATGTTGAGTAGCTCGTTGTCAAAATGGTGTTTGCTCTCCTGAGTTTCTCACAAGATAATGAGACAACTAGATCCAGGCTGGATGGAAACACAGAGAAATAGGCCTGGGGGGAAAAAAGGATAAAATATAAAGATGACAAAAATGTATCTTTTTTGTCATTGTACAACAATGTACAACAAAATTAAGGCGCACATGTAGTAGTAGTGAAACAAGTCTCCACGTAATTTGAGTACTGTACAGGTACCTTGATTAATAAATAAATAAATAATGACAACACACACGCGCACACACGTCGTGTTTCTATCACATTATACTGTTTGAAAAGCTTCCGTCAACCAGATCAACTTGAGGTTTCTTTACAACGTGCAGTGCATCCATCCATCCATCCATTTTCCGAACCGCTTGATCCTCACTAGGGTCGCGGGGGGTGCTGGAGCCTATCCCAGCCATCTCCGGGCAGTAGGCGGGGGACACCCTGAATCAGTTGCCAGCCAATCGCAGGGCACACAGAGACGAACAACCATCCACGCCCACACTCACACCTAGGGACAATTTAGAGCATCCAATCAGCCTGCCATGCATGTTTTTGGAATGTGGGAGGAAACCGGAGCACCCGGAGAAAACCCACGCAGGCCCGGGGAGAACATGCAAACTCCACACAGGGAGGCCGGAGCTGGAATCGAACCCGGTACCTCTGCACTGTGAAGCCAACGTGCTAACCACTGGACTACCGGGCCGCCCCGTGCAGTGCATCTTACCGACAATTCCTCTTCTTGCATGAGGTCACAATACTGCTACCAACTGATACTGTCTTTCCACTGCAAGGAAACCAATGTGAACTGATGTTGGCTGGATGTTATGAAGTGTGCTGCCGCCATCTCGTGGTGGGGGTCTGAATCCCATGTCCCAGACTATCGAGACTAGACTTTTTTGGGTGGAACGTTCCCAGGAATGCTCTGAAAATACCCAATGGGTTAAAGTGCAGTGTACTGAATTTTAAATATGAAACGGCAAGTCATTGAATGCTCACACAATTGATTTGACAATAATAAACATATGGCAGCTGGAGGCTTGCTTGCTTGTTGCTTGCTTTGCTGCACAGTCTTTAGTTAATGGAAGTGAAGTAGCTCTTCCTTAGATTGCATCTGTCAAACTGCCTGAAAAGCACTTTTCTCTCTCACAGAAAGTGTCTCGCTCGGTCTCCATGGCGACTCACAACACGCGTGCGTGTGCGTGTGCCTGTACGTGTGCGTGTACGTGTGGGTGTGCCGTGAATGTTGAGTAGCTCGTTGTCAAAATGGTGTTTGCTCTCCTGAGTTTCTCACAATTGAATATTTGACTATTTAAAATTATAGTTTCAAGATCTGTGTGTGTGTGTGTGTGTGTGTGTGTGTGTGTGCGTGTGCGTGTGCGTGTGTGTCGTCAAAGCAATTATGTAGGCCCTCAGCTCTGTCTCCTCCAGTTGATTAATGAAGGTTTGCTCTCTTTTTCGCTTTCTCAAAAACAACCCTCTCATCTCTCCACCATTGATTGATTTGCTCCTCAGGATCTCTGCCCCTGTCGGCATGGCAACAGACAGCGCCCCGTGCTCCCATCAACAGCCTCACATTTTTGTCATTCAGCACTGGTTCACATGATTCATTGTTGTATTTTTTTTTGCAAGCTGAATTTCGAGTGGTCCTTCACTGGCAACATTTTGTCACGCGTCAATTCACTCTCAATGAAACATTTTTAGTCATGCTCATGAAACTTCAAAAGGGCCTCTCTGTTTGCTGCCCAAATGAGTCATGAGTCTCTTTTATTTAGCCAAATACTTGCCTCTTTAAATTTCTTTGCTATTTATGAAAAGAATGGATGGCACTTGCACGTTTCACCTCTGTAATGGTTGTTAACAAATTCCTCACTCCATGGTTGAAAAGCGTTTTTTAATTGACATGATGATTTTCGTTGTTTCTGTCTTAAAGGTCGACTAGTGTCTTTGCCCGCAGCCTTCCTTCGTGTGTCATCCAGGGAGTGCCACCATGTTTCGCCTGGCCTCATCCGCCCCCCTCCCCCTCCTCCTCCTCTTCCCCATCCTCTTCCTCTCCTCGGTGCCACTCTGCCAGTCCGAGTCCCAGCGTGGGACGGCGGTCTCAGCCTCCATTCTGCCCTCTTCCTTGCCTTCCGCGGGGTCATATGGAAACAGCAGTGTGCCGGCCGTGGGCAAGTGTGACACTGTGACGGTGTGCAAGCCGGGCATCCTGCTGCCTGTCTGGAGGCCCAACAGGCCAGGCATCGGGGCGCAGATCGCCCGGGCAGTGGTTTACTTTGTGTCCCTCATGTACATGTTCCTGGGTGTCTCCATCATCGCCGACCGCTTCATGGCGTCCATCGAGGTTATTACATCACAGGTGAGGTCATCGTTCCACACTTTATCGTACACTCACTGCTTGAAATCGGGCCATTTTGACCATCAGTTCATCTAAATGTGCCAACCCCACCCCCACCACCCACAAAAGCATTGAGCATAGTAGCAAAGTTAGACGACTCTCTTTAACGGGCCCTAGAATTTTGGGAAAAGCTCCCAACGTGAGTTTCACTTGCAAAATGGAATCTGGTAGACATTTGTATCACAAGTCTACTCGCCAAAAAGTCTCAGGAAGTCATGCCTTTAAACACAAGAGAAGTCGAAAATCTTAGTTTGATGCAATGTTCTATTTATGGGCCTGTAAATCTTGAGTACACCCACAGAGTGTCAAGGAGCCATGCTCGAAAAAACACAGGAAGTCGAACTTTTTGGTCTGAAATTTTGCAAAAGATTTTGAATTTTTTTTAATTTTGATGGAGCAGAACTTTTGTTGTTTGCTTCAAACTGTTTTTTGGTGAATAGGGTATTTATTATACAAAGTACATGCATTGAGAAATGGATAATGAAAATATATTTAAGAGCATTTATGGACAGGTTTTGTCAATATTTAAAATAGCATTTTTTGTCATATGGTTAGAAAATGCGTTGTTCCATGTGAGCCCACAGGAGTATTGATGAGAAATTGCGCCCCCCCCCCCTTGCACCCTTTAAGTTGCCCATCCCTGGTCTAGGATACTGTATCATCAAAGCCACCATGCAACACACAATTCATAATCACGCATAAAGCTTCATACTTTTTTTTTTTATAAGACAGAGGAGAGATTGTATCATACTAAGACAGCCTAACATGGAAGCCGCTGCCTCGCTAATAAGTCGAGCCAACCTGCACTCACAAAATGCACTTGTTTGTGGTTCCTTGTTACACAATGTTCAAAAATAACCTTGGGCAATGAGCCACAATGCTGCTGGGATCCGTTTTGAGCACCTACTTAAATTGCCAAATAGAGTTCACAAACATCATTTATTATTCATTTTTATTGTGTGTGTGTTTTAGTCTTGTCAGCAGGACTACGCTACAAGCAGGAACTAAACAGGAACTTCTAAGATTCATTGGTCGTGTTTATTTTTAAGATACAGAATATCCCACCATGAGCGTGAGTGTTTGAATGTGTATGGGATTGTGTGTATTTGTGAGGTCACATACTGATGATCTAATTTATCCCAAAGATGTTCTATCATGTTGAGGTCAGGAATTTGCGCAGGCCGGTTAAAGGTCATCCTCACTAGGGGTCGAAGGGAGATCGCTCAGATTAATAGCATTTCAATTCATTTAAATTAGCACTATGGATTTAATATCATATACAGTATACAGGTGCCACTGTATATGCCATTTAATTACTGCTCATGTACGTCTAGTTGGATTCAATCTGCATTTCCCTGCCTTTTACATGTGACATGATGAATCAAAATTACATTGAATTTTATCTAAACTGTGTGTGTGTGTGTGTGTGTGTGTGTGTGTGTGTGTGTGTGTGTGTGTGTGTGTGTGTGTGTGTGTGTGTGTGTGTTTGGCTAACAGGAGAAGGAGGTGACCATCACCATGCCAAACGGAGAAACATCAGTGGCAACAGTTCGGATCTGGAACGAAACAGTGTCAAATCTGACCCTAATGGCGCTGGGCTCCAGTGCACCGGAGATTCTGCTGTCAGTCATAGAGGTACTAAAACACACACGCACGCACACACAAACAAGTTAAAGGTAGACTTTTTTTTCCTCCACTGTGTTACATTCTCAGACAGGTATTGTATATGACTGTTAAAAAAAATATATATATTTTTCACTTAAGTTCATATCAGTCTCTACATTTTTACTTTCACCAACCCAAAAATGGTCTCAGCTTCCAAAAGCAGGTGAGCTGTGATTGGTCGTTACCTGAGCCCTGAGCAACTGTCATGAATTTTCAGCTGACAGAAAGTGGCAAAATGGTCGCCCCCGGGAGATTGCTAAAAACGGGTGGCTTTTGTGCCTTCACGCTTATTCCACAAACGCAATAAGATAAGATAAGATAAGATATCCTTTATTAGTCCCACACTGGGGAAATTTACAGCCTCCAGCAGCAAGAATGTAGCCAGAAAGAAGAAGAAAAAACAAACAAACACCGTCCAATTAAGTGCAATATAAATACAAAATGGATAAATCGCAGTGCTATTTACAGTTGTTTTCCACATCATTCAATTATTAAATATTATTGTTTGAATGATTAGTGAATGCGCATAAAACATATTGTAAAGAAAATGTTTGTGTTGACTTCCCCTTTAAGTACAGTAGTTAAATCACTACATGGAGTTTTACCAGATCCCCCCCCCCCCTCCCCCCCCCACACACAGGTCACTGCACTTTGAGTGACTACTTTTGCTACTCATTTGCCAATAATCATCCTTTTTGTCACCATCTCTGCAGGTGTGCGGTCACAAATTCGAGGCGGGCGAGTTGGGACCAGGCACCATCGTGGGCAGTGCCGCCTTCAACATGTTTGTGATCATTGGCATTTGCGTGTGGACCATCCCCCAGGGCCAGGTGCGCAAGATCAAACACCTGCGGGTCTTCTTCATCACCGCCTTCTGGAGCATCTTCGCCTACATCTGGCTCTACCTCATCCTGTCCGTCATGTCGCCTGGCGTGGTCGAGGTGAATTGGGCCGGGGCGCCTTTATGGTTTGAGCATTTATTTAGTACCGTATTTTCCACACTAAAAGGCGCACTGGATTATGAGACGCACCTTCAATGAATGGTCTACTTTGTAATTTTTTTCATATATTGGACGCACCGCATTATAAGACGCAATCTACAATGCATCCACTAGATGGAGCTATCCTTAAGGAAATGACAACAGAACGATCAGATGTCAGTCAAACGTAATTAATAATGAAGCGACACAGTTCACTTAACCAACAGCAAGTTATAACATTGACTCGTTAACGTTGACCTCTCCTGCCGCTGCTCTATCTCTGTGTTCAACTGCGTAACCCGATCGCCTTAAGTTTGAACTCTGCGTTGTAAGCATGTCTTGAGCAAGGAGCCATTTTGGGGGTCGACATACTCCCGTAATAACCATACACAAGGCTTATCGGATTTTAAGGCGCTGTGAGATTTTAAGAAAATGGAAGGCTTTTAGGTGCGCCTTTTAGTGCGGAAAATAAGATATCCTTGATATCTAGCTTAAAGTCCATGGTACTAATACGCAATTTGCCCTCACTAAAAAGACAATTCAGCCAGTCATTGAATGACTGTTTTACTACTACGGTGAACTGGAGTTTTTTCATCTTGCACTTTGTTAATAGTTACAGTGGCACGAAGATGTCAACTAGTGCACAGTTTTGCCTCACTCGTAACATGTAATAGTTGTCCTGTTAGTGTGCAGAATTGTCCGACAGTTGTGTGGGGGGGGGGGGGGGGGGGGACTGTTCTGGTAAGACAGTCATCTTCTGCGCTGAATTGCCTTATTAGTGAGGACAAAGAGCATACTAGTGCACGGACCTTTAGCTGGATATCAAGGATATCAAATAAATGCTTTTTTTGTTTTTTGTGTTGATTTACAAGTGAGGTTAAATTGCGTTCCAGTAAACCAAAAGTGGCACTAGTAGTGGAAAACACATTGCTAGACACAAATACAACCCTCCGTGTAATAACACCAGCTCCTGTAAACCAAGCTTTGGCACTTTCATCAGCAAATTTCAAATAACTTTCACACCCCATCAATTTCTGCTAATCAAATGCAAACATTCCTGAAACTTGCTCTCAGTCAAACATTGACACACCACTTCCAGTTAAACACAGGTTGCTTTCTGATTTAGATGTGAAGAGTTTAGTCTTATTAATCAACACAGTCACACAAGTGTGTTAACGGTTGAACCCGAACATCATTTCCTGTGTCTCAGGTGTGGGAGGCCTTGGTGACCCTCCTGTACTTCCCAGTGTGCGTCATCCTGGCCTGGATCGCCGATCGGCGCCTGCTCTTCTACAAATACATGGGCAAGCGCTACCGTGCCGACAAACGCCACGGCATCGTTGTGGAGATGGAAGGAGACCTGACACCCAATAAGGGTGGCATGGAGATGATCGCGGATGGCAAGTTCCCGCCACGTGGGGCTGCCGTAGTCCCTGCCGAGAATTGCAGCGGAGATGGTGCAGCGGCGAATAACGTGGGTGCGGCGATGGCCCGGTCCACGTCCACGGGCGCTGGGAGCACACTGCCCAACTCCAACAGCGCCTTGGTCAATATGGAGACCAGTCGGGAGCTGGATGAGAGCCGAAAGGAGGTGGGAAGCCTACATCACAGAACACATACTGATCGTTGAATACTCGTCTCCTTGGCTGTGTAGGGAGTCCTACACAAAAATTGGTGAATTTTAATGTATTATTTTTAGTTTTCAAATTCAAAATGAACTTTTGTTTCACACTGATTTCAGATTCACAATTTAGCTCACAATGATCTGGCTTGTTTTTGTTTTGTTTTTTTACATTTTTACAGCCAAATGTTTCCCTTGCACTTTACCCACTCCTATGTTAAGAGGTGAAAAATTGGTACATACAGTATTTACCGTGGGCGGGCCGGTAGTCCAGTGGTTAGCACGTCGACTTCACAGTGAAGAGGTACCGGGTTCAATTCCAGCTCCGGTCTCCCTGTGT
The DNA here is from genome assembly GCF_054856545.1 of Hippocampus guttulatus. Taxonomy (NCBI): domain Eukaryota; kingdom Metazoa; phylum Chordata; class Actinopteri; order Syngnathiformes; family Syngnathidae; genus Hippocampus; species Hippocampus guttulatus. Next base: position 8,990,164 of record NC_141272.1, on the reverse strand, counting down.
GGAGTTTGCATGTTCTCCCCGGGCCTGCGTGGGTTTCCTCCGGGTACTCCGGTTTCCTCCCACATTCCAAAAACATGCATGGTAGGCTAATTGGTCACTCTAAATTGTCCCTAGGTATGAGTGTGGGCATGGATGGTTGTTTGTCTCTGTGTGCCCTGCGATTGGCTGGCAACCAATTCAGGGTGTCCCCTGCCCACTGCCCGAAGCCAGCTGGGATAGGCTCCAGCTCCCCCCGTGACCCTCGTGAGGATAATGCGGTTCGGAAGATGAATGAATGAATGATGAGTATTTACCGTGCTTTAAACAGATCAGCAAAAGAATCTAATATGCTTGTTTTAAACGCCCCCTCAAGGTCATTCGTATCCTGAAGGAGCTGAAGCAGAAGTATCCTGACAAAGAGCTGGATCAGCTGATGGAGCTGGCTAACTACTACGCCCTGCTGCACCAGCAGAAGAGCCGAGCTTTCTACCGCATACAGGTAACACTCCAATAACCTGTGCCCAGAGCCTGTCTCAAGCATTAGTCATCGAAAGCATCTGTTTTAGGGTCCCACTCCCACTAGGACCCCTTCACCCTGTGAAAATAGCACGAAAAGTTTATCCTTTTCGTGCTATTTTTTTTTTCATGTGTAAAATATGTGCCTTGGCTCAATAAATGTTTAGAAGCACTCGTCTATATATATATATATATATATATGACAGTGACACCAAATACATGTTTAATCATCTCGTCGTATTATTACATGTAACAAATTGAAGTATTACTAGTTTTGAAATTACTCAAGTCAACTCTTTGTTTTTTTTTCAATTGAGTGAGTGTAAACAGGGTAACAAAATATTTGCAAAATGTCAGAATTATTTATTGCACATGACAACATGATATTTGGGTATAGATTTGAGCATGGATCATGGAAATTGGCACAAATGATTTGCTGTGGCGGGCCGCATAAAATGACGTGGCGGCCCAGATCTGGCCCCCGGGCCTTGCGTTTAACAGTCGTGGAATGGGTGTTGGAATGATTTTTCATCATTATTATTGGCAGAAATCAAAGGCCTCCAAAATCTAATCTTACCATGGAGGTGTGGTCTGTCTCTGGCTGTACCCCCACCACAATCATCTTCCTTTTATCCTCTCTGTTCCCTCAAGGCAACGCGTATGATGATCGGAGCTGGTAACGTCCTGAAGAAGCATGCCGCCGACCACGCTCGCCGTGCTGCGGCCACCGAAGAGGAGGTGCCGGAAGATGATGACGACCTGGCCATGTGCAGCCGCATCTCCTTTGAAAGTGCTCACAGCCAGTGCATGGAGAACTGTGGGATCCTTACACTGGCTGTCATATGCCAAGGTAGGGAAACGAAAACTAGGGCTGCGGCTTTAAACTGTGTTTTCATTCTGGTATCATAAATTATCCATTTGTTTTCTGAAGCACTTTCAAGGTATACCCTCGACTGGTCCCCAGTCGATGTTGGGCCAGGAATTAATTAATGGGACCCCAGGGGCCCCTAACTTAAAAACTTTAGGAGCAGATGCAGAAAATTAAAGGGCATCCCACTATGAATTCCCCTGCAAAGCAAATTTTAACATTTCCTCTCATTCACACAGTTTTACGAACATTCAGCCACTCTTTACAACAGCAGAATTTCCTGCGTTTTCCGCCTCAACCGTTATGTGGAACCTGTTGATTCATGCGGTATCGCCACGACTCGCCTCATTTCATACATTAGCGGCTCACCACAGTGGTCATTCGCTTCCATGGTCTCGCACACAATGCGACACACCTTCTTCTTTTGTGTTTGGATACTGACTGCTTCTTTGGCATTTTGTCAGTTAGCGAACTAGCTTGTTTGTGCATTTCAGACAACAACTGGGCTGAAGAGTGGGACAGCGGCTTGTCAGCGGCAATAAATATTTAAAAATAATAAATAGTGAGTAGATGGAAAATACTGTCTCTAATTTTAGGGGCAAAGTGTGACATTTAGTGCTGGTCTGTAGCCCTGTGTTGGTAACCAACAGAGTAGTTGCCAGTCAATATCAGAGCACATATGGACAAAAAGTGGGACTGGTTGTCAGTCAATGTCACTGCACATGTAGACTGACAATGGACCGGTCGGCAGTTAATGTCAGAGCAAATATAGACAAAGAAGGGACAAATGATAGACTAGTCATTAGTCAATGATGGGCCCATGCAACACAGTTCAAGAAAGGACTGCCATTGGACTTAAAAGTTGGGTTTCTGTTAGTCAAAACTGAGGCAAATTTCTTGGTGAAAATCCAACATAGATTTTACCCGATGGAAATGTCACATTCCTGACTGAATTTCCAATCCGGCGCTTTCAGGGGGCCTGGGTGAGAACACCTTCTACGTAGACTACAGGACCGAAGATGGCTCAGCCAACGCCGGCTCTGATTACGAGTACAGTGAAGGAACACTGGTGTTCAAACCCGGAGAGACTCGCAAGGAAATTAAGGCAAGAAAAGACAATAATTGCTTTCTCCGTAGGCAACCGCTTTGACATTTTCATTCTCTAGGTCGGCATCATCGACGACGACATCTTTGAGGAGGATGAGCACTTTTTCGTGCGGCTGCTCAACCTGCGGGTGGGGGACGCTGAGGGCATGTTTGAAAGCGATGAAGCGGGCGCCGTGCCCAAGGGCCAGCTGGTGGAGCCCCTGGTGGCCACCGTGACCATTCTGGATGACGACCACGCAGGCATCTTCACTTTCGGCGAGCGCATGATGCGCATCAGCGAGAGCATGGGCACCATGGAAGTGACGGTGGTGCGAAACTCGGGCGCCCGCGGCACTGTCATCCTGCCGTATCACACTGAGTCGGGCACCGCCAAGGCGGGCGAGGACTACGAGGAAGCACAGGGCGAGCTGGAGTTCACCAATGACCAGACAACGTGAGCTCAGGCCATGAATGCCCATTTTGTTTTTTATGTGACAGATTATGCAACAACTAGCAACTTCTTTTTCCAAAGAGCATCACACAAAACAAATTTAGGCTAACGATCGAATCTGTGCATGCATGCGTCCATGTGCGCATGTATGTTTTCACATGTGCAGTCAAACGCTCCACGTGAGGATAATCGATGATGAAGAATACGAAAAACATGAAAACTTCTTTATTGTCTTGGAGGAGCCACGCTGGCTGAAAAGAGGAATTTCAGGTAAGCATTCACTCTGTCTCAGCGATCACACACTAAGTAGATCATATTCACTTCACACGCCAAGCACACGCCACATTTACCAAACATGCTTCGATCACTAATGCCTTGGACATTCACACATACAAAATTGTCAGGCTGGCACATACACCCAACACCCCAAGCATCCAAAAGTTGATCACATACATTGAATATCATAAGCAAAGCACATAACTGTAGAACCGACACGCTAAGCACATGAACCCCGCATGTTGACCACATACTGTGCATATCCAATATGTTCGTTCAGTAGATGCACCCAGCACATTAAGCACATTCACCCCAACATACACATTCACAGCCACGAAATAAATGATGACGTGTGTTGCGAATACATCAGTTTACATGTATAACCTCTTGTTGTCAATAACTCTCCTTGCTCCCTTTGTGTTTATCACAGCGCTGCTACTCAGCCAAGGTAAGATGGCTTCTGTCTTATGCTTTTCGTTATGTTGCTTGTGCCCTCACCTTGTCACTCACTCGGAACTACTTGCAGGCCAAAATAGGTCATATTGTTAACTCGGCGCTTGGGATCAAAAGTGACAGAGTCAATTTGTACCCAACGCATTGGGTTGAGGATTTGACCCAGTAAAAGATTTTGATCCAACAAGGGGTAAAAACTACCCATAGTGATGGGTTACCTGGTTATCGGGAAAGCTGTAGTTAAAAATGAAACTTTTTATAATGAACAATTTCTAAGAAGAAGATGAAGCAACTTTCCCGAGTCAGGGGCCACCACAGCAAGTCACTCGCATGATATGTTGGTCATAGTTGTTACACCGGTTGCCCAACTAGCCACCACCAACATTTGCTAAAAATGTTACATTCGATTCCCTTCAACTTCAGGTCACACCAAAACTGTCAAACATGATGACCAGCTTCAACCTAATCTAGGTCAAAATAAGTAACCTAACCTTGTAAGCCACCTGATGAAAACCTACAGCTACCCAGCAAGGGCGTCAGTTCAACAGCCCAGCAGTTTTTAGAGTGCAGGGGATAATGTCCTTAAAGAAAATAAATAAATCTGCGAATTGGCGACTTTGCGAATGCCGAACCGCAAATATGCGCCGGTTGACTCTACCACTTCATCATTATTATGATCACAGGCTTGCACCATGTGGAGAAAAACATGTCGACGGCAGCCTGCTGATGAGATCCTGCTGCTTGGCCTTTATCATCATAACGATGCAGGGCACCCGGCTGTTTTACACTGACTCGATCATAATTTAATTGAACATATCTGTGACAGCCTCGTGTGGCTTTAAATTCTCCTTTCAGAGGGGTCTGAGGGCCAGCTGAGTGCCGAGGAGGAGGAGGCCCGAAGGATTGCCGAGATGGGCAAGCCCATCCTGGGGGAGCACAGCCGGCTGGAAGTGGTCATCGAGGAGTCCTATGAGTTCAAGGTGCAGCATTCGCAAGACTTTTATTTGAATACTGTAAGATAAGATAAGACAAGATAAGAAACCCCTTATTTGTCTCACAATGGAGAAATTCCCAATTTACAGCAGCAAAATTACAAAAGGGAGAAAGTAGAAGACAAAAAGTTTATAAATAAATATACAATAGAATATGAATATCTATGTCAATTTCATACTTTTTGCATTCTAATAGAATTGCATGGGTGCCCATTACGTCGATCCTGATCTACCGGTAGATCTGAGACAGGTCCCAAGTAGATCGAAGAGTGTCGAGGAGAAAAAAAACAAACAACCATTTGTGTGTCTTTGTACATGTTAGTAATATATTTTTAGTGTTAATGTACGCTGCACCATAATCATCCTATTAGTCTCCTTTTCACAAAATAAATATTTAAAAAAATAAAATAAAGCAGGTAAATCTTGAATTTACGGTGGCGCGTGATGACGTCACCGGACGTTTTTTGCGCTCAGCAGTCTGCAATTGCAGCTTGTGATCAGAGCTGTTGCGCTCTATCTTTTATCGACATTACTCTCATTCAGAGTTTGCTTCATGTACAATTCACCGAGGGCACGGGCAAAGAATAGGAACCTAGGGTGGCCCAGGGAAGCACTTTAAAACGGTACGTGTGAGCTACGATGGTTAACAGGCTGCAAAAGTGCATCGCATGCCTCAGTTTCATGCTGTTTCTCATCATGGCGTGTGTACGTGTGTGTACGTGTACGTGTACGTGTACGTGTGCGTTTGTGTGTGCGTGTGTGTGTGTGTGTCGGTAAGGGTAGATCCCGTGAGGTTAGTTGACCGAAAAGTAGATCTTCGGTCCAAAATGTTTGGGCACCCCTGATTTATTGGTTCTGTCACTATAAATTGCTGGCATAGGTAGATGGACAAAGATGCATTATTTGTTATGAATAAATACATTTCCCGCGGCACACCATTAGAAATTTCAAGGCAAACTCCACACAGGGAGGCCGCAGCTGGAATTGAACCCGGTACCTCTGCACTGTGAGTTTGACGCGCTAACCTCTGGACCACAGGGCCGCCCGATACAATATTAGTTCAACCCCAATTACAGTTTGCGCCGTAATTTCTCTGGACTACAGTATCAAGACTCATGAGTATCACGACTTGCCTGTGGAAAAGTCTAAAAAGCATGTTATTTAATGAAATTATCAGTATTTATTATTTATAAGCATATTTTACGGACTACAAAATAAATATGTTTAATTTGTTTTGGTTTATAACTACAGAGCGCTGAAGGGAACGTAGTAGAAGCGGTCAGGATGTTTAATCTATGCACAACTTCTCAGACCGCCTGTTGTCGGTCGTTTCGCATCGATCGGTCACGCCTGCGTCCGCAGAGAAAGCGCCTGGGAAATTGCTGATGGAAAACCTCTGTGCAGCCTTCGTGGTGGTTAATGTCCATCTCGGCGTGTTAATGATGTATTGATGTCGCCAAAAAGCTCTCACCCCCAGAGCAATTCATCTCTGCACGAGTAAGTGGCGTTAATATTAGTCGGCAGCATGAAAAATTCAATCTTTATGCTTGAAACGTGTTCTTGGATGGCTCACATTCCTCCAGTTATTTGCGAAGAGCACTTATACCACTTAATGGACCAAAGTATTTGAACACACCTCTTCCAGGGCTCTACAAGTCTACATTACTTGTGGCCGGCTGGCCCGGGGCAACGCGACTGTGTTGGGCCACCAATAAAAATTCCATGAATAAATACGATGAAGTCAACACACAGTGATTCCATTCAATTTGGAATAAGGCTGAGACAAAGACAATCTATGGATGGATGGTTGCTAAATGATGAAAACTTCAGCATTAGTGGACAGGAAGAAAGGGTTTGTGGTCTTTCGCGTCTTGTTATTAACCTTCTTGCTTTGTTTTTGACAGAGCACGGTTGACAAGCTCATTAAGAAGACCAACTTGGCACTGGTCATTGGCACACACTCCTGGAGGGAGCAATTTGTGGAGGCTGTCACTGTGAGCGCAGGTATAGCAAAGGGAACCTGTTCATATTCCTTTATCCATTAGTAAATTGATATATGTTGGTCAAACTAGTATTAGTTGCTTCCATGTCGCCACCTAGTGGATAACACAAACTTCACTGAGCTACTGCGGCTCCTTCACTCTGTTTTAGGTGACGATGACGAGGAAGAAGGCCGCGAGGAGCATCTCCCCTCCTGCTATGACTATGTCATGCACTTCCTCACCGTCTTCTGGAAGGTTCTGTTCGCCTGCGTGCCACCTACCGAGTACTGGAACGGCTGGGCCTGCTTCATTGTTTCCATCAGCGTCATCGGCCTGCTCACTGCAGTCATCGGGGATCTGGCGTCGCACTTCGGCTGCACAGTGGGACTGCGAGACTCTGTGACCGCCGTCGTTTTTGTGGCCCTGGGAACATCCATTCCTGGTGAGTGAAGGAAAGTTGCATGCTTTGTCCTCCCCACTGGTCAGCTGATTCTGTCATCTTTGTTTTGGTCGTCCACTGTAGTGACTGATACACAACTTTGAAAACAAGCCTCATGCATGTAGATGAAAACTGCTTTTTAATAGCTGCCCGTTGTGTCCGCTGTATTGACTGATACACGACACTCCACCAAGGTTTGACTCCTTTGTCTCGTTTTCTCCGCAGACACGTTTGCCAGCAAAGTGGCCGCCATCCAGGACCAGCACGCAGATGCCTCAGTGGGCAACGTGACGGGGAGCAACGCCGTCAACGTCTTCCTGGGGATCGGCGTGGCCTGGTCGGTGGCCGCCATCTACTGGAAGATCGAGGGCAAAGAGTTCAAAGTGAAGCCGGGTTCACTGGCCTTCTCCGTCACGCTCTTCACCATCTTTGCGTTCATCTGTATGGGCGTGCTACTGTTCCGGCGCCGGCCCACCATCGGAGGCGAGCTGGGGGGGTCTCGACTATCCCGTATCCTCACAAGTCTACTGTTCCTGGGCCTGTGGTTCCTCTACATCCTTTTTTCCAGCCTGGAGGCCTACTGCCACATACCGGGTTTCTAAGATGGATAAACATTCAATACACATTTAAACACACTACAGGTCTTAAGCAAGGGTTCTCAAACCTCTTGGGTCCGTCGAGACTATTTCCAAGAAGCCCCTCATAATAATGTCACTTTCCAATTCAACGAACTGTAATTTTTGTATTTATTTATGTACCCCTAAATGTCGAGGACATATGTCGTTAGTTTTTTTTTTAAATGAGAAATAGGTTGCAATGACATGAAAATTAAGTTGCATTTTTTCCAGAACAATCTTCACAAGAACAAAGGCGGATTTTGTAGGGAAGAAAAATCGTAATCATACCTGAATAAAGTTGTATTTATTCAACAACCAGTTTAACCCGGGAAGAAAGTCAGTGATATTTTAAATAATTAAATAATTTGCAATTGAGTGAATTTCTAAAATATGCTAGTCTCGCAATATTACGCCCTTTTTCCCCCTCTAAAAGATGTTTGAATTGTCTGAATATTTCACTCACCACCAACAACTCCCCAAAAGAGATTTTTGGTGGAAAATGTGCATTTTACCCTGTAAAAAAAAAACTTTATTAATGCAGGTATGTATGATTTATGGTGACATATCGTAATCATATCGTAGCCTTTAAATAGCCCATAGCAAAGGTAAGGGGGAAGTTAATTCTTTTTATTTTTTTTACTGTTATGCAGTTATCTCCCAAAACACGTTTAAAAAAATAATACAATGCCGTCATTTATTGCAAATTATTTTTGCAGACTTTGATCTAGGGACCCCAGTTTGAGAACCACTGCCTCACACACAGACACACACACAAAAACATGTGACATGTATGCATGTATAAAGTGACAGTAAGAATCAGAGGGCAAAAGGAAGTGTTTGGAAGGCGAGAAAAGCTGGAGTGAATGTAGTGTGGATGCTAAGGAAGTTCTGATGGACAAAGATGGTTTGGCAGAGGGGAAGAAGAGTGGAATGTTTACAATGACTTTGCTTGTTAAGTGTTTACGCGGCTAATGGGCGGATCAGAATGAAGGCACTTGTAAATAGAGCCACACACATCCAGAGCGAGATGACCCCCACCCCCACCACCCCCGCCAGGTGGACTCCACGGGAGGAATCAAAGTGTCGCTCCGGGCTTTGCCGTTATCTTGCACGGTTTCCACAGTAACCACATCCACCCCAAGACATGGAGGGAGGGGATTTCTTCAGCATGTGTAGCCAGGTGTGGCATCATTACCTCATATGTGGAAGTTGAACTGTACTGTAAAAAGCCATACTTGCATTTGTGTGTTTACAGCCACCTTACCTGTGGATTCTAGAACAGTGTTTCTCAAAGCGTGAGCAGTCTCAAGAAGAATCTCACGTGGTCCATAGGTAACTTTTATCTCGCTCTGCTATAGCTAATTAGGTTTCTCATCTCCACCGTGACTGCCATGGCAATTGAAAAATGTCCACTGTGGCCTGAAGCAGAGCTGCCAGGAACGTGTAAACATAGTGAAGCGCTAATCCTGCCTTGATCCGTCCGTACCATAACTCAACCCTAACACTAAACCCCCAACCCAAGGGTTATAACATCACTTTACCTGAACCTTCACTCCTAATTCTAATCCTCTTATTTAAACCCTACCCGGCCCCGGGCCCTAAAGATATCCGAACCCTAAACCAAACACTAACACTGAAGTCCTAACCCTAATCCTAATTCTGCACAGGAGGATTAGAACATCAACTCACCCCAACACTAGCACTAACACTCATTTGACCCTAACCATACTTTTAACCCTAAACGCCAAACCCTCACCCCTTACCCTAGATTTTTTAGATACTGAAAAGACCACAAGCAGGTGCCAACTACATAAACGTACAGCCACTCATAATGTCCAGGTGTGCTGTTTTCCACACCGTAAACAATCTTATCCATATACAGAGAGTTGATGATATGAGCCCAGTTTAGAAGCAACACAAGTGCAGCACCGTCCATCTTCTGGACAATTTGTTTACTGTAATAATCTGCTCGGTGACGATGTTGCACAACAGTCGTGTCATGGGAAATGACAAGCGCAATCTGTCATTGTGAAATGAGAACCACTCAATTTGTTTTGCTTGAATGAAGCAAACTTTGTAACGTTTCTAGAGCTCATTTTGTATATTTTTCTTCACAGCTACACTGACATTATTTTGTACTTCTGAACCATGTTCACAGTGGTCTCAGTGCGCACAAACACATGACAGTAGTTTACAAGACATCGTTACTGACAATAGAGATTTTGATACCAGTCTCAAGGGTAGAATATTATTAGCGAGCGTATCAAAATAGAGCGAGCTAACCATGCGTGCTGTTGCTTTGAGTTGAAGAGCATTTATTTCTATGTAGCGATATAAAGAAAGATGATAACCTGTGACCACAGGTCTTTGGTTTCAATATGTGCAATACAGGAAATGTGTCTGTGGCTGTGTTGGGAATCATTCACTCGTTCCATATGGCGGACAGAGAATGATTCCCAACATACCCTGTCTTTTATTCGCTTTTTCAACGTGAGGTCACCTCCGTCATGTGTCAGTGTTTTTGTCGCTCCTCATCCCGCTCCCTTTTGTGGCAATTGTTTCGAGTGTACATACGTAGCATGTTTACATGAAGGAACGGTGTGGAACGTGGGTAGAATATAACTGACAGAGCTGGAGCAGGACTGCCTGACTCAGTTAGTGTGCTACGTTTCCAGAACCTTTTTGAATGTTTGGCTTCGGCCTTTACTGTTCTCTAGTTAGATGTGATACCCCCCCCCCCACGATGTGTGTGTGTGTGTGTGTGTGTGTGTGTGTGTGTGTGTGTGTTCTCGCCATGTTCTTCTCCAGTTGCATGACGAACCTTTACGGTTTATGTGTTTTTAGCAGCATGTGAAGGACACCTATGGGTGCATTTCATAGGACCAGATTTGCCCACCATTCCCCAATGGGTGAATAAAAGTAGCGAGCAACATGAATATCAGTCTACTATGTGGTTGCCTTCGAGGAACTGTAAAAATCAAAGTCTGCTCTGTTGTTTTCAAGGCAACTTCTCAAAGCCATGTCACAGGTCTTTGTTGATGTACAATAATTGTTGTGTTTGTGTTCCCTGTCCTTTTTCTCGTTGTTCTGTCTGTGAGTGAACATTTCTCTTTCTCTGCCTGAATCTTTGCAGATTAAAAAAAAAAGACGTGATTGACATTAACATTTATTCAGAGCTGTGATAAATCATTAACTCCGAATAATATTTAAGTTTTATATCGAATGTATAAAAATATATTTGAAAAATATGCTTGTTTTTCAGAACATGGCATGTGGTGTAATCTGTCACTGAAAGAAAAAAGTTCTTTACTCAACAGAAGTTGATCTTATTTGAATATATTTTATTTATTTTCAAGGCAGAACGTGTCAGAGTATGTTATTGTGCACACCATGGAGACATCCATACATCTGCTATAGCTCAGGTCCTCATTTGGGTTGTGGGTGAGTTGGAGTCTATACCAGCAAACTTTGAGTGAGAAGGTTGCTACACCCAGGACTAATCGGCAGACAGCAGCTTGGTCAACATCAGGGTATGTTGCAATGAACGGCGAGTCAATGTGCACAGATGGATTCGTCGTCTTTCATTGTTAGGGCGCATTTAAACAAGCAGACATGTACTGAACGTTTTTGTCATCAGGGAAGAAATCTTGGTGCAGCATGATGAAAACATCTTAACTCCGCAAAGAAGGCCGGATCCCAGATTCAGATTCCGAACCTCAGAACTGGGAGGCAGACCAGGACTGTTTCCTGCAGAAACTTCTTTCTTTTTTTTAGAAACACAGAACATCCAAATACAACAGCTCTCCATCTGGAGAATGGAAAAACAAAGCAGACAGGGTCATGACGGTGTCAAAATCTACACACCGATTTGTTCCTTTAATCAAACACTTTTTAGTGACAGTTGTTGATAAAAAAAAAAACAGATTTTAATTTTCTTGTCACGGACTAATAAACTAGCACTTCTTACTACAGCTAACAATATAGCTTACTTGATAAACTGTGGAGAGAAAAAAATGTGCGGGCTAGGAAAAGAAAATTACAGGTACTGCAATTATGGAATCAGCGTGCCAATTTTAGTTTTAATCAGCATACAAATGTAATTCAACATTTTTCATATTGTAGCCAACCCAGTGTAATATTTTTAATTGATAGAATTTTCCATCTAAAACCCGGCGTAACGTTTGGAGTGAACGGAAAACAGATGTAGGAGAGGGGAAAAAATATGTAGGAGAGGGGCGGGGCGTCTTGACACGTGGTTCCTGCGGAAATCACGTGGTCAGAACCCGGGCTTTCCCTCTCGTACCCGTATGTTCGGCAGTCACCCTCATTGACCCTCTGTTGGAGTCATGCGTGAAAACCGTTAACGGCATTCTCTCTCCTATTTTGTGCGAATCATTCGTCGTTTGGAAGCGACCAACTCAGGGGCTTAGTTGAAGAAGGAACCTTTCCCAGGTTGGGTGTACTTGGCACGGTTCGAAGTTGAATCGGAGATCGTCGACGCGGAAGAAGGTAATAAATGCGCGTGGTCGCCATTGTTGTGGAGCAGGCGGAGCGTGAGGCCTTCCACTAGTGCCTCATTCGACGTCTAAAATGTTCCACTGCAATACCGCTGCCATGGTAATTTTAACTCATGCTTTTGGAATTTATGGACGACTGTGGATTACATGTTGACTCTTGTTTTGGAAACTAATTTAATATCGTTATGAGCGTCGACGCTTCTTCCACAACATGAACGCACGCGAGTCGTTGAAATGGGTGCTAACGCTGCTAACGGACATTTACTGAATGAGCATACGACTGGTCAACCATAGTTTCATAAGCCTCAATTTTATACAATAAAATGCATCCAAACTGTCGGTTTATGTAAATTTGTCGTCAGGCAGTGGGTAGAGCCATCAGCCAAAATAACGAAACTAAATATTAGCTATGCACATGACGCCATAACCGGTTTGTTTTATTTCGTTTTTACGTGCGGATGCCCAGTCGTTTAATCTAACAATGTAATAATTTCTAAATGCATTATATGTCCTAAAAATGTTAATCAACAGGCCATGTTTGTATTTTGGTACCCTGACTGACGAGTGTAATTAATTCATTCTTTGGCTCAGTGTGTACCCCAATGTATTAATATCAAAAAACAATTTCGAAATGGATATGCCATTAATCTCTCCCAGCACCCCCCAAACTGTCGCTTATTTGTTACATGTTTAATATGAAGGTAAATGCCACTGTATTTTTATTAATTGCTGCTCATCCCCACCCCTTTACCCCAGCCAGAAGATGTCCTACTACTCTTCATCTCGCAGTTCGTCCAGGGCAACCGACTGCAAGGTCTATGTGGGTGACCTTGGTAATGGAGCCGCCAAAGGGGAGTTGGAGCGGGCCTTCAGCTACTATGGCCCACTAAGGACCGTCTGGGTGGCCCGTAACCCACCAGGGTTTGCTTTTGTGGAGTTTGAGGACCCAAGAGACGCTGAGGATGCCGTGAAAGGCATGGATGGAAAGTGAGTACATTTTACAAAGAATAAGACCAGAAAACATTTTTTGTCTAGGAGCATTACAAATGAGAATCGTTGTGAAAAGGTGTTAAAAATTGCACAAGTGAATGTTACTTGACACCTTTCACAAGCTGTAGTATGATAGGAAAAAAAACAGAAGTTAATGTTACTGAGCACAAATATGTTTCTTTCAGTCCTGCAATTCCCGTTATATACAGTATATGATTGCGATTGCAATAAATTTCTGGTCGATCATGCAAATCAGCTGTGAGCGTATTTATTCGACCAAGCATGGTGGAAACCTGTGAGTTGGATCTTGTTTGAATGGGCTGTTTGCTGTCCACAGGCTCTTGTGTGGCTCACGTGTACGTGTGGAGATGTCAACAGGCATGTCCAGAAAAGGCCGTGGACGCCCCAGCCGACGTCAGTTCGATCCGAATGACCGCTGCTACCAATGTGGGGACCGCGGCCATTACGCCTATGACTGCTACCGCTTCAGCAAGCGAGGAGGAGGCCGCCGTAGCAGGTGATCAAGGATGCACTTTGTGGCGTGTTGAAGAAATCCCACAAATCTTTTTTTTTTTTTTTTTTTTTTTTTTAACTCAAAACATGTCTCCGAATACAGGTCTCGTTCCCGCTCTCGGTCACGCTCCAGGTCTCGATCTCGAGGACGCCGCTATCGATCCCGTTCTCACTCTCGCAGCCATAGCCGCAGCCGGTAAGACAGGCTTTGTGAAATCAGACGTGGTTGATCTTAGAGTTTAGAATCCTCATACTGATCTACTTAATGATGTGATTATTTTCACTTGAATGAGTCAATCTGGGATGCTCAAAATATGGCATGGTTCCACAAACCCAGTTAAACACGAATAAAAACAATACAATGATTTGCAAATCGAAGACAATGTTGCAAAATAAAACCAAGGGATATACGTTTCTTATTCATTCTTGCTTCTTAGATAATCCGAGTGTGTGCAATATAACAAAAATAAAATAGTTGGATGAGGTTAATGCTGGCAGCATGCCTTGTGGAGCCCCCCACGGTCACACTTCTTTGATTGGTTCAAAACTCTGTTTGCTCAGGTTTGCCATGCCTTAGAAATGCGACTGGTTGGACCGCAACCAGATGCAATCGTCGGTATAGTAATAATCGGAGCACAGTCAATTTTTCTATTGTCTCCGTGTTGTGTATATTGTCATTGTGTCAGCTCTAAAGCACTACGTGACTGTTGGTCAACCCGAATTTGTAATTTATACTTGGACAAAAGTAGAACTGTATTTTCTTGAAGGCTTAAAACAGCATAAAGATATTATATATGAAACAATCATTGAAACTTACTATACCATAAATGTACAGAGCCGATGCCAATTTTGGCAAGGCAATCACAACACAGCTGATTATAGCCAGCACCCACAAATGCTTAATGTAGGACGCAGTACGGTTATTTTTGTCAGTGTGATATCATCATCCAAAGTTCTTCCTCAATCTCTTCCAGGAGCCGTCGTCGCTCTCCATCCTACTCCAGGCGCAGAAGCAGGTAAGTCCACGCTATGAGTTCATGAAAATGTCAGTGCTCTCCACCACACCTGTGATTATTCAACCTCTTGTCTTTGCTATAACATCAGGTCTGGCTCTCCGGCGCGATCCAAGTCCAGGACGCCAATGAGAAGGTAGGACACTTTTAAATTTGGGACGTAATGTCTGCATCTGACTTCCAAAGTCACAAGGTCTGTTTGTGGTCTTGCAATGTGGGCGCTTAATCTGCATTGTATGAAACTGGTGTTTAGTCTGTCAGTCATACATTTGTTGTAAGCGTGAAGGGATTAAAAAAAAATTAGATCACCCTATTAACCTGAAAATGTATCCTGCCAAATAATGGCATTGGCCTAAAAAAACGGTCTGAGCCTAATGCAAAGCACAGTAAGCGCAGGGTACGTTTTTACTTTGTCTGCAAGCTCAGACTGACCTGGCCTGTCTTGTTTGTTTTCAAAATCAAGTGTGGCCCTGAGTGTCTTGGGCTATTTTTTTTTTAATCATCTTTGACTTTGGGCACTTGTTTTAGTGAAGTCTAAAATGTGGCTTTTTAGAATCTATACATATATATTTATTTTTTAATTCTTCCTCAGTCGCTCCAGGTCCCGTTCTCGGTCCAGGTCTGCACCAAGAGGGCGCTCCGCCTCCCGTTCCCGCTCTCGATCCCCCTCGGCCAATCACAAGAGGAACAGGTAATCGGCTAGGCTCTTGTTCCCGCATATTGGCCATGTAGAAGCATTCTAGCATTTAGTCCCGCCCAGTCCGGCAAGTAACACTTGGCAGGAAGAAGCACTGGGTGGTTCAAGATGAATCTGTCATATCACAGCTGGAGTCACAGCTGTTGAGTTCTAGCAGAGGGTCAGTTCCAGCTAGTCGCAGCTTGTTGACCAAGTCTTCCTTCCAAACTGGCCGTGTTTCACCATCGTTGTCCACACTGATGAGTGACCAGAGACCCTGAACCTTCGGCGCTGACCCATCTGAATCTAATCTTCCGCCTCTGCTGTCATCCATGTTGGCGTGGCAGGGGAATAGAGGACTGCGACGAGAGACTTGTGCGAGGTGTAGGGCCGAATAAGTGACAATTGTGTTTATCTCAGCTGTTAAATTGAGTCTTGCTTGAAGCCGAATAGCATGTGAACTGTTGATGTTCTCTTGCTTCGCTAAATTCTTGTCAGAAATTGAATTTTGGTTCATCTAAATGTTATACGTGCTATGAATTAGGGATTCCCAGCCTCAGTGTGGCTAGACAAATTTGAGTACAGAGCTGAAGCTAGATTTCAGCATCGTTGCCGCACAGTTTTGTTTATTTTTCATATTTTCTTTAAAGTGTGTGCTGGGAGCTGCGCACTGCGCTGACACTACAGCTGATCCCAGGCCCAGGGTCTGCCAGCTGGCGGTGTGTACATCCTGCGGGAGGGTGACTAAGCGCTGACCTGAGATCAGCCTTCGCCTGGCGTTAGACAGCGAGAATCTCCCCCCGCACAGTGAATGGGTGACCGTCTGTCCGACCGACGCACACGCTCAGACGAGATCAGCCCGTGCACTCTTACAATTGTTCTCCTAGAGTCACCCAAGGCCACCAGCCAGCCGGCAGATCTACCAGAGCGCCGACACGAACAATTCAGAGTTCGACCATTTAAAATCCATTACCTACCTACCAGACCCCCTACTACCTACCTCCCAGAGCTCTGCGGCCTCTGTCTTAGCTTCTGAAAATGAGAGCGAGCTGACCAGAGATCAGTCTACAAGAGCGTAGTCATCCGTCCTTCAGTGCTTTCGTCCTTCGCTTCTCTGTACTTTTGTTTCTGCCAGTGTCTCCAAAGGTAACGACAACCCCCCATTTACTTCCCCACCCCATCCTCTATATCTACCCTACCCTTCCTCCCATGACAAGCTCTTATCTATGGTCAAAGCAAATGCATTGGCTTGACGTACACTGGGGACATGGGTGGTGACAGAGTAAAAGTTGAGAATGAGCATGCTCGAGAGTGCTGTGAGTGAGTGTTGTCTCAGAGGAGCGCATGTGTTAGATGGGCAGAAATCTTCATCTGAAGCTGTATGTGCCGCAGGCCAGCCAGACAGGAGTGTACTCCTTACCACCCTCCATCCCCATGGACTCTTCAGCGCTGTTGAAGGGCAGTGTTGCAATTTTGTCCCCACAGCTCAAGCTGTTGCACACTTTTTAGTAGTGAGACAAACTGGTTTGACTTTGCATTGGGGTTGCCATTATTCAGTCCTTATTTTAGACATGGGCCACTAACATGTAACCCAGCAAGTTATTCCTCACAAGTTGTTCACCAAGTGACTTAGCTGAGTGAATGTGTTGTGTTGTGTGAGGGTGTTTGTCTTCGGTCTTCCATTCTCCTCTACAGCAAACTGATTCCTCTGTGTTTCTGTTTCAGTCGTTCCCGTTCAGCAAGTCAAAACCGAAGTCCAACACCAGCTGCCAACTGAGTGGAGAACAAGACTAATGCAACACCCCCCAGCCCCATCCTGCTTCCCATCCCCGTCCAGTTTTATAACAGCCCTCCACATTGATTTCCATGTCGGGTCGCATTTAATTTCGAGAAACAATGTGCAGTTTGAGAGGACGTTCTTCCACGGTCTTTCATGTCGTTTTGTTGTTGGTCCAAGATAAATAATGTAGTGGACTTTTAACCAATTCAAACACTTCGAGTCCTTAGTATCTAACATACTTTGAACCATCCATGAAGCAGATGAACCTGGCCTGTATTCCTTCATAAATTACATTTCTGTACTGCACCCCACCCCCATGCATGAAATGTATTTCATGCTTTTGATTTTCACTTTGTTTCTGTGTATTTTACATTTGGTTTGAGGTGATTTTTGTGTTTATTTTTTGAAGGGCTGCTTGGACAGTTCAGTGCTTCTTTGGTTGTTAAAACAGTGGCAGTTTTATTTTTAAATAAATCTCCAACGTAATTCCATGGCCCTTTGATGTACTGTATTTTCCAATGTTTGATATGGTATTTACTATTGACAATTTGAACACCATTTTGTCTAAGTTCAAAAGAAGCTTCCCAAGATGGCGGCTTGGCGCATGCGTAGTCACGTTATATAGCACAATGCTCATACGGGCAGCATGCTTTTCTTTCCACAGGTGAAACAATGGCTGGATGGAGGTAAAACGTGACCGAAGCACATTGGGGGGCCGTGTATATCAAGTGTGCTATGTCAATAAAAGCTACTTGCCTGCAGTGCACAGAGGACGGCCGCGAAAACCAGAAGCCAAAACTAAGGAAATTTCGAGTTTGGATTACTCCAGCCTCGAACCATCCATAGAGGCCGTGGTCAGCGATTCAACCACTGTAAATGTTGAAATACGTGTTTGCAGATAGTCTATCAGACCAAGTATATTTTTGTATGCCCCAACTATAGTTGTGCGGATGACGCAATTTCCACAAAAGCGACGTTATGAAGGTATCAAAAGTATAATGTGTTTACCGAAAAGTTCATTTGTGTGTAATCCATATGACATGTATACATATTCGGTTGAAAGTTGAGTATGATGGCAAATACATCCGCGTAAAATGAAGCTATTTGTAAAACCGTCAAGAGTGAGATGCGTTGGAATCCAGACCTTCTGTTGGCTGCGGCACTAGGGACGTTGGATTGACCCCAGTCTCCACCTATCAGACATGATAATGCGGGACTGAGGGGGCGTGTTTGACGAGAGCTTCGTTTCCCTTGGAGTTGCTGGTCCATTTCATAGCCTCAGCAATTAGCCACTGTCCTTTTAAAACTGAGACAACATGGCAACCGCGGCGAGTCGATATTATAGCGAGGAGGGTAGGGCGACCAAAAGACAGAAAACCGACGGAATGTCAACGGTGAGCAGCTTGATGATGTACAGTATATGCGATTTGGACTGCTCGCACGACTGCGACCGCGCCAGCTGCTAAAATATGAACGCAGCTTCCCAAAGACCGTCTTAAATTGTTCCCTTTTTTAACTTCCAGCTGTAACTAGCCTATCCTATTCTTCTGCGTTGTGATGCAAATTAATATTCTGCACCCCAAATTGCCCACTCGGTTGTGATATTTACGTCGAAATGGCGACGTTTCTGAGGTTTGCCCCCGCTGGGCCTACCCGAAGCTCGGCTTTGTTCTCGCACCGGTAGTACGTAACCGTAGCTTCTCCATGACTTACAACGTTTGTTATAGCGTAAATGCCCC
This sequence comes from Hippocampus guttulatus, assembly GCF_054856545.1. Taxonomy (NCBI): domain Eukaryota; kingdom Metazoa; phylum Chordata; class Actinopteri; order Syngnathiformes; family Syngnathidae; genus Hippocampus; species Hippocampus guttulatus. The sequence continues at coordinate 8,971,277 of NC_141272.1, read as the reverse complement.
TACAGTCTTTCAACCCCCCAAAAATATATATAATAATGTCTTGACACCCCATGTTTTTAAATTTAGCCGTTCAAACATATTGCTTTTCAAATGAAAACGGGGCTTTTTAAATACACATCCATACCACATGGAGACTCACACTCACGTGATCCCTTTAGGTTCAATATGGCGCCGAGGTGATCAATGTGGCATGTGAACCCAGAATGATTCTCAGCTCAACATTTCAGAAATCACATTCACGTTTTTGTCTCTTTGAAACTCAATATTCGTGTTTGTGGAGATTAAAAGCCTAGTGGCAATATTTTGACTGTATAGTGTGTGACACTTGACTGAAGCTAACTGTCAGTTTCTGTGATAGGGCTATGAAGACCCTCACAAGACCCTTCCGTCCATAGTGGTGCACGTCCGAGGCCTGGTTGATGGTGTTACGGAGTCAGACCTGATGGAGGCCCTGCAAGAGTTTGGAACCATCAGGTGAAGAAACCGTGGATCAAATGTCTGTTGTTTTGATCGAGGAAATGTGATTTACCTTTGTTAACTACCCTGTCCACCATCTGCGGTTATACTGTTTCTTAAAATGTTCACAATATTGCACAGAAATGGACAATATTTTACTTTATTTTAACTGTTTTGTTAAGCGCTTTGTTACAGCTGCAGCTGTTGTGAAAGCGCTATATAAATCAGCATGTATTGTATTGTATAATATTTATTATTACTATTCCTGATAGGTGCGGTTTGTAGTGGAAGTCAAGGCAAAGATTTTCTAGACAATATTATGTTCTATGCGGCTCAACAATGTTCTTCTGATTGATATTGCATTAGTGGAATAGAAATTAAGCAGCAACATCCACGTTTTTCAATCAACATCGGGGGTGGCCATTTTTCCACTTGTCGCCACCTGTAAATGACATCACAGTGCCAAGGGGCTTCGGTAACGACCAATCAAGACTGACCTATTTTCTGCGTTTGAGCCATGATTGGTCGTCACCTGAAATGCTGTATTAACACTGGTCCGTTTTTTTGTACAAACCTGCCACTGATACTCAAAAATATGTTTGCACTTTTCTTACAAGCTATGTAGTGCTAATGCCCAAGAAGCGTCAGGCGCTGGTGGAGTATGAGGACATGAACGGCTCGTCCACGGCGGTAACTTACGGCGCTGACAACCAGGTGTACATCGCCAACCACCCGGCCTTCGTCAACTACTCCACCAGCCAGAAGATCTCTAGGCCAGGTGACTCTGATGACTCGAGGAGCGTCAACAACATACTGCTGCTCACCATCATGAACCCCATCTATCCCATCACCACGGTGAGTGAGTCCAAATAAAAGATTTGACGCAATCTCTGCTCCCTCTATAGCAGATCTTTTGCTCTACAGGAGGTACTCTACACCATCTGCAACAACTGTGGCCCTGTTCACAGAATTGTCATCTTTAGGAAGAATGGTGTGCAAGCCATGGTGGAATATCCTTTCGAAGAGTTGAATAATAATATTTATAGATAATAATTATAAAAATAGCAGACCCAGAAGGCTGCTTACTAAAAGTATTGGGGGGGTCTAATTATGTTTACATTTTTTATTTTTTCACCTAATTGCAAAAATGTTCCCACCCCGAATTGCTGGGCACAATTGACACCTTAACTTCTATTTTACATTTGACTCTGTGCAAAGCGCCCAGCGAGCCAAAGCATCTCTCAACGGAGCCGACATCTACTCTGGATGCTGCACGCTGAAGATCGAATACGCCAAGGTACAGCCGGTGGACTCCATGCTGGAAGTGTGTGTCCTCAAAATACAGGTTATTTTATTGTGCTTTGTTCCCTCAGCCTACTCGGTTGAATGTGTTCAAGAATGATCAGGACACTTGGGACTACACCAATCCCAATTTGGGTGGACCAGGTAACAACTCACACACACTACGTGTACAAACTCGTGCATCACAACATCACCGCCACCGAGCGTTACCCAAGTAGTCCCCCACATGATGTGGTCACACAGCAGAGGGCACCTCCATATCTTCAACACAAAACACTGTTGTGATATCAGTGGAGTAGAAACCCACAATTAGCCTGCGACTATGGCAGGAATGTTTTGCGGAAACTGCAGCGTTTTACGTGTAGTTCGCAACTGGCGTTTTGCCATTGCCCGGTCAGTTCAACCAGCTTGAACAATGTTAACGGCGTACCTCTGTTGCTTAGAGTCACTCGTGGATAGTCGAACGTACCGACAGACCCAACACTAAAAAGCTGCTGCATTGTAGGTTGAGGTGTTCATCAACAAAGTGACAGATTTGAATCCTAATAGAGGTGCATCAGTTAGTTGATGAAAACGTTTGATTACCAAACTAATCAATAACAGTTTTGATCATTGATTAGTCGTTTACAGGCCTTGTTTAGCTAAAGGTTGTCCAAATCCTCAGAATTTCTACTTCAACAGTAAATTCCGGCAATCAGATTTCTGTAGTCAACCATGAAAGCAGACAGAGACCAAGTGAATACATTGTTAAAACCAATCGCATTGCTGTAAATACATTTTCCATGAAAATTGTGACCCTTTTCAAATTTCCTGCGTCACTGCTTATTGATGAAAATACAAAGTGATATTTTTGTTTTTCTTGGTGCTTTGAGTAAAAAGAAGAAAACATTAAATCGTTTACGGTTGTAATTTCGTTTTTGAGCAACATTGATAGTCCGTTTTGTTTGCTGAACAGCCCTCGTGTCAGGTCTTGAAATTGTGGTTTAAGGTTTGAGGAACTATGGACTTGCAAGGTTCCACTATTTCAAATTTAGTGCGTATTATTATTATTATCATTATTATTTTTATCTCCCTCCTGTGTTATAGGTAAGAAGAAAACAAAAATATTTGACATGCATGCTTTTTGCTAGTTTTCATGTTCCACACAGTTGGTATGCATTCAGATGAAAAACGTTGCGTCTGCATTCTTATGCACACAGCCGCAGCTTGTCAAATGTGCACCTCAATCTTTTAATGTTCCCCCCCTGCTCCCAACCCCCTTGAGTCTTTTTCTGGAAACACAACTGATCCCCAACAGTTAGACTCGGGCGCAAACGCACTAAAGCCACAGAAAGGGAGTGGCAGACACACGCTGACATCACCGCCGCCACCTTGTGTTCTACACAGAGGACACAACCTCTCTCACACCTCCATCGGTCAAGACTCCATAGGATTTTATTCCCCCCCTCACTCACTGCTCCGCTCCGGAGCGCGACGAACAGCGCACATGTGTAGAAGGCGCCGAGCTACGCTTGGTCCCAGACACACCGAGGTGCTCCAAAAGCTTCAACACCACACCCCCCACCACCACCACCTCCAATCATCATCACCCACCACCACCCCCACCCCAAAATGGATGCTGACACCACTGAGGACAACACACCCACCCAAAACAGACAAAAAGGCCACACTGATGCGCCAACACCACCACACACCGCAACTGATCCAAGCACGGAGAGCCGACTGATGAAGACACTGCTGACAACACCAGAACAGAACACGCAGGCCCATTTCTGCTGACTCAGCCATGTCCTTCTCTACATGCCTCCTTGTATCGATGCTTTGTCTCCCATCTTTCAGAGTCTAGAAGCTGGCTAGTTCCTCCCACGTGAGGCCATGTTGCCTCGGGGGCCGGCCTTCGTCCCTCCTTAAGCGGACTGTTCCAAAAAGGGAACGAAAAGGGGGACCTGCCTGAAAATGGGACCGGGCGGCGCTCGTTAAGACGCCAAGGTGGCCAGTTGTATCTATCTCCCTCCGCAAAAGAGGCTATGGGTGTGCGATGAAATGAGTAGTGGAGTGGTGAAGCCACCGCACCCTTCCTTCCTCTGTGTGTGCTCTTGCAGTAAGTAACACGAGAAGCCTCCTCAGCACCCAACATGGCCACACCTCACTTTTTTTTACACTCTGCGGACCACCAACCACTTCAGTGTTCAGAATCCTCCCGACACCACGTGTCAAGCTTGTAGCTGAGGTGCTGGAAGGGAGGGCCTCATCCAGGCTCTTGCCACACTGCTTTCCTGCCAGTTTAACTTAATCAACCCCCACTCCCTCTCCCACCCATTGTGCTAACCTTGCGAGCATAAATCATGGCCTCCTCTCTGAATGTGTGTCATTATTGTGCACCCGTGCAGATGGCGACCTGGATGGCAATGGGAGCAACGCAGGTGTGTTTACTTTCTCCAAAGTATAGTATTGGTTTTGCCCTTGAGTGACAGTTTGAACTCACCCCTTGCATACATCGTCAACCCATCAGTGTGCCGACTCCACGATGAGTGTTAAAGCTACCTGCCGTTTCGAAAGTGGACAGTTATATACATGGTGAACTGGTTGTTTCCATATTGGGGGGTTTGTAGTTTCTTGTCACTCTCACATTGGTACACCCTGCAGTAGAGAGGTGAGCAGTGGCTCATTTACACGAGACGGGGAATCCTTGATCCTCGGGGTGTGTTGACTAAGGCATGACCCTGTATTTATTTAAACAGCGTTGGTGAGTGTTAGTGTTTTTGTTTGTGTTGCTATGTGTTAAGTCCCACTATGTGGCTGCTCCATATTTGATTTTTTTTTTCCCCCCTCAGACGAGATGGGTGCCAACCCCAACAAGCGTCAGCGCCAGCCTGCCCTCTTGGGTGACCACCCCCCGGAGTACAGTAAGTCAATCACATCCACAACGTGCATAAGGCACAATCCTCATCCTGTGTCTCCAAGCAATAGCTTTTGTCTGTCTTATCCAACATTTGGTGGTTACCACGGCTATGACGAGAGCTACGGCTCGTCGCCCTACGAGAGCCGCCGAATGGGACCTCCGATGAGGGCCCGCGGCAGTAGAAGCTACCAGCCCAACTATGGTCCCCCGCCACCACCTCCCGGCGAGTACGGGGCCCACGCAGACTCACCAGTGGTCATGGTCTACGGACTGGAGCCTGAAAAGATGAACGCCGACCGCGTCTTCAACATATTCTGTCTGTATGGCAACGTGGAGCGGGTCAGTACATATCTATTTGTCCATGCTGCACACATCGAACGTAGCATATTTGCACAGTATTTACACTGTAACGTAACCTCACAGGTCAAGTTCATGAAGAGCAAACCGGGTGCCGCCATGGTGGAGATGGGTGACTGCTATGCTGTGGACCGCGCCATCACGCACCTCAACAGCAACTTCCTGTTTGCGCAGAAGCTGAACGTGTGGTGAGTGGACGCTTGATCGTAGGCGAGAAGAGATCACATCATGCGAAACGTCCCACATGACCCCAAGCCTCTTGTTTCCGTGGACGCAGCGTCTCCAAGCAGCAGGCCATCGTGCCAGGCCAGTGCTATGAGCTGGAGGACGGCTCCAGCAGCTTCAAGGACTTCCACGGTTCCAGGAACAATCGCTTCACGTCGCCCGAGCAGGCGGCGAAGAATCGCATACAGCACCCCAGCAACGTGCTGCACTTCTTCAACGCCCAGCCTGACGTGACCCCTGAGATATTCTCTCAGGTGGGGACCGAAACGTCATGACAGCCACGTTGGAAGAGTCTGCTCGATTCAGCTGTCGTGTTTCATTACAGATCTGTGAGGACCTCGGCGTCAAGTGCCCCGTCAACGTCAAAATGTTCACAGGCAAGAGTAAGATGTTGTCATTGAGAGAAAAATGGATCCGTAGAAAAACAAGTGCACTTGTTACACTCTAAATTACTCTGCTATAAATTTTACAATACATTTATTGTTGAGTTTACTTGAAAATATATCACTAATAAGTCATAATTACATTTCACATCTGTCAAGAGGCCCTGCAGTGAAAATATTTTGTAGGTAGCCAAATTTGTGTTTTAAATGTACTGAATTAGAATTTTTTTTTTAAATTTAAATTTAAAAACGAGACTTTTTTTTTTTTGTTGGGTCCATCACTTGTTGCAGGCAGATTTAGGTGCTGCACAGAAAAGGGACAGGCCGATTTAGCAGCAACTGGAAATCAGATCGCCCCCAAGCAAGCGTTGCTAAATTACCCCATGTTTGCAGTTCAGCATTCCGCACATTTGCCTGTTTTATTTATTTTTTTCCCTCCCTGAAACTGGCTGTGTCTGTAATCCTCTGGAAAAAGTATGACTAAAAGCTATATCCTATTTTGTGCTCGGGCTAATGCTGTATTAGTGCTTCAAATAAGGGGTGTGGGGGGGTAGCGAATAACTGATTTTGCCATCTTTTTATGTTGAGCTTTGCTAACTTTAGGCAAATGTAATAAGTCATTCGCTCACCAAATCTCATGGTGCTTCTAATATTTATTTTTTTTCTTCCTGTTTTCCTCCACCAGGTGGCGGTGCTCCGAGCGACCGTAGCGCTTCCGGGCTACTGGAGTGGGAATCAATCAATGATGCCATGGAAGCACTGGCCTTGATGAACCACTACCAGATGAAGAACGCAAGTATGTGATGCACCACTTTTTCCCCACCTCACTTATGCCAAGTAGTTAGTACTTTTCGCCAATTCCCAACTTTTCCTTGTTTTAGCCGGTCCTTACCCATACACCCTCAAGCTGTGTTTCTCCACCGTTCAACACGGCAACTGCTGAAGACGCTTTGGGGTTTCAAGTTGGCATGGTGCAGTTTGTGCGAGGGTGGAAAATGTTTTAAGTGTCGCAGTAACAATATCGAGGTTTGAAGCTGTCTTTTTGCTTTTGCTTTCTGCTCATGGTGAGTCGATTGATTTTAGGGTTGACGGCGTTCTTTTCACGATGGTGAATTGGAGCTTTTATTTTGACACTTGAATTTTTATGTAGTAATGTCATAGTTTTGTTGTAAGAAAATAAAACAAATACTAAAAGTGTGGTGCGTTGTGTTGTCAAATTATTTGAAAGTCCAAAGATTAAATTTAACATAGAATTTACATCTGACAATGCAAGCACACTACAAGCCAACACAAATAGCTTTTATGTTTACTGATATAGTGGACAGTATTATCACCAAGTCATTATTTTAATTCAACACAATTTGATTTTAATGAATGGCTCCATCTTGTCTCACTTTAGTTGAAGGAAAAGGCTCATTCATCTTCAATGATTTATCCCTGTTTTTAACGTATAAAAATGTAACCTTGTGTCTTAAGTGGCTCCCTTCCATTTTTGCAGACTTTTTAGTCTTGGAATGTATGCAGTTCATTCAAATTCCTAAAATGTATTTGCTCACCTTTTTTTTTTTTTTGTGCATCTCTCACAGCTGCTTAGAAAATGTGGTTTAATGGGCAACTGTTTTGGTGAGTGTTTATAGAAACAGTTGAGAGGTACTACAATAAATAAATGTTGCCACCAAAATAATTTTCAGGCTTTTTTCCCCATGTTACCCTCAGCAAATAAGTGAATTTGCAAATGCTGAATCACGAATATGCAAATAGGTGCATTGTTGTGAAAATGCTACTGTATACGTTCGAATGAATTTGCCAGTCAAAAATGTTTACAGTATTCCACATTGGCAGTTCCATCCGGGAGCATGTTTGTAGAGTGGCTGTTTCCCAGCGTGGAGGTTGGTGGTTCGATTTCTTTCATTTACCCCAGTTTTGACAGTTTTGTTCAATTTTAGAACATGCAGAACTACCTCAACTAGTCAACATGCTACAACCTTTTTTGGAACATCTTTATATTTGTAAAAATATGGACATAATTTTGCATGGAAATATTTTTTAACATAGTATATACCTTTTTTTTTTAAATGTTACATGAAAATGCGTTTACAAAAAATAATTTTCATCATATTTGTTTTCAACATTTCTTTTTAGGTTGGCATGGTTGGCGACTGGTTAGCACGTCCACCTCACAGAGCGGAGGTGCAGCGTTCACTTCCGGCATTCCTGTGCGGAGTTTGCATCTCCAATGTGACCCGGAGAATATCCTCAGAGGCACGGGGAGCATGCCTGTGAGTGTATTCTCCGGAGTATCCCGGTTTCCTCCCATATTCCAAAAACATGCGTGTCAGGTTAACGGAACACTAAATTGTCCCGAGGTGTGATTGTGTGCACCTTCTGCCTGATGACAGCTGGGATTGGCTCCAGCACGCCCGCGACCCTCGTGAAGAAAATCATATCAGAAAATGGAAGGATGGATGAAATTCCTTTTAAGAGCTTATTTTTTTATTGACCTTTTTTATTGACCAACTATTATAATCTGTGGGAAAACAAAATCTTTAAAAAAAATTCTCAAGTAATTTCTTTAAAAATATATTTTCTTATTGGAACCCTACAAGTTTTTGTCAAAAATGTAAAACTTTATTTTTGTTTCTCGTTTGACAAGCAAAACAAAATTTATAACACGTTTTCTATAAAAAGGGGGAAAAAGGGTTGTAATCAGATAACGGTTTTTTCTTGATTTTATGCAAAATGTGACTTATTTTTCATGAAAGATAAAGACTTTTCAAAACGATAGCCCTTCTCTTCAAAATATGCAAGTTTCCAATGTGCCCCGTTCAGCATGTAAACTGAATTTAACATTCAGTGTCTTCTTTTTTGTCAGGACCCCCCCCCCCCCCCCCCCCGTCCCCCCTGCCTGCACCGTGAACAATTTTGCACCGCCCCTTTTCCTTTGTACGTTCTTTCCCCGTCTCCGTCTCTCTCTTTTTTTTTTTTACTGCGTGGGACTCTCACTCTTTTTTGACGTCAATGCACCACGCACGCACAAATAAGAGACGGCCACTTTCCCGATTGTGGCTTTAATCAGGATGCCTCTGCCCAAGCGCCTGCGGTCGATCAAAAACGAGTTCATCCTCTTCGCGGCTCCGCTCCTTCTGCTGCCACTGCCGCTCGTCATTGGCACGTCGGTATGTTATTATGCATTATTATCATTCCCTTACCGATTAATGTATTAACGCAATGCTAAAATGACGTCGAAGTCCTCATTGATTCTCCTTGACTCGTGTGGCATATGTTGAACTTGCACCTGTTGCTCATGTATTCACGAAAATCCACGAGAACGCGACTTGGTGTTACAAACCGTGATTTTAACATAGCGGGGCTTTTTTTTCCCCAGCGTGGGAATCCTCACGCGTCCACGCTGTGACGCACACGCATGTTGTGATAAAGGCTAAAAATCACGAGCTGCTTGTGCGTATTTGTGAACCAAAGAATTCTGCCCCTAAGTGATAGCCTGATAGCTCATCATCATCATCAACAACAAAAATAAATCAGCCAAAGTCCTGATAAACACTCATCAACACCCTTTGGACCATGGTATCGTTGAATTATGTAAGAGCAGATGTTAATGCTGAGATCTTTGATATGACAGGAAGCGGCATGCGCCTATGTGATCATCCTCATGGCGGTGTACTGGTGCACAGAGGTCCTCCCGCTGGCAGTGACGGCTTTGCTCCCTGCCCTCCTCTTCCCGCTCTTTGGCGTCATGGAGTCCCAGAGTGTAAGTGAAATCTGGCCTTTTGATGTTGTTGGTTTTTTTTTTTGCTTTTTTTTTAACACACTGACTTCGGAAAGTTCTTTAAGTCAGAAACCCAAAAGATGAGTTTTTCCCTTCAGTGTGAGCCAGACAATCAAGCAACGCGTCTACAAAGAGATCCCTGCCGGTGTTTGTTGAGTTTTTGAAAAGAGCCGAAAGTGCCGCTGGTCACAATGTCCTGAGCATCTGACCGTCCCTAACCCAGGTTGCTCCAGCATGTTCTTTGTCTTGCTGGAGCATCACTTCTCTCCTGAAGTGGCTCCATGTGATTTTGTTTGAAGTACCCCAAGCGCAATCTTGCCATCCATCCGAGAGATTTTCATTCAACTGCCTTCAGGTGTGCATGCAGTACCTGAAAGACACCAACCTGTTGTTTGTGGGCGGTCTGATGGTAGCCGTGGCCGTGGAGCACTGGAACCTGCACAAGCGCATCGCCCTGAGGGTGCTCCTGTTAGTCGGTGTGCGTCCGGCACTGTGAGTTGCATCAAGCGTCCTTTTTCCACTGCGGGGGAACGTATTTTTTCCCCGTTTGATGGCTTGTTCACGACAAGTCCTCAAATGCAGGGTTTCTCAAAATACATGGGTCAAAACAGACATTTTTCCAAACAGCAACTAAACATAACGACAAACTACATTGGCCAATTTTTTTCAAGAAAAGTCATGAAGTGATGAATAAAAATTATGATTCTTAAAAAAGTAAAATCATTAGAACAGTTATATTTCCTGAGATAAAGTCCTAATCTTATTACTATTATTAATATTGTTAACCCTTTCGTGCACCCTTTAACCTGAAAATTGATCATCTGACCACTGTAGTAACCGCTGTCCCTGAAAGGGTTAACAACCAAATATCAAAAGGAAAACTTAATTCTCGTAATATTATACCTTTTGAGAGAAAGATGACTCGAGCATCCAGTTGATATTTTGACCTTTGTCGGCAGGCTGATGCTGGGCTTCATGGGCGTGACGGCCTTTTTGTCCATGTGGATCAGCAACACGGCCACCACAGCCATGATGGTGCCCATCGTCCAAGCCGTCCTGGAGGAGCTCAACAACAGCGATGCGCAGATGCCCGCCATCCTGAGCTCGGATGTGGCCCAGGCGTCGGAATTGAGCGACAAGCAGCAGAAACAGACAGAGGCGGCAGGTGAGAGGATGCCGGACCTTTCGGGTACCGTGTTTTTGAGTTGCTCTTCTCAGATTCTCATCTCGTGGTTGAAGGCGCTGTGGTGGTGACTTTCTTGGACAGCGCCGTTGAGGTGAACCGGCAGAAGGAGGCAGCGGAAAGACGGAAGATGTGCAAAGGGATGACCCTTTGCGTCTGCTACGCCGCCAGCATCGGCGGCACCGCTACGCTGACGGGGACTGGTCCCAACTTGGTGCTCAACGGACAAATGAGCCAGTGGGTGTTGGGTCTGATGGGTGGAGGGCAGTTGCGGACTGTGCGTTTTGTATCTGAGCCTTCAGTGGCGACTTAATCCATCTCCAAATACTCCTACGACCATGTTGCAGCTATAGACGCGATCAATATGATACAAAAAGGCAAAATAACCCGCGCACAGCAGCAGCAATAACCCAAGCAATCGGAGAGAGGATGGAGAAATACGGGTGTTCATGTCGGTCAGCGAGCTGGGCCTTTTGACGAATGACGGCCGCCCACCCTGCGGTGGTTGATGAGTGGACGGATACTTGAATCATCTTATGAGGGAACTTAATGTGAACTATGATTTTCAGGCATGAACCGAAGCTAAATCTAATCATTGCCTTCAGAATATTTCCTGAAAACGGCGACGTGATCAATTTCGCCTCCTGGTTCGGATTCGCCTTCCCCAACATGATCCTTATGCTGATGCTGGCGTGGGTGTGGCTACAGTTCGTCTTCATTGGATTCAAGTGAGTGAAAGGACGCTAAGAAAGCACACGGCGGAGCAAGGGGACTGAACGTAGAGGCATTTTCGTTTCCCAGCTTCAAGAAGACGTGGGGCTGCAATGCTGAAAAGACGGAGAAGGAAGTGGCCGCCTATGAAGTGATCCGAGGGCAGCATCGTCGGCTGGGGCCCATGTCCTTTGGCGAGCTCAGCGTCCTGGGTCTCTTCATTCTGCTAGTGGTCCTGTGGTTCTCCAGGGACCCCGGCTTTATGCACGGCTGGGCCACGGACATCTTCAACTCCAAAGCAGAGTACCCAACCTTTTCCCCTCCTCCTCTAATAACATTTTGCGCTGTATTTTCACAGACAGTGCACCACCTGCGCCATGGAGCGAAGGTCCTTGGACTACCAGGATATTTAGTGAGGCGCAGCGCAGTCTGCCAAATTCCCAAGCATGATAACCTGAACTTGCCCCGACCCAAAAATGAAGATGTGCCAGTTTTTACGGCGAGCAAACGTGCACCTGTCTATGAAAATAGGGCCTGGTTTGTCTTGAAGTCACCCTCATAAGACATTACCTTCCACTCAGGTATGTCACAGACGCCACTGTGGCCATCTTTGTCGCCATCCTCCTCTTTGTCCTGCCGTCCAAACTTCCACATTTCTGCCCATGGAGGACACAAAGTTTTGACACAGGTTGGTCCCTCAAAAAGGTTTTTGTTGTGCAATGACTCAAAACTAACACTTGATTCATTCTGTAGCGTCCCATCAGACGTCCAGCTCAGCTCCGCGTCTGCTCACCTGGAAGGTGGTCCAGAAGAAATTACCATGGGGAATCGTGCTTCTCCTTGGTGGTGGTTTTGCTTTGGCCAAAGGGAGTGAGGTATGGGGGTTTGGGGGGCAATGGGGAGGTTAGGGTTCGACCTCAGAAAAGTCTGAAGCGCTATATTAGCAAGGATGCTAGTGCTAACACAACATGTGACTTCATCTATCTACCTACTGTACTTACGATCACCTGTCCATCCTTCTAACTCACTACCTACCCACTTGATCTGTCTGTTGCTCCATTGATCAGTCCATCTACTGACCTACAGTATCTGTCAAAAAATTCACTCACTACCACTTAATCCACCGTTGTACCTGATCTCTGTTGGTGAATTGTTCAGTCTGCTGACCAACCAATTTACGTAATCGGTGGGTTGGTTCCGTGGTGCGCCTACATTGCCGACCAAATTACTCACCGAGCTGTAGGTCTACTTTACTATCTATTCTCTGTCAGTCTACCCTTCTAACTACTTACTATGTGCCTGTCTGACCACCTACCAAACTGTCCGTTGGTCCCTAAATCCACCTTTGTACTTAACTACCTATCTACCTAGCTACCTACCTAGATACTATGAATCAGCCATTGAACAAGTCTTCATGCTCACTGTCTTTGTACCCTTTGATCGGTCTGTCACTTTGCCTACCAACCCATTACCGACTGCCTTACCTAAGTAACTACTTACCGACACTTCCATCCACTTATCTGCCTTCAAACCTAACCTGTCAGTTAGTTTGTCCAGCTTCTTAAACAGAATATCCGCTGTCTTGTCAGTTGGAGGCCCTCCGCCGACCAACAGGCCATCTGAAGTTATCTGTCTGTTGGGCCATTTGCCCCCTACATAGCTAGCTAGATAGCTACCCTGCCTTCCGCCTACCTTTACATCCGTTCAACGGCCAACCTATCAGTCACTCTGTCAATACGTCCATCTGTCTGTCTATCCACCGATATACTTAATCTGTCTCTCTGTTTATTGATTGCTCAGCCATCGGCCTGTCTGTCAATCGGTCTCCCTATCAACCTATGGCCCGTCTCGCCCATCTACCGTCAATGGGCACTCTGTCCAACCAACAACTAACTTCACCCGTCTGTTAGCAGAGTATGCAGTATACATGCCACATTGTTTTCTGCAAGCTTCAAATACCAAAACATTTCCTTTCATTTCTAATACCATGAAAGTCCCAATTCATTGCGGACATTCGTTTAGCCACGTGGCCACCCACCATTTGTGTATGTTCTTTTCAGGTATCAGGACTTTCACGGTGGATGGGAGATCAAATGAGCCCTTTGCAAAGCATTCCACCTTGGGCGATCTCCATTATCCTGTGCCTTCTCATTGCCACCTTCACAGAGTGCGCCAGCAACGTGGCCACTGCGACGCTCTTCCTGCCCATCTTAGCATCATTGGTGAGCAATAGCGAAACAAAACAACAAGAGATGGTCTGGTGAAAAGAAAACAGCATTTGGTTCAGCGAGGTGAAGTGCCTCTTTTTCAGCCGATTTCCCCCAATGGGAGTCCGGTATTCAAATTCCTCCCAGTGAGAGTCAGCCCATTCGCCGCCTGTTTTGTTACCGGTTCAGATGCTCATTCAAGCTGAATGTGTTTAGTGCCGTTCCCTGGGGGCCCCCTCCTCACATGCGTAACTTGCCAACACACAATTTCAGCTCCTGGGCCACCCCGCCACGGGCTGAAGAATGGCATTACTGTGCACCCTGGTCGAGGACTGCTAGCGAACGCCAATGAGCCGGATTGCGAAAGACAATACCGGGCAACAAGAAAAGAGAAGGTCCTCAGTTACACGCAGCTGAGAGTGAATGGGGTGGGAGAAAGTGATAGCTTCCGCTGAAAGAAATCATTTGCACAAGCTTTATAAAGTAAAAATTCGCAATCATAAACTGTGAGGATTCTCACCAGATGGAAGTACCTCTACAAAAAAAGTTGGAAGTATTCATAGTTATTGAAGCTCGACATCTCTGCCGGTGGGGGGCCTTTTTGAATAATGATCAAACATAGACATTTGGTCACGTTTTGACCTTGTGGAGCAGACTTATCACAGATTCATATTTTATGGCGCATAATCAAACTTCACTCCCATGCTCCTCCCAATTGCAGCGGCAGAAACTCAATAACCTTGCAGTATCGCATCGACCATCTGGCTAGTTTACAAATTTGGTATCAAGCAAACAAACTCTTATCGAAAAGGTTTTTCATCGAAGGACATTTGGGAATGGACAAAATGAGCCAAAACATTTTCCGTAATCTTGAGACTTTCGTGTGCTTCTACTCAGGACAAACATGCTTGCCAAATTTCATGTTGCCAACTTAAATTGGCTTTGAGGGCAGGACCCTCGCCCCACGCAAATAAATAAATAAAACCATGCGCTACTCACCCACAATTAATAAAATTGAAAATATGTGGCTCAAATTGGTCATAAATGGGGGGGGGAACAACTTATGGGTAATCTTTGAAGGAACTTGAAATTGCTTAGTTCAACTTAAATGGCAGACTTTGGCATTGCTTCTTGATTTGTTTTTTGGGTAATTGTGATTGACCTCGATACCGAATTTTATGGAGCCAACTGAAACTGGTGTTGGAAACTACATTCAAAAACAAAAATGCAAATGATGATTTATTTGGCTCAAGGATCCACATTCATTGTTATGAAACAAAACAGATTTCTGTGGGGCCTGAAGCGTATACTGTAACAATGTCGACGGCCTAAATTTTGTCCAGTGTAAATACTAATCAACAACCCTCAACATATTACACACGATTCCGTTTGACAGCGTTTGGACTGCCTCACCCTTTGTTACGTTGCATCTTCGCATTGTTTCAATCTACTTTTACATCAGTCATAAATTCTACTTGTGAGGTTTTGAAAAATTAAGGTCCAGTATTATTTTGTGGGGGTTTTTGTGTGTGTGTTTTGTTCTTGTGGTTTTAGCAACCCCCTTCATTGTTGAATTCGCTTGATGTAGGTCAATCATTTCAAGTCCAGTCCTTGTCTTCTCACATGCAATGAGAACCGCTCTTGAAGGGTTCAATGGCATGTTGCTGGCCACAACCTATGAATCAGTGCGGCCACAATTCCAATGAAGGGCTGTTACCTATTTGTATTTTAAGAAGCAGAAATTACTGTGCCCTTGTGAAGTGCCATGCTCGCAGAGTCATGTTTGCAGGCTGCTATTATTGCTAGCAATGTTCCACGTATCTAATTTCAGATGCCGTGAGTCAGCCCTGACTTTGCAGGAATCCCGTCTAAATTATGCCCGTCTCATGAGAGTTTGCTCTCCTGCGGTTACCTGCTGACGTCGAGGAAAGGATTCAAGTTGATCCTTGTTTGATTCCGCAGTCGCAGTCCATCGGAATCAACCCGCTGTACGTCATGGTGCCTTGTACCCTGAGTGCCTCCTTCGCCTTCATGTTGCCCGTGGCCACGCCGCCCAACGCCATTGTTTTCTCCTACGGATACCTCAAGGTTTCAGACATGGTGGGTGTGCTCCGTTGGCCTCGGTTCGTCGGGACCACGATGGAACTCGCATAGCTAACCAGTCAAATGATCGACTTGTCTGTCACTCTCTCACCGAGTCTTTGTATCTCCGTCCGTCTTGTCTGTTCAACCTTTTCTCATCTTTCAGGCCAGGACTGGAATAGTCATGAACATCATTGGCATACTGTGCATCACACTGGCCATCAACACTTGGGGCCGAGCAATGTTTCACCTGGACACCTTTCCAACGTGGGCCAACGTGAGCGGGCCGTGACAGCGACTCGCAGTCTCCTGCTCTTCTGCTCTGAGCCACATCACGGTCTGACATGGTCTGCACAGCTGAGTCTCGCCACCCTGTTTATTTTCCAGTCCACACTCAAGCCTCGTGGATGATGAATCAGCAGTAAAGGGTAACAACGCCTTCATTTCTTCGAACACCATCACAAATGAGGTCTTCTCTGTCGCCAAAACACTTGGAAAGAATTGAAAAAGACATTTGAAACAGTGATATGTGACACTTTAAAATACGGATAAGGTTTGAATTAGAACTGACCCGAGCGCTGTAACAAAACATGTCACCAGAAGTAACAATTGAGCAAGAGACAGTGAATTGTTAAAAAAAAAAAAAAAAGCATTAAAAACAAATAACATTGACCAGATGTTAGAATGTTGCTGCTTAGCCATTCACACTCAAGTTATAACAGTCCACTACTAGTATTGCACATTTACATTGTTTACATGATGGATTTCTGTATACTACAAATTGACATTTTTAATTTTCGGCGGCTAAAGAATCGAAGTGTATGTGCCTCATGATCTAATTTATGTTGATGATCATTTGTACAATAGACAGCAAATAGATATATGGACTTTTACAGCAGATTTGACCTGAGAGAGGCTTCTTTTTGGCATTATTTCAGCTTTGGGAATCATTTTCTGAATCACATCAAGACTTGGGCCAAGATTCCCGTTTATTTTCAGATTCCAATCGATGCTGCATTTGCGGCATTTTGCAATAATGATTATTCGAGTATGCAATAATGAGTTATGTCTGATGTGCTGCTGTATATATATTTTTTCCTGAAGACGTTTTTGAATGTGACATTTATCAAAATAAAGTCTCAGTCTTTTTACTCGACATGATAAGTGGCGCTCCAGTGAGGTATTGGACCGATTTTCATTTTATATTTAATACAGAAGTGCAATTCAAGTGCATCAATAAAGGTTATCTTGTAATCCTTCTAATGCCATTCCTTGACGCTCAATAAACTCTGCCCAGGAACAAAAAGGATTTGACCAGTAGAAAAAAAAATCTGTTGAGCAATTGTGTTAGCTCAAATTTTGAAGCTTTGTAATGACTCACAAATTCTGTGAATTTTATAGAGGAAGTCATTTTAAAAAAAAAATACAGATAGCACAAGTACTGTAAGAATTTTTCATTAGAAACAAAGGGCGGAGGGGGGGGATCTATTTTTGTTGTGGTTTCAATAGATTTGTTCGATCAAGTAATACTTCCAATCATGAGAAAAGAACAAGAAACTCAATGTCCAAGGGGAAAAGCGATTCAAGTATGATACTGTAACCGTGGGGCAGTTCCAACTAAGCCTTATGAACTCTTGCCGACAGTAACGGGCCACACAAATGGATTATTTGACTGGAAAAAAAGGACTCTGTTGAGCAATTCTAGTCATCAACTCAATTTTTGTACTGAATAAAATATACCGGTAATTACATTATTACAAATATGCTGTGTGCAATTTTATGACCCCCTCCCCCAAAGAATTGATCTAACAAGGGGTAAGAACTAGTCACATGTTGTTTTCTCTTATATTAATTAATCTTAATGTCACAGTTGTGAATCAACCACTACAATGGAGCCTTATGTGTGTTGCCATCCACCGCCCATTATTCCACCCCCCCACCCCCATGCCTAAAGACTAATACAAACACTTGCGAAAAAAAAGTCCTTATGTAGGTTATTATTATTTGTGCATGAAAGGGTTAAAAGTACAGCCCTCATTTGATTACCAGCATTTTCTGAGAAAAAGAAGCAAAGTTACTTGCACGATATGGTTGGCACATATTTTACATCGGGTGCCCTTCCTGATCCAACCCACTTAATATTTTTCACACATATTGGTTAGTGGCTTGACCAATACCCCAAACAATGAGACAAGTCCAAAGAACTCAAAAACCCGAAAAGTAATTCAAGAGCGAATAGTAATATTTCTGGTGACTGCTGACGAACAAAAACATGTCTTGCCAAATTTTGGATGAAATTGATCAGACAGTGCCAAGAAACTTCTCTGGCACATTATGGAGCTTACCTAGTCAATTTTTCATCACCCCCCCCCCCCCCCCCCTCATTCCCAAATACCCAAAACACAACCAAACATTTTTGTTTGTTTATTTTTCAGATAAATTAAATTATTGCTCATAACAATGATAAAAGTCCAAAGAACTGGATGAGCATTTCTCAACTTCATCGGAACGCATACTTGATACTTAATTTAGGACTTCTTCCTGGATTTTGACAGTGCAGAGTGAGTGAAGCACACTAATACTCTGATGGGAGGACACTCCTATTGTTCTGTGTGTCATCTGCCTTTTTTTTTTCTTTGAGACGTTGCACAAAATGACCTTTGGTTTGCTTGTATAAGTCAGCAATGTAGAGGGTAGAATAAATGAGCCTTAAAGTCAGCTGTGGGAAGTTACAAAGTACAAAGAATTCATTCCTAAACTTAACAGCTTTTTTCATGTATCTCTACTTGAGTATTTCTTTTTCCGGCATTTGTCTTTTACTTTTACACCCTAAAACAGACACGGCATCAAGTAATTTTTGGAGCAGGAGGAGTTTGTTGCTGTTTGTGATGGTATGGCGAAGGACTAGACGCATCGACAAATTGCCGTGTTCCTGTGACATTTCACTCGGCATTCGCTGAGTGTCTGTACTTTTCTCAAGTGCAAAATGTGAGTACTTCAGACGCTTCTCATGAAGGTGTACCGCTTTTTGGCCTTGATGGAGGTCTGTCATGCTTCTAATTATTAACCCATTGTTATCCATCCAGTGGGAAGGCATGCTTAATCAGTCACAGACATAGAGCATGTAAAAAATAAAAAAAATATCACATTCCAAAGATCCTGATCCTGTGTATCAGTTGCACAGGTGGACAATGCGCCTCCTGTGTGATAGGATCATGTCAATACAAAAAGGGTTGTGTGCTGTGTTGCTTCCACCCAGCAGCTGGAAGGATGACAGAGGCTCTTTCTTTGCATTCAGTCAGCTGAAATTATTTGACATCTTTACATTTCTTTCAATTGGTACTTCAACCTGACATGGTGCAATTGTGGAGGACGTGCAACATGTGCCTTGTTTTCCTGGCTTCATTATTTTATTCATCATAAAAGCCAAGCAAAGTCTGTCCTCTGCTATCATTCAACCATTGAACCTATTAAAACAATTAACAGCAACATTGAAAATGTGATTCCCCGCTCCCCTTTTTCTGATTTGTTGATATTTTTCGTCTTTTAATGGTAAAACACACTTTGCAAATATGTATATGTTTTAATATTAAACATCTTTATTATATTAACTTGAGGTCGGCACGGTGGGCAACCAGGTAGCACGTCTGCCTCATTGTGCAGTAGTGCAGGGTTCAATTCTGGCTCCAGCCTTCATGTGTGGAGTTTGCATGTTCTCCCTGTACATGCATGGGTTTTCTGCGGGTACTCTGTTTTTTTTTCCCACATTCAAAAACATCGCATGCATGGCAGGATCATGGAACACTCTAAATTGTCCCGAGGTGTGGTCGTGAGCGCTCAGGGTTGTCTGTCTGTGTGCCCTGTGATTGGCTTGTAACCAGTTTAGGGTTCACACCCAAGGACAATTTAGAGTGTTCCATTCGCCTTCTATGAATGTTTTTGTAATGTGGGAGGAAACCGGAGAATCCAACCTTGCACCTCTGCGCTGTGAGGCAGACATGGTATCCAGTCGTCTACCGTGCCACCTATTCTTCTTCTTCTTCTTATCATTATTATTACTCTTATTTTATTTTGTTTATTTTTTACAACTTTGATACTGGCAAAATCGTAAAAAGTTGGATGAGCAAATTAGATACATTTATATAATTTGTTTTGGTTTTAAATGACCAAAAACGATATATATTTTTAAATCTTAGTTAATTTCAAAAAATTATGTGTAATGTAACTGGTTGCCAGCCAATCGTAGATTTTAGTAACAGTATGAGTTAAATATGCATTGGGCGATTGTGCTACGAGGCCAACGTTGTATGATACAATTATTCTATGATACTTTGATTATTTTTATAAAGAATAATAACAATAATTATTATATGTAACTATTTTCATTCAAATTACTTTGTATGTAGACAATATGTTTCATTTGCGTAAGTATGCACTGAAATAATTGACTTCCAAACCAAATGAAATACAGTATGGCAGCACAAATGCAATGGGTGTTGGAAAAACACATACAATGGCTCCACCTCCTGGCAAAACGATGACAGTACACATGCCTTCATAGGGAAGTTGCGAACCAGCTGGAATCTGTTGTTGGAAACACATGGCAGACCATATTAGGGCTCTCGTCGGAGTTCACTAAATATATTAGATTATTTTACCTGGATATTGGTTCATTTTGTTTTCTGAATATCCATGCATCGCCAACTTGGATAGCTAATTAGTCCACCCGGTGCCCCGTGGACGGCTCACGAAACGTTTCAGTTTTTTTTCCATCCTTGTAGTATCACTGACCGATAACTCTTGGCTGGAGAAATCAAGTAGAAGATCTTTTGAGTGACGAGAATGATGGGAAGCTATTTCTCGCCGTCCTCTTCTTGGAGAGGAGCTTGTTTTCTCCGGAGAATACGCCAGTTAATTCCCGCCGGCTTCAAGGATGAACTAAAAAACCTGTCAATGTTGGCTTTGCCTGCGGTAAGTTACCACAAACATTTTTACGAACCATAACAATAACTTCTAGATAAGCACAATGTAACGTACTAGAAAAGCCGAACCAAGCCGTGTAAAGTGGTTGGTTTTCTTATAAATAATTCTTTTCACAGTCATTGCAGTCCGAGCAGAGAAGAAACAATGTCTTTACTATAGATGTCCTCAATATTCACCGAAATAACAGCATCCATGTCAAAAATGAGTGATCAATTCCTTTCTCTTTGTCCTGTGGGAAGGTGACAGTATCCAGGGCCATCCCGACGTGTTTCTGGAGGGCGAGCAGACCCCTGGAGTTCCTCAGTCATCCTCCGAGGAAGGAGGTAGACGGGCCAGCATGACCAGCATAGAGAGTCAAATGTCCATCGGCTCCATCGGCCATCACCTGGGTGGTGCCATCGCCAATAGTGAGTGTGGAGGGGGTTGATGATGGGGAGGGGCAATTCGAGAGGATGTCTTCTTGTCTGGGTAGTTATGTTTGCTTTGGTGTTGGAAGTTTCTAGTAGCTGGTGGGGCTCAAAGAGGCTGGATTATTCCCTCTACTGCCCGGACGTGTTGACCGCCTTCCCCACCGTGGCGCTGCCACACCTGTTCCACGCCTCCTACTGGGAGTCCACAGACGTCGCTGCCTTTGTCCTTCGACAGGTAGGCCCAGTGACGGTCTCAGGTTATTAAATGAGGATCAAACTCAGATCCTAATCAAACATCTTGTGTGGCATCCTCAGGTAGTCCATTATAGACTAAAAGTGGTATGGTTGAGTGATAAAAGGGATTCTTGTTAAGATTGCTGAATGTGATGACAGTCATACAGTATATGCAGAATTCAAGCGGCTTTTGAATCGGATAAAGAACCCCATGGCTGATACACTGGGATAGAATAGTCAAGTCAAGTCAAGTCAACAGTATTTATAGAGCACTTTCAAACAGCCATCGCTGCATACAAAGTGCTGTACATGGAGCAATTTAACATGCACAATAAACAGTAAGACAAATCGGTAATAAAGGCGGTAGAAAGCACCAAACAGTAAAACCAAGAACAAATCTAAGTCATGCTGAGTCGAATGCCAAAGAATACAAGTGAGTTTTGAGGAGGGTTTTGAAGATGGGCAGCGAGGAGGCTTGCCGAATGTTCAGTGGGAGGTCATTCCAGAGAGAGGGACCAGCAACAGAAAAGGCTCGATCCCCTCTGAGCCTCAGTTTAGTTCTTCCATCCATCCATTTTCCGAACCGCTTGATCCTCACTAGGGTCGCGGGGGGTGCTGGAGCCTATCCCAGCCATCTCCGGGCAGTAGGCGGGGGACACCCTGAATCAGTTGCCAGCCAATCGCAGGGCACACAGAGACGAACAACCATCCACGCCCACACTCACACCTAGGGACAATTTAGAGCGTCCAATCAGCCTGACATGCACGTTTTTGGAATGTGGGAGGAAACCGGAGCACCCGGAGAAAACCCACGCAGGCCCGGGGAGAACATGCAAACTCCACACAGGGAGGCCGGAGCTGGAATCGAACCCGGTACCTCTGCACTGTGAAGCCGACGTGCTAACCACTGGACTACCGGGCCGCCCGCCACAGATTAACAGTGGCTTTAAAACGTCACTTTTTTTGAAGGGAAGCTTTGTTTACTAGTTTTCAGAAACCTTACCGAGACAAAATGTCTGTCTCTATTTGCGGATAATTTTGCTAAAATTAACTAACATAGTAATAATAATAATAATAATAGATTTTATTTATAAGCGCCTTTCAAGACACCCAAGGACACTTTACAATAACAAAAAACACAAAACAATCCTCCTGTCATGGCTTTTTTTCTCATTTCTTTAAACTGGTTTTACGCAGTGTAACCTCGAGAAGGTGGCGATGACTTGTATTTTATTCCGATGATGCGAAAAAGGATTGAACTTTTCACCCTTGTCCACAGCATCAGTCTCCGTTTGCTTGGTGGTCGTCATCGGCAGCTTGAGGTATCACATTGCCTCACTCTTCACGTCAGACGAGTAAGTATACTCATCTTATTAAATACAAAAACACTTGGCCACACGCCCGCAGCCTGCACTGTAATATGTTGACCTTGGCTTACATATTCTTGTAAATATTTAACTTGTTCTTGCAATTTGCAACTGTTCTCGCATGTGTTTGGCTCATTTGCAACATTGATTGAGGGATATTTAGTCACACTCTATTCAGGCATTGCCCCACCTGAACTTGACTTTCAAAATAAATGTATAGTAGAGTATATAGAGAGTGTAGAGCAGGGGTGGCCAACCCGCGGCTCGTGAGCCGCATGCGGCTCTTTGGCTGGTTCCATACGGCTCCTGGGCTTTCACTCGACAATTGTCGAAAAAGCCTCGGCGATGGCGCTGACATTCAAACAACGGTGCTTAATGCACAGAACGCACTACGTCAGCCTATCATCAATCCCGTTACTTGATTGACATAGAGGGCAACCAATCAGATGACTGAATCACCGGTCGTGCGCAGACAACGGCGCTAAGTGCTAAGCTAGTCAGCGAATTACCTCTGTTTTTAGGGCACGGGTGCCCAATACGTCGATCGCAATCAACCAAGAGCCAGCAGACTGGTCCCAAGTCGACCGCGAGCGGTAGGAGGAGGAAATGGGGGGACTTGTGTATTTGTGTCTTAAGGTTTTAATTATGTTCGGGTGCTCCGGCTGTTGCTCGTCATGGCGTGCATGCATATGTGCTCGAGTGCATGGTTGTGTGTGTGTGTGTGTGTGTGTGTGTGGCTCTTTGCAGTAACACAGTAAAAAAATGGCTCTTAGTCTTTGACCGGTTGGCCACCCCTGGTGTAGAGTATCAGTCATTGTCAGTCAGTCATCTTTATTTCTAATGTTATAAATATTCTGCATGTCTTGCTGCAAATGTCCTTGTGTTTCTGACAGACAAATACAGCTAAAGGTTGGTAAGGTTCTGACGCTCTGCGTTCCGTTCATGCTGATGGAATCGATTGCGGTAGGCCTGTTTAATGTACGTAATTGTTACATTATGACACAGCAACACCGTTGAGTGTGTTTTTACAGGTGGCCGGAGGAGGGATTATCAGAGGCATGGGGAAGCAGAAAGTCGGAGCCCTCTGCACCATTCTAGGTTTTTATGGGGTGGGTCTACCTGTCGGAGTGCCACTGATGTTTTCAGCCAAATTAGGAATCGAGGGTACGTCCTTTTGACGTGTTAGATTATTTTGACAATCTTCACTGTCTTTGGTAACTCGTTGTTTGCAGGTCTGTGGACGGGTTTCTGTTCCTGTATGTTTCTGCAGAGCTTCATCCTGGTTGTCTACTTGGCAGGGATAAACTGGGAGCAAGTTACACTTGAGGTATTGCTTCAATTGTGTGCTGATATTTATGCACAGCGGTGCTTTGAGATACCAGTTAAATTCGTTCCGTGACAACGCTCGTAACTCAAACCAGCGGTATCTCAAATCATCTAGGATAGGAGGATGACAAAAAAAAAGGTGAGCTACAAAGCTACTTTCTGAACTCTGTTGTTTTAGACTTGAGGCAATGATAAATATGAAAATTTCGGAGGCGTGTCAGTTCCATCACAGTATGAAAATTTATTCGAGTTCAATTAAATTTTTAATTATTATTTTTTTTATCCTGGACTTAAATTATCCTCAGAAGAGGATAGTTCGAGCGTGGTTTTTTTCCCCCTCTCCCTACCCAGCGTTTTCCTTTCTGAATTCTGATTGTAATTTCCCCATTGCGGGACAAATAAAGGATATCTTATCTTAAAGAGTTTTATTTACCTTAAAGCACTTGACTCACCAAACCTACTACTTCCCACTGCATGGTAACCACATGACTGGAACGCTTAACCCATTTAATCCCACCGGTCACATTTGTGAAGGACAACAATGGTTTAATTTACAGGGCTCTAAATTTTTTTATTACTGATTACTTAAAAGGGCTACCAATGACACCTGATTTTGACTTTTAAATGTGGGATTAAATGGGTTAATGTAAATGAGCTTCGAGTCGCTCGATGTCATAAAACCTGTGATCAATCTACAAAGATTATGTGAACCTATCTATTTATGTTACCTTCACCCAGTGCAAATAATAGGCAGATCGGCCCCAATATTTAGAATTTTATTAGCGTAACGTCTCCCTCTCCGCAGGCACCTACTGACAAAAATGGTTACCGTGCTTAAAATACAAAATATTGCTGCGATCCTTGCAATAATTTCAGTGTTTGACCAATAGTAAAGTCCCACATCTCCCACACACATAAACATACCTGATGTTCTTTTGACACTTGACACCGGCGAATCTTCTCCGGTTACAGGAAGTCACGCACATAATTGTTACTCCATGAGAGCCCTTGGGGAATAAGGTGGATATTGCACCTCAAGGCACCGCCAGTCATCTTCTTCTTTGTTCTATTATAATTATTGTTATTATAATAATTATTAATTAATTTATTTTTTGTTTTCCAGGCTCAGATGAGAGCTGGTGTTAGCAGGAGTTCAGGTAAGTTGAAAAAGAAAAAACAGCTTTTGATATCTTATCAATAAAACATTAACCAGGTCAAATACAAAGAAAAGAAAAGCATCCCCAAAAGAAACACAAAAATGTCTTAAAAGATGAGGGATGAATGTGTCGCTGATGGTGTAGTTGTACACTCGCCTGACTTGTATGCGGGTAGCATACGATTGCTTCCCACTCAGTGACGGTGTGAATGTGGCTGTGAATGGTTGCTCATCTCTATATGTGCCCTGTGACTGACTGGCGACCAGTTCAGAGTGCAGTCCGCCCCTCTGCCCGACATCAGCTGGGATAGGCTGCAGCACCCTTCTGCGAGCCTGGAGAGGATATGCAGTGTTGAAGATGGATGGATGGATGTGTGGATGAATTACAGATAACAGAAGTAAAGCAACCATAACAGATACCGTTTTTTGACTTAGTTATTGCTCCTCCCCGACAGTCGACCCACAGCATCAAAGCGAAGCGCTCGAGCTGTTGGCCCCCGAGGATAAAGAAGAGGAGGAGGTGGCAGAGGTGATCAACGCTGCAGACCAAAGGAACTTAATCCTGCGTCGAGGCCTTCTTGTGTCTCTCATGATCTTTATTCTGGTTGCGGGGATTGTAGTCAACCAGCTGTTGACCAAACACCTGCTCACATGATCAATTTGTCAGTACGGGGCTCCTATGAAGTCTGTCGGGTTGTGACAAGGCCTGAGGGGCCATGAGTGAGGTGTGGATCATAAAATATGTATAAAAGATGCAACAGGAGTGCCAGGTCAGATGAGGTGAACGCCCAGGAAAAGGTCATTTTGAATTTGGAATCAACTTAAATTGTGATTTTCAAATTCAAAGACGGGAACTGCCCCAAACCCAATTTAAAGTTTGGACACAGTCCACACAAATTCAATGCATATGATATAGATTTATATGCCGCAAAGGCATATGATGATTTTGTTACGCTATGAATTATACAAAAGTGATATCAGTCTTCTAATAGGGATTGCACCATATTCGCATGATGCTTGACAATGCATTATGATGGCTTGATTAATGTACAGTAATTGATGCTTTACTATAAATTAGAAAATACTTGACATATTTTATCAGCAACTGCTCCAAATACATTATTTGATGTGTTTTATGCCCATGTTCGTGTTATTCTCATGAATATGACATGTTAGGTTTGTACGTGTTGGGCCTGTTGTTACATGTGAGAAGCTGAGGTAGTGATATGTATATGTATTTGAAAAAGATGTGGTTATTGTAAAGAAGGGTTATAATGGAAGCTTGAAGGTACAAATAATGGAACGTATTTAAACAAGCGACATTACATCGCTGGAATTTTCCAGAAAACCAGAGGTTATAAAAATGCAGCTGCCTGTTGGCCGAGTGCTTTCTCTACGCAACTTCTGCTCTGAAAAATGCGATATGAAGACTCGACCTGAAGAATCCTTCCGTTCTGATTCTGCGCAAGGGCAAATTTGGAAGGATTAATTCGATTTAATTTGGGTTTGACCAAATTCTCGCGCCGATAAAATAATCTAAGAAAACGCATCATTATTCGCATTAGAGAAAGAGCCCGTTGTGTGTCCAGTTTCTTCGTACTCCAAAATCAATCTTATCGATTATTAGGCGTTGTGTAATTGAAGACCTGATCACTCTTGAGTTCACTTAAAATAGGATTATTATCCCAAATCATTTTTGTTTTATTTTTTGGTGGTTTCTTTTTATGGATTACGGTACTCTTCCTTCATTTTCTTTCTTTCTTCTTTCAAATCTTCCAGAATTATAACTTAATCATTTGATCTTTTTATTTAATTACTGTGATAATTTTCATATTTTGATAATTATTAACTCAACATGTTACATCTTATTTGATTGATGATTATTGTTTCACCATTAAATCTTTTAAAATTATAACTTAATCATTTGATCTTTTTATTATTTAACGGCTGTAATACTTTGCACATTTTGATGATTATTAATTCAATATGCCCCATCTTATTTGGTTGATGATTATTTTTTAAATTACTGCATTGCATCGCTACTAAACCTTTTAAAAACATAAATTTATTCTTATTTTATGTTCTTTGGCATGATTTTGAAACAGCGTCTAGGTAACGTTCACTGTTTTGTGGCGCGACAAACTAGCAAAATTACAATTAAGAGAATCTCTTAATTGTAATTAAAAAACGACCACGTATAGTAAGGCGTTTTTAGCCGAAAAAAAACGACCATGTATAGTAAGGCGTTTTTAGCCGCAAAAAAACGACCATGTTTTTAGCCGAAAAAAAACGACCATGTATAGTAAGGCGTTTTTATAGGAAAAAAAACGACCATGTATATATAGTAAGATGTTTTTAGTCCAAAAAAACGACCATGTATAGTACGGCGTTTTTTACCGAAAAAAACGACCATGTATAGTAAGGCGTTTTTAGCCGCAAAAAAACGACCATGTATAGTAAGGCGTTTGTAGCCGAAAAAAACGACCATGTATATAGTAAGGCGTTTTTAGCCCCCAAAAAACGACCATGTATATAGTAAGGCGTTTTTAGCCGGAAAAAAACGACCATGTATAGTAAGGCGTTTTTAGCCGAAAAAACGACCATGTATAGTAGGGCGTTTTTAGCCGCAAAAAAACGACCATGTATAGTAAGGCGTTTTCAGCCGAAAAAAATGACCATGTATCGTAAGGCGTTTTTAGCCGAAAAAAACGACCATGTATAGTAAGGCGTTTTTAGCCGAAAAAAACGACCATGTATAGTAAGGCGTTTTTAGCTGGAAAAAAACGACCATTTATAGTAAGGCGTTTTTAGCCGAAAATACCCCGACCATGTATAGTAAGGGGTTTTTAGCCGAAAAAAACGACCATGTATAGTAAGGCGTTTTTAGGTGAAAAAAAACGACCATGTATAGTAAGGCGTTTTTAGCCGAAAAAAACGACCATGTTTTTAGCCGAAAAAAACGACCATTTATAGTAAGGCGTTTTTAGCCGAAAAACCCCCGACCATGTATAGTAAGGGGTTTTTAGCCGAAAAAAACGACCATGTACAGTAAGGCGTTTTTAGCCGAAAAAAACGACCATGTTTTTAGCCGAAAAAAAACGACCATGTATACTAAGGCGTTTTTATAGGAAAAAAAACGACCATGTATAGTAAGATGTTTTTAGCCCAAAAAAACGACCATGTATACTAAGTCATTTTTAGTCCAAAAAAACGACCATGTATAGTAAGGCGTTTTTAGCCGCAAAAAAACGACCATGTATATATAGTAAGGCGTTTTTAGCCCCCAAAAAACGACCATGTATAGTAAGGCGTTTTTAGCCGAAAAAACGACCATGTATAGTAAAGCGTTTTTAGCCGCAAAAAAACGACCATTTATAGTAAGGCGTTTTTAGCCGAAAAAAACGACCATGTATAGTAAGGCATTTTTAGCCGCAAAAAAACGACCATGTATAGTAAGGCGTTTTTATCGGGAAAAAAAACGACCATGTATAGTAAGATGTTTTTTGTCCAAAAAAACGACCATGTATAGTACGGCGTTTTTTACCGAAAAAAAACGACCATGTATAGTAAGGCGTTTTTAGCCGCAAAAAAACGACCATGTATATATAGTAAGGCGTTTTTAGCCGAAAAAACGACCATGTATAGTAAAGCGTTTTTAGCCGCAAAAACGACCATGTATAGTAAGGCGTTTTTAGCCGCAAAAAAACGACCATGTATAGTAAGGCGTTTTTAGCCGAAAAAACGACCATGTATCGTAAGGCGTTTTTAGCCGAAAAAACGACCATGTATCGTAAGGCGTTTTTAGCCGAAAAAAACAACCATGTATAGTAAGGCGTTTTTAGCTGAAAAAAACGACCATGTATAATAAGGCGTTTTTAGCCGAAAAAAACAACCATGTATAGTAAGGCATTTTTTTGACCGAAAAAAACGACCACATATAGTACGGCGTTTTTAGCCGAAAAAACCGACCATGTATGGTAAGATGTTTTTTACCGAAAAAAACGACCATGTATAGGAAGGCGTTTTTAGCTGAAAAAAACCCCCATGTATAGTAAGGCGTTTTTATCGGAAAAAAAACGATCATGTTTAGTAAGGCGTTTTTAGCCGAAAAAAACAACCATGTATAGTACGGTGTTTTTAGCTGAAAAAAAAAAACATGTATAGTAAGGCGTTTTTATAGGAAAAAAAACGACTTAATATATATGGTCGTTTTTTTCGGTTAAAAACACCTTACTATACATGGTCGTTTTTTTCGGCGAAAAACGCCTTATCATCCATGGTCGTTTTTTCAGTTAAAAACGCCTTACTATACATGGTCGTTTTTTCGGCTAAAAATTTCTGACAAAACATGGTCGTTTTTTTTCGGCTAAAAACACCTTACTATACATGGTCGTTTTTTTGGACTAAAAACGGCTTAGTATACATGGTCGTTGTTTTCGGCTAAAAACATCTTACTATACATGGTCG
This sequence comes from Hippocampus guttulatus, assembly GCF_054856545.1. NCBI lineage: Eukaryota > Metazoa > Chordata > Actinopteri > Syngnathiformes > Syngnathidae > Hippocampus > Hippocampus guttulatus. The sequence continues at coordinate 8,941,739 of NC_141272.1, read as the reverse complement.
GTTTTTTCGGCTAAAAACGCCGTACTATACAGTACATGGTCGTTTTTTCGATTAAAAACGCCTTAGTATACATGGTCGTTTTTTCAGTTAAAAACACCTTACTATACATGGTCGTTTTTTTCGGTCAAAAAATGCCTTACTATATGTGGTCGCTTTTTTCGGCGAAAAACACCTGACTATACATGGTCGTTTTTTTGGGCAAAAAACGCCTTAGTATACATGGTCGTTTTTTTCGGTTAAAAACGCCTTAGTATACATGGTCGTTTTTTCGGTTAAAAAAATGCCTTACTATACATGATCGTTTTTTTCGGCTCGAAACGCCTTACTATACATGGTTGTTTTTTTTGGCTAAAATCCTATACATGGTCGTTTTTTTCCGGTAAAAAAAGCCTTACTATACATGGTCGTTTTTTTTGGACTAAAAACGGCTTAGAAAAATGGTCGTTTTTTTCCGACTAAAAACATCTTACTATACATGGTCGTTTTTTTCGGCGAAAAACACCTGACTATACATGGTTGTTTTTTTCGGTCAAAAACCCCTTACTATCCATGGTCGTTTTTTCGGTTAAAAACACCTTACTATACATGGTCGATTTTTTTTTTTGGTAAAAAACGCCTTACTATACATGGTCGTTTTTTCGGCTAAAAAGGGCATGGTTGTTTTTTTCGGCTGAAAACGCCTTCCTATACTGTACATGGTCGTTTGTTCGGTTAAAAACGCATGACTATACATGGTCGATTTTTTGGAGAAAAAAACCCCCCTTACTATACATGGTCGTTTTTTGGTTAAAAATGACTTACTATACATGGTCGTTTTTTTCGGTAAAAAAACGCCTTACTATACATGGTTATTTTCTTGGATTAAAAACGGCTTAGTATACATGGTCGTTTTTTTCGACTAAAAACCTTACTATACATGGTCGGTTTTTACGACTAAAAATGCCTTACTATACATGGTCGTTTTTTTGGGCAAAAAACGCCTTAGTATACATGGTCGTTTTTTTCGGTTAAAAACGCCTTAGTATACATGGTCGTTTTTTCGGTTAAAAAAATGCCTTACTATACATGATCGTTTTTTTCGGCTCGAAACGCCTTACTATACATGGTTGTTTTTTTTGGCTAAAATCCTATACATGGTCGTTTTTTTCCGGTAAAAAAAGCCTTACTATACATGGTCGTTTTTTTTGGACTAAAAACGGCTTAGAAAAATGGTCGTTTTTTTCCGACTAAAAACATCTTACTATACATGGTCGTTTTTTTCGGCGAAAAACACCTGACTATACATGGTCGTTTTTTTCGGTCAAAAACCCCTTACTATCCATGGTCGTTTTTTCGGTTAAAAACACCTTACTATACATGGTCGATTTTTTTTTTTGGTAAAAAACGCCTTACTATACATGGTCGTTTTTTCGGCTAAAAAGGGCATGGTTGTTTTTTTCGGCTGAAAACGCCTTCCTATACTGTACATGGTCGTTTGTTCGGTTAAAAACGCATGACTATACATGGTTGATTTTTTGGAGAAAAAAAACCCCCTTACTATACATGGTCGTTTTTTGGTTTAAAATGACTTACTATACATGGTCGTTTTTTTCGGTAAAAAAACACCTTACTATACATGGTTATTTTCTTGGATTAAAAACGGCTTAGTATACATGGTCGTTTTTTTCGACTAAAAACCTTACTATACATGGTCGGTTTTTACGACTAAAAATGCCTTAGTATACATGGTCGTTTTTTCGGTTAAAAACACCTTACTATATGTGGTTGTTTTTTTCGGTTAAAAAAAATGCCATGGTCATTTTTTTCGGCGAAAAACACCTGACTACACATGGTCGTTTTTTTGGGCAAAAAAGGCCTTAGTATACATGATCGTTTTTTTCGGCGAAAAATGCCTTACTATCCATGGTCGTTTTTTTCGGTTAAAAACACCTTACTATACATGGTCGTTTTTTTTTTGGGTAAAAAACGCCTTACTATCCATGGTCGTTTTTTTCGGCGAAAAACATCTGACTATACATGGTCGTTTTTTTGGGCAAAAAACGGCTTAATATATATGGTCGTTTTTTTCGGTTAAAAACACCTTACTATACATGGTCGTTTTTTTCGGCGAAAAACGCCTTACTATACATGGTCGTTTTTTTTTTTTGGTAAAAAACGCCTTACTATACATGGTCGTCTTTTTGGAAAAAAAACATTCCTATACATGGTCGTTGTTTTTGGTCAAAAAAATGCTTTACTATACATGGTCATTTTTTTTCGGCTAAAAAAACTTACTATACATGGTCGTCTTTTTTCGGCTGAAAACGCCTTACTATACATGGTCGTTTTTCGGCCAAAAATGGCATGGTTGTTTTTTTCGGCTAAAAACGCCTTCCTATACTGTACATGGTCGTTTTTTCGGTAAAAAACGCCTTACTATCCATGGTCGTTTTTTCGGTTAAAAACACCTTACTATACATGGTCGTTTTTTTTTTTTGGGTAAAAAACGCCTTACTATACATGGTCGTTTTTTTTCACCTAAAAACGCCTTACTATATATACATGGTCGTTTTTTTCGGCGAAAAACGCCTGACTATACATGGTCGTTTTTTTTCACCTAAAAACGCCTTACTATATATACATGGTTGTTTTTTTCGGCAAAAAAGCCTTACTATTCATGGTCGTTGTTTTCGGCTAAACACCTTGGTCGTTTTTTTTCCGAGTTAAAACACTGTACTATACATGGTCGTTTTTTCCGGTAAAAAAACGCCTTACTATACACGGTCGTATTTTTGGTCAAAAAAATGCCTTACTATACATGGTCGTTTTTTTGGAAAAAAAACATTCCTATACATGGTCGTTTTTTTGGTCAAAAAAATGCCTTACTACGCATGGTCATTTTTTTTCGGCTAAAAATGACTTACTATCCATGATCGTTTTTTTCGGCCAAAAACTTATGCAATTTTTTCATAAGAAGTTAATTTCCACATGCCTCTTATAATTTTGCATAATTTAAAAGTTTGCTGCCGTAAATGAGGAATTTCTTCGTGAGACAAATAAAGGGTTTTTTTTAATCTTATCTTATCATTTAGAATCCAAATGGATGGAAACAGGAGAAGTAAGGCAGGAGTGCAGTATGTTTGCAAACAAAAAAAGGAACCTATTTCCATAAATAAAAAGGCAAACAAGCCTGAGGAAAAAGTTAAACACAAAATTACCAATAATTACAAAGCCATCAAAATGAAGTCTCAAAAAAATTTTTTTGTCCAAGGTTCATAATAGTACTCCAACAGAACCTGACAAAATGAACTGACAAGGCCAGAAAAAACAAACAATCAAACAAACACAAAAACAGGGAACTAAATCCCACAAATTGAAACCATAAGTTAATAAAAAAACTTTTTTTTAATGGATTCAGTTCTGCGATTTAAACACGAATCCTCCCACGTTCCAAAAACATGCTTAGAATGTTTAATGGAACACTCTGAATTGTCCCTATATGTGAGTGTGAGCACAAATGGTTGTTTGTCTATGTGAGCCCTGCGATTGGCTGGCAACCAGTTCAGGGTTAGCCTGCCTCCTGCCGGAAGACAGATGGGATAGGCTACGGCACGCCCGCGACCCTTGTGGGGATAAGCGGATTTCGATTTATTGTCACCTGTGTGGCATGATTCCTCTCCAACTGTAAATCATGCCTTGTCCCAGAAATCTATGATTTTGAGCTCTTACACACTAAACTAAAGCTAATCAAGAAGCACATGTAAAATGAAAGACGACTTCTTTCCACCTTTGTTGGATGATATCGTCAGGCCAATAAAACAGAAAAGGGTGCCTGACCATGACCATGTGATCAACAGCACGTGCTATTGCCAGAGTCCGTTTTAGTCAAATTACTTTTGGGAAACGGGGCCACCGGCAGGGGTACAAGGAAGTACACGCAGGTGCCTGTCACCAGAATGGAGAGGGCGGCCAACAGAGCGAGGCCTCGCCTCAGCAGTAGCTGGCCCAGAGAGAGCCGGTCGGCGTTCGCCTGCTGCTGTGTGGCAGTGTTGCCCTCGCTTATGTCAGCCTGGCACTCTTCCTGCACAGCTGGGCTCATTAAGGCCAAGTGGGTGCTCTTCTGGCCGCGCTTCATAGCCTGGAAAAACAAACGACACTAATGTCAAGTAGAGAATGTAATTGCTGAAGGAATTGCATTTGAATCCTTGAGAGCTGACATTGAAAATGTACGACAGTAAGGGGCAATATTCACAATGATGCGTGGGTTGATGTTTCATGATGAAGTGAGCGAGTCATTTCGTTTTGCGTTCACCTCCTCTGTCATTGTCTTCCAGTCCAGTTTGAAGATGACAATAATGTAAATGATGGACTGCAAGATTAGGCAAATCATAATCCCCAGCCAGAAACCTTTGAACAAAAAATACAAAATATTACATCGGTCAGTCAGTACATCAGTCAGTCTCTTAGGTAATCTCTGTGTATAGTAATTTCCCTTCTATTATCTACATAACACCCCCGCGAAAAAATGATGTCCCCGATTTATCTTATTGAAATACAATACATCCTGATTTATATCGCGCTTTCACAACAGCTGCAGCTGTAACAAAGCGCTAAACAAAACAGTTAAAGTAAAATAATAAACACAACACACAACATAAAACACGGACAGTCAGTCGTTCAATCCTAACCATTTTTCCCTCATATGCTTTGTGGTTTTCTCCTTGGGCATGTTTTTATAGTACATAAGGCACTTAATTTTTATTTTTAAAAAGTATTTGAACAAACTTTTAAAATAATACATTTAAACACGTGAAATATATTGAAACACAAAAATATCCAATCATAATTACATTTTTAAAATACCCCCAATATATACACATTTTATATATATACAGTATATACTGTATATATAAATATATATATGTAGAGAGAGAGAGAGAGACAGACAGACAGAGAGAGAGCGAGAGTACCACTGCCTCTTGGTGTTTGTAGCAAATAAACAAAATTTTTTGAGTCCATCCAAGCTGTCTTCGGGCAGTAGGTGGGGGACACCCTGGACTGGTTGCCAACCAATTGCAGGACACATATAGACGAACAACCATTGGAATTACACTCAATATAAATAAGAGTTTGACCAAAATACAGTTAAATGGACCAAAATAAAAAAATAAAAAAATATATTTTTTAAAATCTGTGAAATAGCGGGACTGCAGACCTGGAAAGTGCGATGGAGGGAATTTACTGTCGTTGTATTTTGTATCGTGAAAGCTGAGCGACAAGTTCAATGATGCCTCAGGGACAAATAAGAAAGCACAAGGAAGCAACAATGTTGCAAATAAAAAGAAATAGAAATGCCTCCTGGGACCTGTTTGTGGAACCTGGAGATGAGTCAGGGTAGAGCAACAAAACAATTGTTCATACCTGGTCGGGAATCCGTATGATAAAAAAAGAGCAAGAAGTAACTACAAGAAGAAGACATGTCAGAATGTTACCCACCTAAAATCCTGAGCTTTACCACAAACATGAGCGTCACACTGAGCGTTAGTCCGACCCCGTAGTAGCCGATGAAGTTAGCCACTGCCGGAATCTTCTGCTTTCCTGTCCCCAGAAAGATGCCCGTGCACACACACTAGCGGAATGGAAAAAAAAATAAAACAGGCATTTACTAATTTTTATGGATCTGATAAATGATAAATGAACGCATGCATGCAAGACTCACCACGAGGCCATCAAAGAACTGAACGAAGACGTAAGCGTTCATCACAACCGACACCAGATTGACGATCTTCCTGCAATGATATGTACAGATTTTTTTTGTAAAACCGTACACAAAGATTCATTAACAAAACTCTTGGATCGCCATGTTTTCGTTGCTTTTTTTCTCATTCTGAAGAGTGACTGCTCCTGACCCCAATTGACTGTACAAGACATCAGTGCAAATGACGATAAATCAAATTAAATTCAGTTATAAATGATGTTGAACATTATGGTAATTGCGTTTGTAAATGCTTGCAGGTGTTGTGTCTTTGCTTGGGTGATGCATGTTGAGTTGCCTTATGTATGAAATCTGCTATAAAAAATAAATCTGCCTTGCCTATTGTGGCCACAGTTTGACCTCCAAAGAGATAAGTTTGACTTCATTTTTTCGATGGGGATTTTTTTTTTCCAATTGAACATATCAGCCCAGGAGCCCTGCAAGGTTTTGTTTTCAATTTTGGATGTTGCCCAATGTACGCAGTAGTATCCACTCACTGATCGGAGGTAAAGATGAAGCCAATCACTGATTTAGTGAAGCCAAGCACGGTACCTTCAACAACTGTAAATGCACCTGAAAACAACACAAACACGCACTCTGATCTACGAAAGAGTATTGGTAGAAACAAAAACATTGTATACATTGTGACAAAAAACGGCATTTGTTTCAGAGTGAAATTGTCCTTTCTTGAGAAAGTTAGATTTTTTATGAGTGTGTTTTTTTCAAGGAAGTCTTACGCACGACAGTATTTTTTTTTAAAGTGCCTTCCAAAAATGAATTCATTTTATGATAGAAAAACTTGTAACCTCATGAGAATAAAAAGGACAACCAATATATATTTTTAGAATATTTAATAGGGGAAAAAATGAGGGCTTGGGGGTTCCAGAAACAAAGTACCAAGCTTACAAAAAGTGCATTTTTATGGTTATTTATTTATTTTTTTAAAAAGAAAAGTGAAAAGGGCTTCTAGTTATATTGGAAAAAGGGGTTGTTTGGTAGAATAAAAATGTTTTTGGTGCTGAAACATTTTGCAAGAACAGAATAGTATTTTCCCCAAAAAATAAAAAGAGGTGAAAAGGTTTCCAAGAAAGAAAAAAAAACGCATCTTCTGTGTAAAATGCATTTATTTATTTTAGGAAGAATTTTTAGTGATGAGAAAGTTATAAAATGTTTTCCAAGTAAAAAGTAAATGGGACCCCCCGTACTTTTTGTGAGGAAAAAGTCTCAAGCTTAAACTAAAGTCTACAACTACATTGCTCGAGATAAAGTCAGGCGCTTACAACATTGCTTCTCTTAAGAGGAAAACATTTTTTTTTCAAAGTCAATTTGTAGAAATATGAAAGCTCAAAATTACCGGCGAGGCTCAGGGCCACCTTGCAGGTGAGGATGGCCCTGCCCGTGTCTCCAGCACCGAGGGCATTACCCACTCGAGCGCAGGCCGCTGCCTGTATCCCAAAAGGCAACTTTAAAAAAAAAACAAAAAAACGTCAAAGTAGTTATGAACTTAAATATCCAAAACAAATGTGTTGGTTAACCACAATACAGTACAATGTACTACATTACCATGTAGGCGAGTGTAGAAACCATCATCACTGCATGCTGGGTGGCCAGCTCATCTTCACCCAACATCCCTGAATGGTAAAATGACATTTTTATGTTAAAACTGCACCATCACACAGGTACTGTAGGTAAGCAGGTTCTTCATTTGACTAGTAGCTACTTAAAAGTAGGTACGTTAGGTATGTAGCAAAAATAGATATGTAGCTCCCAAAAATAGCTATATCGCTAGCTAACTACAGTATGTAGGTAAGTTGCTAATTCAGGTAGGTACGTAATTACCCGCAAAGAATCCCCCCAACTCAAAGAGCCACCACTCGAAACATTTCATGAGCATGCTTGGAACAGCCAGCCTCATGTAGGAGCCCCACTCCTGTAGGGATTCCATTGACCAACCTGTAGGAGAAGCCTGAGGCTTACTGAAGTCGACATCCAGCAAATGGGGGCAAGCAAACAAATCAACGCGTGTAGGCGGGCTCACCGGGTCATCAAAGACTCACCTCCCCATGTTGAGACGTGCAGCTTCTTCCAGCGAATGTAAGCAAACAACAGAGCGCAGATGCTCATTTGAGAGAGTGTTGGCAGCTGCGGATCCACTAGGGGACGTACGCACCCAGACAGACAAACAAGACACGCACACGTCGTACACTATAGTGCGGTGGTTCTTAACATTGTTGGAGGTACTGAACCCAACCAATTCTAATGCACAGTCACCGAACCCTTCATTAGCTAATTGGTGAAAAATAAAGATAGGATTTTTTACAAATTCAAGATATAAAAAAACGCATTTATTAAAAACAGAAACAAATAAAAAAACGTTTTGTGCGCAAAATGAAGTACATTTCCCACAGCACCGATTGGAATGTGATCACCTGCAGCCAGTGATGGCCAAGCGGGCGTGTCATAACTAATTGACATATTGAGTCGGGTGTATCTTCACCTCCATTGCAGAGGCTCCGTCGAAGCCCTGAGACCGATTCACCGAACCCGTAGGGTTCAATCGAACCCAGGTTAAGAACCACTGCTGTAGTGTGTGCGATATTATGGCTTGACTTCAACTAAGATGGACTCACGTGACTCCTAGATCGAGCCAGTGTAAGAACACATAGTTCATCATCAGGTTGGCAACATTTGCCATGGCTGCAGTGTACATCTGTGGAAGGATTATACCCTAAAACACACACACACACACACACACACACACACACACACCTTATTTTTAAAGACTACTAATAGAACAAGATTTGAGCCCCCCTTAGGAATTTTTTTTAAATTATTTTGGATGCTAAAAAAATTCATGAAAATCATTTTAATGCGAAAATAGTTAATTCTCTGAAAAATCATTTTCTTTCTTAAAAATGTGCAACTCATAAACGTATAAATGTATTTTTGAATAATTCTACTTTTGTTCTTGAAAATATTAGACTTTTTCCCTCAGAAGAATCTAACTGTATCTCTGACTTCATAACCTAGGCAGGTGATTGGCCTCCTAGTTAAAAAAATATATATATTTGTACAAAGCAGAGTCTCAAGAATGAATCCATTCCAGGCCATGGTAAAGCCCTCAATAAAGGTACAGGCATCACCCGTTAAGCTCACCTGGTTCTGCAAGTAAGATGCTTGAAGATTGTGGAGAAACATTGCCTAAAAGTCCAAAGTACAACATGACACCATCATAAAGACAACATGCTCATTTTGCACAGTTAATGTGCAACTCACTGGCACGGCCGGCAAGTAGGCTATGATGTACAGATTCGCTATTCTGAAATGAAAATGATGGTTGACGCCTTAGAATAAACAGACATACAATACATTGAATTACTGTAGCAGGTGTATGGTGGGTGGGCTGTTATACTGTTGGTTTGTTACCGGGTGACCTCAGGGCCTTGGCCCACGAGTAGTAGGAGACTCTGGGCGTTGAGGAGCAAAGCCCAACAGGGCAGACAGAACAACAGTAGGATGAGGACGCCTCTCTGCAGGATCACGCCTACGCGGAGCAGATTCTTACCACCAAAAGTCTGCCATGGACACCGTTTTGTGTATATTTGGATTATATGAAAAATACTCTAGATAACTGTACAGTATTTCAGGATATGATAACGCAGGAGGGCTTTTCAAACCTGAGAGACCAACGTATCGCAAGCGAGAGCAAGTCCGTACCCCGTTGCCACTGTGGTGATGTTGATGGTCTGAAATGAAATGCAAACATGTCCAAGTGAATGCTAGATCCCTCAAGGTGCGCAAGAGTCCTCCAGAGGGATGAGCAAGATGAAGAAGTGTAATCACAGAATGGTACAACATCAACATTTAAGTTATTTTTGCCGCACCATGAAAGGGTTCTAAAGTGAAGGTGGTGCGTGGCTGAAAAAAGTTTGAGGAAGAGAAAATAATATAGGTTTAAGAATTGTAAAAGTGCCCTCGAGGGGGTGCGTGAGATTAAAACTGTACTGGTGGTTTGGTATAATACTTGCACATTTATAGTGTTTCAGTGTAATTACTCGACAAATTACAAAGAGCATTCCCGAGGGGAGTGCCACCAAATTCGATCTGACAATGAAGAGACAAGCACTTACAGCAGACGCTAATCCATATCCAGCCATCACCTTGTTGCCCAAACGTCCGCAGAACATGGTGACCACAAAGGGAAGCAGATAATTGAGCACCCGAGACAGCAACTAAAGACAATCAATGGGAGCAGAGCACAAAATGTTCGTCACAGTCCAAAAAGATCATGACCTAATGTCTCCAACTAAGATAGTGTGTTGTATAAGAAATTATGCAGCATTGGTTGACAGTACCCTACATGTGCTTAAAAAAAATTTTTTTTTACATTCCTTATCTTGGACTATGTATTTATATATTTTATTTTATTTTTTTGGGGGGGGTTACATTGAATTTTCATTGTACAATGACTTCTTGTCATTGTACAGCCATTTTTGTAATTATCCTATTGTCACATGTTTTGCACAATACCTAAAAATGTTCTTTTAGGTGTATTTGCAGTTTATTTAAAATTTAGGTGCGCCTCAAGGCTCTATCCCAGTTCATAATTTATTTCTACTGTAAAAGTCTCAGGTGTTATTTTTAGATAAATAGCTTTAAAATTGTTACATTTGGACAGAATTGAAGCATTTTGTTGACTTATGTATTTAATTGGGTCTAAATGTGTGTCCACTGTTTGCTTTGTATTTTTATTGTATTGTATTACATTTAATGTGCATCATATTATTCAAATACTGTACTGTGTGTGTGTATTATACATACAATTATTCTCCGTTAACACAATTTAAATGTGTTTTTTGCATCATTATTTAAATGTATCTTCTTTTTTTTTTAACCTAAATAGTTTTCTTGCTTTGTTCGTGTCATGACTTATTCAATATATCAATTGTGTTTGTGCTTTGTTTATAAATATATATTATATTTGATATTCTATTATATTATCATATTTTAACCCTTAAAATGTAAGATTAAATGTTAACAATTTTCCGAAAATGTTTCATTCTTCAAGGTTTGGATCCTCACAATGTTTTTTTGGACCTTGGTTTTCTCTGGTGTTATGGGCCCCGGCGAAATGTGGACATAGCACAGTGCTGAATAAATAAGAAATAATAAATTGCAAACTTCAAGCGCAATAACAATTGTTATCCTATAAATAACTCTTGTCAACGCAATGCAAAAAAAACAAGAGTGCCACCTTACCAGAGGTCCAGCCATCCTCAAGATGTGGGACATTTCTTCTCTGTGGCTCAGGGGCATCTTGAGACAGCTCCACCAGCAGAAGAACCTCTTGACGCTCGATCCCGCGGCCATGTCTTCTACTACACCACACCACACACTCCAGCGCAGGTACACTTCTCTTTATACTTCTCCAGTCTCTTGTTTGTCACTTCAAAAGCTACTTCCAGGACGTCGGAGAGGATGGAGCGCTTGCTGGCTTCCTTTGGAGCCCAGCCAAGTGCAGCTGAAACAACTGAGATTGTTGAAAAAAAAAGGGTGCACGCTGCAATCAAAACAATAGCTCACAAGAGTTCATCTGAAGCACTCTTTGCATGAGTCTTCTTTCACATTTATTATAATATTTACTAAAACTGTGTTCAGTGAGGAAGCTATTCATAAAAAAAATCAATATTTAGAATAGAGTGTATTTTATATGGTAGTGAATTTAGGGTGAGCAGTCTTCTTGCATTTATTCTTCTATGAATCTGAGGATTAGCTTTTTAGGCGCACCCCAAGGCTCGATCCTAAATCTTATTTCGACTAATTCTCACTGCATGAGCTTCAACTATGCCATTTGATGAAATAACTTTTATTCAGTAGGGTAATTTTCATTGTTTCATCAGCAATAGTGTATACAGGAAAATGAAAAAAATGCATGCAAGACACAAAAATTGCATAAAATAGAAATCTAATTTTCATCCACGTATGAATGAACCAGTCCAATCCATCCAACTATCATATATTCAGGCTGTATATTCTGATGGCTGCAGGCAAGAAGGAGCAGAAGAATCTCTCTTTCACACTGCTTTAGAGGTGCAATGATGAATCAACAAGTAATTGATTGTCAAACAAATGTGTCATTATTTGATAATCGACTAATTGTTTAGATCTTTTTTTTAATCTAAAATTGTACACATGCTCGAAATTTTAGCTTCTCAGCAGTAAATATTGTCCGAATTATGTTATGATCCATAATAGCAGACTGATTCTTTGTGTTAACCCTTTCATGCAAAAACAACGAGAAGTTGATAAGCTGTCCACTGTAGTAACCGCTGTCCATGAATGGGTTAATCAAAAATAAAACATTTGCTCTGACGTCTGAGAAACGATTATCAACATTTTTGCCTATTTTCTGATATGTTCTGCACTGAACCAGTGACTGTATCGTAATTCATTCCTGCACTATTTGAAATAATGTATTGTTTTATTTAAATAAAGGAATGGAAGTTCTTTTTTCTTTTTTTATTTTCTAATCATTTGATTCATTGACATAATCATCAACCGATGAATCGATTATTAAAAGAATCAGTTGCAGCCTTACACTTCTGCTGCTGAAAGGGTGCAGTGCTGTCAGAGTCCTGGAGAGGGTGGGTGGGTGTCAATTATTAATATATGCAAAAGAAAATGTAACATTTCATAAGAAGGAATACAATTTGTTGAAAGAAAATCATGAATGAGAATGAAAAAAATCACCTAATTATTTTGTGAATTCCTGTGATTTTTTTCAACTTTTGGCATGTTTGGCTGTATATCATATTTCCCAAACACTTTTTTTCCCTTGTATTTTGTTTCCTTGTTTATGGAGGGTGAGGTTCGCAGCACTGACATGAAGTGGTGGGAGATATTGTCACTGTTATGCTCACATATTTTTTTTCACAATTGAAAAAAAAAAAAGCTTATTTTTTTAAAATAATGTCTTTCATAGAGAAAATACATTCAGTATCATTCCTTCTTTTTGCTTAATACAAGCATACTTAACAAAAAAAAGGAACGAAACAAAAATCAAACAAGCAAAATTGCACCTAATGTGACCTTGTAACTACACAAAACGTGATCAATATTTAGAGTCTTATCTTGACAAGAAAGGTTGTGGCTCGCTGAAATTTCGTCTCGTCTTCACCAGTCCAGCATGGAAACCGTTTGCAGGGGACTGTGAGTGGCATTGATGCTCGTGAGGTTGGCGTGGAGCAGCGGCGTGCCCTCGGGTAGCGGAACCAGGACGTGCACACAGGTGCCCACTGCCAGGAGGCCCAGTGCCGTAACCATGGTGATGCCTCGGCGGAGAATCAGCTGGGAAACAGAGAGATGCCCGGCTTCCTCCTTGTCATCGGGCAGACTCTCCGAGCCAACGTTGGGACATTGGCTGCTCCCGTGCATGAAGTCCTCTATTGACTTGATTATTTTGATCAGAATACAGGCACAACGTACTTGATTAGGTAAACATCCTCAGTCTCTTATCTCTTAGTTGGTCAGTTGCTAAGTTCATTAGTTTGTTAACTCGCTCGTCATTCAGTTACTTATTCAGTTCTTCATTCACTAAATCGGTCAGTCAGTTCAGACCACAATTTCGAACACTGCCATTTACTTAAGGTTTATTGCAGCTTCGACCATGATTGTATTGAGCAAGTTTCTGGACATGTATGCATTCCATTTTATGAAACCATGACTGAGACCGCACAACAAATAATGACATCTCAGCATTGTTTCTTGCTTCTTATTCTGTGATTAACAATGATAATGACAACCTTTAACTGTAAAAGTCATGTAGATATACAAATACTGATACAGCAATGACACTTTACACCCAAAAATTGCTGATTTAGTCGAGAACAGAGACGTTCGAAAACCAAGGTTTGACTGTATTTGAGAAGAAAAAAAGGTGTTTGTTTCACTTACATTGTGCTGCAATTGTGTCTGCTCTCCGCTTTGGAGATTAGCTGCAGCACTTGCGTTCAGTAGTGGCACTTTTGTCTTCGCCTGGGCTCGTTTCAGCGCCTGCAAACCAACAACCACACAACGGATACGTATTTGAAAGACTTGATTTTTCAAACCTCATCGACGGCCCACACTTGCACCTCGTCTGTGATGCCTTTCCAGTTGAGTTTGAATATGACCACGATGTAGAAGGCGGATTGAAGAACCACAGAAATGAGGAGCCCCACCCAGAAACCTGCGGAATAAAAACAACCAAAACACTGAAAGATAATGACCCCCATGTTGTTTGTGTTCAAGCAAGTTATCGGGTAAACACCTAAAATGTTGAGTTTGTAGACAAACATCAGCACAACGCTGATGGAGAGTCCGATGCAGTAGTGGCCGATGAAGTTAGCCACCGCGGCTATCTTTTGCTTACCGGTTCCCATAAAGATGCCTGCGGATACGCCCTTGAAGCAAGGCAAGCAGAAAACCCTTTAGATCTATGGTGCAGTTTTTAAAACACATTTCTGGGTAGGTTGAAGTTTTTGTTACCCACCACGATGCCATCAAAGAACTGTTGGACGCAGTAAATGCTCATCAAGTGAGACATAAGATTGATGATCTTCCTGAAAGGTGGTCACGCAGGGCAAATTTTATTTCAATATATTTTTGATTACTCTAGAGCAGTGGTTCTTAACCTGGGCTCGATGGAACCCCAGGGGTCCGACGGAGCCTCGGCCATGGAGCGCAAGACACGCGCGACTCAACATGTTAATTAGTTGTGACACGCTCGCTTGGGTATCGCTGGCTGTAGATGATCACATGACATTGCTTGTCCAATCAGTGCTGTGGGAAGTTCGCTTCGTAGTCAACGCGTGACTATCGTGATAGTACGTCTTACAATTAACTCATCCAGTACCAGCCAATTCTAGACCAAGTCTGAAAAGACGTTTAAAAACGTCTTTGGGAGTAAATGAGTTAAGAAAAAAAGTATACTTATCTCTTGAAATTTCATTTACTTTTTTCTGTTTAAATGTGTTTTTTTTATATATTAAAAAACGACTCATGAAGGGTTGGGGGAATATGCATATTGACTGGTTGGGTTCGGTAACTCTAAAAAAGGTTAAGAACCACTGCTCTAGAGATTTAGCACGATCCACACACAAAAGGAACATAAATCAACCCATGTTAAAATAGTCGCTGTTGCTGAAGTGGTACACTCGCCTGACTTGTGTGCGGGTTCCCGATCATTGACGGTGTGATCGTGAATGCGAATGGTTGCCCGTCTCTATACGTGCCATGAGACTGACTGGCCGACCAGTCCAGAGGGTAGTGCCGCCAAGATACTCACGGATCGGAGGTGAAGAGGAGGCCCACGACAGATTTAGTCGCTCCCAGCAAGATGGCTTGAGCAATGGCAAATGTGACTGCAAACAAACAAGGATCACACGTCGCGTGACCCCGAACTGCGTACGGCAACCGCAACAAACAGCCTGACCTGAAAGAAACAGCGCCACCTTGCAGGTGAGGATCGCTCCTGCCGTGTCCCCGCAGCCGAGCGCATTGCCCACTCGAGCGCAGGTCGCAGCCTGGATGCCAAGCGGCACCTGCAATTTTGGATGAAATGTATACTCAGTGGCTGTATGAGAAGACAAAACCTGCATGACATTTCCTCACTATACCATGTAGTTTAAGTTTGCCACTGTCATCAAGGCATGTTGGACGGCGAGCTCAACATTACCCAGCATCCCTGCCACGCACGATACAAAAAAACCAGCAATGTTTAAAATAAAAATTGGACGTTTTAAAATGAATAGTGGAGCAGTAAATACCAATCAAATGGACAGCCGTCACAAAATAAATTGGAGAGCATAAAATAAAATTAATTGAACAGCATACAATGAAAAAAAACCACATGGAAAAGCATAGAATACATTTCAAAGTATAATATAAAAATGAATTCAAATGCTTTTAACATTTTTACCTGCAAAAAAGCCCCCAAATTCATAAATCCACCATTCAAAACACATCATGAGTGTGCTGGGGATAGCCAGTTCCATGAAGGAGCCCCATTCCTGCAGCGACTCCAGAGAAAAGCCTGCAGGGGGAGCGAGACACGCACTTCTCGAGCCAAATGCCAGACACAACATTAGGTACGGTGCCGAAACCGGAGATTGCCATCATATGCTGCCACGTTTTGTACGTACAGCGTTGTCTATGGCAATCGCATGTGTTCTCTGAAGTAAGATTTCAATTGGCATTATAATTGTAAATGAAGATTTCTTGACTTGTGTATGTAGAGGATGACGTCACCTCCCCATGTCGTTTTATGCAGCTTCTTCCACCAGATGTAAGCAAACAGGAAGGAGCAGACGTATATTTCTGACAGGGTGCAAGCTGCTGCAGAGCCACTGAAAGAAAATGTCAGAAATATCTCCTACCACAACACATACAATTTATACGTGTGTGTGCGCGCGTGTTCGTGCGTGCGTTGGACTTACTAAACTCCAAGATCGAGCACGCTAATGAAGATGTAATTCGTCAGCAAGTTTGCCACATTCGCCAAGGCGGCAGTGTACATCTGTGGTAGTATTATGCCCTGAAATGACGACAGCACAGTACAATGAGAACGGATGGATGGTTTCTAATACGTACACTGGTGCCTTGAGATACCAGCAACCCCAAGTTTTTAGCAACGCTGTTTGGCCGATATTTTGCTTTGACTAGCCAGCAAAAAAATATAGATATGAATGCTGTGTGGGGAGGAGTCAACTCAACTTCACAACAAGCAGGGGTTTGGCAGATAATGAACAATTCTTCACAAAAGTGACTTCAAGCTTTTTTTGCCTCCCAGTTGAAGTTTACTGTCAAACTAAACACAAAACAAAAACAATCACACTTGTACTGAAAACAACCACAATGTTTTGCTTTGCGTAAGGCCATTTATCCTGATAACAATTACAAAGCAAAACACAGTAGGCTCATTGACGAAAACGATCGGTGTCGCGGTGTGTTAAATCTTTAAGCAACTGATGTTTGATCACGAACGGCGAAGCAACACCTATAGACAGCGAATATTACAATATAAACATCCATCCATCCATCCATTTTCCGAACCGCTTAATCCTCACTAGGGTCGCGGGGGGTGCTGGAGCCTATCCCAGCTGTCTTCGGGCAGTAGGCGGGGGACACCCTGAATCGGTTGCCAGCCAATCGCAGGGCACACAGAGACAAACAACCATCCACGCTCACATTCACACCTAGGGACAATTTTAGAGAGTTCAATCAGCCTGCCATGCATGTTTTTTGGAATGTGGACCTACCAGCGGAGGCCATAGAAACAGTTTCAAAATGGGCAAGTTCATGAAACCCGGAAAGGTGGTGATGGTCCTCGCTGGACGCTACGCCGGGCGCAAAGCTGTCATCGTTAAGAATATTGACGACGGCACGGCCGACCGGCCTTATAGCCACGCCCTGGTGGCCGGCATCGACCGCTACCCCCGCAAGGTGACCGCCCCCATGGGGAAAAAGAAGATCGCCAAGAGGTCCAAGATCAAGGCCTTCGTCAAGGTCTACAACTACAACCACCTCATGCCCACCAGATACTCCGTGGACATCCCCCTGGACAAAACGGTGGTCAACAAGGATGTA
Organism: Hippocampus guttulatus; assembly: GCF_054856545.1. NCBI lineage: Eukaryota > Metazoa > Chordata > Actinopteri > Syngnathiformes > Syngnathidae > Hippocampus > Hippocampus guttulatus. Next base: position 8,924,380 of record NC_141272.1, on the reverse strand, counting down.
TTCAGGGATCCCGCTCTCAAATCAAAAGCCAGACGTGAGGCCAAGGTTAAATTTGAAGAGAGGTACAATATAAACAAAAATATATTATTTATCTTCTGAAAAGAAAAAATAAAGTTATTTTGGCATTCTGAGGAGTTCTTACCGCCGTCTCCATGTATAGCAGTATAAGTGGTATGGATAATGAATGAATGAATTATACTGCCCCCAGGTGACCAAGGTGCGCACAACAGGAGTAGCAGAATGTCCGTTCAATTGAAGAAAAAAAACTTGTCTAACAACATTCTATTTCATTTTGTCATTGGTTTTTCAGTATAATATCAATTAGTGCTATTTTTCTTCATAAATAACATATTCCAAACTTTTTTTCCCTTCATTTCAATGAGGCAGAATGATTTATACAAGCGTTTTGAGTTATGACCATGGTCATGGAACAAATTAAACTCATATCCCAAGGCACCGCTGTATGTACTTTACACTAACGGTACCGCAGAACAGCAAATTAATGTACTTCATCATCATCAACAAACTTTTTTTGTGATACCAGCCAAGTGTGCATTCTAGTGTTTTGCTTAGTGCCCCCCTCCCCCAATGGATATGGTGCAGTTCGGTTTGAGCCCCCATGAAGACTGCTTTGCAACTAAAAGACCATGCAAATATGTAACCCAACCAGGAAATCTTTGACCTTGTAAAGTTAAGTTTTTGCAGTTTTGTGTTTTATGGCATTATGCCAACAAATCTCAGTTATGAAAAACAATGTAGTGTCATTCATACTGTATAACACAGTACATGTAGTTCAATTTGTGGTTTAATTTGGAAGCAAATGAACAAGGAGTTCATTTTTAAGGACGCGTGGAAATGGGAAAAATGGCCTTAAAATTGTTACTTCCCAAATAAACAAATAAATAAATAAATAATTGTGACTTCCAGTGTTTTTTCAAGCATTGCTTCTTCACACTTTTTTGGGGGTCTACTTGTGATAGACATGTCTACCAAATTTCATGTCGCTAAAGGAAACTTTACTGCCATTCTCCGCCCACACACAATGACAAAAATAAATAAATCAATTCAAATAAACTCAAAAGCCCTTGCAAGTTTACATTGTCCACCGTTAGGGTTTCAAATTCGGCATCAGCCTTGGACTTTGATATCTTGGAAGGAATACTGGAAGTGGATTAAAAATGAATCTAAAATGGTGTCATCAAACCAAAATGGCAGACCTCTTGTGCCTTTTAAGTCATGGCTTAGTAAGTCTGCTAAAGATGACATTACGTCATTGAGGCGTGTCACAAATGCACCACCGCATGTCAGATTTCTTACCATTACAACAAATGTCCACTTTATGCCGTGTGTTCCAAGTGGGAATACATTAAAGACAACTGTGTACACTACATGATAGATATGCATACCAAGTTTCATAAGTCAAACAGGCTCTGGGTGGGGTGGGGGGGGGTTGCATTTTGCACCTGGATGAACAACCCTCCAAAGTGCGATGAGTGATTTAGTATTGTAAAGCCCTCAAAATGTTATCTGACTTAGTGAAGTAACAATGATGACGGAAGTAATAATATGATGGGAGCATGTGAGTTTGTGCACCTGATTCTGAAGGTAGGACACTTGCAGGTGATATAGAAACATTGCCTAAAAGGGCAGATTGACAGAGAGACATTTATTACTCACATCTGAAGACAGTAAAAAAAAAAAAAACAGGAGGGTCAAATTAGCATAGAATAATAACTTGGTAGGACATGCATTTGCTCCCCGAGTCTTCAGTGGCAACTTGCCTTAAAACCACGGCCGCCACATCACAATCATAGAAACCGGCCCAATGATGAAAACAACTTACCGGCATTGCTGGGAGGTATGCCATGATATACAACTGCGCGATTCTGAAATCACAAAGGTCAGCGTGAGGACCCACACGCTTGGATGATTGTGTCGCCGATGCCGTCACATGAGTTTTACCGGGTGACCTCGGGGTCCAGGCCCATGAGCAGCAGGAGGCTCTGGGCATTAAGGAGCAGACCACAGCAGGGCAGACAGAACAACAGCAGGATGATGATGCCTCGCTGCAGCATCACACCCACCCGCAGCAGGTTCCTACCGCCAAAGGTCTGTCGCATGTTGGTATTTAGCGTTCAAGGGTTAGGTGTGTGGGACGTCAACGTAAAAGTGAGTTTTCCCAGACCTGAGCGACTAAAGTGTCAAGCGCGATCCCCAAACCCAGGCCTGTTGCTGCAGTGGTCACATTGATGGTCTAGAAAAGAAAAAAAAAAAAACAATCGATGATTAAGTCAGATAAGATTCACGCTGCAAAGTCTAATGATGGTTAGAAGTCTACATTTATTGTTGACGTCAGAATTTCATCCAACACAAAGCATGTATCCCCAATGAAAAGCATTTTATCAGCTTCAAAAAGAAATGAGTAAAAATAAAGGACAAAATATTCTTTCCCCGCACCCTCAGAGAAAAGCACATGCCCGATGAAATATCATGTCTTTTTTTTGTTGGTTTTTTTTGATAACAAAAAAAAAAGCCTGCACAGGCTACATCCAATATATTCACCCAAACATGTTCTTTTTTATAAAAAGGAAAACACCACGACTGGGGCGGCCCGGTGATCCAGTGGTAAGCGCGTCGACCACACAGTGCAGAGTCTGGGTTCAATTCCAACTCTGGCCTCCCTGTGTGGCGTTTGCATGTTCTCCCCGTGGCTCCGTGGGTTTTCTCCGGGTACTCCGGTTTTCTCCCACATTCCAAAAACATGCATGACAAGCTGCTTTAACACTCTAAATTGTCCCTAGGTGGGAGTGGGAGCTCGGATGGTTGTTTGTCTGTGTATGCCTTGTGATTGGCTGGCAACCGGTTCAGGGTGTCCCCCTGACTACTGCCCGAAGACGGCGGGGATAGGCTCCAGCACCCCCCGCGACCCTTGTGAGGATAAAGCGGATCGGAATGTGAGGTCAAAGTGCTAACCACTCGACCACCGAGCCGCTGAAAACTATCCACCAAACAAAAAATATTTTGTGTTTGTTCAATAAAAATAAGAAAAACATTCAATGAAAAGCATGTAACGACAAATCTATCAAAAAGAATGAACAATCTCTCATGAAAAGCATCTAAGTCCAAAACTGTGAAAGCAAACTGGCGGGAAAAGACTCCATCTATTTAAATATCTTGCACAGCCACTGGGAACGACTACTTACAGCACACGCTAATCCGTAGCCGGCCATCACCTCGTTGGCCAGGCGTCCGCAGAACATGGTCGCCACAAACGGAAGCAGATAAGTGAGGATTCGAGACAGCAACTAGGAAGACACGCCGATGAGTGATCCCCTGATGCATTGCAAAGTGAAGCAGACGTCCTTACCAGGGGCCCCATCATCATCAAGAGGTGGTATACCTCCTCCCTGAGGGCATGGGGAAGCTTGCGGCGCATCCATCTGCAGCGGAACATTTTGTCACTGATGGCCTTCTCCATGTTTGTGAAGAGAGCATAAGTGCGCGTGAGTGTGTGTGTGTCTTTCTCTCGCAAATGTTTGGCAATCTGTCACAGAGATCACCTCTTGTTATGTAAACTTTAAAGGTTACTAATTAATCAGCTAAAGGCCAGGCAGTTAGCCGCTATGCTAACCTAGCAAGCGGTCAGTCAATCTTCATCTTGACCCCCTTGAGTGGTCATTGTTTTCTGCTGCCGCCGCTGGCTATCCCGTTTGAAGCTACATTTGAATAAAAGGAATCGCAAAGTTATATAGAACATCAACATAAATGGAAGGATACTGCTTGAAGGGGAAGTCATGTCAAGCATTTTCTTTACAATATGTTCTATGTGCCGACCACGTCTGACTGCGAGATTCAAATGAGTTCGTTTTTTTTTTTTTCCTCTGAGGGGTTGGCCATTTGGCCTTTTACTGCCACTCGCTGTCGACTGGAAATGATATCACAAGTGCCAAAAGGGCTCCACTGGGACGATCACATGAGCAAATACAGTATATTGACTAAACTATTGATCAACTGATGAACTAATGACTGTAACATAATACGACTATGTCAAACTTAAGGTCCTCTTGACAGCTTTGATGTTGTAGTTTTGGTTGGAGACAAACTCAACTCAACTCAACTGTATTTATAAAGCACTTTAAAACAAGCACCGCTGTAAAGTGCTGTCCGTGGAGCAAAGATCATGTTTACAACCACAAATAATAAAACAATAAATGAATAACAAAGACAATAGAAAACACAAAAGAGTCATACAAAGTCCAAATGGGCTTAGCAATTAAACCCTGATGACAATAGCATCAATGAATAACCCCCCCCCCCCCCCCTCCAAGGAGAATCCGTGAGTACCGTGAAACCCCATGAATAACACACAGCCTTGTAGAATACGGACGCATCACCTTTAATAAGCATTTAGAAAAAGCATAATACAGTCCTCCGATTTTCTGGTGTCCTCTACAATAAAAATTCAAAACATTAAAAAATAATTTTTAATGCCTTTCAAGCCAGCTTCAAAACTACGCTCTTTTCCCATACCTATGAAGAAGATATTTCAAAGTATTTTTAAAACCACGTTCTCCACGATGTTTTTGTATTTGTACGCTCCTTTAATCATTTTTGTGAACTTTTTTAAAAATAATCTGTTTGACTCGATAACTGCTTTTAAATGTTTTGCTTGTAATTACTGTATGTGAAGTATATTGAGTTATACATACATACGAAACATCGGTCGACGAGCAGCGCTGTCTACCAAATTCACAAACGCGCTATAAACTAAACTTGCCCCGGCAAGAAAACGGAGATGCTCTTGTTTTTATGCTATGCGCGTTCTACTTTCTGTGACCACATTATCAGATGTGTCGGGGGTGCGACAGTCAGAGGCATCACAGTTCCAAACTGGCTAGACAAGACAAAATGAGGATGCGCCCGGTTTTACGGCGAGCGCACGGACGCCTGCCTACCGACATCGGGCCCCTTGCCCCCATTCGACCTCCTATGACTATGGATGCATAATCATACTGTGGCTCCCTTTTTTTTTTTTTGGCCACTCTCAAGTGTGAAACCTGTGTTATTATTTGCATACGCATGGATAAACACATGCCACAAAAGTGAAGCAGTCACCACCGAGTGACAGTGACCCATCATTGCCTGTCTGCTCCCAGATAGCGAAACATCATTTCCACATCTGGAGTCTTGATGATGAAGGACTCCGCTTCCTCCCCAATTGGTGCCTGGCTTTGCCGCCGCGCATGCAATCTCATGCCGGGGATGATTATTTTCCTCGCAGGTGGCTGTGAAATGCGCAAAATGATTCCCATGCGTGACCCGAGTGCTGCCTCCCGTCTTGTCTGATTGGCTCTTGTTGAGATGCGCCCAAAAGGGCCTTGAAGCCCTCCTCCACAGAAATCTCATTTTCACTGGATGGGCACAAATGTGTAGCGGTGCATGATGGAGTACGTCATTTCAGCTGTCAGCACAATATCGAGTAAATAACAAGTAAAGGGTCCAAATCTGGAGCCTCACCGTCTCCTTGGCAACAGAAAAATCATGAGGTGGAGGAGGTCGTAATTTGTAACACTCAAATTCAAGAAGGAAAAAAAAAAAAAGTTTTACAACCAGGTAATGATTGCTCCACGTTAGCCCCAAAGGCTTGTAACGGTCCCTCCGTGGAAGTTGTGTGACAGGGCAACAACTAAAGACCAAAACATGATATGATCATGATCTACATGAAGTGCGGCACTTATTTGAAGTGGGTACCACATCTGCTGACATATCGAGGTACGGCATCCATTCCAGGGGTGGTTAAAACAGCTATTACTTTTATTTTCATCTTTGTCAGTTCATATCATACGTGAGCTTTTGGGGTTCATTGTGTATGTATTTATTTCAATATTGATGCACGTATGTGGAGAAGAGAGAAGATCAAACAATCATTTGAGAATTCTACTTTACCTTTATTTTTATCATTATTTTTTTACTTTATCACACAATACTTGGTGACCATTTTCCCACTTGATGTATGAAAAAAAATGCCAGTAATTCTAAAACGAACAAAAACCAAATTAAAAAGCATTTTAAAAAAAAATTGTATAATCTAAGAAACTTGCTCTAAAAACTATTTAAAAGCAAGTGAAGTTAAAGTGTAAAAGTCCAAATGAAATAAAAAGTAACGGTCACGAACAATCCAAAACGATCATAATATATCCATTGTGGAACACTTTAACAGTGATTGAGTTTCAAGGTTTTGAAATAAGTAACTGTTGGAACTTCAAGTGAATTGAAAAAAGAATGAGCGCCCATTCATCACCAGAAGTGGCTGAAAAACTTTCCATTTTAAAAAATTATTTATTTTTGCAATAATTCTGAAACAAGTCCAGCAAACACACAATGACGTTTACCAACACAACTTTTTGTCTGTACAAAACAATTGATCCATTTTCGCACTTAGTGTTAAGTGGGGGCGGGAGTCATTTAACATTGCATCTTTTAATGCATTAATATTTGTAAATACAGCAGAGTGGACACGTAGTAACCACACAATTAGGTACACTTGCACAATGTAATGAATAAACGACATGCAGAATAGTGAACACGTTGCTCAATTGGGAGCCTTGCTCAACACATCAATAACATTTGGTTTTCTTTGTAAAAGCTTTTTTTTAAAACTACAGCGGTACCTCTACTTACCTCTACTTATGGACGTCTCTTTATATGAAATTAATTAATCAATTAATTTCGTAAGTACAGTAGTACCTCTACACACTAGACACGTACGGTAGAGGTCCCTCTTAGCCAATGGAATGCCAGGATGATGCTCGGTAATGGCCAATGGCAGAGCAGCTACAAGTATGATGCGCTCAGGAAACTCGGAGCTGCGAGTAGCACGACATCCCCTATTTTTACCTTTCGTACCTTGAAATGTCTTTCGTAACAAGAGGAAATATTTTCCCGTTGAGACGTTTCGTAACTTGAAAATTTTGTTTGAAGAGATGTAAGTAGAGGTACCACTGTAAAGGTACCACTGTATTGAATTTTTTTGGGGGATCTGTCATTACACTGTGCAGGAGCCCCTAATAAAGTGTCCAGCAAGCATAATGTCATCAGACAGACACCGTCAAGAACTTACCGGTACATCTTCACAAAGCATTAATTCAAGCACTCAAACTCAACACATTGCAATTTTTCACCACAAAAGTATTTACACCAAACATCAGCGGGGCAGTAAAATGGACACTGGTAAATTAACGTACCGTTTACTCTTATGACTGTTGCGGTATTTTGCCATCTTTTTATTTTGTAATTGCTTAGAGCAAGATTTTGTACACTCAATTACAATCATTTATACAGAATGTCACATGCAACACTAATTGATGCAATTCGACTCCAGAGAGTCTCTCACACACACACACACACACACACACACACACACACACACACACACACACACACACGCATACGTGTTTTGGTGCATTTTCAGGACGTCCGTTTGTTCACCCGACATATGGGTACATGCCTTTCCCGTGGTCCTACAGGCTCCAAAAAAATATGGTAACCATGAAAAAAAATCAGGAAGACACCCATCTATTCAGATTTTGGCTAGGACGTAATTTTTTTTTGATTTATGACAAAACTACTACATATGAGGACATTGACTGGTTTTTGTGTATTATGGAGACAGTCACCTCAAACACACTGCCATTTCATGTTTTTGTGAATTTTGAGCCCCCTAGATACACATCATTTTCAAGTATATATGACTTATGAAGACCAGCTAAGAGTAAAGTGTGTAATTTTTAGATTGACTCCTGTTACATACCAACAGTATATGTTAGGCACATGTGTCCAATTGTCATGCTCGGGCACGGGGAGAACTCTACAAAGGAAGGAAGCCCAGATTCAAACTATCAATTGCTGAACTATGAGGCGAATGTGCCAAACAGTCGTTGATATTCATGGTAATAATACAAGACAGTAAAACTAAGCTGTGAAGAAGAAGAGACAGTTAAATATGTGGTCAGTCCACTTTCTTATTTTTTAATTGCTGACAAATATGAAATTATGAACACAGAAAACATGCAACCTCCTCTCCATGACACAAGGCAGTGCAATAGATGAGGGTTGTTTGAACTGAAGAAGATTATGTCAAAATGTGAATACTGTGATGAAGAATTTTTAATAAATGTGGCCATATATTGTGCCATGTGTGTAGCAACTTCTTCTTTAGCTACCTGTTAGACAAAAGCAACTTTTCAAAAAGTATTGAAATTCTTGAAATAGGATGAATTCAAATGTTTTAGGGTTTTTCTGAAATATCACCTCAAACCTAATAAGCCTATCTTTTGTGAGAAGTTTGTATATTGTACGTACGTTTATATACAGCAGGGGTGTCCAAAGTCGGTCCTCGAGGGCTGCTGTCTTTTTGTTTTCCAGCTCTCCCAGGATGTTCTAATGCTGCATCAGAGCTGACTGTTGAACTGATCATCTGAATCAGGTGTGATGCAGCCGCGAGAGCTGGAAAACAGGCACGACAGTTGCCCTCCCGGCCCAGATCGGGACAAGCCTGATATACAGTATACCTTACATGTTCGTACATCTCCAAGGATTTTCCAATTTGCTCTTGAAGCTCATGAAACAATAAATGTGAAATACAGTATTCAACAACAAATATGAAATCCGTAATTGACCATCCCACCCTAAATGCACCATTGCTATTGCTATAGTTAACTTGAACTGAAATGTACCCAGGCGTGCTCGCATTTCAATGGACTATCTATTCATTTCCCTTTTTAATGCAGTTATCCTGTTGTGGATGTAGTTTTTGATGGACACCCAGTCTCTGTCTTTCAGAGCTACTAGCTCTGCGTGGAGACAGGACTCACAGCTCGTTTTACCTGGAACGTTATGGCTTGTTATGAAATCAAACATATGTCTCTCAACAGCCTTCACTTCATCATCTGTCCACGTACGTCTTTTATTCCCACCTGTAAAAGAAGGCATTATTTATTAAAAATGGCATTGCAAATGTTAAAAATGCAAAATAAGATATTCCAGGAAATAATGAGAATTTTGAAAAAAATGCTCTTTAACCTTGCTTGGCATTGGAGCACTTTGACTTTTTGTTCATCAAAAGTACTTCAACTTCAATTAAGATATGTTAATTTTTGCCATTTTTGTTTAACTTTAACTGGTGTTTTTGTTGTCCCGTGTGATTGAGAAGGAAGTGTCGTCCACGTTCTCTAACTGGGTTGGAGCAGAAATGTTTTCCAGGGTTGCGACAAAACTGTCGTCAGTGTTGTCAAAGGTGGTTGAAGCAGAAGTGCCTTCCATGTTGTCCGATGTAGATGGCGCATATGCATGGCTTGGGTTCCCAGAAGTGTCAGAGCTTGAGCCTTTGAAAAATTATACAAAAATAGTTGAATGTGGCTTTTCACCATTGCTTTCTTGTATGTGCCAAATCGTCTCCTAATTTCTCAATTTTCTTTCGGCTGTCGAGGCCTAATGTGTTTTCAACCTGCACATTTTGCATCTTTCAACACCATTTTCAAATACTGTAGTAAATTGTTTCTAATTCATACATAGTTGTGCATAAAGACTGAGATTATCAGGCACCAATTTACTCTGTTTTATGTCATAACTTGAGGACATTACCATTTTCTGTGTAAGTGAGAATCGCTTTTTCTTGATTACGGTCAGCATTGGTTTCTTTGCTCAAATCGTCATCGCTCGTGGTTACTTCATCTGGTTGGGTTAAAAAAAAAACAGACAGGACAAAATGCTTTTGTTTCAGGGTAAACACAGAATGTTAGATGTTTTAAAAATGATATTTAAACAACATCAAAATATTCAGCATTCTTCATTCTGACCAGTTAAGAAATGAATAAACATTATTTCTCATTGAACATTGCTCACAGGAGAGTTTGGGATTAATGTACCACACTATAGAAAGTTAACACTGTTCAGCTCTGTGGAACAGCAATACGGGGACATTCAGACACAACCTCTCCAGAGTTAGGTTAAGACAAAAGTCATGTCACCTGAAACACACTCAGGTTTTTCAGGTCTAAAGAAATATGAGGACATGACGACTGAAATCATGGAGAGTCCATGTTTCTGATTTATAACTTCTCCTGTGTTTGTCAAAGAAAGCTGTAAACTCAAAACTGGTATATATTGATAAAACGCAATGTTTTATCATGAAACGATTTGATAAATAAAACCTGTTGTAAGGATGAAATGAATCTTCCACTCCTTTCTTGATCTTCAGAAGGTTTCATCAGGATCCGAATACCTGGTGTCTGCAACATAGCAACAGTGCAGTGTCAGAAATATTCAAATTTATTCATCCTAATTAGTTAATAAATGAATAAACATTGTTTTTCATTGAACATCGCTCACAGGAGGGTTTGGGATTAATATACCACACTATAGAAAGTTAAAACTGTTCAGCTCTGTGTAACAGCAATATGGGGACATTCGAACACAGGCTCTACAGAGTTAGGTTAAGACAAAAGTCATGTCACCTGAAACACACTCAAGTTTTTCAGGTCTAAAGAAATATGAGGACATGACGACTGAAATCATGGAGAGTCCACGTTTCTGATTTATAACTTCTCCTGTGTTTGTCAAAGAAAGCTGTAAACTCAAAACTGGTATATAATGATAAGACGTAGTAACCTGTTGTAAGGATGAAGTGGATCTCTCATTCCATTCTTGGTCTCCAGAAGGTTCAGTCAGGTACCCGTCACTTGGTGTCTGCAACATAACAACATTACGGTGTCAAAATATTCAGCATTCTTCATTCTGACCAGTTAAGAAATGAATAAACATTATTTCTCATTGAACATCGCTCACAGGAGGTTTTGGGATTAATATACCACACTGTAGAAAGTTAACACCGTTCAGTTCTGTGGAACAGCAATATGGGGACATTCGAACACAGGCTCTCCAGAGTTAGGTTAAGACAAAAGTCATGTCACCTGAAACACACTCAGGTTTTTCAGGTCTAAAGAAATATGAGGACATGACGACTGAAATCATGGAGAGGCCATGTTTCTGATTTATAACTTCTCCTGCGTTTGTCAAAGAAAGCTGTAAACTCAAAACTCGTATATAATGATAAAACGTAGTAACCTGTTGTAAGGATGAAGTGGATCTCTCACTCCCTTCTTGGTCTCCAGAAGGTTCAGTCAGATCCCGTCACTTGGTATCTGCAACATAACAACATTACGGTGTCAAAATATTCAGCATTCTTCATTCTGACCAGTTAAGAAATGAATAAACATTATCTCTCATTGAACATAGCTCACAGGAGAGTTTGGGATTAATATACCACACTGTAGAAAGTTAACACTGTTCAGTTCTGTGGAACAGCAATATGGGGACATTCAAACACAGGCTCTTCAGAGTTAGGTTAAGACAAAAGTCATGTCACCTGAAACACACTCAGGTTTTTCAGGTCTAAAGAAATATGAGGACATGACGACTGAAATCATGGCGAGTCCATGTTTCTGATTTATAACTTCTCCTGTGTTTGTCAAAGAAAGCTGAAAACTCAAACCTAGTATATCATGATAAGAAGTAGTAACCTGTTGTAAGGAAGAAGTGGATCTCTCATTCCATTCTTGGTCTCCAGAGGGTTCAGTCAGGTACCTGTCACTTGGCGTCTGCAACATAACATTACGGTGTCAAAATATTCAGCATTCTTCATTCTGACCAGTTAAGAAATGAATAAACATTATTTCTCATTGAACATTGCTCACAGGAGAGTTTGGGATTAATATACCACACTATAGAAAGTTAACACTGTTCAGTTCCGTGGAACAGCAATATGGGGACATTCTAAAACAGGCTCTCCAGAGTTAGGTTAAGACAAAAGTCATGTCACCTGAAACACACTCAGGTTTTTCAGGTCTAAAGAAATATGAGGACATGACGACTGAAATCATGGAGAGTCCATGTTTCTGATTTATAACTTCTCCTGTGTTTGTCAAAGAAAGCTGTAAACTCAAAACTGGTATACACTGATAAAATGCAATGACCTGTTGTAAGGATGAAGTGAATCTTCCACTCTTTTCTTGATCTTCAGAAGGTTTCATCAGGATCCGAACACCTGGTGTCTGCAACAAAGCAACATTGCAGTGTCAGAAATATTCAAATTTATTCATCCTAATTAGTTAATAAATTAATAAACATTGTTTTTCATTGAACATCGCTCACAGGAGGGTTTGGGATTAATATACCACACTATAGAAAACTAACACTGTTCAGCTCTGTGGAACAGCAATATGGGGACATTTGAACACAGGTTCTCCAGAGTTAGGTCCAGACAAAAGTCATGTCACCCGAAACACACTGAGGTTTTTCAGGTCTAAAGAAATGTGAGGACATGACGACTGAAATCATGGAGAGTCCATGTTTCTGATTTATAACTTCTCCTTTGTTTGTCAAAGAAAGCTGTAAACTCAAAACTGGTATATAATGATAAAATGCAATGACCTGTTGTAAGGATGAAGTGGATCTCCCAATCCTTTCTTGATCTTCAGAAGGTTTCATCGGGATCCGAACACCTGGTGTCTGCAACATAGCAACAGTGCAGTGTCAGAAATATTCTAATTTATTCATCCTGATTAGTTAATAAATGAATAAACATTGTTTTTCATTGAACATCGCTCACAGGAGGGTTTGGGATTAATATACCACACTATAGAAAGTTAACACTGTTCAGTTCTGTGGAACAGCAATATGGGGACATTCGAACACAGGCTCTCCAGAGTTAGATTAAGACAAAAGTCATGTCACCTGAAACACACTCAGGTTTTTCAGGTCTAAAGAAATATGAGGACATGACGACTGAAATCATGGAGAGTCCACGTTTCTGATTTATAACTTCTCCTGCGTTTATCAAAAAAAGCTGTAAACTCAAAACTGGTATATAATGATAAAACGTAGTAACCTGTTGTAAGGATGAAGTGGATCTCTCACTTCCTTCTTGGTCTCCAGAAGGTTCAGTCAGGATCCCGTCACTTGGTATCTGCAACATAACAACATTACGGTGTCAAAATATTCAGCATTCTTCATTCTGACCAGTTAAGAAATGAATAAACATTATTTCTCATTGAACATTGCTCACAGGAGAGTTTGGGATTAATGTACCACACTATAGAAAGTTAACACTGTTCAGCTCTGTGGAACAGCAATATGGGGACATTCAGACACAACCTCTCCAGAGTTAGGTTAAGACAAGTCATGTCACCTGAAACACACTCAGGTTTTTCAGGTCTAAAGAAATATGAGGACATGACGACTGAAATCATGGAGAGGCCACATTTCTGATTTATAACTTCTCCTGCGTTTGTCAAAGAAAGCTGTAAACTCAAAACTGGTATATAATGATAAGACGTAGTAACCTGTTGTAAGGATGAAGCGGATCTCTCACTCCCTTCTTGGTCTCCAGAAGGTTCAGTCAGGATCCCGTCACTTGGTATCTGCAACATAACAACATTACGGTGTCAAAATATTCAGCATTCTTCATTCTGACCAATTAAGAAATGAATAAACATTATTTCTCATTGAACATAGCTCACAGGAGAGTTTGGGATTAATATACCACACTGTAGAAAGTTAACACTGTTCAGTTCTGTGGAACAGCAATATGGGGACATTCGAACACAGGCTCTCCAGAGTTAGGTTAAGACAAAAGTCATGTCACCTGAAACACACTGAGGTTTTTCAGGTCTAAAGAAATATGAGGACATGACGACTGAAATCATGGAGAGTCCATGTTTCTGATTTATAACTTCTCCTGCGTTTGTCAAAGAAAGCTGTAAACTCAAAACTGGTATATAATGATAAAACGTAGTAACCTGTTGTAAGGATGAAGTGGATCTCTCACTCCCTTCTTGGTGTCCAGAAGGTTCAGTCAGGATCCCGTCACTTGGTATCTGCAACATAACAACATTACGGTGTCAAAATATTCAGCATTCTTCATTCTGACCAGTTAAGAAATGAATAAACATTATTTCTCATTGAACATTGCTCACAGGAGAGTTTGGGATTAATGTACCACACTATAGAAAGTTAACACTGTTCAGCTCTGTGGAACAGCAATACGGGGACATTCAGACACAACCTCTCCAGAGTTAGGTTAAGACAAAAGTCATGTCACCTGAAACATACTCAGGTTTTTCAGGTCTAAAGAAATATGAGGACATGACGACTGAAATCATGGAGAGGCCACGTTTCTGATTTATAACTTCTCCTGCGTTTGTCAAAGAAAGCTGTAAACTCAAAACTGGTATATAATGATAAGACGTAGTAACCTGTTGTAAGGATGAAGCGGATCTCTCACTCCCTTCTTGGTCTCCAGAAGGTTCAGTCAGGATCCCGTCACTAGGTATCTGCAACATAACAACATTACGGTGTCAAAATATTCAGCATTCTTCATTCTGACCAATTAAGAAATGAATAAACATTATTTCTCATTGAACATAGCTCACAGGAGAGTTTGGGATTAATATACCACACTGTAGAAAGTTAACACTGTTCAGCTCTGTGGAACAGCAATATGGGGACATTCAGACACAACCTCTCCAGAGTTAGGTTATGACAAAAGTCATGTCATCTGAAACACACTCAGGTTTTTCAGGTCTAAAGAAATATGAGGACATGACGACTGAAATCATGGAGAGGCCACGTTTCTGATTTATAACTTCTCCTGTGTTTGTCAAAGAAAGCTGTAAACTCAAAACTGGTATATAATGATAAGACGTAGTCACCTGTTGTAAGGATGAAGTGGATCTCTCACTCCCTTCTTGGTCTCCAGAAGGTTCAGTCAGGATACCAACATCTGGTGTCTGCAACATAGCAATATTACAGTATCAGAAATATTCTAAAAAGTATTCTTCAGTAACTTCAGTAAGTATGAGGGCATGACTGAAATCATGAAAAGCAACATTATACCAACCATAGAGTGTCAGAAATATGTCGTAGTTATATGACTTTTGAATAAATTGAACTACTTTTTTCAGTGACCACATTCACAGCACAAGTACTGTGTAGTACAGTACTCTTTATGGTACTTACCACTGTACAGCTCTGATAGCTAACAATTTCAGGACATCAGACACGACTGAGTTCAAATAATAAAGACAACACCCGAAACATACTCTTTCAGACTAAATCAATGTAATGACTGAAAAATGTGGAGTCCATGTTCCTGTCTTTGAATTTCTGTTGACGTCAAATAATCCTCTAAAACAGACACTTGTGTTAACTTTTAAAAGGTAATAAACTGTTGATGAAAATGATATTTCACTCACCTATGAAATATAATGATTTACTTATTAGATCTGGTTGTCTACAGGTGTATATTCAGGCATTACTTACCAGTGCTCTCCATGCCCACTGAGAATCTCCATAGTCATAGGTTATTTCATTCCCTGCTTCGATATTTTCAATTGCAAACAAGCAAAGATGAGGTTTATCCTGGATTGTCAGCTTTTTCATTCTACAGTTTGGGCCTTTGTGAGCATCATTGACAAGTCGACCTAATGAACCATCTTCATGGGAGGAATCAATGCTGAAATTGAACAATGAAACATGAAATGTTTTTCCAGTAAAACTACAATGTTGTACAGAACCACATGATGTTTTTCTAGATTTTGACTTACCACCATGTGCTTCCTTTCCATTCAAAATCAAACAGGAAACAATTTTGCTTCTCTGTGTACTTTTTCTGTCTCTTGTCTCGTTCATAACTTGAGATTAACTCTCCACGGTACTCAACCACAAATAACCCCTTTTCGATTGGTTCACTTGTAAATACACCACGTCCTAGGACACGAAAAGTTGACACTTAAATGTTGATTAATACAATCCAAATCAGGCTTACACAATGCAGTTAATCAGATATTCACAAATACATGCAGACCAAAAAATAAAAATTTAAAGAGGGGAAAAAACATGTTTAGTGGTACGATAACAAAATAATTCCATGTAAAACTAAAAACAATTATCAGAATCGCTGATAATTTTCTTTAGCAATTTGTATCAGCACAAAATAATGTGGCTTCTTACATCAGAGTTGTTTACATTGCTTGCCTTCAATTGAACAGAATGTATGGAATAGCAAAGAAAAATACCAGCGGTTTGACCGACAGTTTGACTAAAGTGATCATCATAAGTCAAGTGAAGTACCATTTTTCCTCAATGGATAACATTCGAAACCTAATTTCAGTTCCTATACTATTCCACTCCAAACTGCATTATATGGTTGAGGGAGAGAAAGAGAAGAGCAATAAGGTCAAAAAAAGTATGGGCAGCAATGTTGGTAATGCATTACCACCATAGTTTTTATTTTGGTCACAGGCAACCTAATGCGGCTGCACAGTGTGCGACTGGTTGGCACGTCCGCCTCACAGTGCCTTCTTGTGTGGAGTTCTCCCCATGGCTGCATGGGTTTTCTCCGACTACTTTGGTTTCCTCCCACATTCCAAAAACATGCAACGTAGTAGGTTCACTGAACTCACTAAATTGTCCCTCGGTGTGATTGTGAGGGTGAATGGTGGTTTGTCTGTGTGTCCTGTGATTGGCTGGCACCCAGTTCAAGTTGTACCCTGCCTACTGTCCGAAGACAGCTGGGATCGGCTGCAGCACAGCCAGGCCCGTATTAGTATAAATGGGTTTGAAAATGGTTGGATGGGATGTTTTTTTTAATCCGATTAACTGTGCGTTTCTATTTTTGTTATTTTCTCTTTGTAAATACAAATGCAACTCTAACAATTGTGGGAGGGAAAGGATTCATCTAATTTCTCTGTAAGCTGTCCTGGCGTTTCACACCTCCGATCTCCAATCAGAAATCCCACTGAGCAATATACACCACTGCACATAGAAAAGATACATTATGACTAAAATAAAAATTAAGCAATCAACAATAATAGTCATAATGATAATGACATACATAATTCCTGTGACCATTCTTTCAGTTTTAAACTAAGTAGAGACCTTTGATGGGCAGTACAAATTGCTGATAAAAATGTGGATTTGTCAAACAGCTACCACAGCCTTCTTCAATCAGGTGAAATAGGCATTGTGAAGGAAGTTTGAAGGCATCTAATTTTCCTCGACTATTACAGATAGTATGCGTTTTTTATGAATTGTGATATTTGTTGAAGCACAATATTTTAACAGAAGCCGAATAATTTCTATTTCTATTTTTTCATTTCAAGATATTCCTAGTTCTACATGGCAATACAATATTCTCAAGAATTGAATGATAATGGCTGCTAAACATTCTCTTAAAAAGTACTTCAATTATTTTTGCTCCAATATGATCAATGGCATAAAAAAAAAACATGCTGTTGTTTATTGTGATATTTTTGGGGTAAATACAATGTGCGAATAAAATCTGTCACTGTGACAGGCTTTGGTTGCAGCTCTTGTCATGTGCGTGTGGTAGCCATAAGAATTAGATAGCAGGTAGATTGATAGCATACCTTTATAATCATTGATCCACTGGGCTTTCAAACAAGGCTTGTCGACTCCAGATAAAATAAAATGAGCAGCCTCAGATTCAGGGCTCAGTCTGGCTCTTCTTTGTGACATTATCACCACCAGTAAACATCTACAATGGAAAGTGAGAAGAAGTCAGCCAGACAAGCAAGCACAATACAATGGCAGCACTTATTTTGGCTCAGAAAGTACTGAGCCAAAGGAATATTATTTTCTTCCTCAAATATACAAAAATTCATTTCATCAAACATTTGCTGGTCAGATTAATAGATTCGGGCAAACCATTTGTCAGGCAGATAACAATGTAAAATTAAAATAGAGTAACACAATATTGTCTTGACCAAATGTACCAACAAAGCTGAATTCTGCTATAATTTCATTGCAAACGTTTGTTTGTTTTTTCATTGAAACGGTGTACAATTGAATCAACACAAGAATAAACAGTGTAAATACACCAGACTTAGCATAAAGGCTAGAAGTGCATGGCCCACTTTCATTAGGCTACCTGTACTAACTAATTTCAATTAACTGCAATCAAATAAAACAAATACTGCACTGAAATAAACATTTGGCACCAAAATCAAGTTCCACAGACTGTGTTGTCAAAGATTTAGAAAGGTTTTCTAGAACCTTGCCTGCAGGACATGTCCACATTACTTTTACTGGAAGCTTATTAGCATGCTAACGATCTAGCTAGCTAGCTAGCTAGCTGTCTAATTGAATGACATTACCTTTGGTGGGCACTGTTAAACACGGTTATATTGAACAAAGTCTATGTTACAGTAAGATAAACGAAAAGGAATTGCTTACCAGGTGGTCATCCACGCGTGGTCGTGTTTGTTTCAGAGAGTTTAATAGATATCTGGCTGTAGGATTGTCTGGCTGCTTCACATGTTGGGTTTTGTGTGACTGCTAATTGAAGTGACTTACCAGGACGAGGGCGGGGAAAATGTGTGAGTCAGTCCGAAAAAGATGACATATGAGGTCCTGCACAATGACGTCACTGAAAGTGTGTTAAAAGTGTGTTAAGGTACCGAAGTTGGCCACTAGTTTTCCAAATGAAAAGTGAGTCGAAAGTTAAACACACTTAAACACACAATTTCTGAAAATTGTGCTCTTTCAGGACATCACTTATTTTTGGTGTGGGAGTATCCTCGTGAGCTCTAGAGTAGTGTAGACTGCGTGGAAATATGAGGACGCGAAAAATGTCCTCATTTTTCCACAGGTCCTCATTGTGAAGGTGTGTTATCATAAAATTGTCCTGAGATGTCATGAATACAAACACACACACACACACACACACACACACACACACACACACACACGCACACGCACAAATTAAAGAGCTAATTACAATCTACCAGCATGTACAGGAGGGGGAAGGAGACACAGATTGTTGACTACTGTTAGATTCTTATACCCCCTTTTTTTAAATTCACATGAAATACATCAGCACCTCCTTCAAAGCTATAAAAAAGACCAGCAACACTCTGCCTCTCTGTGACGCACGCACGCACGCACGCACGCACACACGTACACGCCCACACACACACGTACACGCACACACGCACACGCACACACACACACACACACACACACACAACATCAACTACAAAACACACTTTGCACTGCAGTGTAAATACTTTGGTCAAAAAACGACAACAAACAACTTAAGGGGGAAAATGCAACAAGTTGAGCCCAGTTCCAAGGCCCCAAACAATGAAGAAAATATTATTTTCTTTTTACAATATTTGCTCATTAGAAAAATAGGTTTGCACAGACTGGTCACAGGCAGACTCTGTCGGATCGACTGACTCCTCACATGTGTGCGAATAGCTACTAAGCTACAAGAATAACCGGAAAAAATGCAGCAGACATTCCATGTAATGCTGAACTGTAGTATAGCTGAATCATCAACGACTGCATTAGACTTTGGTAGTGCAACCTTTGTAGGCAGAGCCAAGCACAAAATTCAGCATGAGTGTGGGCCAAAAAGTGCTTCTGTGTCCATCGGTTGAGGCAAACGACAAAAGGCAGAAAAACAGAGGGTGGAAGGTGTGTGTGTGGAGGGGGGGGGGGGGGGGGGGGCATGAAGCTGCGAATATGACCAAGAGTTAATGAAGTCTGTCACGTTACCGGCAAAGTTGTGATTAATGTGCATGGCCGCGTAAGCGTTATTTGCTCCCGCAGGCTTCCGCCACCACGCCGCCGTCGCCCGTGATTGTGTCGCCGCCGTCGTAGTCCTCGTCCCCGGATCTGGAAACAAGTGGATCAGCTCTTACATCATTATGAGCGCATTTACATTCTGACGGCCTCCCGAGTTGCCGCTGCTAAGAATAGCATTTTCGCTCAGGTTGCTATAGGACTTTTTTCCTTTTACTTCGTCGGCTTCAAAACACAAACTGATCGGTAAATCTGGAAATTCTCGAACAGAGGCACAACGCTTTTGTAGGTTTGATTTTGAAAGGAAATTGGCAACATTTAACTCATTTAATGCCAAAAAGTAAAAATACGTTTGCAAAAAAACAAATCATTTAGTGCCAAAACGTATGAATACATTTTGGGTGGGGGTTTTTTTATGAAAAAAAATATTAAATTAATAAAGGCCTTTGCGCACTTTCTTCAGTAGCGAGGCTGTGGGAATGATTACAGTATGATAAATCACCACTAGGTGGCAGAAGTGGCTTTCATCAGATCCTGGTCGCATAGTGTGAGTGGGTGTGGCGTGTGATACTGTGATCTTACTACGTCGCAAGGTGACGTGAGGCAGCAGTGTGGTGTTGAGAACATGGATAAATACCAGCAGCTAACTCTACAACAGAGCTTTTTCGGATCAAAAACAGATGACAAAGTCACATCGTCATCCTTGACGACCATTTGCACGTACGCACGCGGCGTACCACAGATGTACACTGCCGCCTTGGCGAATGTGGCAACCTGGCGACGAATTACATCTTCATTAACGTGCTCGATCTTGGAGTTTAGTAAGTCCAACGGGGGCGCAACATTCATGAAAATGTGCATAAGTCATGCATCTGTGCAGTGTTTATCTTGCAATAAACAGTTATTTTGCAATCAAAGTGCACTTTTTGGTGTTATGTTGTTATTTAGTCGGAAAGAGTTGTTGAGATATTTGTGTCACAAATGCCAAAAATAGCTTCAAAGTGAAAGTTCTGATTAAAATACATGCTTTCACCAAAAGCTGTTTCTCAGAATTTCTGTTGGAAAAGAGTGCTTTTAAGAAACTGACTAGAGAATGGCGAAAGGTAGAAACATACTTTTTTTCCCTGAAGGAAGAGGGTTAAAGCTTTCTTTTGGTAGGTTCAATGCTTATTGAGCTAAAGCACTTAATTTTCTGTCGGCCTTATAACATTTGTCAATTTGAGAAAAACGGCAAGCATTGAATGAGTTTCCAGGAAAGAGATCATTTCCAGGGAAAGGACTCATTTCCAAACAAAATGGTAGACTTCCTGTGCATTTTTGTGCATGGGTTCGTGAGACTTTTTGGTAGGTCTGCTCATGATAGACATGCCTAATTCTGGGTAATTGTTGGGATATATCATTATTTATTATTCTCATTCAAAGTTTGCTTTCTCTGCAATTCACCGATGGGACTGGCAAAGAATGGGAATCTGGAGTGCCAGGAGAAGCATTTTAAAACGGTACAAGTACGTATGATAGTTTCTGCACTTAACACGCTGCAAAAGTTCATTTCTAGTTCATTTTAAAATGTGTGAGCTGAACTTTGAACTACTTTGGGTAAAAAATGACAACGCTGTTTGGTTTCTTTTTTTTTTTTTTATCTTGCAATCAACACTCCAGAGAAACAGCCATCAGGAGCTGAAATTTTTTTTTTAAATCCCATATGAGAAAGCTGTCAAAATTATATCTCATTATAATGCAGAGGTTTTAATAAGGATTTTGATGAAAGTTGAAGATCAAACCTCAGCCTCGACTTTTCCACCATCCTCCAGCAATCCATCCGTCTCCTGCCCCAACGTCAGGGAGTGGTGTCCCCACGATGCATGACGCCTCGTCCCCACACTCCTTGTCCTCCTCCCCCTCCGTGGTCCTTGTCTGACTCCGGCTGGCTCTGGGCCCGCTCGGGCTTGGGGTTGGCTGTGCAGGGTGGGTCGGGCTGCTGGACAGACATGGTCCTGCGCAGATGGGTGCGCTTGCACAGGAAGTCCGGTTTGGCGGTGAGGCCGAAGGAGCCTTTCCTGAGGACCATGCGGACCGAGGGTGACTTCTTGGGACGGGCTCGGTGGCCAAACTGCAGACTGGAGAGGTGCGCCGCGTAGCCCTCACTCAAGAACTGCACCGGGCCCACAGAGAAGCAATAGAAACCAATATTGTATGTGAATGTGAACAGCAGTAAGAATAGTCAGCAGCGTTGTACTTGATGACGGACCAACCATACTACCTGGCACTGGTTCTGGTATTTCTTTGAAGGTCTTCCCACGATGTGGATCTGGGCGGGCCCGAGATCAAGCATGTTGTAAACAGAGATGTCCTTCATGGACCCGTAAGCAGAGTTGATCTTGATGTGACACTACCCACAGAGGAAAATAACAATTTGACATGCGTAGCTTTACCACGTAGAACAACAGAGATGCACGACTTGTAGCTCCAGTCTTGGGTCTGAGTGTCTTCCATACCTCATGTATGAGGTTCCTGAGGAAGATGGTCTTCTGTCGCAACGGGTCGTGAACCAGACCCTCGGAGAAGAAGATCATGCCGTGAGGAAAGTTATGCTGCGATAGCCAGGACACCACGCGTTGTTTCTGCATGTCAGGACGACCCGTGATGTAGATAATCAGGTAGCCCAGGTCCTGCCAGTGCCTATACACAAAACAGGTCGCAGTAAGATGCAGGTGTCCCTAATGAAGTGTCTGGTCAGACGAGGAGGAGGAGACGGACGGACCTTACGACGTCCACGGCTCCGGGGCGGACCTTGGGGTCGCTGCCCATGATAGACACGCTGGCTGCGAAGGAGCCGTCGATGCTGAAGACCACACACTCCATGCCGCGGGGCAACACTGTCAGGTAGGCCTCGGCGGATGTTTGATCTCCCCTTGAGGGATAAAGAAGAATGGCTGTACACCTCTATTAGGGTATTGGAAAATGCTAATTTGAACTGATGGTACAGTTGCGTGATACTCCTGAATAAATAAAATGAGTAACTAATTGAATGAAAGAAGAAATACAGTGGGTTTGCATATAAATCCACCGCTAACTGACTGCCATTGGCATGCAATGTGGGGAAACACCCCCACTTCTTTAAACCCCACCAATAATTTCTTCCCAAAATGTTGATGAAAATTCAATAAGTATTTACAATGAAAAGTGTAAGAAATTGAAAAAAAACCCACAATGAAAAAGGTTAATTTTGGCTCCGGAACGGATTAATTGCATTTCTATCTATGTCAAAGTGAAATATGACCTTGATTTATGAACAAAAGTGCCTAACTTGAGGTTTTACTGTACCAAACCAAAAAAAAAAGCTTTATCTGTCTACATCAGGGCTGGACTGTCAATGTGGCACACAGGGCATATGTCTGGTGGGTTGGCATCTTTTGAGGCCAATGTGGTGCTATTTAATTACAAAGTGTTATTTTCCTCACCCCAATAGAGTAGCCCACACTTTAGAAAGAGTGGCCCATTTGTCCATTTACAATATAGACACCAGAGTGAACCAATCAACATTAGTGGCAGATATATGCAGCCAGGAGTGGTCAGGGGTCGGCAGGCCTCAGTCAAAATGCCAGGGCTGATTTTTTTGTGCCAGTCTAGCCCTGCTCAACGCACCCAAAAAATATGTAAAATGTTCTCTTTGCATCTCAAAAGTCAAAACAAGATGTAGTGGAAGGCGAAAGGTTAAATTGCATTGTTGAACTATTAAAAAAAATGCATATCTGCATGCTTAATTAAACGCTTACTTGACCACCATCTTAACGGGATAGACTCCGAGGCTGAGCTTCTTGTCGTTGGGTATGGTGTACGTCACCCGGCCATTGCTGTTGGTAACCTCCGTGTCGAAGTGCACCCAGCGACCCGACTGTGGCTGCGTCATCAGCAGGATGTCCACCTACGAGATAACAGCGCGCACTTGAGAGCGAGTAGCAGCGGCAGGCCGGGGGCCCGTCGAGAGGCTGCCTCATTACTTTTTCTCCGGTTAACGTCACCATGTCCAGGGGGCCGTACATGAAACGACCGACCAGCGTCTGCGGTCCGTCCTCGGTGGCGATGACGTCGTTCACCCGGTGGTTGGCGGTGACGTTCTAACAAGAACATAATGCCAAGTGGACATATTAAAAAAAAAAAGACGACATAGAGTCCAAAGTTTTTGTGAATTATGGCAACTTTGCCTTCAGAAACTCAAATTTGTGTGGGTAATATTTAGAGCCAATTGGAAAAAAAAAATCCTAAAGGGCACCTGCAAATTACCCTGAAATTGCCTCCTCAAACCAAAATAGCACACTCCCTGCCTTTTTTCAGGTATGGCATTGTTGAGACCTTTTTGTATCTCCAATTGTCATAGAAATAAATACCAAATGTCATGTTGCTAAGGGAAACTGGCTCTGCGAGCCAAAGAAATCATGATCTGAGTTCTTATTAGTTTCATATTTTATGGCGAGCCATTAAACTTCATGCCCTGCTGACACGCAATGATAAACACACAAATTTATGTCAGCTGTTTGTCTAGTACATGTGAATAAAATATGCAAATATTGTATGTTTTTGAATATGGGAAGGCCCTCAAAATGAAGGTTGCTTAATGCTTTGGCCAAAGATTAATAATAATTGTAACATCTCGGAAGGACCCGTGGCAATGAATAAGCGATGCCTGAAACCAAACGGCAGACTTCCTGTTTCTTTTTGAGCAAGGGTTCTTGAGACTTTTTTAGTTAGGTTTACTGTTGGCCATTCTCCCAGATTTCACATTGCTGAACACTAATGGGCCATGAAATGGTGAGTTACAAGGTCGCATTTCACCATCATCGCAAATAATAATAATTGATTTCAAGGATGTGACATGGAATCGGGAAGTCCAATGTTCCCAGCTGTTCTCCTTCATTCGGTCTCCTCCAGTCAAACAATATGTCGGCAGCCACCGCTTCTCCGGTAAGTGGGCGAGACCCCTGACTGGGAAAGAGCACGAGCCAACAAGCACACCGGTGACTCCAGCTGGGACGTGGACCCCTTTTTATTAAGTGCAGGGGGAGTCGGGAATAGAACAAGTCTCGAAATACTGAGGCTCTGCGCTGGATGAGCTGGCAGCAGCCAAATTGAATCAGACACGTGCCATTATAAACTCTCACACTCAGGCAGGGAACAAGTGTCCAGAAACATGAGGCCAAGGTCTGGCTAACATGTAAAGCTGCTGTCATAGTCACACTTAACATGAAGCTCCCCCTTGATCACAAACACACTGTACAATTGTTCTCTGGGAAGAGATGCAACAGAGTTCAAAGTGGTTGAACACTCACGTTTAAACGAAAGTCTATAACAGGGGTGTCAGACTCATTTCACATTGTGGGCCGCATATGGCCACGGTAGATGTCAGGTGGGCCGGACCATTGAAATTATACCATACTTTGCTATAAATAACCAAAATATAATGCCTTTCCTTTGTTTTGGTATCGTGAAGCACAAGAACATGAGGAAAATGTTGAAATTGAATGAACATATCTTTTACAAAACAATTCATGAAACACTTGAAATTTCCTTCGACAAATGTGCAATTGACCTTTATCATTCACATATACGCATTGCAACTGATCCCACTGATTGTACAAAGGCACAAAACTTTAATTAGTAAATGATATTGAAAAATATAGTCATGCATTTTAAGATTAAACGAGATTTATAAAGAAAGGATTTAAAAAAAAAACATTTACACAAACCTAAATTTAATCCCTGCCTACACTTTACAAATTAAAGAGAAAACAATGTGCCAATCCATGAATTGCATTTTATTGAAAATATTAATTCCGTGTCTTTTATGCATTTTTTCATTTTTAAATTATCCTGCGGGCCTGATCGAACCTCCTTAGGGGCCGGTTCCCGCCCGCGGACCGTATGTTTGACACCACTGGTCTGTAATCTTTTAACTATATCTATTTGTAGGATTTCCGATGGGAAATTCGATGGAATGGAATGCACCGCAGCCGTGTTACCATGGTTTTCCGCAGTCACAATTCTATTTATAGAAGAGTGAGAAGGACAAAGGGAGGCGAAATAAATTCCCACCTTTTGAAATGGGCAGCGACAACCGAGCCTTGGTGGGGTGAAGGGCATCGCTATCTAGATTGTGTTCGTCACCGGAACCTCGGCAGTGATGAAGAATTGCAAGTGTCCTCCAGCTCGAACGTGTCAAGGCCTAATTATATTAAGACCTGGAGTCAGCATTGTTGCGACGACGGCTGTCAATGCTCCTTGCATTTTAGGATATCTGGAGTCTATTCAACATATAACCACGCAGAGCGGAGGGGGAAAAAAAAGTAGGACAGTGCTGCATACCCTCAGTTTGACATGCGTCCTCCGTCGCAGCCACTTTTCTCGCGGGCTAGAGGGAGAGAAGGGGGCTGAGTCCAGAGCATCCGCTTCCTGCGTCTTTGTGAAGTCGCACCGCATGAGCTGTGAACCAATAATCAAAAGTGACACAATGGAAACACTGACAAAAAAAATCCTTCAGGCCAGTGTTTTAAAACAGCGATCCATAAACTTGGGGTGCACTGAATTCAAAGTCTCAAGGTGGCTGGAGTGTCTTTTATCATGGTGATCTTGTATAATGACGTTTTGAAAATGTTTTTGCAAGTATGTTTCGCTTTGACTTGCTATTTTTGTGTGGGTGTGCTGTCTCTTGAGATAATGAATAATAGCATAGCATAATAGAGTTGGCCAACGGCTGCTCGACATCGAAATCTTTTACCAGGATCCGAGAAATGTGAAAATCCAAAACCGTTGGATAACCTTATACATGACCACCATTACCCTTTTAAGCCGGCGGACCCCTTGAGTTACACACATGAACATTTCTCAATCCCCGTTTTAAAATAAATGCAAATGTAAAGTGGTCTGGTGGTTGTTTGGGCGAGCGATTTGCAGTCGGAGAAACCTTGAAGCGTTGTTTTATCGGAAAGCAAGTCATACAAGTGAAAGCAACAATTTGAATATACTTGATGGAAATTGTGGCTCTCTACTTGAAACACGGGGCAAGCGTTTTAGGATTGGCTTGAACCTTGATGCTTTCGTTGAGGCCAGAGATAGATAGGAGCATAAAAGATAAAAGACGTGATTCTGCCTGATTTCCACAAATTAGCTCGTCTGCTGCGCGGGTCCTCGAGTCGTGCGGCGAACCTTTTGATGTGAGGCGAACTCAGTTAAATTGGTGTGGATAGCATCTCGGTGGTGCCGTCTGATTCCTTATTCTGCTCACGGTTTGCACAAAAACAGACACACCGTGGACTCTGTGGCTCTTAATCATGGATTTTCTTTTCTTCTTCTCAGAGAATGTTCTTGATGTTTTCAGAGACAGAAACCTGTTGCCCAAGTGCATCTTCTCCCCCACTTGTTCCTTTTTTCGTGCCTTCTCTATTGACTACTTGACCCTATTTTTCATCCTTTTCCCCCTCTTCTTTGTCCTAAAATATCTTGCAATCGTGATTTTATCCTTGCATCACTTTATTTGTTCCCTTTGTTAACTCCCTTTTGTGGGTGTCAAACTTGTGCTTGTTTTGTGTGGGCCACTGTTTGTTTCAAATTGCTAACCCGTTGTTTCCCGTGTTTTTTCATCTGTTTCCCATGTGTTGCACTTTTTGTTCCCTTCTTTGGATGTGTCTCGTCTCCTTTATTTGTTCCCTTGTGTTCCGTTTTTGTTCCAGTCTTCCAATTTCAGTAAATGCATACTCCCCAATTGTAGTGCTGTTTGTTTCCATATATTGCATGTGTCTTATTTTGTAATGACCTTGTGTGTTTGTCCCTCATGTCCCCTTGCTTGTTTGCTTGGGATTGTTCCCTTGCGCTGCTCATTTTCTTGCGCTTATTTATTTATTTTTGTCAGAGTGGCCTTTCTCTCATATATCAACTAGATCTGTCCCTCTGTGTTAAATCCTGTGAACACAGCAAGCTTTTTGCACATTACCTTACTTGCCCCAAGGTAAGTGAATAAAAGCACACAATTGATTTTGTGCACGTCAGCTGTGATGGATCGATAGGCGGTGTTAAACTTTGTAAGCTTTTGCCGGCTTTCATGCTCTTAATGCTGTCGATTATCCCTCACACTTGATGGATGCGAAAACTCCTCGCAGATGAATGAATGCAGTTCAGGAGGGAAGTTTAATAAATTCATGAAGTTGGCTGACACACACCGGCAACTGTTACAGTACCGGAACAGAATTTGCTCCATTTTGTGGCACAGAAGACACTATTAATAAATTAACACTATGATATAATGGTCGCAAGAATGTGAAAAAAAAACTTGATTTAAAACCAAGGCCTGAGATGCTAACTAAAAACCCAAACACATCTGAAACCCCCATTTGACCCATTTCATCCAAAACCTGGTGTGAAACCCTCACTTGAAACTCTAACCCTTGTCTGAAACACTGCACCAAGCTTGAAACCTTAATCATAACCCTAAGACTTCAAACCCCTGTATCTTTGAAACCATAATGGGACCAACCCTATCCCTGGTTTGAAACCCTCACCCTAACTTGACACCTAAAACATTACGAACCCAAACACCAGCCAAAAACTCTAATTTGAAATCCCAACCCTTGTCTGAAACTTTCAACCAGGCTTGAACCGTTCTCATTTGTGTCAGTTACTAGCTGACGGTGTCCCAAGATGGCCGCTTGTGCGCCAGTGTGTTCGGCGACGCTCCTGCCATTTCGGGTTTTTTTACTTTTCGCAATGCTTGTTACCTCCCTAACAGCGTCTCGGTTGGTTTATGATCGCCGATCGTTGTTATTGATTCAACAACACGTCGGAGATTCGGCCGCGTTTTGGCAAGACGGTGGTGAAAAGACGCTACCTCCGTTCTTGGCTAACCTGCCGGCTAATCTCTTCCGCGTTCGCTCGCCCCCTTCACAGAAGCGCCGCCGCCGTGGCAAACGTAGCGGTCAGCTCGTGAAGCTAAAACGGGATCTGAGACACACTTCGATCGCTCCGGCGTGGTGTGCCCTCGACCCCGTCGCCTCGTGCTTGCTAACAGTCGTTGGCTCTCCCATCGCGCCACGGCATTTCTACCCCCCACGCCTTTCTCGGGGAGGAATCCAGCGAAAGCTTTTGAGGGAATTCCCCCGGGCTCGGCGATCGGAAGAGGCAATCCCTCCCGTTGCTACTCCCACAAGGATCGCGTTGTTAAACGCCCGGTCGCTGACGAACAAGACCCATATTCTGAGGGAGTATTTCCTTTCCAATGACTTGGATTTCCTGTGTCTGACGGAGACTTGGGCAGGTACTGGTGAGTACAACGCTTTGCTTGAATTGTTGCCACCTGACTGTGGTTTCATCGATACCACGAGGACATCAGGCCGTGGTAAGAACAATTTTAAATGTAAACGGTGCACATTCACCACATCGGCCACCAGCTTTGAAGCAACCTTCTTTGAAGTCGGTCGTGTTTTCCCGGTGCTCTGTGCTGTCATTTACCGTCCTAAATACAACAAAGACTTTTTAAGCGACTTTTCAACTTTTCTTGCGGAAATCAGGCTGAGATATGATCATATCCTCCTAATGGGGGATTTTAATATCCATGTGTGCTGTCCGGAAAAAACGCTAGCAAAGGACTTCTTAAGCCTTATCGACTCTTTTAATTTCGTGCAGTATGTGACCAGCCCGACACATGAACAAGAACATATTTTAGACCGTGTCCTTGCTTATGGCCTACCGGTGTCAAATCTGGAAGTCCTTGAAAATGGGATTTCTGATCACATGGCAGTTTTATTTGACGTAGTCTTATCGCATGCTGCTGTGAAATCTGCCGCTCCTAGTTTTAAACGCCGAATTTTTAACCCTCGCACTGCTAGTCGTTTCTCCGATGCCTTTAATAACCTTTGCGTACCCTCGTCTAACACAGAGGAACTCACCTCTTGGTTCAACTCATCATGCCGTGCCATCCTGGATTTGGTGGCTCCTTCAAAAACTGTGCTCCCAAAACCTAAACCCGAGCCATGGTTTAACGACATTACCCGCGCAGCTAGGCAGGGGTGTCGCAAAGCCGAACACAAGTGGAAAAATGACAAATCTTATCAAATTTGGAAAGCTCACAGTAAAAGAGGCCAAAAGAGCATATCTGTCGGACCTTATTCAAGCTAACCGTCACAACCCACGCGCACTATTTAAAACGATAGATTCTGTACTCAAACCCCCTCTGCCTACTTGCTCGGATTCTTCACCCGAGATGTGCAACAGATTCCTTCAGTTTTTCATTGATAAGGTCTCTACAGCTAGGACTCCGGTCTCAAATACCGCATCTGACCCCTCTGTCCATGTTCCATGTTCAGCTGTGCTAAATTCTTTTGAAACTGTGTCCTTGGCGCTTTTGGAGGATGTAGTTCGCCAGACGAAGCCATCTGGCTCCCCTTGCGACTCTCTTCCCCCGCACTTCTTTCAGGAGGTTCTCCCGAGTGTTGGCGCATCAGTCTTGGATATCATCAACAGCAGCCTCTCTTCTGGTGTAGTTCCCCAACAGTTTAAACATGCTGTGGTCCAACCCTTGATCAAGAAACCTGGTCTTGATCCAGATGTGCTGTCAAGTTTCAGGCCCATTTCCAAACTGCCTTTCATTTCCAAAATTCTGGAAAAAGTGGTGCACATGCAGTTGAAATTTTTCTTGGATGAACATAACATCTTGGAGGTCTTCCAGTCAGGTTTCAAGACGATGCATAGCACGGAGTCAGCCCTGTTACGCGTTTCTAATGACATCCTCCTGGCAAATGACTCTGGAGACCACATGTGTCTAGTTTTATTGGACTTAACTGCAGTGGATCACAGTATTCTGCTGACTCGTTTGCAGCACTTGGTGGGCATTGGTGGCAGTGCTCTTGAGTGGTTTAGGTCCTATTTAGCTGACAGAACCTTCTGTGTCAGCCTTGGCTGCTCTGAGTCACGCACTGCTCCCCTGTCATGTGGTGTTCCACAGGGCTCAATTCTGGGGCCTCTGCTGTTCTCGCTGTATCTGCTCCCATTGGGTTCCATCTTAAGGAAACATGGTATTCCCTTCCACTGCTATGCAGATGACTGCCAGATCTATGTCCCACTGAGCAAGAAAGACGCCTTCTCATTAAGGCCACTCCTATCCTGTCTGGAAGAAATCAAAACCTGGATGGCACAAAATTTCTTGAGATTCAATGAAAAGAAGACGGAGGTGATATTGTTTGGTCCCAGTGGTCCTTGTACATTCCATCCTGTAGACTCGGGCCCCCTGTCTCCTTATCTTAAGTCAACAGTCTCAAACTTGGGCCTTAAACTGGACAGTGATTTCAAACTCGATCGGCAAATTGGTGCCGTTGTTAAATCCAGCTTCTTTCACCTTAGACAGCTGGCCAAAATAAAACCTCTCCTCTCACATGAACACTTTGAGACAGTAATTCATGCCTTTCTCACATCCCGGCTCGATTACTGCAATGCCCTTTACTTTGGAGCAGCCAGTCCTCCATTAAGCGCCTTCAGCTGGTCCAGAATGCCACTGCTCGCCTCTTGACTGGTACTCGTAAGAGGGAGCACATAACTCCTACTCTGGCATCCCTTCACTGGCTCCCCATTCATTTTAGAGTTATTTTCAAGATCCTCTTATTTGTTTTCAAATCTCTGAATAATCTCGCGCCACCTTACCTCTCTGAGCTCATCCGCCCCTACACACCTGCCCGGCGCCTCAGGTCTGTGGACCAGACCTTATTAGAAGTACCAAGAACTAAACTGAGGCTCAGAGGGGATCGAGCCTTTTCTGTTGCTGGTCCCTCTCTCTGGAATGACCTCCCACTGAACATTCGGCAAGCCTCCTCGCTGCCCATCTTCAAAACCCTCCTCAAAACTCACTTGTATTCTTTGGCATTCGACTCAGCATGACTTAGATTTGTTCTTGGTTTTACTGTCTGGTGCTTTCTACCGCCTTTATTACCGATTTGTCTTACTGTTTATTGTGCATGTTAAATTGCTCCATGTACAGCACTTTGTATGCAGCGATGGCTGTTTGAAAGTGCTCTATAAATACTGTTGACTTGACTTGACTTGACTATTCTATCCCAGTGTATCAGCCATGGGGTTCTTTATCCGATTCAAAAGCCGCTTGAATTCTGCATATACTGTATGACTGTCATCACATTCAGCAATCTTAACAAGAATCCCTTTTATCACTCAACCATACCACTTCTAGTCTATAATGGACTACCTGAGGATGCCACACAAGATGTTTGATTAGGATCTGAGTTTGATCCTCATTTAATAACCTGAGACCGTCACTGGGCCTACCTGTCGAAGGACAAAGGCAGCGACGTCTGTGGACTCCCAGTAGGAGGCGTGGAACAGGTGTGGCAGCGCCACGGTGGGGAAGGCGGTCAACACGTCCGGGCAGTAGAGGGAATAATCCAGCCTCTTTGAGCCCCACCAGCTACTAGAAACTTCCAACACCAAAGCAAACATAACTACCCAGACAAGAAGACATCCTCTCGAATTGCCCCTCCCCATCATCAACCCCCTCCACACTCACTATTGGCGATGGCACCACCCAGGTGATGGCCGATGGAGCCGATGGACATTTGACTCTCTATGCTGGTCATGCTGGCCCGTCTACCTCCTTCCTCGGAGGATGACTGAGGAACTCCAGGGGTCTGCTCGCCCTCCAGAAACACGTCGGGATGGCCCTGGATACTGTCACCTTCCCACAGGACAAAGAGAAAGGAATTGATCACTCATTTTTGACATGGATGCTGTTATTTCGGTGAATATTGAGGACATCTATAGTAAAGACATTGTTTCTTCTCTGCTCGGACTGCAATGACTGTGAAAAGAATTATTTATAAGAAAACCTTTATTAGTCTCGCAATGGAGAAATCCCCAATTCACGGCAGCAAAGTTATGAAAGGAAGAAGTAGAACAACAAAATATAGGAGCTGCTGGAAAGGCAGCCACTCTCGCGGCGCCATTTTGAAGTCAAAATAACACAACACAACACATAGGACACAGACAGTCGTGCAATCTTCACCACTTTTCTGCATACACTTTGTTGTCTGAAGCAGTTATAGATGAAAGAGGAGAGGATCAAAGTGTCCTTTCACCAGTGGATCAGAGACGTCATGCTGAAAATGTGCACACGTCTGCTACAAGCTCAGTTTTGAAAGCAAACACGAAGCTGTAGCGTCCTCCTGATGAGAACGTACCCTAAGACTTTATCTGAAATGCTCATTCTGGCTTCAAAGCCCAGTTTGAAGCAATTCTTTGAAGCAACCCAAACTCAAAGTTGAAACCCAAACCTTTCCGAGAAACTCAATGTGAGACCTTAATTCGGAAAAATAAGACCCTAAACCTAGCTTTAACCCTTAACTTGAAACCCCAACCATCTCTTGAAACCATACCTTAATCCTGGCTCAAACCCTTACCACAATTTTAAACCCTTA
Source organism: Hippocampus guttulatus (assembly GCF_054856545.1). Lineage (NCBI taxonomy): Eukaryota > Metazoa > Chordata > Actinopteri > Syngnathiformes > Syngnathidae > Hippocampus > Hippocampus guttulatus. The sequence goes on along the minus strand of NC_141272.1, from coordinate 8,891,255 downwards.
ATTGAAACCCCAACCAAATTTGAAACCTTAACCCCGGTTTAAAGACCAACCGTGAATGCATAAAAAAAAAAACAGAACCCTAAAGTAAATCCATCATGCTGGTTTGAAATTCTAACTTCAAACCCTAACCCTGTCTTGAACTACTAATTTGAAACCCTAAACTTGTTTTGAAAGTCGAACATGATACCACAACATCGGACCCAAACACCAAACTCTCGACTCATCAACTTGTCTAATCTCATATCTAAAATGGTGATCACTGCCATCTACTGGTGGTTGAGCATCAGTCAAGTTTCTACCAATCTTGAAATTTGCAGGGAAGCAGCATCAAACCCTCTTTCACCCATCCCTGTCTAAAAACATAGTTGACAATACTCATCAATGGCAGGGAATTAATTTTAATACAAAACGCTAATTTTGGTTTCAACCCCTTACGTGAAACCCTTTAGTTTTTCATTCGTGCCTTGCTTGCGTGCTCTATCGCTAATGACCTGACCGCAACTTTGAGTGTGAAATTTTAAGCCATCCGAGCAGCGATGAAACAACGCTGTGCACGCATCTGGATGGGATCTAATCGATACATTTCTGCGTGCGTCACAAACAAGTCATGACTCAAGTCTTGGGAGTCACTCGGGTCGATTTATTTTCATGTGCAGCCAACCGGACAGCGGGTAGGATGAAGAAGATTGAAAGGACAATGGACCGGGAGGGAAGAACACACACAGGAAAGAAAGGCATTTTATTCTGTTCACAGAGCACAGGACTTCAATACAAATCCTTCCAATCAACACGACAGCTTCTGTCAATGTGTCCAACTTATACGAAATGTTGAGCTGTCTTGACATTGGGGGGAAAAAAAAAATCGCGTAGCAATCAGTCGAAAAAACGTGTACTGTGCTTTGTATGCGGCTTATTACAATCCCTCCTCTCTCCTGCGAGGAAAAAAATAGACGACTTTGGGAAAGCAACATAAAGCAACAGATGTGCTCGTTGTTACGACCCCAAGAATACAGATGATCCCGAGCTTCGGGTGTGATATATAAATCCTCTCAGTCCAGGCTCCATTGAAAGTGGATTTGTTTCAGTGATGAAGACAGAAGGCAGATAAAGTAGATTAACACCTCACTCGGATTCCTCAAGTTTTGTATTATTTTTTTTGCTTACCTTCGCATGTGACTACAAATGCATCACAAAGGCTAATGAGGACGCCCGTCAAGAGAAGAGTGTTACTCTGCTTCCTGAGCAACATTTCTTAGACACGACGCCTCAGTCCCCTAGCACGCATGGAAATAAAAAAGGCAGGTAGATGAGTGTTGCGTGAGGGGGGGGGGGGGGGGGACAGAGGGGGGGGGGGCGCCTCGGTTTCACTTGCCAGGTTAAGCATGCCGCGGCCTCCGAAGTGTATTTAGAAATAATACGTTAGAGACATGAATCGTATAACATTTGAATCATATTCATTATTGACCTGTTTCATAAAAAACAAAATATCAGATAAATAAATACACTAGTGGTTTAAATCGTTACCTTGGTTTGAAAAAGAAATGAAGTGAATGAGGCAAATGAATGACTGACTAAATGTAACAAAGAGTCATTCAAATATTTCCTTATTAAAAAGTCTAATCTAATCCGGCATTGAATTAAAGGTATAATGGACCTTATTGGCTGTTTTTTATATTTATCGATATAATGTCATAAAATAGAAATGAGAAAATAAAAGTCCATTTTATTAGGTATGAATGGGTTTCATTGGGAAAGACTCCTCTATTTGAAAATACAGATGCACTTTTATTGAACATCAAACTACCCGTTGGCCACCCCGATACAAAGTCAATGTTCCATAACAGTTCTGAATAAATCATTTTCTCGGCATGTTTCTAAATCTTGCTGCAGGCATGTGTGCGACTTTGCCTGTGTGCAAGTGTGCTGAAGAAGACAAAGAATAGGACACGCTAAAGTTCGTGGGCATGGAAGACCTTCAAACTACTTTGAGCTGTGCTGTAAAATTAATCCTGTAATTCATTTTCCACTTGAACATGCTCATCACTTATTAAACTTTAATTACATTTTAGTGGGGAGCTGTTGATGCTTTGCCGGCTTTTCATCCTTTGTATGACCATCAAAGTGGGGAGGAGAGCGCAACGTCATTTCGAGCTTTGATTCCTGTCAGAGTTTTCAAGCTTAAACTGTGAGCCGGAGTCAAGTCAAGTCAAGTCAACAGTATTTATAGAGCACTTTCAAACAGCCATCGCTGCATACAAAGTGCTGTACATGGAGCAATTTAACATGCACAATAAACAGTAAGACAAATCGGTAATAAAGGCGGTAGAAAGCACCAAACAGTAAAACCAAGAACAAATCTAAGTCATGCTGAGTCGAATGCCAAAGAATACAAGTGAGTTTTGAGGAGGGTTTTGAAGATGGGCAGCGAGGAGGCTTGCCGAATGTTTAGTGGGAGGTCATTCCAGAGAGAGGGACCAGCAACAGAAAAGGCTCGATCCCCTCTGAGCCTCAGTTTAGTGTGTTTAGGAGTCACATTTAGCCATCCGGGCCACTTTGCGTTTTGGCCCCGGCATATTTGGAAGAGGTGGATTGTGGTGCGGCTCAAATTGCTAATTGCCACTGTGGACAATCAAAATGAACACGACGACAAGAAACAATCCACAGAGTCAAAACAGAAGGCCATACCACACTACAATCAATCACAAACTTCTGATTACTCCTTGCAACCTAGTCATACACACCGCCACCTTGTGCAATAGAAATAAACAGAACTACTAAAAATAATCCACAGTCAAAGACGTTCATAGCACAGTAAAGTTACGTAAACATTCAATTAATGTTCCGCCACATATTAATGATGAAAGTCACCTTTTTCAATCGGAATAAGCAAAATGACTCGCAATAATCCACAGTGGCAAAAAAATGTACATGGCCTACAAGGACACATGCATGGGCGACATGCATGTGTCCTTTAATGTGATGGCTCCTCATGCCAATTATTACCGATAAACACCCCTGTGCCTAGGGGAAATAAACAGAGACTAGAAATAATCCAGAGCCAAAAAAAACTGTCCATAACTTGACCATCGCTACACATATGCCACACAATTAATGCGATCACTCCTCTTGCCAGTTATGCATTATGCACCACAATAGAAATTTAAATAATGATTCGAAATAATGCACAAAGTTAAAAATCACACATAAAAATAAAATAAAATAAGGCCCCAGCCAGCTTGGTCAAGCAAAATGTGTGATATGATGAATTCAGTAGTTTATGCCAGCAGTAATTCATAATAATTGTCACCTTGCACAATAGACATAAAGAAGATGGTAAAACACATTTTGAAATAATCCATAGAATAAAAAACAATGTCCAGTGCACTTTCAGACACATGCAACTGAGCAATTCTCCACTCAACTGTATTTATAGAGCACTTTAAAATGACCATGTGCCTGTGCAATGTACTTGTCTGATGGTTAATGAAATCACTCCTCTTGGCTGTGATTCCTGATAACTATCAATGTGCACACAACATATGCGTCGTAAAATGCCACTTCTTCAAGATTAATACCATTGCGTGCAATAGAAATAAACACAATGACAATCAATAATTCACAGTATATCTAAATAAATAAACAAATAAATACATAAATAAAATCTCTCACCTATGACCAGGGAGCGACCATCGCCCAGAGGGTGTCGTTGGTAGCGTGGCACAGCGAAAGGGGGTAGCTTGTGAAAAAGAGGCTGCAGCAGAGGCTCTAGCCTGGAGGCCGAAGGGTCCGACGGAAAGAACAGGTTGAAGATCTGAGAGCAGGCCGGATGGAGCTGATGCACTGAAAGACGGTGACGCGTTCGTAAGGACAGACGTGAGCAGACACCATCCATATCATGACTTCAATAATTGAGATCGTTCCTGGCATGATCCAGTGCTCAGGAGCAATAATAAACAGTGTTAAACCAATAGGTCATAATTACAGTATTCATACTCTTGTAAAGGCCTTGAAACGCCAAAGTCCAACGCAGGCCTGAAACCCAGAACCAGTAGTGAAGCCCTATTTTCAAAACCCCCTTGAAGCCATAACAACCCTGGCTTGACACCACAAATTGAGATCATAAACTCTCATTTGAAACCCTCATTTGAGAACCTAAAGCATTGTAAACTTGAATTTTAAGCCCTTACCCGTGTTTGTAACCCTAACCCAGGCTTGAAACCCTGGGCCGTATTTTCATAAACAGGCGCACACGCATCTTCATTTTTGTACCACGACAACGGCAAGTCTTGTTTTACCATTTCTGTGAATTTGGCAGACCGTGTTGAGTCTTGCTGGGCACTCCAGCAGACCGAGCGTGTTTTTCCCAGCGCACCTGATAATTTGGCGACAGAAAGCATCCCACATTTCAGACCAGGTGAAACGCAGGCGGCGCAGGTGTGGTGTACCGCAATTTTGGTGAATTTGATTGAGGCACAGGCAGACAGATTCGCAGATCCGCAGATGTCGGTGGTGGATTGCAATCTTATTTCATTCTTAAAAATTATCTCATATTTAATATGACAACAGGATCCATGGCAGACTCTGAATCATTGTACAGATAAATTCCTGCAAAAAATTGATTCTTTTTACTATTATCATCATCAATCAATATATATATATATATATATATATATATATATATATATATACATATATTTTTAAAGGTACTCCCCTGAAAGCAGTAGAACTTGTGCGTGTGGCGTGTGCGTCCTTGTGTATGGAGTAATTAGAGACCATGACCTTGCCACAAAACCCGACTCCGAAGCCCTCATTTGAAATCGTGAACCAGCCCTTAAACACTACTTTGAAACCCCGATTTAGGCTTAAAACTTGAATTTGAAACCCTTAGGTTAAAAAAATAAATAAATCATGTTCTTTGTAAAGGTGGCGTTTTTAATGCAACGCCAGTTTAAAAATAAAAAACTGATGTCTGCACATAGTTGAAAGTCAGTGGTGATGGACTGATGCAAGCACACAGCATGCTGAAAGAGTGTGGCTCTCTCACCCTGGACGGCGGGCAGCACGGTGCGACGCATGGCCAGCACCAGACCCAGCGGACAACCCAGCAGGAAACAGTCCGACACGTCAAAATCAAAGTGTCCGGGGTTGAGCAGCAGACTGGGGCTGCTGCTCCTGCTGGCGCGCACCTCCGCACTTTCCTTTATCAGACTGGGAACATAGAAACAAAGTACAAGCAAGATCATGACATCCGACAAGCTTCATTTGAAAGCCTATAAAACTACTATGAAACCCAAATTTAATACCATAACCCGAATTTGAAGCTTTAACGCAGGCTCGAAACCATGATGATAAACCAAGTTGAAAATTTGCGACCATAACCATTTTTTCCTCATGTGCAGCTGTGGTTATTTTTAAAGCGCTCTTTAAATAACTTTGAGTTGTTGTTGTTTTTAAAGCTAAACGTCTTCAACGACTGAATTTAAATGTGTTTGTTTGGGTTTTTTTACATTTCATCATCATATGCAAATGTGACTAATGATCACACTGGATGAGCATCCGGGGGCAGTTGTCAGCATCTCTCCTCCATGACTCAGCCACAAAACACACACACACGATGCATAACAACAGTACACCACACTTGCAGCTTGAGGGCCTGCGTTCATCCTCCGCGACGACCTTCATGCTGACAGGCAGAGTTTCTAGCAAGCCAATGTTTCCAGATTGAGTTTTGTGCAGGAAAAGAGGATTAGCCAACTTTCTACTCATATCTCTTCGAGGCAGCACTGTGGCAGCATTTCTTTCCCAACTTTTATTAAACCAAGGCGCACCGCTTAGCTGAAGAAGAAAAAAATGAAATAATGCTTACCTCGTCCCAACCCGATGACTTATTCAGTGTGAAATTTGGCCCTGATTAATTAAACACAAAAATGATATACTGTATATATATATATACCGTATTTTTCGGATTATACATCGCTCCGGATTATAAATCGCACCAGACAAAAAATGCATAATTAAAAAGGTAAAAACATATATAAGACGCACTGGAGTATAAATCACATTTTTCGGGGGAAATTTATTTGATAAAATCCAACACCAAGAACATACATCTTGAAAGGCAATTTAAAATAAAAATAAAATAGAAAACAACACACTGAATAAGTGTACGATATGCTAACGTTACATGACGCATAAACAACGAGCTGAGAACGTGCCTGGTATGTTCAAGTAACATATTAAGAGTTATTCAGATAACTGTAGCATAAAGAACATGCTAACAAGTTCACCAAACCATCAATGTCACTCCAAATCCCAAAATCCAATGGAATCTTCATCCTCTGTGTCACTTTAAAGCAACTCCACCAACTCCGGAGGTAGAAGTATAAATACAGTTGAGTTGAGAAGATGCAGCACTTCCTCTTCTACGTCGCTTACATCAGACTCATCGTAGTTTTATCAATACAGGTCTAGAGCGGACTCTTGTGGTTTAATGTGAAAATAACATGTGAAATTATATAATAATGTGTTAATAATTTCACCCATTAATCGCTCCAGAGTATAAATCGCACCCCCAGCCAAACTATGAAAAAAACTGTGACTTATAGTCCGGAAAATACGGTAGATAAGAAGATATATCAACTTGGGACTTCCTTGAAACTTGAAGGTTATGACTTGAGACTTAGTGCACACAACATACAGTATACGGCTTAATGCCACCACTGCATATTGGCCATGTACATACATGTTTTTCTAGCTGGTGTGGCGATGTGACTGCCCCCATGTCACCTTTTATCAGGCATTTCCAGCGTGTGCCTGTTATCAGAAACGAGGCACTGCCGATCATCACGACAGCTCTGCTATGCAGTTTTGCTTTGACGTGAGAATGGTTCTGCATAGTCACTTTACCATAATATGCTGCCTTTAAAAATAAAAATTGGGGAAGGCTGTTAGAAACAGAGGGAGGCATCTAATATGATCGGCAAATGTGTGACCGGTCGTGTCCACTGAGGAGAAAAAGAGCAGAGGCTAACCTCCTCTCGACGTAATCACAAGCCAGAGGTGAGCGCTGCGACGTTCCGTGTGAATTCATGGCATGCCATCTGCAGCCGATATATTAGATGACTGAGGAGGGACTGCACAAAGTGACTATTTATAGTGCAGACAGACGGGTGAGTGAGTGATGGCGGAGGGTGCGATGCAGCCTGCTAGGCTGCAAATATTGATGAAAAGCGGGAGCCAGACGGTCTGGGTAGACCGGGATGAGAGTGGAACGCCGAGGTCGGAATGTTAATACCAAACACACTCGTCATGCAGAGACAGATTGAGAGTGAGGGAGTAAGCGCTGGCAATTCTGGACGGCAGATAGCAGGTGTGTCGGAGAAGTTCCAGGATTGGTAGTACAAAAGATTTTGACTAACTGGAGACAGACTCAGTTCGGGTGGGAGTTATAGTTTGAATCGAGGTTGGTGGTTTCAGTAAAGGTTACGGAGGTTGGGGTTCGGCAGTTAGGGGACCATGGTTTAGGGTTATGGGTGTAACGTTTATGGCCAGTCGCCGGGTGGACCACTTTTACAAGCTTCAAGAAACTTCTGTCATCATCACCAAGATGACACAGGTGTGCCCGAAAAGGGAACATGAGTTTCTGTTTGAAGGAAGATGAAGACCAGCCACCCCTCACTCCCTCCCTCTTAGCCTAAGATGCTCGCCTTCCAAAGTCACGTGACACTCAAGTGGAGCAAAGTAAAAGCAGCAAATGTTTTCGTGAATCAACAGACCATTAAAAAGTTGGACTCTTTTGCATACGCAACGTTATGAGATATGGCAACCATGTTTCGTGTTGTGTTTCATGGCGCATTCAATTAATGGTTAGAGGTAAAGGAAGAGGGTTGAATTTAGTTCAAGGGTTAGGGTTTGCGTTTGGAGTTTAGTGCTAAGGCTCAACGCTTATGTTAAGGTTTAGCCCGTATGAGTAAGGGCTGGGATTTGGATTAGCATTAGTTAGGTTGTGTTATAAAAACCCTAACAAACCCTAATAGATGGCAGTTAGAAGGTTAGGGTTGGGAGTGTGAGGTTATGAAGGATTAAGGGTTATGAAAGGTTATGATTAGGAGTCAGGATCACCTGGAAAAGAAGACGTGTTGGCCAGTGGACGACGTGTCACCGTCGTACGAGTCGCTCTGCTTACGGCTGAGAGACGGCGGCCCCTGGCAATGACCTTCATTGGGGGCAGAGATGTCGATGTTGCTCTTACTAAGCCTTTTGCTGGAACTTAGACCAGGACTGGACTCTCCAAGTAGGCCCGGGTTTTCCTGAGAGGAAAACATGAACTGACGCAGTTATAGTATGTTAGCAGTTTCTTAATTCTCATTGGTATTAGCACCTGACTGCAGGGCAAGATCCTTAGCAACCCGCCTTCACACTTTTTGTACTCAGATTGCTATTTGTCAGCATATCAACTATCAGCATGTTTGCATTTGTATTAGTAGCCGACCACATGTAGAATGATGTAGAATACTTAGCACTTTTTGTATTGAGGTCACCATTTTGTCATTTGTTAGCATATCAACTGTTAGCATGTTAGCATTTCATGAATTCTCTTGAGAAATAGTACCTGACCGCAGGACATGGCGTCAAATCCATTGCGATCTGTCTTGGCATTTGTCATATTACCATTTGGCCATTTTTAGTAAACAAACTGTGAGCATGTTAGCATTGTCTCCATTTTTATTCGAAATAGGACTTGACCACAAGACATGATTTAAAAACCTGATATGCCTTGGCGCTTTTTGGACTCAAGCAGTCAAGTTCCTATGTTAACAAACTACCTGTTATCATTTTTCATTTGAAATAGTAGCAACCCGCTTCAGGGCAGGATATTACATTTGTATTGTTCTTTCTGAGCTCTTTCTGTACTACAATTTCCAACATTAACAACTGGTGTCATGTTCCCATTTACGGTAATTGGTTAGCATTTGAGAGAGTACCTGACCACAGGGCAAGATGTCGCGTCTGTGTCAATTCACATTAGCAGTTTTTGCACTTAGGTTGCTATCTTGCTGCTTGTTAGAATTGTTAGAATACCAACTGTTAGCATATTAACATTTAAATAAATTTCATTTGTATTATCCATTCATCCATCCATTTTCTATTCCGCTTTTCCTTAGGGACCTGCTTTTGTGGTTTTTATTCATAGGTCGCTACCTTGCCATATGTTAGCATTTCAACAGTGAGCAGTAATTGTGCCTATTTTAGTAGGATTTACAATCACCTTGAGGCTCTCAGTGCTATTGTTCCTGCTTCCACTGGTGGCGGCGTTGTCGTTGTTTGGGCTGCCAGGTCTTTGCTGGTTGCTGAAGCACAACGCATCAAAACACAACACGCCACCCACGCAGTCGCCCATTAGGCACACCTGCATACAACACGCATACATATGCTTTAATGAGCCTCCACTACATTATTAAAAGAAGGATTTACATGGACTCTTGGGGTATAAATGTTTGTTTTGTAACTTCTGCAGGAAAATAAGCATCAAAGATATGTCGTCTTTCATCGAATGGCACGATCAGCTTCGCAGAAGACGCAGTTTCCTTGTTGCTGTTAGCCATTTTTCTTGAGTTGAGTCAGCAGGTACTTAAATGAGTCACACGTACACCACCACGGAATTCAAATTGGCTCATTTTTTCAGGCCTTTGCCTTTCAAAGCCTGTTGCATGCAAATGACAAATCACATAGACGGTTAATTTAATGTCACAGATGAACTTTAATCTATGTTATGCATAAAACAGTGGAAAATTTGGATGGTGACGGCATGGGACCTTTAAATAAAGTACGGACCCTTTGCAGTACAATACAGCTTTATTTACTTACTATTTATTTTGTATATAGCGCTTTCAAAACAGCTGCGGCTGTAACAAAGCGTTTTCTATAACTTTTAACAGAAAAGAACAATAATACAACAGAACACATCACATAAAAGATTGACAGAAATACAATCGGAACAACTACTCCTACATACGCTGCAGTGTACTTTGACTCGTGACTTTGAACATTAAGTCAAGGTTTCAATTTATTAGCTGGAAATGAGCTCCTCTGCTTAATCATTTGTGTAGTCTCCTGTTGTCTGTTTCCATTGCTCGTACCCAGAAGGTTTATTACAATTACAACACTGAGCAAAGACAAATGAAATTATCAATTCTCTTCATTAAAACCCAATTATTGTGTATAAACAATGCAGGACTAAATCTCCAAAATCGATCAAAATTTCCTTACTCAGCAGATTTTAATCAATTGTCGTATAATTAATCCACTACTTTCAGTAAAATTTACGCTGAATACTTAATTCTTTCCTAAGTGTAAATTTTACTCCCATTAGGCTGGGACTAAATAGTCTTTTACAGAGTATCATTTTCCATGAGAGGAAAATGCACCGTACGAAATTTGGTGTGCAGTCATTGAGATCACTGCGTCACCGCAAGAGTCGAACAAATCAAGAGCAATAGCCACAGGGGAGATCGTTATTGTACCGTTATTGTAATCACCTTTGCCACGTTTAATCCACAGCTCTCGATTCTTTCCTTTGCTTGATTGGCTAATCAAGACTGTATCGACTCCTGCAAGAGGCTTTTTGTGAACTGTGGCGAAGAAGCAAACTTTGGATGACCAATAAATAAATAAATAAATAAAATCAAGCTCCACAACAAATCATAGTCATAAGTCAAATTGCAGAGTAATATTTGGTCAAGTCACTTAACAATCAACTCCAGCTTCAATAATCACTTGCCTTTTTCACTACAGCAGGCGCGTGGCGGGATGGGGTCGGGATCAACAGTACTGTGCAAGCTTGCGCTGCACTATTCACAAAGTGTCATAACATCTCGCAAGTGGTGAGTCACCTACACTGTTTTTTATTTTTTTATTGTTCGGCAACAAAGAAGGCACAAAAACCAATAACAATCGCCCAAAAAGCAAATGCACGCACCTTTCCCGAGAAGCCCTGCCCGTCGTCGGACTGCAGGAAGCTGCGGTAGACCTGGTTGGCGCGGGCGATGACGGTGGCGACTGCGTCCTGGTAGCGCGGAGAAACAATGGCGAGCAACGGCAGGGCGGCCAGCGGCAGGTGGTCCACGCTGCTTGAGACGCAGCTTTCGTCGTAGCTGTATGGGTTAAGACTGAGGGAGCAAGAAGAAATGCACAAAAATCATCTTCAGCTTGTAAATCTCTGAAGAGCACAAAGAATAAACATTTCGGATTTTATTTTAAAACGTATGTTTTTATATGCCTTTATGATCACATTTTAATTTTATTTACGTTTTATTTAAGTTTTGGCTTTAAAAAAAAATAATTATCTGAAACCAGAGCAGCACCCGCAACCTGACCTTGGATGAGCAGATGAAAATGGAGGAATGGATGGATTGATATTTATTGAGTTTTTTTTAGTTTCTTTTAATTATAATGACATAACGAAAGATTTTTTTTTTACTACATTTGGACAGCATTTTGACTTAGAATTTAAAATGAAAATAAAATAAAAAATAAAAGTTTGACCTAATTGTAAAGCATGAATTTTAATTACAATGACATGGCCTGAAAGTATCCTGATAAAAAAAAAAAAAAGAATGAATGAAATCCAAAAGTCCACATTTAAATTTCCTTTAGGTGTGGCAATAAAGTTTCTCTCGTTGGTGCGTAAGGAGAAAAAGCTGTTGTGTCACAAAGAATAAAACCCCCCGCGCCAGTGAGCGCCTGCATGTGCGTGTCAGCCAAGTTGACTTTAATGGATGTTTATGCGTCAGTGTGATAGCGCTGGGGAAAAGACCCGTCATGCTCTCCTTGCGCCGACTGACTGTCAACGCCATCCATCAATCGGCGGCATTACAAGAAATGGCAGCGAAGCTCAGCCAAGGCTGCAACGCATCAGTGGCCGAGGTGCGCCAGCTCCGTGAGAGCCCGTTCAAGCATTGATAGCATTGGTTCTCAAACTGGGGCTTCGCAGAATAATTACCAGAGCAATAAATTATTTGATCCTTTTTACATGTGCTGACAGACACATCAATGAAACAAGAATAACTAGATAAATTCAGTCAGTGAATAACTCACTAAGAATCATCCCTAAAGTCTGGGTCTGGATCACACTCGCTTATCTTCTTGCAGTGAAAATGACCCCCACATGAAACTTGCGCTCCCTTTACACTGAAGAGCTAAAGCCGGTCGCCATTATGGACACTTTTGTGGTTTACTGATGTTGAATTTAACAGTATAAATAACATCGGCTCTTTCCCTTTTGAACGCTGCGCTGGTTTAGCTACAGTAATTCACCCAATTTGGGGTACTTTTAACCCAGCAATTTCAAGAGTGTATCCCTAACCGTAACCAGGAGTCAACACGAACATAACCCGAAATGACCCTAGTCCTAACCTCCCATTTCAATAAAAAGCAGATGATTAAGACATTTGTTGAGATGTTAGAGAAAAGAGGCCCTTTAAATACAATCTTTAATGCATTTTAATAAAACATTGATCAGAATCAGTGTTTCCCAACATTTAGTGGAAAAGAAAATGTCACCCCACACTAGCAAACAAAAAGGTCACAAAAGGTTTTTATTTTCATCCATCCATCCATCCATTTTCCGAACCGCTTGATCCTCACGAGGGTCGCGGGGGGTGCTGGAGCCTATCCCAGCCGTCTTCGGGCAGTAGGCGGGGGACACCCTGAATCAGTTGCCAGCCAATCGCAGGGCACACAGAGACGAACAACCATCCACGCCCACACTCACACCTAGGGACAATTTAGAGCGTCCAATCTAATAAATGTTCTTATTCAGTGTAAGGTCTGGGCCTGTTTTAATACAAATATATTATTTTATTGTGTGAATGCCAAAAGGTGAAATCACAAATTCATTGTACTTGCGGGTAATTGTTTTTGCCTGTTACATGTTTGCTGGCATACGGTAAATCATTTTCTGTTCAATGAATTGAATAATTTCCCGCAGCACAACTGACGAGTTTGGGAAACACAGATCTAGATTATTTTGCCAAATCAGATCAAAGTCTACATCATTAGACGTTTCTATTGGGTGTGTTGCGTAAATTCAAGTAGCTCCAAAAGTGCTGACAACACATTTTTTCACGAGTACCGACACGAAAACAATTAACGGCACGCAGATTCATGAACACGGATGAAAAGAAACGTTGTCAGTTGCTCTCCGGCTCCTGTCATTTCCGCTTGTTACTACGCGGTGAGCAAATGTATTGAAATTTTTTAAAAACCCTGGCTGGTGTCCCAGCGGAGCATTATGAAGAAGGATGTGTGAAGCTGTGAAGCATCCCGGGATTCGTCACGATGGGTGGACTGTGTGATGTGCAGCTGTCTGGCATGCAGGATTCATCCGAATCCTCTGGAGATGCCGTTTGACTGGCGCTCTGTGAGAGATTGCTTTTTTTTTTTTACAGCAGAGCTCCAGCATGCTTGTAAGATAATGGCGAACATGCATGTACCTTGGAACATGTGGTGGGAATGTAGACATTGGTATAATAGGGCGAAAATACTCCTAAGTGTACAGGTATGTCATGCTTATTTTTTGGGGAGGGGTGGGGGTGGGGGTGGGGGGATCACAAAATGGTGATACCTCAATTTACGAATGACTTGAATGACATATTTTTCAAGATATGAGCTGCAGCTAAGACAAGCTTTTTTTGTCTTGAGTCGCTAAAAAATAAAATTTCAGGTCTGGGCGCTAAATGGTGGCACAGCAAGGAGCACATAGTAAATAAACGATTCAATATCATCACGCGCCTAAAAAATAAAGGCCTAAGTCAGGGGTTTTTTCAGCAAAGATGAAAAACGGAACCAAGTTCCAAGTAGATTACATTTCTTAATCATTTCGATTCAGGGGTAGAGATGAATGATCTGTTCAACTAAGGATGAAACGTCTTTGAATTGTGTCGCATCCCACATATCAAAAGTCGTATCGAGCAGTCTTTTGTGAAGATGCACACTTGCCAGCGAAGTTGCACTAGTTCCAACCCTTTTAGCAACGGCTATTTGAACAGGTAGCCAGACGATATAATAATACTCACAAGCAGATATTTTTTTTATCCTCTGAGAAAATCAACTAGTATCGCTGCAGCTTACTGAGTCACTTAGTTGTGAAATCCAAAAAAAGGAGCACAATGATGAACACTGGAGGGACTTCTTGATCTCGATCTTATTTTATATTTGGTTCTCTTAATTCTCATTATAGAGAGCCTTTGAAGATGCTCCTGCAGGCCCGACGCAGGCGATCTGCCGAAGGGGACTTCATTAAGAGCAGAAGATAGCACTACCGATCAACCTGGATATTCTCCCTGCTGTTAAAAGATAAAACATCTCACTCTTGGGGGGGAAACAGCGTTGACTGCCAGCTTCTGGCTTAATTGCACTCTGGATGTAGAAATGCAAGCCAATTTGCTCCTTGGAATCTCTTCATGAACAGAGTGAGAACGTAAATAGTCGCAGTTGTTACTCGCTACCTGCCAGAATAATGAGAGTCCGAGCTAGACCTCCTCTTCCTCATCTTCCCTTCCCTTAATCTGTCCTCCGGGGCTTCTTTCCATCCTTCTGCCCATGTCAGCTTTTTAATAGTCCAAGTGTTTCTTTTCCATCAAGTTAGCAGAGCGGTGGTGGGCAGGCTCCATAGGCAGGTGGGTGTGAAAGGAAATCTTTGTGGAAAAACCCTGCAGCGTTTTACACTGTGGAACATTTTTCCCCGATGCTGTTCTGGCTGACGCCAGCAACAGCCATGTTGGGCCGAGAATTTGAAATTGTGAACTTTGCTTTCATATATAATCATAAACTTTGTTAAACATATTTTAAATCCCAATAACAATAAAAACCAAATACTTCACAGTATTGTGAAGATGTGTGAGTTTAAGTGGCTGCCGTGATCGCCCTCTGGCAACGCATGTGCATTTTGGACCCTGAGACTACACGCTACTCTCCTTCTTCCAGTGGTAGGCCGGCATAAAGCATTGTTTTAAAATCACATTATCTATAGTATTGGGGAGTGGAGAGTGTCGCTATTTTTTTAAGCGGCTGCCTTGATCGCCCGTACTTGCGGGGCATTTCGGCCTCTGAGACAACACGCTTCACTATTTCATCCACTGATAAAGCTTACATATATAATTATGAGGGCGGCCCGGTAGTCCAGTGGTAAGGACACAGACTTAACAGTGCAGAGGTACCGGGTTCAATTCCAGCTCCGGCCTCCCTGTGTGGAGTTTGCATGTTCTCCCCGGGCCTGCGTGGGTTTTCTCCGGGGTCTCTGGTTTCCTCCCACATTCCAAAAACATGCTTGGCAGGCCGATTGAACACTTTGAATTGTCCCTAGGTGTGGGCGTGGATGGTTGTTTGTCTCTGTGTGCCCTGCGATTGGCTGGCGACTGATTCAGGGTGTCCCCCGCCTACTGCCCGAAGACAGTTGGGATAGGCTCCAGCACCCCTCACGACCTTAGTGAGGATGAGGCGGTTCGGAAGATGAATGAATATAATTATGAATTTCATCAAGTATTGTTTTAAATCAGGGCCAATGCTAGTTTTAGCAAAGCCGTCACCCAAAAAGGCTTAAAACATCAGACCCTGCTAATCCAGTCCTAAAAACCTGATATTGTAAACCTCATTTTAACCCACGCCGAAAACGAAAAGCTAATAAGTTCCTAGTACACTAATTTACAAACCAGACCTTAGCTTGAAAACCTAATTTGTCAAACATTCAAATCAATGCTGCAAGTTACCTCCTATAGTGTGCATGTGTGTTTATGGAAAGCAGAGTTTGTGTTGTTTTGACAGGTTACCATCAGCAGCTCCTGTCGATAATTAGACAATAACTGCAGGTGGGCGACAAGCTGTCTCCAGCAAAGGAACAAGCGAAGAAGCGTCTCCACGTGGATGCCCGACAGTACACCATTTCTAATTACATCCAAAGCGGCGTGTTTGTGTGAAACTTTTCACGCGCTCAACCTCCGCGTTGTTTTTTATTTTTTATTTTTGTCAGGCAAGCTGGTAGCTGCCGCAGCCAGCAACCGTTTCCCACCTGTTCATCCCCTGTGTTTGTGTTTGTGTCATGTCAGGCCAAATGAGGTTGCGCACGCCCACGTGAGCGACATTCTTAATCAGATGCCACCATTTATAACGTTATAATGACGTTATCTGTAATGGCGGTTAACACTGTTTATAATTGACGCCATTACAACGAACACTGTAATGACCGCGAACGCCACTTCGAACAATGGTTCTCACACCGAGGAAACCGGACCTGTGAGGTTCTGCAAGACATAGCTTTCGGTCCACAAAATGTCCCAAACGTAAACCTGGTTTATGTGTCTTATTTGTTTTTAATGATTTTAACTTTGTTACTGTTTGACTGATTTTAAATTATATTGTGTTCGAGTGGCTTAAATTGTATTTTTTTATTCACAGCTTTGTTCACTCTACTGTATAAATAAAGTATGTCAAGTGACTTCAATCTTAACTATGTCTTGCAAGCCTACTGAGAAAACCTAACCCTTGTTTGAGACCCTAAGTCTGACTTTAAAACCTCCTTTGAAGTCCAAACCCAGGATTGTAACCCTAACTTTGGTTTGAAACACCCAACCATGGCTGAAAGCCCCAACTTCTAACAAGCAAGGACTGAGCGAAACCTTTACCAAATACTTTCCTTAAAACAGGATATTCAGGAGGAACTTGATCAAAATGTATACTCTCCGTGGATGGTACGACAGCTCGCTTATTTTCGGGCTCAGCTGATCTTAAACACCGGGCATAACAAAACAGACTCCAATTCTCTAGAGATGGAAGACTCCAATTCATAGCAGCATTACGTATTTTCAGCCAAGCTAGCCCTAACACGATTGGAGGGATTCGAGACGCCATGACAAAAAAAAAATTCTCCGTAACTTGACATGATTCCTGGAGATACGTGGTTGAAGAGGACAAGCAATAAATATATCAAGGTCAGTAACTCAATTGACCTGGGCAAATTCTTCCGTGGCGCAACTTAGGCTTCAGCTATCAGAATCTGATTTATTGGCCATGTATGCAAGGTACACACACAGCTGTATGTTTTAATGAGCACTGGTGAACAAATTGCTCTCTTAGTCCGAGCTCACCACCATAGCGTGACGGATGAGGCAAATTTGGTTCTTGATACACTGTTGGGGCAGGAGGCATCTCAATCATGGCAGCTCGGGAATCCGAGGGGTGCGTTCCTCGGGTGCCCAACTGCTCAACGAGTGAGCCTAATTCATCAAACCGGTGGGCCGGCAGGGCAACCGCACCACGGAGCTCCGTTAACGCGGTCTCCTGCTGTCCCATCAGTCGTCCCTGGCTGGCCAAAGCATGCCGAAATTGATCTGAGTCTCCGGTATCCATGGTCGGATAATTCTGACAAGGATGGGAAACTAACCAGATGGAGTGCGGATCGTGTACGTTAAACCTAAGCAGCGGTATCGCACCCAAAGGACTGCTCTGTTCCTTCTGCGCCGCCAAACACGTCTGCGACAATTCAACCAAAATATCACTAAGCCTTAAAAACCAAACGACGCCATCCAAATGTGAAAACGGCATCATTTGCACCTTAAAAAAAAAGAAAGCAAATAAAGTTGTAAAAGGTGTTATGTCTCCTCATATTTTCAACAAAGGAGCTCTGCGCTGCAAAAATGGGAGCTTTAATGGATGCGAGGCTGTATAATTCATAACGAGGACACACCTGACAGCAGCCGTCCACATCCATTAAGAAAAGAACGCCACGAATGGGAGATGAATCTAAATCAAACATCAATTATCACTTAATCCACAAATATACCTCTGCCAGGGAACATTATTTCACATGCTTAAAAGCGGCCAAAGGTGAAATTAATCATTGAAAAGATGGCACCAGTAAGAAATGTTAAATATAGGTTATTGGAGCAGGACCAAACTAATGCAAATGTGAGAAGAAATAACTACAAAAGGGCTGTTAGAGAGAGGGAACAAAAAAAAAAGGAAATTCCCGCAGAGAGGCAAATTCCAACCAGGTTAATGAAACACTCACTTGGACACCAGCGAAAAGGCTTCGGCGCACACCGCAGGGCACGGCACCAATTTGATCATCACGTGCTCGGCGGCGGCCTGGAAGTGCGCCCGCGTCACCTTGTCGAGCACGGACGCCAGGGTGGCCACGTCGCCCGCCTTAGCACTGGGGTCGCCGCCCACCGTGTCCAGGATGTTGCCACCGTGCACCACCAGAAGCAGCACGTGCGTCGGACATTTGGAGTTCTACAGAAGACGGATGGGACCCAATGGTGAATCAGCGTGTGGCTCGATACCAAAGACTTTTTTTTTTTTTTTTTGGTACTCCATCTTCCAAGTAAAACAATTGTGTGTTAGTGCTCACGAGGTGGTTCTGATTAGACCTTGTCCACTTGAATTCTTGTCAGCTACGCTATGTTGCAAGTAACTGCTATCAATTCTGTAATCACAGTGAAGTTCAGTGTTTCAGATGAGCGTCATACCTCGCCATGCTCCAGTCCCTCGATGCCGCTTTGTGGGGCACAGCGTGGATCGTCCAGCTGATAGAGACCCTCTGTAACGGGGTGAGAAATAACAGGGTAAGTCCAGGCTCAACCACACGTGGGGGTCATATAACTGGACTCAAGTCACGCTAATTTATAAGACTTTCTTGTCTAATACTCACGAAAAGACATTCACTTCTGTCTTCTCAGGCCTGTTCCCATTTGAAAAGTATTTTTTGTGTGGCCTGCGCAAAGCTGTCAAGTAGCAACCCACCATTAAGCCGATACTCGCAGTCTAAAGGCCACCTCTTCTGATGTAAAGGTTACCGTGAATTTCAGGTTCACTCTGCAATTTCACCCGAAAGCTGGAAAATCACCAGCTTCTTGTGAGCAGTGGATGTTGTTCCTTAGCAGGATTTTATGACTTGACTTATGACTTGCTTAATCAAAGGATCTTTCATCTCTAACTGCTTCAAACAACAAAGTGTATGCAGAAAAGTGGTTAAGATTGCATGACTGTCTGTGTCTTATGTGTTGTCTTGTATTATTTTGTCATTTTATGTACGGGCACCCGCAGCGGCTCCTCTCTCTCTCCCGAGGAAAGAAATTTCATCTGTGCTGTATGTTGCACACGTAGCACATTTGACAAGAAAGTTGACTTGACTCAAATTGGTTGGGGATCTGAACTTGATTTGCGTGACTTCTCCACAGTAACCTCGATTTGCTTGAAAATTAAAGGTTAAGATTTGAAATGTACTCATGACTCCTACCTCTATCGATCTGTGAAGGTGGTCGATATTACACAAATGCCTCTTGTCTTCATTGCACCTTCAGAGTGGGTGTTGCTACTCCTACATGGTTAGTTGAGAAGGATTTTTTTTCGCCCCACGGGTACAAAAACCCCCCAGCTCTGTTCTTAACGCTTCTGAAGACCGTCATCTCATTCAATTTCCTCTCTAAATTGCATGTTTATTTGGATTTATTCTGTCCTCTTTTCGCAGCCCTGCCGCACAGAAGGGAGCTCGCTGCACGGCGACACTATTTTTGGTCACAAAGCAACAGAAAATCAATGAAGGGAAATTTTCTTGTTAAAAAGTAGAGGGCAGGAAGGAGTGCAGGAGAGAGGGCAGGAAGGAAGGAAGATAGGAAGGAAGGAAGGAGGAAAGCGAAAAGTTCCGGCATTCCCTGGAGACAAAACATTGTCGGGTCCCACAAAAGGACTATTTCAAGACGAGAGGTCTTACACGCTTGGAGTAATAGGCCAAGGTTAATGGCTGCAAGTAATAATGCAGCCATGTGTCCACATAAAGATGGCTGAAAGTCTCATGAAATGAAAGGAAATATTGATCCTCCCGTTTGGATCGTGTGAATCGGCCTCCTTAAACGGGATGTTTTTTTTTGCGTGTATCTTTCCCATTCGCTGCGGTTTCCCCTCAGGTCTCTCGCGCCGTCGCGGTGTCACATTTATCTTGTGTAGCCAAGCAGATGGTTGGGAAAAGAGCGCCGCAGGAGGACGCAGACGTGAGGAAAGCCATCTTTGTCATCTCAACGAATGGCTGCTGCGACTTCTTCGGCAGTTACATGGAATAACGCATGCAGACTTTCTCTACAGTTCTTCAGCGCCAGTACTAATATGAAAACAAAATGTTTAAAATGCTTCCAGCGTTGAAGCCTGTCTAAAAACCTTAATTTAAGACCATAACCTTGACATGAAATTCTAATTTGAAAACCAAAACCCGATTCAAAAACTAATTTGAAAACCTGACTAGGATTCAAAACTTTTACTTGAAAAACTAACCCTGACAAGAAACCCAACTTTGATTTTTGGGGTGTTTTGAGCATCCTTGGCTGATATGGGCGGCTTCCACAATACCCAATACCGATACCTGGTTTTGCTACTTGCGTATTCCTATTTAACACCTACTACAACGACTTTTTTAAAATTTATATTATCCTGTCTTTGTGAGGTCTTCCATCTCTTGCTACTCGGCCTTGAGTAAAAGCGTTTATATGAGTGGAGTGACAAACGTTTGCAGAAAGACGTCAGAGGGGGACATAATGAGAATGGAGGTGATGTACGAAAAGGGCAGAGTGGGGGGAGGAAATGGGAGCACACAGGATGAGGACAATTGGAAAAAATGGAGATGAAGGAATAATTGGCAAGGTTAGGAACCCATAAAGGCTTCAGAGGAAGCAACAAATAGACCATTTAATGGGCGGCGCTGACTGTGACGAGCCCGCTGCACTTTTCAGGCGTTAATTGCGGATAGATTTCCCCTTAAAGGCATGAGGCCGACCCACGCCGCACCCCGATGCGGCCCACACTAATGTCAGCGCTTATTACGCGCACACAAAATGAGGATGGGACTAAAAAATGGGAGCTATTAATGTGATCACTCCTCTTGCCGGTTATTCATGATAACCGGCGCCTTGCAGAATAGAAAGAAACGCAATGACCGAATAATCCACAGAGACCAAAAAATGTCCACACACACCGACAATGTACAAGTCCCGTTACCGTCATGAAATTGTTCCTTGCAAGTCACTCAGGGAATAGACATGTCATACTATTACTTTAATGCCATTAATCCATCTTGCACAGGAGAAGTACACGACGACTTGAAATCATCCACTCCGCCCCCAAAAATTTAATAAATAAAATAAAATAAAAAGTTCACTGCACATTCAGTCACGCTCGGTCGGGCACATGAGTGGATGAAATGCTCAAAAGTGTCCCGTACTTGTGCAACAGTGGAGCACTTCACAGGTCCTTAATGCTTTAGTGAGTGGTCTCCTCTTCATCGGTGTGTGTGTGTGTGTGTGTGTCAAAAAATAAATAAATAAATAAAGGCACCTTGTGGAGCATCTCTGCAGGAGATATTTTTTTGATCTCCGCGGGAGCATGCTGGCGTTTCCAACTGAAGTTAAGTCTTTGAAAGCTTCCACTTAACTTGGATCTGGAAGCTTCACAGCTAACCTTGAAGGCTCCATTTTTTTCTTCCATACTTTGAAGCTATTTTCCAAATGAAAATAATGGGAAGGCTCCAAGGCGAGACCGTTATATCATAAAACTGATGATATCGTGAATGTTACTGACCAACTCAAAGAGCATTGATTGCGAGTTCAGTGGTACCTCTACTTATGAAATTAATTGGTTCTGGAAGAAATTTCGGAGAGACACATTTTCCATGTAAATGCCCTAATCCGTTCCAAGCACCCCAAAATTCAGACATAAATGTTTCCAAAAGAATAAAAATGCATCAAAATATGGAACAAATACCTGTTACAATTAGATTATTGCACAATAAATGAGAGTTGTGCATAATGTAAAAAAACAAAGAATACAATAAGGAATAAAAATGATGGTCATTTAACCTTTAACAGCATCCTCATGGTTTTGTGCCCTCTTTAGTTCATGTTCTCTCCCAGAAGTGGGTTTTTGTCTGGCATTTTGTAAAGAACTGAGCAAAGGGTGTTTGCTTTTGTCAGCTTTTAACAATCCTTCGAAGATGTCCAAGGTAAACATCAGCATAGTGAGCGATCGCCGGACTGGTGAACACTTGACTAACATTTACATAAAACTATCGAAACGCCTCATGGCCCAAGGGGCACATGACGAGGACGCTGCACACATCTACCTACACGCATAGACACATGCGGTAGAGGTCCCTCTTAGCCAATGGGCTGCCAGGAAGATGCTCGTAATAGCCAATGGCAGAGCAGCTATAAGTATGTTGCGTTCAGGAAACTCGAAACAGCCCATACTGTATTTTTTACTTTTCGTATCTCGAAGAGGCAATATTTTCTCGTTGAGGCATTTCGTAACTTGCAAATTTTGTATGAAGAGATGTTCGGAAGTAGAGGTACCACTGTTAATCATTGCAAAGCATGTAAGTAATTACATTTTAGCTTAGGGCGAAACTTGGATTTGAAATCCCATCCACAATTTGAATCTGTAATCTAAAACTGAAATCTTAATTTGAAACCTTAACCCTGATTCGAAGGCATAAATCAAACCATAACCCTTTATTTCAATAGTAATTTAAGACCTTAACCTTAGTATTAAAACCTAATTTGAAACCCTACCCCTATCTTGATTTCAAAGCCTAAATTTTGAAATCTTAAACCTGCCTTGAAACCCAAACAATAACCTTCGTTTGAAACCTTAAATAAATTTTTTTAAAAAACAGTATTTTGAGAGCCTAACCTGGGTTGATCGTCTTATTTGAAACCCTACACCTATCTTAACAATGAATCTTGCGGTGGCATCACCGACACATGCTCGCACACACTAAACACACACAAAGGCCAAGAGGACTTGATTCTATAGATGCTCACTGAGCTGAAGTTACATTGAGTAGAACTGACCGATTAAACGGCACAGTGCATTCACATTTAGCACTCTGCATGTTACTGGAAGCGACACTTGACAGACATTAATGGTAGGAGACAAAAGGCTTAAATATGAACATGATTATTATTAATCGCAATGCACGTCTCACAGCTATGGATCAAATCCCTCGGCAGCTGCAGAGCGAGTTCAAGTATTCGATTAAAAATCCCAAACACTCTGCATAAATCAACATAAAAACCTTGAGCTGATTTATGACCGCTCAGAGATCAAATGAAAATTTACCGTTGTGTCAGCAGCACATTGTGTGCGTCACGCAGGATGGCTCCGATTTGGCTGAATGGATTCTGTTAGGATTCTTCATTGAGATGCCGCTAGTTAATATGGAGGCATGTGAGCTGGCATATTCTCCTGTCTGCACTTTATTCCTTACGGGCTTTTCTTGCGCGCTTCCAAGGCGCGGCGATTCTCCCATCTAGACTTCTGGCGCACCGAGCATAGCATAGGGCAGTCGGTGAGCGTATATGGGACAAGTGTGCCCCCAAGCCCCCGTCCACATGTCGGCATGAATCAGCCGAGTTGGCCGATTCAGCAGATCACAGTCATTACCTGCCGTCAGAGGCTCCGAAATGGCTCAAAATGTGCCATGTGATGCTTTTCCTATGCGCTGAGACCTTAGTACGGCCTTCGGAGCACCGAAATCAAAAGATGCTATCTCCATTTTATGCGTCTCCATTTTGAAGGTCACTCCACCCAGAGTGTGTACACACTTCAGCCGATGGGAGAATGTGCAGAACAAAATAAAACAAAACAAAAAAAAAAAGAGCGCAGCAGCGTGCCTTTTGTGACTTAAGCACCCGGGAGAAAATGCCCCGAGGCGACTCTACGTTTTAGTGTGACATCAGTTGCCATGGGAGTCAGAACTTCTTGTATCCTGCACTCAGCGCGTCTACTCTATGCAATCTCTTCTTCTTCTTTTCTGGAATTTATGTTGACAACTGCTTCCCAGTAAAGAATTGTATGCTTGTGATCACGAGGCAACCCAACGTTTACTTTGAGTGGGAGACTAGCTTGCGTGGCAGTCGGAAGACCTCGTGCGTGTACTGAATTCTACACACTTGGTCGAAACAATTCCTCTTTACCGCAAGGAATCCACACAAAAGACAACTCGAGGAACAACAGGGAATCGCCAACGCCCCCGTGAACAATTGCATGTATGTGATCGTGAGGTGGTTCATGATGTTGATGGAAAAAATTTGAAAATAGCTGCATTGAATACTGCAATTTTTGACCATTTTCGGAGAGCTCCTAGCTGTTATTCCACTAGTAGCAGCAATTGAAGCCCACAGACGGCGAGAGCGAGCGGGAAAGTGCTGTATGGTTCAAACAGATTGCATATTTTGCATGTCTTCATATGCCCCCCCCCCCCTCCCCACATCCTCTCTCAACCCCCCCTGCACACTCTTATGTTCATTTTGGGCTCACTGTGCTCAAGCTCCTTTTATTCCAAAGCACCAAAGAATCAGCTCACTGCATCAGACTATAAGCTCCCTATTCTCATTTTGGTATTTCGTTTTTTTCTGTCGCTCCACTACTGGGCTGCTTGTTGATATGAGACCAGTGACATTTGGAATATTGCTTGTGGTATTAAAATGAAACGCGAGGGTAGGGGGGGGGGGGATGCTGGCATTTTCGGCAGCAAACCACAAACCTCCGAAAAGAAAGATAAGAAAACCATTATTTGTCACACAATGGAGAAATTCACAACTAAAAAACCAAAACGAAATAAATTCAAGCACACGGAAGTCTCATTTGTTATTGCGGCAATATGTTCTAGGTACCTGTGATTTAGATGACATCAAGATGTTGTCTTTCTAGTTTATTCCGTGCAAGAAGGAGAATTTTTTTTAATTTTTTTTTTTAAGAACAAATTGGTGGAATACCATAACTGTAGAAGGCCTTCTGACTAACACGGTAACGGCTCTCGGATTGACAGCATACGTGGAGCCAGCTGGCAATCACACATATACAATTACTGGGAAACAAGAAGAATTGCCCTTCCAGTTAATTGCATGCCAGAAAGAGAAAAAAAATTGGACACAGAAGATGCATGGAATGCAGTATACCAGGTCTTATCTGCAGTCACAGATAGACAGTTGAAAACAGAGCTGCATCGATCGCAAACATACAATTGTTAAGATACTTGGAACAAAAAAGCTGCGACGTGATTAGGTAATGTGCTGAAGGGGCTAGGGGGCCTTCGAGGCTTCGTTTAAGTGTGACAGCAGTTGGAGTATTAGAAGACTTTCTGTGTTCGCCCTGTACAATGTCTCCGCTTTCTACTAAGGCATGAACCAGTTAGAAATTTCTTGTTTTGGGGGTTTTGCAAGGCATAGTCAACCATATATCGTGTGTGTGTGTGTGTACCATGAGACGGATCCATGTGTCCCAGTGTCTCAATCTGCTCCACCAGGTCGTTGGAGTTCCACTGACTCATGCCCAGCAGCATGGCATTTTTCCCCTCCATCACATCTGCTCGGACACACACACACACACACACAAACATTAAACCTACATGTAATCAAACAATTTAAAAGAATCACAAATGTATAGACTTTATCCGATGACTGCTTTGTGGTTTGAATCATTTCATGTTGAGGATACGTTGCGATGTCAATAGTTTGCCCATCCCATTTTGTCATATTTACTGTCAGTGCAGTTTTATTGTGAATATACGAGTGCGTTTAAAAAAATAAAATAAAGTGAGTGGCACATCAATGACCCAATTGGATGTCGCTGTCCGAATTCTGGTCAGACTGATCTGGAAAAGATCTGAGGTGGACCAACTACATCGAGGTACTGGTATGGAGATTTCTTTATTGACCAACCAATGGGGTTTTGAGGTGTCTTCGTGCAGCATTTGATCTTATTAAATTGACTCTTACATTATTCTAACTGACATCGCATCGCACCATTTTGCATTTAAAACCCTGGAGAACCCACGGGGTCAAATTTGGCCCCTATAAATTCTGCTACTCAAATGCTATCCTTAAATCCCAAAGGGTCAAATTTGGCCCTAATCCTAAATTAGGATTAAAGCATTGAATATTTGGGAAAAAAAAAACATATTTTGGTGTTCAGTGAACATATAGCAGTCATTTCATGTATAATTCATCATTTTCCAAAGAAGAAAAGGGTTCTTGGATTCTCCAAGGTTAATGTTGCCCGCTGTGCATCCATTGCTGCCTGGTCATCCCCCCCCCCCCCCTCCCCATCTGCCGCCCCTTCTCAAAGTTTCTCATTTTTCCCCTGATGGGTTTTTTTTGTTTGGGTTTTTTGAGTGCGTGGGGGCTCCTTGCCTTCCTCGGGGTCAAGATCAGGAGATGTCGTTAATATTAGTCAACTGTGAGCATGTGAAGCCCTTTCAGACTTTTCTTTGATTAAACGGGATGTAGAAAAAAATTTGACTTGCCTTGAATCAAAATTGCGGAATATAATTCAAGTGGCCCTGATTGCCAGTCGTAAGTGGATTCCACGAACCACAAATGTGAAGCACTTCTCAGAAAAAATGTTGATAAAAATTATTAGTTCCGTGATTCACAGGAAAGCAAAAAGTAGTTTTACAATCAGACTGTAAAAAGGTTGTCGTGATTCAGACTTGAAATTCATGTCAAAAGGCTCAGCCCACATACTGCATTGTAAAATGAAAACCTTGATGACGCCCCATCCCTGATTCAAGTTTGGATTCATTTGGCTGAATTGTCTTGGAGGGGTTGGTTAAAGTCGGACCCCATGGAACAATCCCCCCTAAAAAGTCTGACTTCCTGTACTATTTACAGCACGGATTTCTGAGACTTTGTCATGGATCTTGTCATGTACAACCCATAGGAACTGGCCAACAACTGACATATTTTAGCCAAGATGACAGACTTCCTGTCCATTTTCAAATTCAGGTCCTTGAGACTGTTTTATGCAGTCCACCACTAGGAACAAGCCCACAAAATGTTGTGTTGATTAAATAAGCTGGTGGCAGTTTTTTTTTTTTAGCAGCTCCTGAATTCTAAACTGTGTGAAAGCAACTCTAATTGTTTTCAGCGAGTCCTACTGTGTTGGCAGTTTAGCCTAGATGAAGAGCACCCCCTGCGGCGGCGGCTAAAAACAAACAGCCGTGCCGCAAGGTGTCAGGCAGTCACGGTCAATGATAGCTGAGACTCGATTGGACACTTGTGAGGCTTACAGCACAAGGACATGCGGAGCCGGTTCGAGTGGTCGGAGTGTTTTTGTCAGCAGGCTCTGGATGAGTCATGAAATGGTGGTGGGAGAGCAGAAGGGGGCAGAAAAATGACAGATTCTCTCATTTCTCACTCTTCCTCCCACATACGCCGACGTGCTGTCCGTTTGGATCGCGCAGCGCGGGCTCAAATGGTCAGCGTTTGTTACCAGCTATTGGATCAGTATTTGGTCAGTGGGCGAATGCAAAGTGAATGCACTTCACTCAATCTTTGGATGAGGGGGGGGGCAATTTGGAGTGTCCTGACGGAGGCAGGGTGCCTCAATGTGGCTGTCAACAGACTTGGGATCTACATGATGGATGAAATGATGGATTTTTGTCCATTGTGCGGACTTTGATCGATATAAACTTGTTTGTGTAGTCTCTGGAGCCCTGCTAGATGGACGACTTGGCAGTGACTGCAATTACTTCAGACCCAATAAGTTTTCCGCCAAGACTGCGCAAATCCAGTCAGAGAAAGCAAATGGAGCAAAGGTATTTACGCTAATCAAGCCACTTTGCCCTTTCTGATGGACAAGAACAGCCGATGTCATCAACGCACTTTGAGCCATATAATGAACAAAATAAAAAGCCAAGCATAAGTACAAAAGGAAAACACTCGCAAGAAGGTGGCGCCGGCTGCCAACTCACACCCAGACGCTCAATTTTAGACCAACAGACTGCAGCTCCTGGCATCAATCACGAAGACACTCCCCTAAATTGCCAGGCCACTGATGCGCGAGAGTATAGAGTCAACGCAAGAATACGGTGGCGCAAAAAGTTCTTCAGTGCCTGTAATTTCGTGTGACCATGGCCTATTTGTCTGGAAGAACGAAAATGGATGTCCTGCCATTTTAGCTAATGGGGCCTTGAGACTTTTTCTTGCTTTTTTTCTTCTGGGGCTCATCTGCCCAGCCCCAGGAGTGGCTTCCTATTTATTTTGGGAAACACATCCTTGAGACTTCTTCCACACTTCCTGCCATGATAAATAATCCCATTGGAGGAGGGGGGAAGTTGGTTGAAGTACCACCTGTTGGAATTGGTCAAAAATTGCTTCTATTACTATAATGGCAGACTGCTTCTTCACTTCTGGAAAGAGGCCCATAATATGTTTTGGAGCGTCTTGTCATGGAAGACAATCTTGCCAAATTTAGATATAGCGTTGATCGATGAGGCTGCTGTTAGGGGGCTTTTTTTTTTCCATTACAGGCAGGCTGTCAGAAGCCTCGGAAATGAAAGGCAATAGGGGAAAATGCTTTGAAGTGGCGGTGAGGAGCAAGGAAGTTGAGGGAAGTTGGTAAAGAAAAATAAAAATATATATACACATTCTGAGACATCCTTCAAGCTCTCAGCTCGCAGTGAGCGGGTATGGAGGGAGGAAAAGGGGATCGGGGGGTTGGGGGGGGGGGGCTGATTGTTAAACGAACTGGAAAATTTCTGGAAATTCCTTGATCTCATCTTGTGGGCGGGGGTTGCAATTATTGCAACAGCCTTTGTTTAGCATTGTTCCACATCTGATGACGCACAATCAGATGAGATGGGAGGATTTGCTCGTAATGTGTGAAGGTTACAAAGAAATGGCAATGAGACAGCAAAAAGGCCTCATTGCCTCAATACATTACACATTACTGAGAACAACTATTAGCTTTCGGGCTTTAATGAGTTTGTGCTCAGAGGTATTACTTTCAACAAAGTATTCCGTTTTTCCATAATTGTCTTATTCTTTTTTTTTTTTAAACAGCCATATTTTGTTCATCAATGTAATGAACATTGAAAAGCACAAGCGTCTTATTTTTTGCCAATGTATTCCATGCAATAAAGATGAGAGACATTATGTAATTCGATCAGAGGTATCATTTACATTTTGCGTATTTTTTCCAATATCATGAATATCTCTACTGCAACTCTTTTTTGGTACTTCCTTGTTTCAATTACCGGAACAGCAAAAAATATTCAACATTCAACATATAAAAATGTACTGTAGCACAACACTTGGCCAGGG
Organism: Hippocampus guttulatus; assembly: GCF_054856545.1. NCBI lineage: Eukaryota > Metazoa > Chordata > Actinopteri > Syngnathiformes > Syngnathidae > Hippocampus > Hippocampus guttulatus. Next base: position 8,862,108 of record NC_141272.1, on the reverse strand, counting down.
CAGGATTAATTTGGGTTTTAAAACTGTAAGCATACAAGTGTGTTGTACATGAACTCTTGCTTTTGAAGAGGATAGGGAGGGACCAAGGCATGCTTCAAATTGCGGAAAAAAAACACGATTAATTGACAAACCCGCCGCCGCAAAGAGATGATCAAAGGAAAGACGGTTGTATGATTATTTATTTAACACATCAATATTATTAGCTATTATTACAAGCCTAAATTACACGAAAGGACAAAGTGACGTGACGTCACACGTGGGTAAACAAATGCACACTAGCTAGCACTTCACACAAATAGTATGTCATTAAGCTCAGCCTTTGGCATTCTCTCATGATGATAAACGTTAGCGACTAGAGGAAAAAAACGTAACGAATGTACTGCTCGAAAGACCTATTACCAAACTTTTTCCTCCTCACTCTTTTTCACTTTCCGAGGCTAACAAGTGAGTATTTCAGCAAATAAGGAAAGCTAGATGATAAAAAGAAATAAATGCATCGGTGAGGAGACAATTTTGTACCGTTCTTAATAAAGAGACTAAGAAATAAAGACACATTGTCATTCCAGCATCCAAAGCTGGCCTAATACTGCATACGCTAGAGTTGCTACATTGTCGTATTATTTCTTGGTGATTTCACAGTACACTTGCGTCCACATCCTCTTTAGCGGGGCCCCCCTGGGTAGAGAGTCATTTCAATGATGTAACCTCTTCACTGATAGAGTCGCGATACCCATGATGGAGTCCAACTGTCATTACGCTGCTGCCACCGCGGATAAAGGGGTGCTTTGAGTCTCTCCATTACGCTTATGGCAGCCATAAAAACAGTATTTCAATGGCTTTGCTAGCTTCCCAACACAACAGCAGCTTGCGTGTCCTCAAAAATCATAGCCTTGCTCAGTGATTCTCTGATTAAGTCGGCCACTAGAGAGCTGTAATTACCTTTACCCTGCAGCCATATTTCCACAAGGTGCTAAGTTTTCCATTATTTGGAATGTGCATCACAAGCAGAGCTACTAAAAAAAAAAAACTAAAAAAAACATGCATAAAATGACAGGGGAAGGCCTCCAGTTTGCTTCAAAGTGGAAATGTTATGATCGTTTCGGGCCATTATCACGGGTCCCATCAAAGACATGCTTGTATGAAAGATTTTGTTTGATTGCAAACAAATTCATACCATGTACAGACAAATGGATGATGTCAGATTGCAAAGATGGCTGTCATCTTTGTATCTAGGATGAGCAAGGCAACAAAATATATTGACTCTTCATAGCACCTCTGTATTAGGTAAAAATTCATTCATTCATTCATTCATTTTCCGAACCGCTTAATCCTCACTAGGGTCGCGGGGGGTGCTGGAGCCTATCCCAGCCGTCTTCGGGCAGTAGGCGGGGGGCACCCCGAACCGGTTGCCAGCCAATCGCAGGGCACACAGAGACGAACAACCATGCGCACTCACACTCACACCTAGGGACAATTTAGCGTGTTCAATCAGCCTGCCATGCATGTTTTTGGAACGTGGGAGGAAACCGGAGTACCCGGAGAAAACCCACACAGGCCCGGGGAGAACATGCAAACTCCACACAGGGAGGCCGGAGCTGGAATTGAACCCGGTACCTCCGCACTGTGAAGTCGACGTGCTAACCACTGGACTACCGGGCCGCTTAGGTAAAAATTTATTCCCCCAAAGCCAGTCTCTGTATGTATTCGCACCAAAAATATTTTGGTCCGCTTGCAAAAGCATATTTATTTTTTTTTTCCTTTCGTGTGGTGCGGTTTGTATTCACACTGTACTTTTTGCAAGTCAACTATATTCTGTCAACATATCATAGCGTGTGACGATCGGTGCTACCATTGGATGAAGGTAAAAGCGCAAACCCAAAAATGGAGGAAACCCCGTAATTCCTACGTGCTGCGTTCTGTGCATATTGGTGCTGTTATTAAAGCTGCAAAATAATTTGGAGTGTCAGGAGCCGCCATTCAATGCACATTTTGCGATCACCATTTTTCAAAATTTTGGAACGGCGTCTGCAAATGCAGTAACCGGAAGGAGTGTGTGCTCTGCGTGCTTCGACCCACAACATGCTAGCAGCAGTCACAAAAGACGACGGATCGCGTATGATCAGCATTCACTGTGGGCTAACATTTCCCACGATGCCAGGCTACGGTAGCTTGTTGAGCCCAAAAAGACATTTGCATCCTGTATTTGGTGCGAATTGGCAGTGGTTTGTATTCAGTTCTGTAGCGAACTGCATCGAGTAGGTTTGGAAGTTGCACTAATACCCCCTGAGAAAAAAAAAAAAAGGATCTCACTCCAGCTGCCTCGTCCGTAGCAGCAGGATTTGTTTGTGTGTAGTCACAGTTGCATAAAAGGTCCGGGCCGGCGTGGGAAATGAACCCTGGTCTGTTTAAAATGGACCAAGCAGTGCAGATGTGAATACATACTCAATATGAAGGTTTGGCGGCTATATCTGTCATGGGTAGACGCACAAAAAAAAATATTTTTTTTTAAACCCCCGGAAGTGGTTTTTAGGAAGGAAGTGGCCTAAAAAGACACAAGCTTTTGGTAAAAAGCTGTCATTTGAGTCATTTTGGCCATTTCCAATGCTCCTTCAAAGACAAACTTGTCATATTTTGTTCGATTGCAACCAAATTAGAACCATGTATCCTCGACTTATGACTGACGGCGAGTTGTGAAAATCTGTCGTTATTTTGTATTCAATGTGGGCTCAGCATAGCAGCAAAGTTAGATGACTCACCGTTGAACAAAAAACTGTCACAACTCAGCTCCCCAAGGTCAGATGACGACTCAAACAACAAGGCCCCTACGCTGCAGTTTCACAAATGGACATTTCATACTGGGAACAGGTTTAACATAACAGCAGGCACAAGAAAATGTCAAGGCCTTTCCCTGAAACGCAAAGGAAGTCGAGCACAAGTGGCTGAATTCCAGGTGAATTCTAGTGCTTGTACTTTGAGGCGCACCTACTAAATAATTCACCCAATTAGATCAGAGCCAGGTTTCCGACACCGATGGGCAAGCTTATTTGCAAAGCCTTTTTGCCAACACCACAGAAATTAAACACTACTAACTCAACTCTAAAGGTGAATTTGCAAAGTGAAGTTGCCGCTCTGAAATGATTTAGGTGCCAACACACTCTATGAAATCAAATCAGGAAAAATAAATGCTCGCGTCATTCAACCCTCGTCCCCGAAAAACAAGACACCTTCATGAAGCGATCCCAAACGAGTTGAAGCATTATAGGAATAAGCTCACGATAGCTCCTCCGTATCGATTCACACCTCGATAACGCAGTCCTTAGGTCGAACTCACCTCAACTCACACTGTATATTTACAACATACGAGAGTGAGAAAAGAATCCCTTTCAATGAGGAATGACGACGAAAAAAAAAAAAAGGGACAAAAGCTTGAATGTGTTTGAATGTCTCTTGACAAACACTATTTCTACAAGGTTTGGAACATTTTGTTCAATGACGACTTTCCCCTCAAGCTCTCTTTCAGTGTTTGGATTGGAGAAGGTACACGGTGCACAAATGTGTTGTTTGCAAACGCCTGCAGGAATAGGCTCTTGGCTAACCTTCACTCTGAGTATGAAGTGGAAGGGGGAAAAAAATACACTGACTGTCTACCTTGGATGTTCAAATCATAAAAAGAATTGAATGCAGCAATTTTATATGCCGCTTTTCTGGACACTCAGACGCTTCACAGTGGATACATTATTCATGCGATCATAGATTCATACTCTGATGGTGCTAAATTAGGTTCTGCCCTGGGGCAGAGTGACGGAAGTATAGCTGCCAGTAGGCGTCGACGAGCCCTCCGCCAAACATTCACACAAAAGGTGAACAAAAGTGTGAGTGACACCGGAGGCTGCGTGGGTGAAGTGTCTTGCCCAAGGACACAACAGCATATGACTGGGACAGAGCAGGATTCAAACCAGAATGTCATACTTCCTGCATGTCATGATCCTGTTTGTTTCGATTCGATTTAGTTTCATAGTTTACAGTCATGGTTCTGTTCCGTTTGTGACCAACAAGTTGCACTCGAGGGCTTCTCCTCCAGCGTCGCACCTGCTGGTCATCATGAGTTTTGCCTTTTTCGGACTGTCACGCCGACGACTCAGAGTTGGATCGGTGTGTAACTGTCATGTTTGTTTATTGATTTGTTTGTTTCGGTTGCCGTCACGTGTTGTTTTGTTTGTCATAGTTATGTGTTTTGTTACTTTGGTTCATTGGGGTTTTCAGGACTTTGTGTTTTGGATTTACCAATGTGCTTTTGTGAGAGTTTCTGTTCATATATTTTGTTGAGCATCTCCTGCCTCTCTGCTTTTTTTTGGTCCTCCAGCATGGCATAAATATAACTGACCAAAAATGGACCCCGCAGGACCTGAGGAGGCCTGATCCCGGTATCGTCATGTCATTAGCTTTTCTTCTGTTAAAAGGACTGTCCAGTCGACCGCTCGGGGTCCGGCCATAGTGCTACTGACATGTTTTTTGTTTTCTCTTTTGTTACTTTGAGTTATCTCCTGCTTTTGGATCCTCTATCATCACACAAACATGGCTTTTTCAGCTTCTTGTAACTTTTTTTTTTTTAATGTGTCTACTCAAAATAAACAAGTCCACCAAATTGCATGTTATGAAGTGAAACTGGCTCTGGGGGTTCCCAAAAAAATAATCACAAATTATTACTTGTTTTGCATTTTATGATGAGTCATCACATTTTGTTGCCATGGTCAGCCCAACACACAAAAACTGAAATTTGTCACACTTTAGTGCCATCTATCTGGCTTGTATATATGGTTCAAATTCAGTTGTAATCAAAATCTATAAGAGATTTTTTTTAAACAAATCATGTAATGGTGAAAATGACCCTGAAGTGCCAAATCAAAATGACTGAGTTCCTTCCTGTGTCTTTTCTGACATGACTTCAAGAGACTTTTTTTAATGTCTACTGTTGATTGATATGGATATGAAATTTCATGTTTTAAAAATGGCATCGGGGGATGAATTTTTCCCAGAATATGTGGTTCAAATTTGATAGTGAACAGAGAAACTTTCTCGCAGGAGTTTATCTTTGAAGGACTGTTCGAAATGGCCCAAATCATCCAAAAAATGGGCATTTCAAACCAAAATGGCAGACTTGCCATGTCTTTTCAGGCATGAGATTTTTCGTTACTTCTACTCACGCTAAACACACCTACCAAATTTCATGTGGCTAAGTGAAACTAGCTTTGGGTGATGCCCCCCCCCCCAAAAAAAAAAGTAAATAAAAGTAAAGTGCCACTTTGAACCAAAATGGCACACTTGCTGTGCATTTTCTGTTTTAGCTTCGAGAGATTTCTTTTTGTGGGGCTACTTGCCATTGACACGGCGAGCAAAGTTCATGCTGCTAGGTGAAATTGGCTTGGGGGGGGGGGGTTTGAATTTACCCCAAAAAGTAGGAGGTGAGAATGTGATTTATTTGGCCTCAGAAATCAGATTGAATAAGACATGACGCAATTCCAGATTGTCTGCGCACATTCATTTGTCTGGCTCTCCTGTGTATTGTATTCTTCATTCACAGCAGCTTCACGAAGCCAACGGCAGCATCTTATCTTCATCAGCTGCTCAGTGAGACACAATTTTCAATATTTGTCCGGACGCAGCGAGGCGTCAGCTCATTCTTGTGGTGTGCTCTCATTGGATTTTGCATCTGTTCCTGTGCAGTATAGAAAAAGTTTAAGAGGCGTTTCATGCCGTTTGTCGCTGCACGTACTATTTATACTGCTGAGTCGGGGCTAATATTTGATCTTGATGAGCTGCCACCCCAGGGCCTCCTGCGGCTGCCAATTCAATCTCCACAATGTCGATCGGTGTTAAGTCCTTGACAAATTCGTCGTATTGTTAATCCGAATTTGATGGCATCCATTTGCATAATGAGGCGAATTGACAGACAGAGCGTGAAAGGAAATCTGCCGCTTGGAAATTATGTCGGTATATGAATATGTGTTTGCCGTAGCGAAGTAAACTATGTACAATGCAGTGTTAACATTGTGCAGCGTTGCGTGCCCCGTGCGGAAAGACAGGAAGGCAGCCACTTTGGTTTGAGACGTCCATTTTGAGAAGTCATGTTGGTAAGTTCTCGGTGTCCTTTAAAAACATATTTAAGTGAGCCGCTGAAGGCCGTTTGTCTGAGCAACATGAAATTTGCGGGCTGTCCATCATCATGAGTAAAAAACAACGTTTCATGAAGCCATGCCAGAAACACAAAAAGACGGTTCGAAGCAGCCCTTTTAGTGTCATGTTGTTATTTTTCCAAGTCCTTTAAAACAATTTAATTCAGTAATTGGAGGCAGTTTCACTTAGCAACATGATATTTGGCAGGCATGTCGATCAGAAGTGGACCTACAAAAAAAAAGTCTCACGATGTAAATCCTGAAAACAAACATTTTGCTTTGGAGCGTCATTCTTTCAATTTCTCTGGGTCTTTTAGAAAAAAACAAACAAACAAAAAAAAACAATTCCGCCACGTCTGATGAAGAAAAAGTGGCTTACGGCTCGGTCCCAAACAGGCAGAGGCCCGGTACCGGTGGTTGGGGACTACTGCTGCACAACAACACTCAGACGCAAATAGGTCTAAGAGGCCATTTTAGAGGCATTTTGGCAATTTCCACAGGTCCTCAAAGACCAACTTGTCCTAGATATTTTTTCCAATTGCTTCCAAATTCGGGCGTCATGGTTGTTGACTGGTTAGCATGTTTGCCTCACAGTGCAGAGGTGCAAGGTTCGATTCTAGGCTCCGGCCTTCCTGTGTGGAGTTTGCATGTTCTCCCCGTGCCTGCGTGGGTTTTCTCCGGGTACTGCGGTTTCCTCCCACATTCCAAAAACATGCATGCAGGTTTATGGAACACTCTAAATTGCCACTAGGTGTAATTGTGAGCGTGGATGGTTGTTTGTCGATGTGTGCACTGCGATTGGCTGGCAAACAGTTGAGGGTGTACCCCGCCTACTTCCCGAAGACGACTGGGTTTGGCTGCAGCACGCCCCGCAAACTTTGTGAGGATAAGCGGATCGGAAAATGGAAGGACGCTTGTAACCATCGTTACTATTTTTTTAATAACTGTTCCAGGAAAAAATATGTTCTTGTTTTAGGATTACAATTTTTTTTTAAATCAATGTTGTTGGAAGAGTATGACTTTTGATATTGAATAAATATGACCATTCTTATAAGATTACAATGAATATTTTCAGGCAGCAAAAATGTCGTCATTGTTATCAGATTACAAACCCTTTCAAATCTTGCTAAATGCAACTTTATTGATTTGAAATGTTTTTCATAATAGACTACGGCTTATAAATCAAAATAAGACCATCCTCATACAATCAAGACTTTTCAGCTTCCCATTTTTTGTCTAAATAAATAAGAAATACTTTTTGAAAAAAAAAAGACTAATAGTCAACTCTGTCCAAAAAAAACAACAAAAAAAATTAATGTCCCCATTACAAAAAGCTCTATTCTTATAAAATAAGCACAGCGTAAACATGTTGCCTGCTACTGCTTGGTCATTAACAGAGAGTTGAAAGAACGATGAAGTATTTTCAACATACAGTATTCATATTAAAAGGTTGAGTATCTGCAAAGACTTTTTGGACAGCTAAGAATATCAATATGGTTTAAAATATTGTCTGTATGGTTAAAATTTCATGATGCCAATTTTTACTTGTGAAAAAACCATGCATGAGTGCAGTCGTTATCTTGAGAGCACAAAGTTTGTCACAGTACGTTGAGCTCGACTTTAATCAGTTTTGTCGCTGCGGCCTTAAAGTGTCTCTAAACATAGAAAGCGACGGACCATTTAAATGTCATTGTTGGCATGCTACGTCTTTGCCCTGACAAAATTGATTTCAGATTTCATGATTGAAAAATCCTTCCCCGACTGCGTATACATTCAGGAAAGGCATTCATATTCGGCGTTAGTCCATACATCGAGCTCCATTTGCTATGCCGTTTTTCAGTCCAATCTACAAAGACGTCACACTCAAATCAATACAAAGAATCATGTTGAGATCTTTCTCATATCCTAGGATTCTGGCTTTTCAACTTGAAAAATAACACTTCAATCTTGTTAAATGTCTTATTTTTAGGCTTTATCATAGTGCCGATTTATCCTGAAAACAAATGTGGACAATTAACTTTTAACTCATAAGATTTCAACTTCTCTTAAAAATAAATAAATAAAATACCATCTACAGTACTTATTAAATTATATTAAAATCGTGACATTTTCCTCAGAATGAGACCAACCACATATCTCAGAAAAGTGCAACTTTACCTTTGTAAATAATGTCTTTTTTTTTGGCACATTTTTTTGATTGCGCCTTTGAACAGTGCAACTGTCCCAAAGAAAATGTTTTGGGGAAGAAAAAAAAAAATCTGCCTTAATTCAAATTGCACACATTTGTTGTCAAGAAAAATGTGACTTAAATTATAAATTCTGACTTTTTTGTCTTTAAAAAAAAAAATCTGACTTTATTCTCAAAAGATTACCGGTACTTTTTCTTGAAAATAAAGAAAAATCTAATATTTTTTTAAATGAGAAATAATTTGAAAAATTTTGACATTGCCATATTTTGGAAAAATATTATTTCTCATGAAAAAATATGCGAAAATGTTGATCCCTTTCCGCAGCTTTAAATATGAACATGTTTGCTTTCCGCTTTGCCGTTGGTTCATTTCAAGCTAAAGCCCACAATAGCTTGTGAATATGAAAGACATTTCATTGAATGCAATCATTCAAACCCACAAACTTTCCTCCCTGAAATCGCTCAACTTCCCAAGGTTTTCCTTAGCCGATCATTCCAGCCATCTCCCTGAATTAATGTCTTCCTTTAACGACGTCAATTAGCCTCGAAGTGCACTCGCATCCCATCGACAGTGTAAATATCCCACGTGGCTCTCTCTCCCCGCCTCCAGCTTCATCACCGGCCACGCAAATCCTCCTCTGCGGTACGCTGTGCTAAATTACCGTGCGTGCCACTGATGTCGTTAGCTTTGTTTCTGTTTATTGTCAAAGCCGTCGATAGACGTGCGATTGGCTGGCAACCAGTTAAGGGTTTACCCCGCCTACAGCCCGATGACAGCTGGGATAGGCTCCAGCGCAACCGTAACCCCCCGGTGAGGATAAAGCGGCTCAGATAATGATGGCTGGATCTATATATGCCTGTAGCTAACTGTGGAAAGATTAAACTTGAATGCAATCTAGGCCCTTTAATCGATGGGATTAATAGCTAACTACCTTTTTGGCACACACTTTGCAAAAAAAGAAGCAAAAGACAGTGGGATGAAATAAAGGGCAACACTAACCTCGGGCGTCGAAGAACTCTTCATCAGAGCTGTCCACAGATTCCTGCGCAATATTCTGCAGACACCAGTGGGTGGCGCTGTGCTTGCGTGACGAACCTTTGGGTTCACACAAACACAAACACATGGATCATTTAAGCGACGGATATCTCAACATAAACATTGCAACAACACAGATTGATAATCTAACAATATTCACAGGTACTTATTCTTCGTCCAATGCAAAAAATGACTCATTTTAATGCAGCTTGCTGAGTCACTTAGTTGTGAGACTCTTCTTTGTGTATTTTATATGTTTGTATTATACTGCCCCCTGGTGGCCAAGGCATGCACACCACAAGGGTGACAATGTCAATGGGTATTGAAGTTCAAAATCACGATGCACAAACTGTTCAACATTCCATTTAAATATTGCATGTTTTTATAAAGTATCATATGATGGTATACAGTGATCCCTTGCTATTTCGCGGTTCGTTTATCGCGGCTTCAGTGCATCGTGGATTTTTTCAAACATATTCATAAAAAAAAATAAAAATCTTTTTTTCCATATACATGGAGTACAGTACTGTATATGTTGCTCTATAAGATAAGAAAAGATAAGAAAACCTTTATTAGTCTCGCAATGGAGAAATTCCCTATGTGACTCGCTGTTGTTTTGCAGCTTCTCGCGGACCGTTTGAGGACTTTTTGCGGGCTTTAGAAAAAATATATGTTTTTTGTTTTTTTTACCTGTATATGTTTATTGCTCGCTACTTCGCTAATTTTCGTTTATCGCGGGTGGTTTTGGTCCCCATTAATCGCGATAAACGAGGGATTACTGTACTATTTTTCTTAAAACACGTTACAAAAGACTGCAGTTTTGTTTTGGGGGATTTTTTTGGGTGGGAGGAAGGGGCACTGGAACGGATTAATGGCTTCTCCATTCATTTCAATGGGGAAAGATGGTTGGACAGAAAAATGTTTTGCGTTTCAGACAGATTTATTATACAGCATGTCATTAGCACAATACATTTGTATTGATATTGCGCTTTCACAATAGCTGCACCTTTAACAGAGCACTTTACAGAAAGGTTAACATTCAGCGCGGATAACAAGAGAGAGCAATAAAAAGTGTTTAGGTTGGAAATAGATTAAATTAAATCAATGTTCAGCACTGGCTCTCGTGATGTTTCTCTTTTATGACTACCCTTGTTTGTGTGTACTTACGAAAGGAAAAGCTTGAAAGAAACAAATGTTGAACAACACGTGACATTTGTGATGGTGACAATGGCCCAAAAATAACACACAGTGGGTGTTTTCTATTGATTGCCTGCAGCATGTGCGTGCACTGGATACAATAAAACAGTTCAATAAACGCCTGGAACTCATTCTGCTTTCAAATGAAAAGATGGATGCACCAAACATTCAATTCTCAGCTGGTTGCAGAATTTTTGCGTCATCTAAAACAATGATTCACAGTGCGGGACATGTAACTCAAGTCTTGCATGGAGGAAAATGAATTAAATGTTCAAACGGTGAATTATGAGGCAGTGGCCGACACATTTTTTTAATGCAGTCCAGAGCATTTGTATTTCATTTTTAAGGGAATGCATTTGCGTTCAATCTTGTAAAATGGTTTGTTTTGAAACATTTACTTGGGTACAATTTATTTCGTTCCATGCGGTACAACTTGTAAGATTTAAACTTTTTGAACCTAATGTTTCACAGTTTACATCACAAAACAAATTTCCTCTTGTGAAATTGCAACTTTTTCCCCAGCAACATAATATCAAAATGCAACAATTTTGATATTAAAAAAGTGACTAAATTAATATTGTAACTCAAATAAAAGTGGAATATTTTCCGCATAAAATTGTGATTTTTTTTTGCGGTTACATTTTACACTTACAGTACACTGCTGAATATTAAAATAATCACATTTCTTGTTGGGTTCAGGCTTTCTTATATTACATAATGCAAACTTTTTTTCCTCGCATATTATAACTATTTCCTTGTAGCAATACAACTTCATAAAGCTTTTTTTCTTGTCAAATTTCAATTTTATAACTGTAAAATGATCACTTTTTTCCCCTCATGTTGGATGAGGAAAGGCAGAAAAAAAGAGGAGCTTTTAACTTTTTGATATTACACAATCTTTATATCCGTACAAAATTATTTTCTCATAGAACTCCAACATTCAATGTTTTTCCTCCTATTCCTTTTTTTCCTCAGAGCTCAGATTTTTTTTCCACTTGTAATATTACAACTTTTTTCCCCCTCAAGAACTCAAATGTTCTTGTGATATTACACAGAAATTTCAGGTGGGACCTTATTTGAACAAAACTCGTTCTCTTTAACATATTGAATTTGGGAATAATCGTGTCTGGGGTGTGGCATGACTCAGCACGATTACACATGAGACTGTTCCCATGTTGTTCTTCTTCTTGAAGGAGTCCCTTGGCAAGAGCCTTTGAAAGCAGCAGAGAATGGACAGAGCTGACTGGATGACGATACTCGCATTGGTGAGTCGCCAAAACTTTCTATTAATAGCTCGCCCCTCCAATTCAATCAAAACTAATCGTGGCACAATCAATTGCTGCAGTTGATGAGAGGCAGCGATCGGATTAATCTGCCATCCCAAAAAATCTAATTAGTGGCGCACACACATGATCACACGCGCTATAACACGACCACACACGCTAGCATGCACGATAACGCCATTAGGCTGGACGAAATCCATCCTCACTACGGCAGCGGGTGACAGGCTCGCTCTTTGTGTTCGTCGCTTGAATTTGCCTCGCTGCCAACGGCCCACATTTGGGTTGTGTTCGCCGTTTTGCGTTTGTTGTGGCTTTGTCCACTGTGGTTGTCACTTTCAATAGCGTGCGCGCTCAGGCACGACTCCAGTGAAGGTCACAGCAGTACTTGTTGCTGCTTTTTGTTCTCTCTTGTTTATATGAGGACCTCCAAGCGGCAACAACGGGTCTTCTGTCCCTGATTATGATTTTTTGGGGGGGGGGGGGGGGTTCTTTTCACATGGTTTGTCCACATGTTCCTCAGCCAGATCTGTTTTGGTTGACTTTTGCTCTCGTGCCTCCTCTTGTATCCGCAGGACTTTGCAGGTGTTGCTCGTCTTTCTTTTTTGCCCCCTGTTTTTACAACCATGTTCTATTGATACTTTTTGGTCTCTCTTACTTTCATAACCATGTTACAACCAAAAATATTATTGGTGATAAAAACTAACTCAAAACAAAGCAAAAATTTTGAAATGAGAAAGAGAAAAATATATATTTTAAAAAAATGCTGAAAAGTGCTGAAAAAAACCCCAGAACGAATTGAAAGTACGTGCTCCATTCTTAAAACGAACTAAAACTATTGTAGCGAAAATGTTCTTTGTTGACATCTTTGTCACTTAATTTCATACATGAGCTTTTGCGGTTTATTTTAACTGTATTTATTTTGGTATGTAAAGAAAGCTCAAACAGGCATTTGGGAATTGTACTTTGCTACATAACAGTGACTTTTTTTTATCTTGCATTCTCCAAATACACCATTATATAATTAATAAAACAAATAACTGATTTTAAAAATTAATAATGAAACATCCCCCCCCCCCCGGTCTAAAAACTCATTCAAGCCAACTGAATGTTGTTGGTGCTCCCTTTTCACTCTCCTTGTTGACACTCAGATTCTCCAGCCAGGTTTCAACAAGTGTTATTTTATGATTTTCAAACTCTCCACTTTCCTTTTTTTAGCCCCAAACCTGGTGCTGTTATAGTTGTTGCTTCTCTCCTTGTGAATCTAAAGCTCCCCAATCAAGTTTCAACCGGTGTTGCTGTTGCCTTTTGCTCTCTTTTCCACCTTGTCTATGCCATGATTGCCAGCTCAGTTCCAACAGGTGCTTTTTGATCATTTCTTCTTGTTGATTGCTTGGTTCCCAACAGGTGACTTTCGTTAGTTTTTAATGCTCCATTTTCTCCTTGTTGAATCCCAACAAAGTCCCGACATGAGTTGCCGTTGCCGTCTCTCCGTCTGTTTTCTCTCCATCTGTCCCCTCAAGACCATAAAGACTACTGATACGACATCACTAAGATGCTGAGCAGAATGGGTAAAATACAGGAGGAATAATAATATTGCCATTTGCGGTCGTTTATGCCCAATTTTCTGTGTAAAAAAAAAACAAACTAAAATGTGGGCTCTCAATCAAAAGAGAATGGAAGAAAAACAATACGTTGTCTCCTTTATTCTCCACGAGATTCACAGATTGGAGTCGCATCGGTCGGCTGAATGTGGTGAAAAGCCTCGCGCCGCTCAGCACCTTTTCACCCCATCCATTTACCCACCCATCAATCATCAACCCTTCATTCATCCAACCCATCTATCCACCAACCTACTCATCCATCACACCACCCACCCATCTAAAACCATACATTAACCCAACGAATCATCTATCCATCCCATCATAGACACAGCCATCCATGATCCCACCATCCATCCATCAAGAAAAAAGGCAATACCAGTGTGTCACTCCCCTGCCATCGCCTTGACCTGAAACATTGGCGAGCAGACAACGAGGCCTGACCATGACATAAATCCAATAAGTTACAATTAAGGTTGCTTTTTGTGCTCAACCACGATGCAGCAAAGCTCATCGACGGAAGGCATTAGCTCAATGGCAGCTGCCTGTTGAACAGGACAATACCATACAATGCAATGCAATTTACCATATACGACGAGACAGCGACAAGCAATGTCTAGCGGAAGTGGCACTTTAGCATTCATAACACAGACGGAGGACGGGGGTTTATAGGTGCTGCTATTTTTAGCCAGCCGCATAACAGAACAACAAGTCCATGCCCGATTATTCAATTGGGAGACAAATAAAAAGGAAAACTTCCAGATTGATGGCTTTTCATTTAATACCAGGAATATAAAATGCTCAGGGGGGCTATTACTCACACTATTAAGTTGAAGTGAGAGGGAGGAGGAGCTGCACCGATGACAGAGATGACTGTGAGCAAATTGGAAAGAAAAGCTAATCTTATTTGTTGTTGGCTGACATATTGACTAAACAAATGAGCTATGGCCTCAGGAGATGCTACCGAGTGCCGATTAGTCACCAAAAAAAGATAAGAAGGTCGACTTTGTTTTCACATAATGACATAAACCTGCTAAAAGCAGGTTTTAATTTCATGTACCATTGAGTGAAAGAGTGAAAGCCGAGCCTTTCATTTTGATCCAAATGCTTCCAAATGTGACAGATTTTATTACGGAAACCACTGAACTCGTTGTCGCCCGTAACACTGATTGTTCTGGATATTTTGAAAAAACTACGAGTTATATTGCCCAAGCAGGAAAACAAGCAAAAGTAGTTGTTGGATACTTGTGATATGCGTTTGCCAAGATGACAATAGCAGACGCGATGTTGTCCAGTGTTTGCATCATCCACCTCACCAATCCCCTTTTTACCAATTGAGGGAAAAAAAGCCACAATGCCGAGTGAGGTTATCTCTGTGCAGCATGCTGACTTATAAGCATATTACTGTGTATGAAGTACTGATGATCACTGTGTTAAGACATTATTCCTCGCTCGGGATGGGTGAGTACCAATACCTGATATCGGTATCCTGCCGATACCAACCATGATACTTAAGGCAAAAAAGTTGTTTAAGTCCTCCTCGGCAATAATTGATGCTATACTGTAGCAGTTTGACACATCGGAGAATCAACATCTGCGTCCGAAATAAAGGTTTTCCTTCATAATTATGGTCATTGTGTTCAATTACATTTTATATATCAAAAGTATTAAAGGTATCAGTACTCGGAATTTTGAGCACTTAAACAATGACTACTCATCCTGGTATCAGTCTGAAAAAAATGGTCTTGAACAGCCATTGTTCTCCCAGCTACTAGTTGACTTCGTCATCAGTGCACGAGCCGCTAATTACATTATGGCTGGCTCAGTCCAGGGCCATAGCTAGTCATTTGAGGGCTCTGGACAAAACATAGTCATGCTCAAATGTGGGTAGCCATCCCAAGCAAAAAGTAAGTAAGTGTCAACATCCATCCATCCATATTCTGATACGCTTATCCTCACGAGGGTCCCGGGCGTGCTGGAGCCTATTCCAGCTGTCTTCGGGCAGTCAGCGGGGGACACCCTGAACCAGTTGCCAGCCAATCGCAGGGCAGTCATAGACAAAAAACCATTCGCGCTCACAGTCACACCTAGGGACAATTTAGAGTGTTCCATTAACCTACCACACATGTTTTTGGACTGTGGGAGGAAACCGGAGTACCCAGAGGAAACCCACACAGGCATTTGGGGAACATGCAAACTCCACACGGAGCCAGAATCGAACCCTGCACCTGTGCACTGTGAGGCGGACGTGCTAACCAGTCAACCACGGGGCCGCCAAGATCGGCCCGATTGTTTCCACCCAGTTTCGAACTGGGGACCTTTCATGTGTTTGACCAACGTGACAACAACTACACTATGATATTTTTTTGCAAGTTTCAACCAACAAAAATGGAAGTAAAAAGATTGTGAGTGTATTACCCCCCCCACCCCCCAAATATTGGGCAGTCTATAAATTAGAAGGGTTATAAAGAGGAGGTTCACCAGTGCCTTGAGCAAAACATGGCAAAGCACTCGAGGCGGTCGATATTATGTCATCTTCATCTCTTTCCTCATAAAACTGCACTAGCATGATGTAATTACCGTATCTCTCATTAAAAGCAGGTCACTTCTGTCTAGGCAGAAAGATAATTTGGGCACATCACCCAAGAAAGAAGCAAAGACAAAGCCATTGTTTTACGATAAAAATATGCTAACATTAGCCAGAATATCCTAACAAGTCATATTAATACTGTCCTGGTGCTGCAGGCAACAACTTTTTCTTTTTTAAACCCATAGAATTCTTCAACTAACGCTGATAAACTTTCAATACGCAAAAAAAAAAAAAAAAACGGGGGGCAAAAGGGAGAAGGAAATCCCCCACCAAAAAATATGAAGACATCTTTTAAAATATTGTGGAGAAATAAAGGAATACAATTTTGAATATGTGAATTTGCAGGTGCTGAACCCAAAGTAT
The DNA here is from genome assembly GCF_054856545.1 of Hippocampus guttulatus. Taxonomy (NCBI): domain Eukaryota; kingdom Metazoa; phylum Chordata; class Actinopteri; order Syngnathiformes; family Syngnathidae; genus Hippocampus; species Hippocampus guttulatus. The sequence continues at coordinate 8,845,680 of NC_141272.1, read as the reverse complement.
GTTGGTATCCACTGTCCTGACATGAAAAAAATGGGGGTTCTCGTTCCTGATCGGTCCGTGACTGCTGTGTTCCCCCCTCCCGAGCCTTGCAATGTGAGCCGAGAGGGAGAACTAAAATAATAATATTCCGAAACAATCACAACATGTTACGGGAAAAACTACTTAGCGTTTGGTGCTTTCCGTCACATTGGCATGTCTGTGTCTTCGCACATAAATGACCATTTGCAGTTTAGCATTTCAGTGCATGTGAGATTGAGGGCAGTTTAGTTAAACAGAAGGCTATTTATCAGGGTGAATGGCAACTGGTGGCTTTACAGGTTACATGTACCTTCTGCCATATGGTGGGAGAGCATATAATTGTTGTGCCTGTCACTAAACGGTGCTGGCATTAATAGATGAACAAAGATAACCTCACTTGGAGTAAAATAATCACTCAGTTGAAACCCTAATTTTAAAGCCTAGCCCAGACTTGAATTTGGCATTTCAAACCCTGCCTGGAAACCCTTCTTCAAAAGCATAAATCATGATTGGAACTTTAAATACCAACCTCGGTTTGAGACATAGTTCGAAATCTTAACCACCAATTCTTACCTCGTCTTAAGATTGTCACTGTATTGTGGTTTGAAAACTTATCCAGCCTTGAAACTCTCATTTGAAACTATATGCCTTGTTTGGAACCATAATTTAAGAGCCTAACCATGGCTTGCAACCCTAAACCAGAGTTTAAAAGTCAAATGTTTCAAAATCCTCAACGTTATTAAAACCCTACTTTGAAAGCTTACGCTGTCCTAAAAAATACAACACGAAACTCTCATTTGAAATTCTAAATCTGACATGGAATCATAATTCAAGCTCTAAGATTTGCTTAAAACCCTACACAGGTTTGAGATCCTAATTTGAAACCCTAACCTTGCCTTCAAACCCTGATTTAAAACCCTAACGGCACCTCCAAACCATAACCCTGATTTGAAGCTACAACCTTACCTTGAAAGCTTAATTTGAAACCTTAACCCTGGCTAGAAACCGAAATTGTGCTTCACCTCTGGATGACAACGTTACTTGTAACAAACACTACCACGACAGGGACTAAATTGCACTTAACTCAAATGGGATCAAAAGAAAAGAAAAAAATGTATCCAGCGTACTCTCTTTGCTACTTCTCCTTGACTAACCTGAAATTCCCTCGCATTTGAGCAGAACACGTTAGAAGCACACAGCGAGGTGTTCACATTCCAGCAGATTGAGGCACACCGTGGCGGTACCTGTTCACACAGCACACAGGGCGGGCACGCATGCAGATGTTTCTCTTACCTCTTCCCCTCGCCTCCTGAGACATGCTGTCCTCCGCACAGAGATGTCCTCCTCTTCACTCGACTCGTCGATCACTAAAACGAAGAGGGCGAGCGATGCGCAGCGCTTCCAAAAAACGCTCCGGGAGCACACCGACGCGATGTTGACGCCGCAGCCGCCCGATGCGCCTCCTCACGCGGCGATCTGATGCCGCGCTTCTCGCTCCGCATCCACCTGTGTCAAGCGAAACGTCCACCCGCCCCCGCCCGCACCCGCTTCACCGCAGCCGCCGCGCATACTTTGGGGAGGGTTTGTTGTCTCTGTGCAGACTTGGCTCACATTGCCACCCAGCAGCTCTTCTTCCTCCTCCCTCCACCACGTTTTATGACTCCAGAAGAAAGGAACCGAGAGCTGGTCTGGAGCGCCACTGCCTCCTGCAGTGCGCCCGTCCGAGTCGGCTGAAGGGCGTCCTTCTCCCTGGCGGTGACCGCCACTAAAACTGCCGCGATGAAAACAAACAAAAGCACGAATTTCACAGGTCCCTGAATGCCGGAGGCTCGTTTCTAATTTACGTCAATCAAGTGCAGCCTATCACGCGCGTTCATCAAGATCATGCAACATTGGAGACGATGCGTGTGCCTCAGTCACTACACGGGCCGGCTATTCTCAAGCTGTTTATCTCTGTACCCTCGAGTCTTGATAACAAAACAACTCTTTGTTCAAAGGCCTGATATCGATCCTGTTCATTTGAATCAGGTGTGTGCAACAGGGAGAGATGGAAAACATGCAGGTGGGCGGCCCGTGAGGACCGGAGTTTGACACCTGTGATTTTGAAGGATGAGCTCCTGGTCCAAGTAGAGGACTTGAAGTATCTTGGGGTCTTGTTCACGAGTCGGGGTAGGATGGAGCGGGAGATCGGCAGTCGGTTCGGTGCAGCGTCTGCTGTCGATCTGTCGTGGTGAAGGAGTTGAGCCGAAAGGTGAAGCTCTCACCAATGGTCACGAGCTGTGGGTCATGACCGAAAGAACAAGATCCCAGATCCAAGCAGCCAATGAACATCTCTAATATCAATTGATGCCTATAGGCGAAAACTGTTTTATTTTTTTAATTCGGTTTTTTTTTTCTTGGAGTGACAGTTACATATAGAAGAAAAAAAGCTTTTGGATACCTGTCCACTGTCGTGACGAATGTGCAACTTTGATATGAAGACTTATTGCTGTCCACTGTAGTGACTGATGGATATTCAACAAAACCGTTTCTGAGTTCGCAGTCCACTGTTGTGATCACAGAGTAGACAATGCTTAAAATAACACCAGCATTAAGTCCGTTGTTTGTCTCTTGCGTTTTCTAGGGGTGTGTGGGGGGGATAGTAATGGAGCAGATGACTGGCCTGAAATCCAGCAGTGATCCGCACTAATCTGACACGACGCTTTATGGCTGCTGCCGCTTTTGACCCACATGGGCTGTAAAATAAGAGTCCAAACCCTCAATACCCCCACCGGTACACCTCAAAGTGAACCTATGTCACCTTTTTTTATGACCCGTCTCACCTCATCAGCACACCAGGATGGAGAAGCCATGGAAAAAACAGTGTGAAAAAAGAAACACTCCATTACAACCTAACGTATTTACAACCTCGAGCTGGGAAATTACATAAAACTATTTTCAAGTAATTATGGCCACTTTCATGTCTCATTCAGAGATGATTTGTCCAAATTTGACCCACATATACAGTACTAGAAAATAGACGACTCTGAATTCCACTAATTAAAGGTAATCTCTCTCTCTCTCTCTGTCGGTGTGTGTATTTATCTCGGCTTCCCTGCGAAACCTGTTGCCCCCCCGACCCAACCCCCAATAAGTGGTAGAGAATGGATGGACGGATGAATTACCTTCAACTAGTGTAGGTTTATTGACAGAAAAGCCATTGTTATGTCTCAAAATATCATGTTTTAAATTGTCTTTCTTGTATCGAATTGTGGCGGCCCGGTGGACCAGTGGTTAGCCCGTCGACCTGACAGTGCAGAGGTACCGGGTTCAATTCCAGCTCCGGCCTCCCTGTGTCCCCCGCCTACTGCCCGAAGACAGCTGGGATGGGCTCCAGCATGCCCCGCGACCCGTGTGAGGATGCAGCGGATCAGAAAATGGATGGATGGATCGAATTGTATTCTTCAAAAAAGTGATTTTTCGCTTTGTGTCAAATTATTAGTTCTTATATTGATACATATCGTATCGGTGAAAAAGTCTGTTCATGGACCCTAGTGCCAAAGAGGGCTAATTGAAATAAATCTATCTGAGATGTATTGTCTCCACATACTCGGCGTTCTAATAGACCGCCGCCGCTTTTCTTCAATGCGGAGAGAGACATGAAGTATTCATGAGCAAATAATTTATTCAAACATTAAAAGCACACAGAACTTTTTTAAAGGGTTTACAGGCATCTCCGCTTGACTCGCACTGCATAATATTTAAGGCTTTTGCCTTTTACAACACAATGGTTACTACATTTATAGATAGATGGATTGACAGATATGTTTATACACCTTTTTTTTTTTATTTCAGGCATGGACGCTTGACTCGCCTTGCAGCTTTATACACACGCACACACGCACAGACAATTTTCTTTTTTTGAGGAAATGCAATGTATTGAACCCGTTCAGTCGGGGGAAAATACACTTGGTACTTTCATGAACTCCACTGAGACCATTTTTCCAATTGCTCGCAAATTTGAACCAGTTAATTGCGAGATAGACGGAGGGATGATCTGAGAATGCAAAAGAATTTGAATTCCCTTTCATGACATTTGATGTCTGCGAAGCACATCACCAATGAAACAGGAAATAGAATTAAGCATAAAAGAACATATTGTTTGAGCCTTAAGTTCTCGATCCAGAGTGCAGTGGCAATCTTTATAAAGCATTGATGTACTATCCACATGCACATGGTAATGTGTGTAATCACTAAGTTTACTTTTATACAACAAAACAAACATTGCACCCATTTTAAAGGTTGAATCTCTCGGCCAATCCACTTTTGTATGGGCCAAGGTTCACCAGGCAGTCCTCTGAGAAATGCCGATCACAAACAAACAGCTCTTTCCCGGATACACTTGTCTTGCTGTCTGCTCGGAGAGAGTGGGCGTGTGTTTACTTAGCAAATTTTTGAAAGAGTGGCGCTCTAGCCGGGGAGGGGAGACCACTCGGAGTGCGCCTTCATTGGGCATGCATGCGAAAAAGTTCAGAGCAGCGGAGCTCCAGCCAGGGAAAGTGGCCGTGTGTTTCGTCTGCAGGAGTGGTATGGGAATGGTTCCTCAATCTAATTAATGGAACATTGAGGGCCCAATCATTTTCTTGAATTGGGTGGCGCTGATGCTTAGAGAGCAGGAATGGGCAGGAATTGGTCAGCGGAGGAAGAAAACCACTTTTGGGCTGTAATTAATAATGATTTAGCATTTTAAAACAGCTAAAAGTTCCACAAAGTTGATTTTGCATGATACAGACCCTTTAACCCAATAGAATACAGGTGTCAAACTCAAGGCCCGGGGGCCAGATCTGGCCCGCCAGATCATTTTTTGTGGCCCACAAAAGCAAATCAAATATGTCAAATTTTACACTGATTGCTAAAATCTGTACAAAATAATTCAACTTCTCATATGTAATAAATGGGTGAGATTTTCTTAGCATTTTCTTACAAACCCTTCATTACACTAACTTAAACAATTGTTGAATGAGCCATTATTCTTGACTACTTTATATGTTTTCACAGTCCTAACGGCCCTCCAAAGGAAACGGTCACTACTATGTGGCCCATGACAAAATTGAGTCTGACACCTTTGCCATAGAACATATTGCAATTACAATAGAAGAAGACATTGAAGGGAGAATCCGCCAGAAACAAACAAAAACCGAAAGAGGCTGCAGTACAGGCCTGGAAAAGCATTTCAAATGAAGAATGCAACAGTCTGGTAAAGTCAATTAATCACAGGCTCGATGCAGTTATTGGATAAATATTAAATGCTATTCACTGTAATGTAATAATGTCTGTTCCATTTGATTGCTCGCTTGAAAATTGGGCGGCTTCATAAAGATGCACTGTGCTGAGGTGTTGACCTAGATGTAAATACAAAGAAATAAAAGCTGAAACTCTGAACTTTTGTTTCATATTCATCCTTTAATCTGAAACGCCAAATGTTTTCAGTTTCCAACAAGAAGAAATGAACTGACCTTGTTATTCCAATAACTTTGGAGGGGACTGTACACAGATATTCGCTATTCGCAAACCAGCTCTGTCCCGATTCTCTGTGAATAGCAAGGTTCCACTTTATAGTTTGAAGTTGTAATATCACAATTCACCACTAGATGGCAGGTGTGGCTTAGCTGCGCTTCCACTGGTTCTTATACAGCCAGTACACTATGTGAGTGGGCCGAATCATTTTTTTGTGGATTTGGAAATTACTTGCAAGACATAGTAATTTCCACTTGAATAATAATGATACTTAAAATGAGTTTTTTTTGTAAAAAAAAAAAAAAAAAAAAATCTATCTGTATCTATATATATATACAGTATCTATCTATATATATATATATATATATATATATATATATATATATTGGGTCTGAATGGTAAATTTTATGGACACGAGCACTTTGCACTGAATAAAAAAATTTAAAAAATCAGTATGTAGTTAGTTTTTCATTGTTCAAATCTTGAAAGCTACATCTTTATAAATGCTTTGAGAAATGTACCTGTATTATGAAAAATGAAATATGTCAAGATACTCTGATGTACATTGTTTTAATAAAAAGTAGACACAACTGCATGTATTTTGTTCATATGTAAAATGGCATTTGTCATATATCTGTTTAGGAAGTACGTGGTCCGATGTGACCCCCAGTAGCACTGATGAAAAATTGTGGCCCCCTTCATCAATTAAGCTGTCCATCCCTGACACCGGTGGAGAAAGTGGCAAAAGTCATTTGACATGCAATCACACACTACCATTATTCCCGGACGGAAATAGAATGTGTGAGTAATCCGCGCGGGAGATCCAGTAATCTTATAATCCCTCCACCATAATGTAGTAATGGTCTCTCCAAGCTTATCTAAACTAATTTTCCCGGTGGAATACAATCTCACATAACCGATGGTGTAGGAAGAGAAGCAGCCCTCAGATCAAAGGCAGTGCGGCAATCTTCCTTGTTGGAGCTTTAGTTTATCTTTTTTTAAAAATAACACAGACACGCATACTCCCAACTAATTCAATTCCCTCCTGTACAAAATAAATTAAAAAGACAATCCCGTGAGCTGCGAGCACCTAGTGGTTGACCAAGGAGGAGGAAGAGGAAGCGACGCGAGGCGAGTGGATCAGTTGCAGGAACTCGGCGGTGAAAACGGCCTCGGCGCACTCCTCCATCACGTCCTGGAATTCAGCCGCCACGTCACCAGCCGCATCCCACAACAACTCGTCTGCCAGGCTGCAGCACGACAAAGGAGACGATGACATAGAGACACACGCACCTCTTGGCAACTGCCTTGACCAGTTTTTGTCTTTTTGTAAATTTTGGAGTGACATCCAGGTCTTGATAATGTCACTGCTGTATGTAGTATGGTAATTAAATTCCTTGGAAACTATTGTCGCTTTCCCGTGACTGATATCCTTGAGCAACGAGGTCTCTCTGATGCTGTGGAATCGCTGCAGACCTTGGCTTGTGCTCTAAGGTGTGATGAAAAAATGCCAGGAAATATCTAACTCATCAGCCAAACTTTCTTTGGGGTTAATCAGGGACAATTTAAATGATGGCGGGCGTGTGCTGACTCACATTTCCCATGAATTTGAATGCGACTGATTAATTTTGATCACTGCCACATACCCCCTAATAAGAGGATGTGCACACTTGGGCAACCACATTATCTCAGTTTTTAATTTTATGTTCTCTCTGTAAAAGATTTGATGTCCTTTTCAGAAGAGTTTTAGAGCCCTGCATTAATGATTGAAAGTTTTACAATTAATTAATTTTGGTTTCATCATAATTATGTAAGACGAATCGAAAATTGATATGCCCGCAAGCTGCATGTATGTAAAATAGCACGCCTAAAATGAGCTTCCAGATTCTTGTTTGCCTGAGCGCCGCGCCGAGGTGAGTGCTTTTGAATATTCATAAAGTCAAATAAATAAGCAAGTAAACAAGTGTTTTGTGCGGCTGAGCCGCAGGCAGATGTGACGTACTGACAGTGTTGAAGTGTTTCTGCAAATTAAGCGCAACGCGGGGCACAGATGTGTCTTTCCAAACATTAGTGGGGGGACGCATAAAATTGATTCATTGGTCTGTTTGCGCTCCAACGCAAATTGACTATAAAACCATATGAGGAATCTTTGAGGACATGTAAATGCAAGAGTGGGTGAAAGAGCGCGAGAGTGAACTATCAAAATCTGCTTCATCTGCTTTGGGACTGACAATGCCATGTCATCAACATACACATTCGGCAGTGCAGTTTAGTACAAGTCTAACTGGGATAACCACACACAGGGTTTTCGCTAAGCACAGAGAAGGAGGGTCTGAAAGAAAATATGCAAATATGTGTCACAGGTTGGATTTATACTGCAGGGCAAGTGTGCAAATCCCCATTTCATGTCGACATCCCATTTTTGGGACTGGCTATTTCCAAACACCATGTGAATAACTTCACAAGCATTAATGGTGGGCAGTGACGATAAAGAAGGAAACAATAACACACAAACCAGACAAATATTAAGCATGATACACTACTCCCAAAAGGTTTGGCATTCAGTTTCGGCTTTCGGGTGAAATTTCAGGACGAGACTAAAATGCATTCAAGTCGTAACAGGTGAACTTAATGTGACCTTCTCTCAGCTTTTAAATGCACATGTCCAACTGTTAAATGTCTCAGTACTTTTTGCACAAGATGCTGTTCCGTAACGAGGAGCTTAACAGCAAAATTCACAACAGGCATTTGATCCTTGAATCGACCAAGGAATGTCCTGTTTCAATTCGAGATAGTGTTGAAACAACCATCCTCACCATGTTGTTCGCGTTTTGACATCTTGAGACCAAGACGACTCCTCACAATGGATCAACAGTACCTTGCCATTGTGATGCTTCAAACAGGTCGTTCTCAGACAGAAGTGGCCACTGTGCTTAGACTGTCACAGAGTATCATCAGCACATTACAACAGAGATACTGAGAAATGGGAAGAGTCACAGAAAGATGTCGAAGTGGACGTCCTTTGGTCACATCCCATGCTGATGATTGCTACATCGTGAACAATGCCCTGAGAAATCGGATGATGAATGCCACTCAACTCCAGGCACGTTTAAGGAAGGTGGGGGGCACCCAAGTGTCACATCAGACCATTCGAAACCGTTTACATTAGGGGTGGCCAACCCGCGGCGGTTTGGCTGGTTCAATGGGGCTCTCGGGCTTTCACATGACAAGCGGTGAAAATGCCTCGGTGGTGGCGCTGCCATTCAAAGAACGGCGCTAAGTATAGCAGAATTTACGATGTCAGTCTATCATAAATCCCGTTATTTGGTTGACATACAGGGCAACCAGTCAGATGACAAATGAATTCTGACCATTAGGTCACCGCTCATGCGCAAACAATGGCGCTAAGCGCTAAGCTAATCAGCAAATGACCTCTGATTTTAAGGCAGGGGTGCCCAATACGTCGATCGCGATCGACCGGGAGCCAGCGGACTGTTCCCTGGTCGAATAACTTTGGCGGCCCCTGCCCTATGTGGCAAGCTGACCCTAGGACTAAGGAACCGCTGCAACTCGCATCCAGACAGTGCCTGCTTCAAGCCAGATTTGAAGAGGATTGTTCAAGAGAAGGAATGCCAGAAGTCCCTGCACTAAAGGCGCTAAGCAACATGCATAGTAAGAGAAAATTTTATTTTTGTTTGTGGACTTGGTTGAACAGCATTTGTGTGTGTGAGACCGTGCACACAGTATTCATTGGCCTGTGGTCTTCGTACTGTAGGAGTCAATTCCTGTCATTATCATGTCGGTGTGTGACATTTACAATAAATGTGGCTGACCAGAGGTCTGTGTGTGTGTGTGTGTGTGTGTGTGTGTGTGTGTGTGTGTGTGTGTGTGCGTGCGTGCGTGTGTGTGAGGAAGGGATGGGGTGATGTTTATGTGTACCCATGTGTATGATGTGGCTCTTTGCAGTTACAGGGAAAAAAATGTCTCTTAGTCTCTGACTGGTTGGCCACCCCAGGTTTACATCAGACTGGGCTGCATGCTAGCCCACTCTGATGTACCTGACCACACCACCAGGTACAGGCGCCATCATCTGGCATGAGCCAGGGAGCATTTACGCTGGACGAGGGACCAGTGGACCTCATTGCTGTTCTCTGATCAAAGTCGATTCATGTTGAGCAAAAATGGATGCCTGCCGAAATGTGCTCACTACATATGACTTCTTATGAGCCAATTTCTGAGGTTTGCAGCCAGAAGCTTACTACAAAGACATAACAAAGCATTTGCGAGTCTTGTTACCTGTCTGCGATGGACCAGAAGTTGACGTCGCCAGTGCCGCCCTCATTAGCCGCACGCCGTAGATATGAGTCAAAGTCTTCACGGTAGTGTCGAATGCTTCTCAGCATGCTGCCAGGCACGCTGATGACCGTCCTCACCGCGCCACCCTCCTTTGGACCGGGGAATATCGGAAGGCCGTCTTCCTGGGATGCCTCCTCCATGAGGCTGCTCTCGGAGACGACTCTGTAGTGAGACGAAACAAAAAGATGCTTGTGTGTGATGATGGCCTTTCTTCACCCTGAATTTTTCCACAGGAAGTGGGCAAACTTTTTTGCTCAAGGGCTATGCCCCTCCCCCCCAGCTTTAGACAGTGCGAGCTAGGTCAATTTACTCAGGGGTGGTGTTGTCTGAAGTTACGGTAATGAATTTGTAAAGCGACGGTTTGCAGAGGGCTCAGCTGAGCACAGCTGAGCGCTTTCTAATCCTCCCTACTTGGACGGATCGGCCTGCTTCTTGTGCTCTCTGAGCTATATTTAGTGTTGCGACAGTTCCGACACACACGCCTTTGTCAAGAACCACTTGTGCTCCTAAAGAACTGATTTGTGGCCCAAAACATCCTCAAATTTGCTTCATCACATCAATTCTCCGCCCCCAATATTCACAGGGTTTTTTTTTTGCTGGTTGTCTTTCCATTTAAGAAAGGGGAGGGGGGTTAAGAGTTGATGCATGATGCGCAACACCGGGGCTTGGGCCCACCTAGAAAAATATCCTGGAGCCATCCCTGAGTAGATGCATACTCAATGCAATTTCTTCTCTCAAGAATACGCTAGAAAGACATCTTTTGGTGCTTGACAGGCATATAAAAACAATCTCCACAAGTTTTGAATCATATTTTTCATGATAGACACTCACGAGTGGAGTCTCAATGTTGATTCAAGGATGTGTCAATAAAGGAAGATGGAGCTAGAACTAAGACAAAGATAGCTTCAAGATGGGATAGCTCACAGATGGACTGCTGAGCTTTGGAAGAGTTGAAAAAAAATCAATGCGGAGGTAAAAAAAGAAAAAAAATAGGTGTGATTATTTCAGCAGTCTTTGACATTGACAAACACTTTAATGCTGGGCAATCAATGATGTCCTGAAGTAATTGTGTTGGGAGTGGAGAGCACATTTTCTGGAACTGCAGCCCGTCAAACAAGAGAGGCGAGGGGATTAAAATAAAAGAAAGAAAGAATGCATGAAAGGTTTGGAAGATTACTGAGTGTGTCTTTCATCTTTCTATTGGTTATGATGGAAGATGCCTAGGGCCAGCCGGGGTGGCGGCCTGACCGGGGTCTGCGTCTCGACTCTTCACCATGGATACATAAATCTTATCTTGCACCATGAAATCTCTCATGATTCTATCAGTGGCCATGTGGAGTCATTGTTCTAGGTCGCTCCTTGCAAAAAAGAGGACCGACTGTACACACCGGACAGAAGGAATACAGGGGCTTTGACTTATACAGTCCGATTCCTTCCTCTTGAGGAAGGAAGCATTCTGACATGTCCTGAAGAATGGAAACTGGATATGCCAAATGTCTAATCTAGGTCGTCATATTTGAACACTGAAGTAGACAGGCGAAGGCTTAAATAGCAGCAACTTGCAGCCTGTCAAAGTCAACAACTAAACACTTTCTGCATTTATCTCGCCCCTAATGACTCCCCCATGTTCAACGTATTTGCCTTGGAAGGAGCCGGGCACGCACTGCACTTGGGAGGAACCAAGTTGCTTCGTACACATTGCGTGACTTGAGAGCACCTCTGCTCCTGTTCTCCAGTCAATACAAGTGTCATCTATTTTAGTCAGTCCTTCTGGTAAGACTTGAGAATGATGCTAATGTAACAGCACTTAGGAGTGCTAAGTGGTATATAAAAAAAACAGAACATCCATCCATTTTCAGATCCGCTTTCTCCTCACAAGGATCGCCGGGTGTGCTGGAGCCTATCGCAGCCGTCTACAGGCAGTAGCCGGGGTACACCCTGAACTGGTTTGCCAGCCAATCGCAGGGCACACATAGACGTCCAACCATCCGCGCTCACACTCACACCCAGGGACAATTTAGAGTGTCCCATTAATCTGGCAGGCATGTTTTTGGAATATGGAAGGAAACTGAAGTACCCGGAGAAAACCCACGCAGGCACGGGGAGAACATGCAAACTCCACACAGGAAGTCTGGAGCCAGAATCGAACCCTGCACCTCTGTACTGTGAGGCCGACGCGCTAACCAGTCGACCGCCGGGGCCGCCAGGGATTAAATACTGTATCACATACTATGAAGCTGTGTGGGGCGTCCCAGTGGTCGACTTTGTCGGCCCGTCGACCTAACAGTGCAGAGGTGCAGGGTTCAATTCCGACTGTCCTTTATAACGCACATAGTGCTAGTTAAGTTAGGTGGCAAAGGACACACCTCGACTTCGATATGTATTTACTTGATCTATACAGGAAGGATTTAACTTGACAGGCGTTGCACCTTCTGTGTGTGCAATCTGACAGGCAGATGCAGAGGTGGACCACCTTTACTGTATGTGCTGGTGGGAGCATCAAAACATGCAGTCACCCTGTGCGACCAGACGAAATTTTTACTAGCACACACGTAAAACAGGGCAGGATTTGCGAGTATAATAAGCGCACTTTCAAGCCCTGAAGGAGGGAGGCCTCCTCCTGGGAAAGCACTTACTTTGACACTTCACCAGGAACAAAGCAGAGTGCTGAAGGAAAAAAAAAACATTTCATCCAGTCTCGAGGCCTAATTATGGAAAATAGCCAATGGTCTCCTGTTGTCATTTGCACACGCATTTGTCCCTCAAGCTACAATCTACACTACAAAAAGCCCATTTTTGTCCTCAAAAGTAACCGCTTGTAGCATCTGTGCTCATCATGCATGTACATCTTCTTGGTTGCTAAAACGGCTGTATCATTGAAATGGATAAAAAGAAGAGACCACTGACAGCAGAATACAGAAAAGGATAAAAGGACATACAAACCCACCCTGTTTCTACGGGTTCACCCAGAACAATATCAGCGGCCGCAGGCTGGCTTGGCATTCGCTTGGTCATTCTAATTGGTTGTGGAGAGCTTGGCCTCGAGCCTGGAACCTCGACCTGAGAGCCTGGGAAGAACAGCAAGAGGTCGAAGGTGGCGGAGGAGGTGAGTGTGAAGAAATAATTGGATTGGGTTACCACCGTAACACGTTCTCTACCTAGAGGACATGTGAGGGAAACTTAAGGGCATCCTCACACTAGGCCATTCTCCATGAATTATTTCCAAACTGTTCTGTTTATTTCCAGTATGCAAAGTGGCGGTTATCCTCAATAACTGCTGAGGGAAGCAATCGCATTATTCACACGACACATTCATTCCACTTGCGCTTGTGACCGATCTTGCCATGGAGGTTTTTTTGACTGTAGTTTATTTCAAGAGGTTATGTTTATGTCTTATGGGCAAGCTGATGGTTCTCATGAGTATCTGACAGGAGGACCAATCACAATGTGCTCAGTGTCATCAGTAAATGTGTGACTATGCCGTGGGCTATTTTTTTTCAACTATGTGGAATATTTTGAGTCATTCTGTTTATTGCTGTCATGCAAGTGGTGGTTATTATGAATAAGTGGTGAGAAAAGTAATCGCATTAATCATATGACACAGTTGCATGTGAATGTGCGCATGTGCATGTGTGCGACAAGTGTGAAATTTATCACTCCGTTGATTGTTTCTGGCCCACTTTTTCCAATGATGCCAGAGGAGGGGGAGTGTACCGATCTTGAGCATGCAGAAGAACACTCAAACCAAGATGAGTTTATGTGTCGAGTAGACCGACACATGGCCCAGGTTGAGCTCGCCCTAATTGCCTAAGCGCAGTTAATAGAGCGTTTAAAATGCTTGTGCATGACTAGATGATGAGTACCTGCTGGCTGCTCCCATTGAAGAGCATCTGAGTAGGCGATCGAGGCGATTCGTCTCCTCACTTGCTCATGGTCCCTCTGCTCCGAAATAAATTCGGTAAAGACGTCGAGCCTCCCCGCCGCAAGCGGTAGGGCGTTTCCACGGCGACCTTTACCTGTATCTCCTCCATGCGCTGCAGCATTCCCTCGAGGGTGGGGGCTTGCAGAACCCGCAGCGCTGCGTCCTCTAAGTGATCTTCCGGAAGGACCCCGCCCGCCTCCTCGCCTCGCTCGGCCACCTGAGAGAAGTGAACAATTAAGGGAATTGAATTTAAGTGCATCTGAGGCTTGTTTAATTGCCCAGCTAAGAATAGCCTTTATGGTTCACCCTCATTGCAGCCTGCTCTGACAGCTTATTCCTCAGCGGCAAGTCGCTCCTGCTCCAGGACTCTCCGAGATGCTGAGGTAAACACACAAATGAAGATAATTGGCACTTCAAACGCTGTTACAAAAGCACAAAACACACACTGAGATATGCCGCATCGTTGAATAATGCATCATAGCAAGCCAAAGATAACACCAAATATGTCCCCTGAGGAACAGTGAACCGAAACGGGCGATGAGATCAGACCCACTTCCGAGGAGTCCTGAATGCACTTGAAGATCCTTTGAGATTCGCATGTCACTGTTATTTGTCAACACGATCTTGTCTTTGATGTTCAAGTGGGAAAACCCTATATTCTAGCATCATTTTTACCAAGCAATACAAATGCTGTTATGTACCATATGCATGTGTGTCTGAATCATCGAGTCCCACAATTTAATTGCCTTATGAAGGCCTAATGGTAACAGAAGAGACGCAACAGGGACATGTATTTGACCTTTGGGGGGTGAAAAAGTCCAGTGATTGTACTGTTAATTATGTGGGGGCAAAATAACACAACCCGATTCACATTTTGTTTTTTAAATGCATTTCAATCGGTTGAGAAATGGTGACACTCTTTACCACCTTTCAAATATTTTGTGTTGAGCGTTTTTGTTGTTTAGTTTTTGTTCCAGAAGAACCTGAGTGAGACTTTCGCTCTGCAATCACTCAGCTAATTTATTCACGCATGAAAGTAAACAAAGGCAGCTGACAAATCAAGATTGACTTTGCCGCCAAGGCCTTGAATCTAGATATGCACACTTAGAGTTTAATATGAGTAAAAGGGGATGTAAGAAAGAAGATTTTATTTTTTTAAGGTTTTGTTTGCAAAACAGTTGTGTCTCAGGAGGGACTGTCCACCCATGAAGTGTGAAATTAGACAACCAAGTAACGCTGCTGGTTTATTAAACAGTTAGATAACAGTGGGGCTAATGTGCATAACAACCACTCGAACGTTTCCATGACATGACCTCGGCTTGTCGAAAAGAAAGGGTGGATGGGGGCTTTTGTGTCCCCATGTGCTAGAAAAACGCTATCATTGTCCTGCTTGCTTGCATTGTCAGGCTCTGCTAGTACAAAGCAAGAAGCTGGGCGCTGTGAACATCCGTCGCTTGAGATGGCCAATTACTAGCAGGAAGGATCCAGCTCAATGGTGGTCAATCAAACGAAAGCTGGGCTTGCTATTGGCCCAGCAGTAAGCAGGGTTCGGATAAGAGCTATCTCATTCCATGAGACAGCTCTACCCCAAAAATGAATGTCACCAGGGGAAGAAATACACAGAAAAATATCTCCATATCATTATCTTTGGGGTATTGTGACGAACACATTTCCCAGGTGTGTTTTATAAAGACACCTGGGACCTCATACACAAAAAGTGCATACGCATAAAAATGGGGCACACGCACTTTTCCACACTCACGTTCAGATGTATCAAGAGTGAAATGACCATGGAAATGTGCGGTGCTCCAAGGCAACTAGTTGGCTGGCCTACATGTTTTTCTTGCTTTAGAGCCATGGAGAGACATAGAGATGATGCTGGGCAGTAGCGGGTGCAGTGGCGCGTGAAGGAACAATAGATGAATGGACTGTTGCAATGCCCCTGAAAACGTTTTCTGTTGACGGGCTGTCGCAGGGGGCATTTTGACTATTGCAACGTCCACCCAACTCGGGGATCGAACTCATGCTGCCACCACTTCTCCGCTGATTTAAAAGTCCAGGCTGCCGTCACTGCTCAGCACCCAATTAGAAGTTAATAACTGAGGTCCCTGGGAACTATGTTAAACTGTGAAAAAGATGAAAAATAATGTCTACACGAGATATACAGTGTGATATCGCGCTCACCTTGGGCTCATCTAGAAGTGGTCCGATTCTCTCTCGCACCTGCTGCTCAGCCCTTTCAGCCCACTGAGTCGGCGAGACAACCTCGGCCCTGTATATCAAAACAGTTGATTAGTTTCATTTGTATCCAGTTGTGAGCATGTGGTCTCTTCCTCTGAGGTCGCAATCAGGCCAGATCTGCATGCATCTGCCCGCTGCCTTTACCTGTACCTCAGTCGTTCAATGCGTTCGGCCTCCAATCGTGTCAGCTGGTTAAGGTCCTTTAGTCGTTGCGCGGTGTACTTGTCCAAACATGCGGCTCTGTGGTGAACAAAATGTTGTGTGTTCAGTATTTTGTCATAAGAGAACCAGTGAAGACATAAGGAGAAGTGTGACCATAGCCAGAGAACAAGAAATGTGTTATCGGAAAGGGCTTGTACAACATGAGCAGTGCAGTTAATTCATTCATCCATCCATCCATTTCCAATATCACTGATCCTGTTCAGGGTCACAGGGTCCTGGAGCCTATCATGGTTGGCTTTGGGCGCAAGGCGGAATAAACCCTGGACTGGCCGTCAGCCAGGTGCAGAGCACATATAGAAATGGACAACTATTCACACTCACATTCACACCGTCACTGAGATGGAACTGAACCCACGCTGCCCGCATCCCAGTCAGGCGAATGTACCACTATATCAAGAGTGACCAATGCAATTAATTAGACCATCAATTACACACAAGCATGTTAATTTGACAGAGTGAAATGTATATAGCTTAATGACCAAAGTGAAAATGTGGATCACGTTTTTGCTGCATTTTTTCCCTCCTGTTTTCAAAGGGTGCGATAGTTTCGCTGTATTTTTGATTTATTTAGCAATTTCACCTCTACAGCTTTTTTGTGATGTCACCACAGAAAGTGTCATGATAACAACCACAGCCCTAGTACAACATGAGCAATACAATTAGTTGTATGATAATCAACCAACAATAATTAATTTGAACAAGCAGATGGTGACATAATTAGCATGTAGCACAATCAGAGATAAAGGTAATAATTTGGGCATTTTCACCACGCTGAAAACATGTTCCCCTTCTGTCTTTCAGATGTATTTAGTTTTATATTGACTTATAGGTGTTAGCTTCTCTTTGTACTTGACTGTTTAAATGCACAATTTTAATTACTGCACATTTATTAAATATTTTCATAGGCTTCTGATTCTTTGGGAGGTCCAATTGTGGTAATGATGTTTTGATTAAATAAACGTATGCGGAGCAGAAAAACAGGCAGTGAATTAATCTCCCACAAAGACATACGATCTCGATTTAGAATTGAGCGAGCGATTTGATTAATTTATTGCGGATGGCAAAAAACTAAGTGATTGGTGAGTGATGCCTGCGGCTGCGGGTAAATCCAATCTGACACAGGACTTGGAAATAACATTGAGAAGACAAATGAGGGACTTCGTTCCATATTTGTTCTCTTGTGCCAACTATTGCTGCAACAAAAACCCCAACTCAAATCTGTATAAATATTTAATACAGAAATACGGTTTCTGTTAAGCATGAAAGAAGGCTAAAATTTATGTTACCCGAGTGCTTCATTCTGGGCTTGTCGCTTCTTTTCTGAGCTTGGGTGAGCCGCTTCACTGAATCCCACATGGGCTTTCTCGGGACTCGAGGAGGACAACAGCTTGGCCGGAGATGAGAGGCATCTTGGCTCGGATGTCGTCTTGTGACGGGAACTGTGGAGGTCCATTACAATCTTTCATTCTGATGGGCTTCATTTTAAACATCGACATTCGCTAAAAGACATTTTTGCAAGATAAAATACTCTCCTCTGTAGTTAAAAAAATACAATAACATAAATTCGCTAATAGAAGTAAGGCTACTTTTTTTTAATATAAAGCCTGTTTGCAACCATTCATTATGTCTTGGCGTCCCTAATAAAGTGTCCAGTGAGTCTAGCCAAAAGGATATAAAATGCCTTTTAGAGCAGTTCAACAACACCCTGAGAGTGTAAGTATAACTTCAACACTACACAGATTCCATAATCATCACATATTACAGGAATAGACAGCAAAGAGGCTCACCGTGGCGGCGAGAGAGAAGACGACGCCGGTATCCACGGCACTGACGGCTCCCTGTTAGGAAACTCATTGACTCGGAGGCGAGAGGAAACTGTGGGCTCTTTGAAATGTGCGTCCTCCTTCCCAAAATTGCCCTAACAGGACATAAACCATTTCATATGCTGCGTGTCAGCCTGGGATAATTGTGACATTTACAATTCCAATAAACACCTTCACTTTTGGAGCCTGGGCATTTTTTTTGCCAGGGGAGTTTCTCTTGAACTGTTGCGGTGCCCCCTGCAGGCCAATCGGCTTGTCCAGTCCACGCCGCTTCTGCATCGCCATTCTCCGAACTGCCAACATAACAAATGGTTGACAATAAATAAGCGGAGTACCTACATGTATATTAATTTGGGGCAGGAGTACCTTTGAAAGTATAGTTAGGGATAGCAACAATTGAAACTTTAAAAAAACAAAAAAAACAATCCCATGCCAAAAGATTGAATTTGGAGTTCAACCTAAACAGTCTGGAAAAAGATGCCTCAAAATTTAAACCTTGCATACATGTCGGCATCATGTTTGACTTCAGCGCCTTGGGCATTTAAACCAATTTCCCAACCTTATTGAGACAAAGTGCGCATTTCACATTAGTAAAATCTCATGGCACATCACGAAACAAAAATGTTCCCGGGGAAAAAAATATACGACAGATCAATTAAAAAATAAAAAAGTTTTTTTACGTTTTTAATTTGTACAAATGCACTTAAAGATATTTTTTAATCAATGACAAAATGCCCAGAAACACTATTGAATTAAACACAATTACATAAATCCAAAATCTATTATATTTTTAAAACCTCATAAAATGAACAGAAATTCCACTAAATAATTACAAACTTGACCATAACATAATTGTTAACCAGTACATTTGAAAATTCATGATAATAAACACTGAATAGAGTCAATGATTATTTTACATTTTAATATTTATTTCTTATTTTATCGAATTTATTGAATTTAAACATCTTTATATTCCTTCAATTTTGGCACCCAGCTGCACAAGTTCAATGAGCTCTCACCATGGCTACTTCTCAGTGGATTGCTGGCTTTCGGGGGTCCGTGAGCCACACCACTTCCCCTAGGTGCTTTGATGGCGGGCAACATCCTGGGATAAGTGGACGGCTTCTTCTGTGAAGGACAAGCTGGATCTTGCAAGGCTTGCTGTAATTCGTGTTTGCTGATGGCATAGTCCAAAATCTAATGGGAGACATAATCGTCAAGTGCACCTGCCTGTGATGTGACAACATAATTTTTACGTTCATGTTTCCTTCACCTCTAATTTAAGCAGGATTTCACGAGACATCTCTGGCATGGGCGAGCCCGGCTCCACTTGTATCCTGGCCGAGCACAGGGAGAGCTGGCAAATGAGCCGGCTCAGTTCTGCACAATGAGGTGGCAGTTTGCTGTGACGCTGTTCGGCAAGTTGGCAGTTGACCACCTGCAAAGCTTTCAGGGTGCCACGATGGGCACCTGCAAGACGCTGGATGGCTGTAGACTGTGTGATTAAAAACAACAGTATAAACATCACAGAGGTTGATGTTGACCATTTTCATACCTGATGCTTATAGTTCTAGTTATATTACTGGTACTCTTGAAACAAACCTTCTTATCAACCCACATGCCCTGGTTGTGAAGCTTCTCAATGTACTGTTGTGTCGCTTTGATCTGAAGGAAAATAAATCAAATATAAATGTTATTCTAGGGACCCAAAATTATCTTTTTGAGTTTATGAATAGCCAAACTGAAGTACCTGCTGGTGGAGAGCATAGATGATCCGTGACGAGCGCTCGGACTGCTTCTGCCAGCGTACCTCCAGCTTCTCCTGCTCACTGGGTTCCAGATCTTCCGCCACATTGTGCTCATTTTTAACACATAAAATGTCTCTGATAGACAGTTTCTCCACTTGCTGGATGAAGTTTTCTAGCTCGGCGTGAAGCTTGTGCATCTCTTGGCCTAAGAGATCCTGCTGGCCCACTGACCCTGGTGGCTTCAAAAACACACCATGATCCCAATTACAAGATGTAATGGCATTAGCGTGCATCAGTACCGGTACTTGGTATCAGTGAGTAATGAAATGCTACTTAGACACATATTTGGTCTAAAATAAATTGGTATTGATGTATCCCAACAGTTAATAGTGTCTGAGAGGAGTGATTCCATTCATGACATGACAAGTACTTGGCACAAGAATGTGACTTTTTTGGGGGGGTTTTACTCTCTTGATAAAAAAAAGTAACAATATAGTAAATACCAGTATTAATGCACTCTCAGAGTTCTTTTGCAGCCTCAATATCTCCTGTCTCAGGAGATCCTCCTGGTCTGGGAAATCTGCTGTCCTGAGAATCATATGTCCTGTCGAGGGGGGCTGATGAATGTGGACCCTGGATGTCATGGGGGGCTTCTTGGCCATGACCTGTTGTTGTCTGGCTCCAAGTAAGTTTACCTCTGGATCCAGGCCCTGCAAAGAAAGAGGTCATATGGGACTTAACACACAATAGAATGGATAAACCAAAATAAATGCAGGTATCAAGTACCTTTTTTAGACTTTCAAGTTCATTCTGAAGCTTGCGGACCTCCTGCCTTAAGAGATTGTGCTGGTCTGCACCTACTACCGGCCTTGTTGAGGTGGCTGGATGGCCTTTTTGCTTGGAATGGGCGGGATGCCTCTTTGAAGCGGGCTGTTTGGATCCAGGTCTCGTCAGTCTCTCTTTCAGACTCAGTTTGGTTGTCATCTTCCATGGGAAAGAAGAAATTACCAAGTCAAGGCAAATCTTGCGACTTTTTTTCCGCAGTTCACTCTTGAGGCACATATCTGAAGCTCGCTAAGTGACTCGAATATTTGCTCGCAAACATAAAACCAAACAAAACAAAAATCAACCAAGCAATGGCTTGGAACTTTGAAGACTCATAAGTTGAGGTTTAACTGTATTAATAGTTTAAAAAATAAATATACCAAATCGTATCCCCAAACAGTTTATTTCTAACTCATTTTACACAGTACACTTTAAAATAAATGGTGCACTTGACTTTGAAAAAAATGCACCATAAACTCTCCATAACTTCTGAACAACACAGGCTAAACACAGCACCTCCCCAACATACAGCTTGTCACAATTACTACTTTCTTTTTTGCCAGGACATTGATACCATCTTGTGGCATCATGAGGCACAACAGAAAGATCACAGAAACCAAAAAATGGGAAAGTTTTCTCATCAACGAGCTAAGGATGGGTTCCCCAGAAAAGAAAAACACAAATAGATGAATTTTGGAATAGCAAACCACAAGTAGGTGGGGATTCACTGTACACTGTTTATTCACATTGATTACCTGAGGCAGCGTACTATTGCAAATGTCCACCACGGAAGCATCTCCCAAAGAGTCTGCAGACGGCCTGCACATGGCTTGGAAACGTCTCCGCCTCAGATCCCTCTTGGCTAGGTCTACCGCAGCTTGCAGCTTTTCCTCGGAGAGACTGCTAAAGCCGAGCGAGCTTTTAACACTGCTGTCCACGTCCTTCTGCCGCTCACCTGGCGGTAGCGGGAGTAGCTTCTCAATGACTATGGCGGCCGGAGGACCCACAGCTGTGGCGCGGTTCCTGAAGTTGGCGGCCACTGCTTCATTGAACAGCAGCTGAGTAAAAAGGGACATAGCATGGAAAATTTTACATTTAAATTTTTGTAAACTAATAGTGTGCCTTCCTTACCCATCACATGTGAAATTTAACACCCAAGTGCATCTTCAGTTATCTGCGTGTTTCTGAAAATGTTACCAGGCCTGGTGACTGGTCACTATAATTATTGTGACAGTAAGCTTCAATTAACCATTTGAATAAGTAAACTTTTGTGACAGCTCATCGGGTGTGCTACTACGAATTATGGTCTAAAAGTTATTTATAGGATCATCCATTTATGCCAAAGAAGAATAGTGACAGGCACAGCAAGCAGATTATATTCAATTAGATAGCAAAAACAATTAACCTATGTTGCCATTGATACAAAAGAATGAGACAAGGCAATCACACAGTGAGTCAATCGAGATCATTACTATTTCAGTATGTATATATTCTGAGAGACATTTTTCTAATGTGCTGAAATGCCTTGGCTTAAGAAAAATTGGGAAAGACTGGACTGACAACAGGACAATGAGGATAAGAAATCATCGTTTACCTTGGTTTGGGATGTTGCAGTGGTTAAATAGCCACCGTTGTGGGTGTTTCGGTTTGAAGCCAAAACAACCCATTCCCTACCATTAGTTTGCTGTCCAGTGGAAATCATCGCGGCGATTATAGTTTAAAAATGAATTCATAACAGCGGGAAGGACCGCCATGTCGGGTCAAATTAGCATAAAAATCGCAAACATCGCATTTTTTGGTATTGATGTATCCCGACGGAAACGTCCAATAATTAATAAAAACCAAATGCCGATGCTTTGATGAAACCTTGATATGTATAGTTTCTGTGCTTGAGTAATGGTTTAAAAATCCATATTTAAAGTTGTTCAAACTACTCCGTGATTAAAACAAAACAAAAAAAACCCTGTACCGCCATGACAACGAATCGTCGTTGACGGGAAGTACGAAGTACGGAAAGCGAAAGAGATAAAATAGTACTGGTGTAACTTTTACGGAATTGTTATTGCAGGACCACTGACAGCAGTACATAACATACGCGTTTTACAACAATAATGCATTCTTCCCCGGAAATAGCTCTATTTCCACAGCTCTGAGCAAAGTGATCTCAGCTGTAAAACAAAGAGCTTATAAATTATAAGAGTCGCTTTTACAAAACATTTAATGAATGGGTTTACGTAGCCACATAACGTATGAATTACCTTCTATTCAAATTGTAATTGATATTTGAAAACGATAATGACGTTGTTACCAACAACAACACGAACAAAACAATGAGGTACGCGTCTCTACTCCGGAAGTGCTCCTGTGGCCTTTTTTGTAACTTGACATAAAATGTTCCTGTCTTAGGAAATGCTATGTCAGCTGGCAGCACAAACCGTAGGATCCAGTTCTATCTTAACTCATCTCCAAGCTAGTGTTTTCGCCGAACCGAACCATGGCCCAGTACGAACAAGTGAACGTGCGTGGCTATAGTGAATTCTGCAAGGCTGTGGCAGACAGGCCGGGCAAAGATATTTTTGCTTACTTCTCTGGCGACAAAGACGAGAAAGGAAATAGCTGGTGTCCAGACTGTGTCAGAGGTAAATGTTTATGTCGCAACCTGGAATAATACTTTTACAATGATGTTGCTCCAAAGGTCCCTCTTTGAATACTTTGTGTTTCCTATGTTCATAACGGTTCCCCAATTTTTGCCTGCAGCTGAGCCGATTATAAAGGGAGCAATGAGATCACTCCCCCAGGGCTCGGTCTTCATCTACTGTCAAGTTGGCGAAAGGAACTAGTCAGTATATCTGTTTTTTTTCTTCTCCGTACAATTTTCCTAAATATGAGGCGCTCTGATGTGCAAATGTGCAACAAGCTTCAGTCTCAAATAAATGGCCATATTCTCAAGAATAGAAAATGACCTTGTTGACCTCTTCTTACAGCCAACAAATATAAATGACGAGAATAAAAGAGATGTATGTGGGGTTTTTTTTCCACATTCAGCAAGTCAGTGTTAAAGTTACAGAAGGAGGGTGTCAAATTAGGGTATCAAATCTGGGTGAGGGATTCAAAGTTTTACAAACACAGGTAAGAAGGTTAATACAAACGTTTTAAGCCAAGTTGACAAAGTCACAGTAGTGCTTCAAGTCTAGATCAGGATTTGAAAATACAGTTTCAAATTCAAGTTAAGATTTTATGTTTGGATTAATGTTTAAAATTAGGGCTTCAAGACGGCCTTATGGTTTTAGAACAGTTTACGTGTTTAAATTAAGGTTTCAAGCCAAAGTTAAGGCTTTCAGTCGGATTTCAAGCCCAGGATATGATTATTATGCTGCTTGTTTTCAATGCAGTTGGAAGGATTCAAGCAATGAGTTCAAGACAACGCTCAAGCTGACTGGGGTGCCCACTCTTCTGCGATACAACACCGTATGAAACACACACAAACACACACACACACACACACACACACACATGTACTTTAGTCACATGTTTCGTGTGTCTCTGTGTGATTTTTCAGCCTCAGAAACTGGTGGAGGAGGAATGCTTCAAAGAGGATCTAGTGAGGATGATGTTCACTGAAGACTGAGAGACATCTGCCTTCGGCCACTGTTGGTTGGATCAAGAAACACAATAAAACACTTGTTAATCACACTCAATATAGTGACAATGTAATGCAAAAGCATTACATTATAATTATCCATGTTAATAACTTGTAGTAACATTTAATAAAGTCATGCCTGATGATGCAGCTATTGGTCACTTTCTTTAAATTAAAATTACAATTTAAGAACATATCAATGGACATCATTCTGTATTTCAACAGGTTAATAATGATGAGAAAAGTAATCAAATTAAGCGTGATAGTAGCGCTCTAGAACACTTTCATTAAATTTATCAATATTATTAATGTATGTATAGCAATGTGATTAAATACTAAAATGTAATATAATTTCTCATTCATACAGTATATATAACTAAACACTACGTTGAAATCTTATGAATACATTTATTTATGGATGTATTTATTTAAATGTATGTGTGGCATGGTCGGTCGATTCTGCCTCACAGTACAAACGTCAGGGGTTCGATTCCAGGCTTTGGCCTTGCCGTGTGGAGTTTGCATGTTCTGCGTGCGTTTTCTACGCGTGCTCCGGTTTCCTCCCACAGTCCGAAAACCTGCATAGTAGGTTGATTGGTTGATTAAATCAGGGGTGTCAAACTCAGGTCCTGGAGGGCCGCTGTCCTGCATGTTTTCCAAGTCTCCCTGTTGCAACACTCCTGATTCAAATGATCAGATCATCAGCAAGCTCTGAGGAAGCCTGACATTGAACCTGATCATTTGAATCAGGTGTGTTCCAACAGGGAGATTTGGGAAAACATGCAGGACATCGGCCCTCCAGGACCTGAGTTTGACACCTCTGCTCTAAATCGTCCATATGTGTGATTGTGAGCGCGAATGGCTCTTTGTCTATGTGTCCCCTGAGATTGGCTGGCAACCAATTCAGGGTGTACCCAGAAGATTGCTGGGATAAGCTCAGAGATATATCATAGTATTTCTATATTTTAAAAAGTAGAACTAGATGTATTTAATTTATGTCATTGATAATTTCAAATGGCCTACTACGTGTAGGTGTCTTCTGTGACCACTAGATGGCAAAGTATCATCGCGGATTATGAGTACGTTCACCTCCTGAACAATAAAAACTATATAATGTATACAGTACTGTATTTTGTGGTTGTTTACGGCAAAAAAAGACGACATTGGTGACACGAAAATAACGTAAGTGGATGTTTTTAAAGACTATAACAAAACTATTTAGAGCATGTATTGCGTGTGAAGTTGTTTTATTATGGACCGTCACGTGACCGGAAGTCTTGTGAGTGGAGAAGAACCGCGCAGCCGCAGCTGTGCAGTCAAGTGTTATGCGATACCGCCAATCTCATCGATAGTAATTACAATATCTTTCTGACGAGTAACGAACGCCTCACGAAAGTCCAAAATTAAAATAAAATGCATGTAATTAAATGGCATAAAGTGTAGGCGACTAAATAATTTCAAATAATATTTTATATGCTTAGTTAAATGAAATATGGATATAATTTTGAACTACATCAAGACTATCGTTACTATGAATGTTATCGACATTTGTATTAATCTACTCCTTCCTAAGGGAAATGGCTGACTCACTGCGCTCCATAATTAGACAAATTCGAGACAGGATTAGGATATTAAATTAACAGACAGGATTATTGTTTAAACGGAGATTGGGTTTATGGTGAAATAATAGTGAGGGATATAACAAATGCCCTTTCATGTCAAATTCAGACTCGTAGAAACAATACTGAGATAGATATTGCGATAAAATGGAAAACCTAGGGTGTTCAATAAATTTAACACAGTTTTAGGAATTTGGGAGAGGCTGGAGTGCCTGCTGACCAGTTATTAGACATTTAGGCCAATGGTGGTTAAATCGGCCACTAATAATAATAAGAATAAGAAGAAGAAGAAGGTGGCCATGTGGTCGACTGGTTAGCGCGTCAACCTCATACTCAAGAGGTGTGGAGTTTGCATGTTCTCCCCATGCCTGCGGGTGTTTTCTCCGGGTACTCCGGTTTCCTCTCTCATTCCAAAAACGTACCTGGGACGTTAATGGAACACTCTAAATTGTCCCTCGGTGTGAGTGTGAGCGCAGATGGTTTTTCGTTCTTGTGTGCCCTACGATTGGCTGGCAACTGGTTCAGAGTGTCCCCCGCCTACTGCCCGAAGACAGCTGGGATAGGCTCCAGCACCCCCCGCGACCCTTGTGAGGATAAAGATTGATGGATGGATCAGAAAATTGATGGATGGATGGATGGATAATAATCATCATAAGAAGATGAAGTAATTAAATATTAATAATTTGTAATGGGTATTAATTTGAAAATAAACCTACACTACCAGCAAGGTGTGACACGTTCCTCTAACTGAATTTAGAGTAAACAATAATTATAACAAGTATTGTTCTTTCTCCAGCCATGGAAATCTAATGTACAGTATTGTAATTTGAATACGGGATATCGACACCTAGTATCGATTTTGCCACACTACTAACGAGACGGATTTAAGTGCAGCACATTCCTGTGCACGGCGCCCGCGGACCAAGACTCACAGGCGGTGGAGATTCACCGCGACGCCTCGCTCGCAGGGGGCCGGGAGGAGCTCACCCCAAAGACATAACTCACCTCGGACCGCGTGAGCAAGGCGGGGGGAATCGTCAGCCACTTATCCGTGGTTTGGGGGCCAGGGGAGCGGAGATGTCGGAGCTTCTGCTGAACGTGCTTGGGGAGCGGCTCGTCAACCGCGAGAAAGCCGAGGTGGACGTGCAGGCGCTGGGTGAGCGGGTGTCGCTGCTCGGCCTGTTCTTTGGCTGCGGCCTGAACGCGCCGTGTCGGCAGTTCAACGGCAGCCTGTGCGACTTCTACGGCCGCTTCAAGCAGACTTCGGAACACCGAGACAAGCTGGAGGTAGTGTTCGTCTCCTCGGACCAGGAGCAGAAGCAGTGGCAGGACTTTCTGCAGGAGATGCCCTGGCCCGCCTTGCCCTTCAAAGACAGACACAAAAAGGTAAGAAGTGGTACAATTACACGCGTAGGTGCTATCATTTGGATGTCCCATTTACAAAATGTCTTGTCTCCCCCCCCCCCCCCCCCCGTCCAATTAAAACTTCTCCAATTCATTTCGAAACAAAAAACATTGAAGACCTCAGATTTCTTCTCCCTCACCATCAAGTGTATGTTCTTTATATTTTGTCGTCATTCAAATATATATATATATATATATTGTGTGTGTGTTTGTGTATATATACAGTATATATATATAATATGTGTGTGTGTGCTGTATATATTGTGCGGAACTTTGGTTAGGTGCACTCAGCTACAGTAGTTCATTGACCTGCATATTATTATATACATTTTTTTTTGAAAAATGCAATGGTTACTCCTTTGTTCACTGACTAGAAACAATCAATTACAGTTTACTTCAATTGAATATAAATAAAATTATAATAAACTAAGCTGCCATAATGACAACAAAGAGAGAAAAGGAGGCCATCATATGCTCAAATGCAATAAGGCCCATACAATT
The DNA here is from genome assembly GCF_054856545.1 of Hippocampus guttulatus. Lineage (NCBI taxonomy): Eukaryota > Metazoa > Chordata > Actinopteri > Syngnathiformes > Syngnathidae > Hippocampus > Hippocampus guttulatus. The sequence continues at coordinate 8,817,865 of NC_141272.1, read as the reverse complement.
TTTTTTTTACTATTTACCCTAAAGGATTACATCATCGAATAAAAAAAAAGATACTTTATTATATGTAAATGCTAGTATAGCTGAAACACATTTATATCAAATACTTGAACTGTCCTTTTTCCAATGTCAGGTATAAGTGGTAGAAGTAGGAACTGTGTGTATTTTCAGCTACTCCTTATTTTTTATATACAGTTAAGTTCTATGTTTTTTATTAAGTGTATCTTCCCTTATCTGACACTGCAAAGTTGTTAAGTCATTGTTGTGTTATTGTTTGACTTGGAAGCAGTAACACCTCCACCACCGCCGACTTATTATTGAATTTGTGAGAAATATCTGGCTTTTCGATAGAGGAATCATTATCGAAGGATGGAGACGGTCTCCTCCTGGACTCGAACAATGTCCGCTTCATACATAACCATGCATCGCTCTGTGTGTGTGTGTGTGTGTGTTTAAGTTGCCTTTGTTGTAAACAAATGGAGCAGTCAGCAGTATTTCAAACATCAGACATGTCCACAGCATGTGGTACATCAATTTCAACCCCCTTCATCAACATACATTATGCACATTACATTTAGAATGCATTTTATTGAAATGCACTTGTGCTTCGTGTGTGTGATTTTTAGTTCTCTCTGCAGCATTCCAGCCCGCCAGTTAAGGCCACATCTTTTTAATATTAAATAAATAAATAAAAACTTTCATGCTTGGAGTTTTTAATCATCTGTACTTGACTTTATATGGATATTTTAAATATAATTTAAAATATAATACATTGAGTATGTTAATTACACATTTTATGTTATTTTAAAAATACATTAAAACATGTATGGCCATTTAAAATGTGTATATTTAAAACTTTTTATTTAATACGAGAAAAATCAGTCACTTGTTTGGAGTTTTTTGAAATTTAGTTTTTGTGAAAATGTAGATTATTTTCACAAATATTGTATTCAAATGCAATTATTACAAAAAATGTTTTATCATGTAATGTAATTATTATTAAACTGTCTGCATCATTTTTACTTTTTATGTACTTTTTAAAACTTGCATTTTTTCAATTTTATTTGTCATTTTTGTGAGTGTAATAAAATAGTTCATTTAACTTGTATTACAGTAGTTTCTTGTTTTAATAAATTGTTTTTTTATTATTTAAAAAAGGACTAATATTTTTCAAGCCTCTATTTGATTTGTTTATTAGATTGTCTTGAATAAAAATAATAATGAAAGAATAGTTTCTGTTATATTTGAGATCCATTATATTTTCTTCATTGAAACTAATTTATTTAATTTAATTTTGTTTTATTTTTTTGCTTCTGTAAAAAAGTATTCTCCTGAATGAATGCATGAAGATAATATAAGGGTGGCACGGTGATTGACTGGTTAGCACGTCCACCTCACAGTGCGGAGGTGCAGGCTTTGATTCCTGTGTGGAGTTTGCAAGTCACCCCATGTGTGCCTGCGTGAGTTTTCTCCGGGTACTCCAATTTCCTCCCACACTCCAAAAACATACGTGGCAGGTTCATGGAACACTCTATATTGGCCCCAGGTGTGATTGTGAGCGTGAATGTTTTTTCGTCTCTGTGTGCCCCGAGATCGACTGGCAACCAGTTCAGGGTGTGCGAAGACAGCTGGGATAGGCTCCAGCACACCCGCTACCCTCTTGAAGATAAATGGTTTCATATAATGTAATGTAATATATTTTAGAATTTATTTTTGTTTGTTTATTGCCAAATGTCCGTTTATGGTCATTTGTGTAAAGTTCAGATGAAGTCTCCATTTCGGCAGTCCTCTAGTGCCGTTAAGATAAGATAAGAAAACCTTTATTTGTCTCACAATGGAAAAAAATCCCAATGGAGAAATTCCCAATTTACAGCAGCAAAATTCTGAAAGGGAGAAGTAGAAGAACAAAAAGTATATACATAAGTATAAATGATAAACTATAGATAGAAGCATATTAAAAATGGGTGAGTGGGGGTGAGTCCAGGTTTTCAGGTCTGTCTACTCAATAGCCTGACAGCAGTGCAATAAAATAAAGTGTGTGCTATTAACAGAACCAGTCTGAGGTTGCTGTTGTTGGCCCAATGGTCATGTGACCACCTCAGGCCTCCAGCCAGAATCTCCCTGTTTTCTGCAGCTCAGCTCCAGCGCAGCGATTTGTCTTCTATTGTTCACACCACCGCCCAGCACCCCCCTTTTGGAATCCCACACTGTACCTCCTCTTCCTGCTGTGGGCCCTGCCCTCACTATCTCCGCCCCCCTCACCCCCTGGAAGGTTATCTGGGGTTATCCATCCAAGCCTTCCCACTGCAGGAAACATTAGTCATTCAGTATGTTTACATGCAGTGAAGAAAATCATACTTGTGCACCGATTGAGACCAGGTTTAAAAATGCATTTCAATTGGGACTTGGCACCATGAGATTTGGTTAGCATGTTCATCATGAGTGGATCGACATCAAGGTTTCAAAAAGCCATGTGTGAAACCACACAGGAAGTCAGCCTTTTTGTTTGAAGTTGCCAAATTACCGTAGCGTCATTTTGGGTATTTCCTCGAGTCCTTCACAGATTGACTCGACAGAGAGAGTGATTTTGTCCAATCGCTTTCAAATATGACACATGTTCATACAAGGAAGATGGATGATGCCAAATTATGAGGGATTTTTGTCATTGTATGTCTAGCAGTCTAATTTAATGACTCGTCATGGAACTTGAAACTGGCTCAGTTAAAAAAAAAAAAATTGATCTCCTGAAACCTGTTTGACAAAGCAACATGAAGGTTGGAAGACATACTGTCTCTATCATGAGTAAGACCACAAAAAAGTTTGAAGAAGCCATGATTAAAAACATACGAAGTTGGCCATTTTGGTTGGCACTGGGAAAGAATGTGATCTGGCGCACCAGGAGAAGCATTTTAAAACGGTACACATACGTACGATAGTTTCTATCCTTAACACACTGGAAAAGTGTCAGGTCTCTACTAAGGTAGATAGTGATTTCCTGTTCACAAACGATTGTATCTATTTTATTTTCCTGTTTCGTTCATGTTAGGAGCCGTGATGGCCGTTGCTCATCATGGCGCGTGTACATATGTGCGCGTACGGTCATGGTTTGATCATGGGGGGGTTGGTTGCTTGAAAATTAGATCTTTGGTCAAAAAAGGTGTGGCACCTTGTGGAGTAGAGATTTTGTCTGATTGATACCAAATTCAAACCACATGTACAGCGTGAAAACTAAATTGAAATTGGGAGGATTTGGATTTTTCAATGTTTGTGGGCCGAGCATGGCAACAAAGTTAGACGACTTTCCAGAGAAGATGAAACAAGCACTTGTTTTTTTTTTCTAATTCAGACCCCAAAATCAGTTTTACATGCCAACATGAACTTTGGTAGACATTTCTATCATGAATAGACTCACTAAAAATATCTCAATAAGCTATGCCCGAAAACACACAAAGTCTGCCATTTTGGTTTTTAAATGTCCATTTTTGGGACTCTTTCAAAAACAAAACTGTCCAGGAGGCTTTGCTAGCAAATTTGACCCACGTATGTTAGTCAGATGTGTGACAACATTGTTGTCATTAGAGAGAGCGGGAAAAGCTGTTTTCTTGCTGGCGCTGTCTTGACATGATGGATTCATTCTTTTGGAGTGTCACGTGTGAATCAATGAGAAGCCGCGGCCAATGGAACGTCTGCTGCAGTTGGTGCTTTCATCTGGGCATTCAGCAAAAGAAAGGGAGCCCACTGTTTGGCCCACTGGACGTGCATTGTGCGGGCACAAGCACCGGCCCGCATGGGACCATCATGGGGGCTCAAGGAGGGCCAAGTGCACAGCAGCATGGCCACAGTGCCCGAGTAGAAGCGGCTCTAGTTTGTATGTTTGTTATAAAAAAAGCAGATAATAATCCAGTCAAAAATAACTTCACTGTTTTTCTTGGTTATTATTTTTATAAAACGCACACACTCACTGCGTTCTTATGCGCATTTGAGTTTGCATCATTGAATGTAACCATGTAGCATGAGATAAACTGACGCCTTTGCAGAATCCGAGTAGTTTAATGTAAATGTTCCTAGTGTGTGTGTGTGTGTGTGTGTTTGTGTGTGTGTAGTCCAGATACCTTTATTCTCTGGGTTGGCCTTGCGTGAGCTAATGCAGTAAACAGCTGAAGATGCGCTAACAAGAAGTCCCCCCCCCCCCCACCCTCCAGATGACTGGCTGATGTGTCATTCAATGAATGCTTTGGCTCCTTTTGCCAGTGTTTTGTGGTAACTGCTACAGTGCACAATTGAAATCGGCAGAATGACATGGCGTAATCCACTGAGGAAAACAAATCGGTGCCACACAGGAGTGCAATGCAATGTACAGATACATGTCATGTCATATAATTAATGCGGTCGCTCCTCTAGCCAGCTATTCATAAAAAACATTAATTGCCTTGCACAATAGAAATCAACATAATGACTCCAAAAAAAAGGGTAAAAATTGTCCAGGTCAGGCACAAGTGCAATGTACATGTCATATGATGAATGTATACTCTGGAACTCACTCCCACTCAACATCCGAAATATTGATTCTCTTCCCACATTCAAATCACATCTCAAAACCCACCTATTTAAAATTGCATACTCAGTTTAAATTCATCTCTCCTTGTATTATTTATAATTTTATTTATAGTTTTATTGTTCTTGTTTTGTTTGTAAAGTGTCCTTGAGTGCTTTGAAAGGCGCTTATAAATGAAATGTATTATTATAATTATATTATTATTGTACACCCTTTGACAATTGATCATCATAATCGCCACTGTACACAATATAAATAAACAGGATGACCGAAAATAATCCACGGAATAAAAAAAAAAAAAATGCCTATATGGGTGAGCGCCATGTTGTCATGTCATAAATGATGTCTTAGCTTTTCTTACTGGTTATTCGTGAATACTTTCACTATGGACTATACAAATCAACAGAAATGTATTTGGCCCAAAAAATGTGCATGTGCGTATTCGAAATTGTGTTGAAACTTTGCATTAAACATTTGAAAGTGGAGGAAATGGCTGGCAAGTCCCTGGAGCCGACCCCCTGCCGAGTCTCCTTTCCCGTCTCGTCGGGGGCTAATCGTCACTTCGATTGGTCTTTTCTCGCCCAATCTGTTCACACGCCATAGCAATGGGGCGGCCATGTTGAATGAAAGGCTTTCAGCTTAAGCCTTTTGTAAGAAGTACCGCCGTCCTCATCCTCCAAGGACTCACGCACACACAAGCATCCAGCCAATTAGAGATGGTCGCACCACCAAAGAGAGATTAACTAACACGCGCACTCAAATGCATACACATAGTTTATTACTCTGCTGAATTACATGATGACGTCTTCAGTATGACCAATAGATGAATGAAGTTTTGATCATTGCGGTGATTCATTCAAACCGAGATCTTGCCGTATGGAAATGAACCAAACAAATCCACAAAGGCCGAGTCCACGGGATGCTTTTGCAGTATGGTGGCTCACCCGGATGTCACTCATCACCTGCTCATGGTGATAGCATAGCTGTGTTGGTCACGGCAGGTGTGCTCTTCTGCTCTGATGATAATGATAACTTCTGCAGTGACCGCAGTGCGACATCATCCTGCGCGCTCATATTTAATCACAGCCAAATGCTCTGGTGCACATGACCTCCTGCAGGAATAAAGAGGATTAACAGCCTGAAAATGTTTCATGTGAGGAATGTTGGCCTTTTTCCTCCAATTCCATCTGTTATGTGAAGTCAGGCAAATGTTGGCTTTGACTGGCAGTAACCCCTTACACACTGGCCAACTACCACCTTTTTAGTGGTTCACTGTTCTGTGCTTAAGGCACCAATGCACGATAAGGAAGTTAGTTTATATTGGTGCACCGCTACTACGATAAGTAGTAGCATATATATATATATATATATATACAGTATGTATATGAATTGCACAAGTGTGCACACACTTATAACTGTCATTTAAAGTGCCTGTAATTAGTCCCAAATAAAATTCCGATGTTCGAGGTTCATTTTGATCTCATTTTTTGTATCTACCATGAAAACAGCGTCGAGACTTATGCACACTGGAGTTCTACTTGTGCACCGTAGTCATTCCACTATTGCGCTGAATTGCGTTACAAATGGGGACAAAGAGGCCAGCATACTGTAGTTAAAATGGATCTTCTTGGACCTCTGTAGCCGTCAATGGCAGTGAATGAGTTTTAAATGGTTTTTCATTTGCCGTCTCTGACACCAGCCAGATACTGCAAAACTAGAACACAGCAAAGTCCCGCTTCACTGAGTCCTTTCCTAAAGACTCGGGCAGATAGAGAGCGAAGCTCTTGCGTTGTGGCAATCTGGTGGACAGGCGATGGAAAAAAGGGGTTTCTATTGGAGCTGGATTCTCTGCAAGTTGGGTCAGTTTCATCAAAGGTGTTTTTGTCGCTTCCCTTCTTGCTTCAGGTGTGTAAAGGAAAGACGTCATCATCATCAAGATGTTCTTCCTGTGGCGCAAACTTGGTGATGGTGTATGTTTATGTAGTCATACTGTCATTTCCCTTAGCTAAGAGATAGGGAGGGCCATGTAACCCATTTTGTGTTTTTTCGACAAAAGCGCGTTCTTTTCGAGCCAAGTTAAACACGGTCATTTGGCGGGGGCCTTTAAAGCTCAGGATGTTTTTGGATCAAAAAAAGTAGTGCGTCTTAATTTAATGTGTGTGCCGAGATACCAGATTCGACAGAGGCAGACCATGCACTTTCTTGGAACATTAACCCATGCAAACTCTGGCTTGAACACAAAAATCTGCAAAACACATTTGGTCAGTTAATCTTCTAGGTCTGCTGTTTCATTTTTTTTCCCTCCATTTTGGGAATTTTGAGTTGCTTTTGACTTTGAAAACCAAGTCTAACATTTTTAATCAGGCGGATCTGAAAGCCCATAGCGTCACATGATTTACCCTTTGTGCTTGTTCTCTGAAGTGCACAAATGAGAAGAAGCGTTTTTTTATCCTTGAATCACATCTTTGTTGTTCACGATGTTTAAACACCATATAAATATATAAATTCTGATTTCATTTGGATGTTTGTTTCGAACCAGCATCAGACAATAAATTACCAGATTTGGATGACACTTGGTCTGAACAAAGTACTAATTGATTAATTTTTGATTTGTGAAAGGATTTAACGTGGATTAAGATTGATTTTTTTTATCACGTATTTGTATCCTTAATATGTTTCTTGTTTGCTTTAATCTGTCTAGATTTGAATGAAACTGGATCTGTAGCATGAAGTTGAATCATATTCGGTTGCTTTGTAGAGATAATGACACTTACAGGCAGGGGAATTTGATTAAATAATGAAACCCTCAGAGATCTTTTGTACTACTTTCATGTACTCATTCAACATTTCTAAGAACAAAGGACAAGAAACAATGAACGCTTGATATCTAAGATGGTATCTTTACACATCCTTGAGTGAAACACGCCGGCGTTTATTCTTGATGGAGTGATTCCGACGATAGCCGGCGCAGTTTAATGCTGTTGGCACGCGGTCGAGCCGACGACTGAGAGGCAACATCCTGGCATTTTGTGCGAGGCGAGCAGCTGTAAGCAGACGCTGGATATAATTGCTGCCGCATGCCCGTTTAGTCGACAACTTTGCACTGCAGCTGTCTCTTTTGTCTGTACAAAGCATTGTGGACTTGGAGATCTTTTTTTATTTTATTTTATTTTATTTTTTGCAGAGTCCAAGCTACTTAGCAGGATGTTCCGCCGATCTTAAAATATTTAGTTTTCATTTCATATGAGCACCAAACCTGGAATCATAATATTTGTCAATCCCCCAGAGTCGTTTCTTCTTCTTAGTGACACAAAGAGGACGGCACGAGCAAAGTGGGTCAGGTTTCTGTCGCATGTACTGCCATTTTCACATCTCTTTTGTGTGTGATTGGCAGATCAAAAAGCAGCTATTAAGCTATCAATTACCCGATTGAGACAACCCATAAGTGAAGTATTTATAGTTTATTCGGTGAGACCATAGGGAGTATGAGGGCGTGTAGCTATTATTCTGCTTTTATTTCAGAGCTGATCTAATTAGTCGTGACTTTTGACAAGTGTGGATTTAGGGGTGGGTGAAATATATTGTCAATGATATCATCAACGTTGCTTTTTTTGAGTCTTGTTACTGTCTCAAAGGAAACACAAATGGGTTCACTGATTGGCTAGAAATGTGAAAATTGGCTAAAAGAGTTTTATGCCACTCTTTTACTTCCAGGTCTTAACCCCCGTATCTTCACCCCCGTAACTCATCATTGACCCATGAGAACCAGAGCAAATTTATTCAATGGCCTCAACATTTGTTCAAGCTCTATCTAACCTTGTGGAGCTGACTTGTTGGAATTTTGTATTTTAATGCTTTGCCCCAATGCAATAACGAAAATTCAAATATTTGGCAATTTAGTGCCACCCATCTGTCAACTACAAAAGGTTCAAATTTTGTTTAAATCTCAACACATGGCACCACACACATTAAAGATTTTTCTTCCACTCACTGATGTCCTCAGAAACAGAAATCACACGTGATCTCTCAAAAATGTTGAAGAGATGCTGCGGGGACATCGATTCTGAAAAGGACCGGAGGCGGAGCGTTTGTAAGAGGACCATGTCGGCAAGAAAAGACTTGCTTTGAAAAATACATTGCGTCTGAGGAACACGCTTTCATACAAAAAAAAAGAAAAAAAAAGACGTTGGCCACGACATATTTGGTTTTATTTACTACCGCTTCCAAGAACAACCCGATTGTCTTTGTGTGTACTGGGCCTAAGTCAAACTGGCTTTGGGGGCAGAATTTTCAAAACACTTCCAGGATGTGCCACGAAGAGTCATTTTAATGACATCCTTCACCCACATCATGGAATGACCAAAAGTGAAACTGCCTTCGGGGCTGAATGGTAATTGTAGCTCATGTGAGGAGGGGACTCTCCCAAGCTAAAAATGGTTGACTGGAGCAACCCTGCCTCTTGTTCTTGTTCTGCTTGCTGTACTTCTGCTCTGCTTAATTCACCAGTATGGTGTCAAGATCCACTTGGAAAAAGTCATTAGTGCTAAGGGGGGTGGGGGTGTTTAATCATTAGCCGAGAGGAGGAAGTGGTGGTGAGATGAGCTTTTGTGCTTTTTCCAGGTGACGTCTGGCAGGAAGTGTGTGTGTGTGGGGGGGGGGGGGGCGCTGTGAGCGCATTGTTGCGGAATGCTGCTCTCCCGGAGCGCCTCATCAAGATCCCACCATGCTGAAAGAAAGACCCCCAGGGGAGAGTTGGGGGCTCTTTATTGAGCATCAATGCAGAGATTGACTTCAGTGTGGAAATTTACCAGAGCAGGCTGCTACGTGGGATCGTATCATAATGTCTGCGTGGAGCAGTTTAAGACTCATTACCCCACGTTCTTTCCGCTGGCCCTTGTTCCTCTTCAAAAAATGTCATGTTTTTAATCATGAGGTGGCTTGACGTTTGATAGGAGTGTGACGGGCAGCTGCCCTGTTTTATTTGATAATTTTATACAGCAGCATGACTGGATACATCTCTCATTTGATACAGGTCTGCCTAATGCCACTTCAAAATAAAGTGAGAAAAGTTAAGCGGTCATAGTATGTTATAGAGTAACTGAATATATCATGATCATGGTATAAAATGGTCGATATCATTATAGAAAATGTTTCCGTATTGCCCATCTCTCATCATGTTAGTCATGTAAGTCTGAAAAGCTCTGTACAAGCTCTCATTTTTCTTGCAAGGATGAACAAGAGAGAAAACGTTGGTGTTCGCCTTGAGCAATTGTATTTTTGTGATCACAAGGTAGTTCCATGTTTAGTATAAGAGTGACAGCTGCTCCCATGATAAGCGGAAGACTGTTTTACATTCCTTGCATGTGCTATGATTGGCTGGCAACCGGTTCAGGGTGTCCTCCGCCTACTGCCCGAAGACAGCTGGGATAGGCTCCGGCACGCCCTGCGACCCTTGTGAGGATAAAACGGATCATAAAATGGATGGATGGATGGATGGATGCATGTGCGATGTCAAAGTTCTCTGCTTTCTTGCCAGGAATAACTTCAAATGTCTATTTCTGTAGCAACATGTGTCTTCCTTGCCTGTCACTATATTTTTGTAGATTTAAAAAAAAACAAAAACAATGATACTCTGCAACATATTACATGGGTGTCAGGTTCAAAACGAACCAAATCCTCATCATAATGGCCATCCTCATGGCCATTATGTCCAACCAACCCCAACACACGGTTGTCTTGTTTGGCTCTGTTCTGCTCAGCAGGATGTGTATATTCCGGCAAAAAAAACACCATGTTCCTGCTCGTAAGCATTACATCGAGTGCCACTCAACAGTCTGCCAGCAGTGCTCAATCCTATTAGTGTGGAACAGCAACCAATTAGATCCGCTTCGCATTCTGGCGTCTACCTCTGTATAATGTCACTGGTATGGTCTGACTGTGAACAGGCGACAGCAAGAGCACAATGGACCCCCAAAATGTAGAACAACTTTGTTTATGGTGTCATGTTGCTATGCCAATGCAATGTTTTATTGGAGAAGTTGTAGGCTGCAAGTCGGTTAATGTTTGTCATGCTTGCACGTATATTCGGTATTGGTACAAGAGCTTACAATTTTTTTTACTTGGAAAACACACATTTTCTTTCTAGTTTATTTCTCACAAGAAAAAGAAGATATGCAATGCAGTGCACAAGGTCGTCCGGGAATTGTTTACATTTAATTGGAATGGGGAGTACACAAAATGACCTTGGCTAGTGATGGTTGAGGCGAAGTTGCATAGAAACATGGAATACAGTACACAAGGTCTTCTGACCAACACTGCTGATGCTGCCACACTTGTAACTTGTAACAAGAAGCCGCCTGGCAAACACAAACATACAAATTGTTTACTGAGAAACCGTGTTTCTCTGGGTGTTTCACAGAGTTGTCCATTCATCCAAGTTTTTTTTTAATTCACTGTAATTATGGTATTGTTTTACTACTGTTACCGTAGGTTAGTGATGCACTCTTGTGCCCTCTGTCTTCTTTTTTTAAAGAATGGTGGAGAGTCGTTGAAACACAAGTAGTTGTGTGTGTGTGTATATAAAACTTGCATAAGTAAAACTGGCCTCTGAGGATAATTGACAAGTCTCGAGTATGTTTTTCTAGCCTCCTTTAGGTCATGCTGTATTTAAATTTTGGGGGGCAAAATGAGCGTATTTCAGGGATATATTTCTTTCTTTTTGTGGCGTGAGAAAAAGTGGGTCACATTTTGCAAGCACAATCCAATTTTCCACATGGGGACAAACAGGACTTTATGCCCCTTGCCTTTGCTTTCCACTCATACGACGGAAATTTTTCAAAGGCAGTCACTGGCTATTGTTCAGCACCACACATTCCTCACTGGGTTGAGCCTGATGGATAAAAAGCAGGCCGATGTCTATCTAAGTCCTGAGGGATGTAGGCTTACAATATGGCAGATTGATTACCCTCTTAATGTCCTCTGGGCCAGGACCCCATCCTCACCGTCAAATTGTGTCACTATTTCCAAAATCACCATTTAAATTGACATGGAAAATGGGAGTTGCGCCATTAATGTGTCCATATAGCAAATGTATGAATGTTTTGAATGCAATAAAACACATTCAGAGTAGCTCACTTGCTTGTTATTTTGCTTTTAGTGATGACGAATGGACTGAAGTTGAAGAAAAATGCCCCAAAAATCATGTTTATAATGCAGCTTTCATTGAATGATTAATAATACAGTGACCTAAAAGCTAAACGTGGCTAATGTGCTAAAATGGGTGAACAAAGACATTTTTAAAAAGTGATTTGAAGCTCTTATTCATAGTGATGCATCAAGCAAGTAAAGCCGAAAAAGATAGGTTGGAGTGAGCGAAGATGTTGCTAAATGGGGCTGTCGATGAGCACAATGGCATCAGCGAAATGCTGAATTCCAGCAAAGTGTCATATCTGAGTTTTCCGACGTCTAACCAGGAAAGGTACACTGAATCTAGGAGGTCTAAGTCGGAGAAAAAAAATAGCTATGCCGACTTCGAGTTGCGTCAGGGTGGCGTCACTTGACAACGGCGACTCCCATGAAGACAGAGACTGTGAATGGCAAAAGTTATATAACTCAAAATTCAGATTTGCTTGCATACTGTAAAAGTCCACAAAAAACAGTTGCTTAAAAATCCCTATATTGCCGGGGTTCAGAGAAATTTTGTTTGCAATTCTGGGCTGGTTTCCTGTTGTGCTAAATGCTTACTGTGGATAATGTGATAAAATAGGTACGAGTGTTACTTTGAATGTTATAAAAATGTAACTATGAAGTGAACATTTGTTGTAAAAAAAGGAAGCATGTGTGTGTGCGTTTGTGTGCAGTTTGGTTACACCTATTACACACTCTGGTCATTGTCGCGACTAAATGCTAAAAAATAGGTCTGTCCCAATCACATGATCGGAAATTGGTCCCTATCACATCATTTTCAGCTAATTAGAATCGGAGAGGGGGGTTGGGGCAAAATCTTTTTTCAAAATTGTTTGTTTGTTGTCGCTGATAGTGTAGTGGTCCACTCGCCTGACTTGTGTGCGGGCAGCATGGGATCGGTTCCCACTCAGTGATGGTGTGGGTGTGAATGGTCGCTTGTCTCTCAATGTGCACTGCGACTGACTGGCGACCAGTTCAGAGCGTTGTCCGCCTTCTTCCCAACGTCAGCTGGGATAGGCTGCAGCAACTCCCAGTGACCCTATTCAGGATGGCTGGATGTTATATTTTTCAGGGCTCCAAGGGAACAAAATAATCCTGAGCGACACAAATATTACCAAAAGAAAAAATAAGCGATATTGAATCATGACTCGAAAGTTACATTCCTCATTATTAAGTTTTGGGAAGGAGATGCATGAGGTAGGCTGCACCTGGAAACTGGCAAACAGGTGTGAGGGTTTAACGAGGGGAGGAAAAGGCTTAACAAGCTAGTACAGTATACGGTGTCACTGAGCTCGAGTAATGCACACAAGGTTAACATCCTGGCCCTCGGGAAAGGAAAAGCCCACTTGTATTGTGCGTGGAAAAGCAAATAGATGTAACATGTAGGGACATGACTATAAATAAAGACTGTTTGAATGGACGTTGACATACTTAGCCTTGGAGCTCTCTGTGTGCTTTTTTTTTTTTTTAATTACAAGCAGAGATCTATGTCACCATGATTTATGAGGCGACCACTCCGCTTCGGGAAACAGACAAAAAGTGGGTCACAAAAATGAGATCCATCATACAATCTGACAGTGTTTGTGCAAAATGTGCTTTGTTTAATGCTTGGCTTGAAAACCTCTTTTGAAACTCCAAGGCTGGCTTGAAAACCTAATTTGAAACACTAAAACAGCTTCAACCCTTATCTTTAACCCTAAACCTGGCTTCAAACCTCAAATTGAAACCCTAACTTTGCATCAAACCCTAATTTGAAACCTTAAGCCATTTTGAAACCCTAATTTTAAATCCTAACCTGGATTTGAAATCCTACTTTGAAATTGTAACTGTATCTTGAATCACTGCACCAATCACTTTGAGCCTGACATGCTAACCAGTAGTCCACCGTGCTACTGAGCAACCCTAACCCAGCAGCGTATTTAAATGTTCCCATCAATCGTTCCTACGTTTGAAGCCCAGCAGCAATTTGGGTGTGAAGCATGTGCAGAAGAATAATCTTTTTCAAATGATCCTTCGCTGTGGCAATGAGGTGCAAAAGACTCCTAAAGCGTGTGAAATGTTCTCCTTTTAAAGTGGCATCAATATTCATGTGTTGTGATGTCGAAAGCACGCGAGGAGGAGGAGGTGGAGGAGCTGTGGGACGTTAGATCCAGGGTCAAATGGAGGTCACAGCAGGGAAGCTTTCCAACCCACCCCCAACCTCCTTTTCTTGTCGCAGAAAGCGGGATACCACTTACTGCAGTCCTATGGAGTCTGCCATGTGTGTGTGGGGGGGGGAATCTGCAATGAATGCTGACTGCGGCTAATTGAGCGGCAATGCGTACAAACGAAGCTCATTAATGCGTTTTGTGCAATTATTATGTTATGAAGCCGTAAACACTGCCACATTCAGCTTTTACACCAGCCGCTTTTCCTTTGGGCCTTTTGAGCCTATTGCGTCTTATTTCCTCGCGTTACTGCCGGCAGACACAAAGAATGCACCTGGCTTTCCAAGCCACGAGTCGGCCCACCAGATTCAGGCCTGAGGAAAGACATGGAGAGAGTCCAGCTGGTCCAAACAAAAGTCAAAATGTTGGCTGGTTGCAGCTGGTCCAGACTACAACCAACCAGGTTCACTTCTCTATGCCTGGTAGAGCAGGCGTTATTTCCTCCATCTCAGGACTAATTTAATCACCTGGAGTAATCAATGAAATGTAGCTTTTGATTGTTTTTATTACTTTTAATTATTATTATTCATTTATTCATCTTCCGTACCGCTTGATCCTCACGAGGGTCGCGGGGGTGCTGGAGCCTATCCCAGCTGTCTCCGGGCAGTAGGCGGGGGACACCCTGAATCGGTTGCCAGCCAATCGCAGGGCACACAGAGACGAACAACCATCCGCGCTCACACTCACACCTAGGGACAATTTAAAGTGTTCAAACAGCCTGCCACGCATGTTTTTGGAATGTGGGAGGAAACCGGAGCACCCGGGGAAAACCCACACAGGCCCGGGGAGAACATGCAAACTCCACACAGGGAGGCCGGAGCTGGAATCGAACCCGGTACCTCTGCACTGTGAAGCCGACGTGCTAACTACTGGACTACCGGGCCGCCATTATTATTATTATTATTATTATTATTAATTGCTAATTGCTTTAATTTTACAATTTAGGGCGGCCCGGTAGTCCAGTGGTTAGCACGGCGACTTCACAGTGCAGAGGTACCGGGTTCGATTCCAGCTCCGGCCCTCCCTGTGTGGAGTTTGCATGTTCTCCCCAGGCCTGCGTGGGTTTTCTCCGGGTACTCCGGTTTCCTCCCACATTCCAAAAACATGCATGGCAGGCTGATTGAACACTCAAAGTTGTCCCTAGGTGTGAGTGTGGGCGTGGATGGTTGTTCGTGTGCCCCGTGATTGGCTGGCAATCGATTCAGGGTGTCCCCTGCCTACTGCTCAAAGACAGTTGGGATAGGCTCCAGCACCCCCGTGACCCTAGTGAGGATAAAGCGGTTCGGAAGATGAATGAAATGTATTATAATATATTATAATTAGGGATAGGCCCTGAAAATATAAGCACCCAAAATAAAAATATCAAAACATTGAAGAAAGAAAAAAAAAAGAAATGCCAATCTGCGGGTTCTACGGTAATCGGTATTGGCCCTGAAAAAAACACATTGGTCTGTCTTTACTTTGAAACCGCAAACAGGCTTGAAACCTGAATTCGAACCCCTACCTTGAAGCCGTAATTTGAATCCCCAACCCAAACTTGAACTTTGAAGCCCCAACCCTGTCTTGTAACACTTCTAACCCTCCTTTGAAGTACACATTTGAAGCCCTAACATCATGTGAAACCTCAAACCCCTATTTCAACCCCCAAACCAGGCTTGAAACAAAAGGATGTGGACAGAGCCTTTGACTGTCCGTGCAACACCAAACCCCAAACAACTCCAAAGGGCTCCAATCTTACTGCTCACACACAGTCCCCGGTCCAGCGCGCCTCCACCCTTCCGACTTGCCCAATGGTCCATTTCGAATAGTTTCCACATTACTCTTTTTTTTTCTGTCACCCTTTTCATGCTCTTTGTGATCAAACCAAGGAACAAAGAGCAGATAAGAGTGAAGAATGTACCCTCCGCCATTGTGACTGTTGGATGCCTGTCGAATCTCAATGCAGCACGTAGCTACTGAGAGCTTTTGTACTCCTTTATGCCTCCCCCTTGTCCTTTTCTTCCTATTTTTTTTCCAACTCCATTAAAACTGTTCACCTTACAGAGGCAAAGTTTAGGGCCTCTATTCAAGCGAGACGCTTTTGTGCCCGCACATAAGGCTGCACGGAGGTGGTGCTAGAGGGGAGACCTCGCCTCTCTTCCACCTTCATGCCCCCCCCACCCCCCCCAGCACTCTGACATTCTAGCACCTGTTTTCCGTCACAAAACCATTAATTTATCACTGAATTATTAAGCGGGGGAAGCGCACACAATACGTCTGGCGCTCTTTTGACACCGAGGGGCAGGGAATGGTTGCCTTGGCAACAGGAGCGGTGGTAAAGGTGGCGAGACAGCGGGGAAAAGAAGGAGGGAAGTCATCATCATCTCAATTTTTTTCCCCCTGATCTCCTCGCGATTAAAATGACGGGATCAATAAAAGACGCGGCAATAGCGGGGAGACCCCTCATGTGATATCAGGAGATCGCTGAGATCAGGCGAGCCCAGTTTTTTTTGCATGAAAGCTACTTAGAAAATGACCTAAAAAGTCAAAATGATATCAAATGTATCCATTTATTTATCCATCCATCCATTTTCCGAACCGCTTGATCCTCACTAGGGTCGCGGGGGGTGCTGGAGCCTATCCCAGCCATCTCCGGGCAGTAGGCGGGGGACACCCTGAATCAGTTGCCAGCCAATCGCAGGGCACACAGAGACGAACAACCATCCACGCCCACACTCACACCTAGGGACAATTTAGAGCGTCCAATCAGCCTGACATGCATGTTTTTGGAATGTGGGAGGAAACCGGAGCACCCGGAGAAAACCCACGCAGGCCCGGGGAGAACATGCAAACTCCACACAGGGAGGCCGGAGCTGGAATCGAACCCGGTACCTCTGCACTGTGAAGCCGACGTGCTAACCACTCGACTACCGGGCCGCCTCCATTTATTTATTTATTGATAAATATACTTACAATCCATCCATCCATTTTCTGAACCGCTTTATCCTCACAATGGTCGTAGGGGGTGCTGGAGCCTATCGTAGCTGTCTTCGGGCAGTAGGCGGGGGACACCCTGAACCGGTTCCCAGCCACTACATGTACTATATAAAGTTACGTTTTATTTTCTCGGCGGCTGACTAAAAGAGAGCAAATAGACTTGCTGTCAGTTGTGCTACGCACTCAAAAGTGGATCAAATTGTTCTGGCCTTTACTGCAGCAGCCGTTTTTAGATGTGACGTGACGATAAAAGTAACCAGGTGACTCTGTTTTCCAAAGTGTTCCCCCCCCCCCCCCCCCCCCATTTAGAGACACCGGGCGTTATTGCTTTGTCTCTAATAGCATTCAATGAAACATTGTTTGTTGGGGGAGGGGAGTGGATCAATACGGCATGTGATTGTTCCCACTTATCGTCTCCTCCAGAGACTCTCACCGTGAGAGCTATCGTCTGCGCTCTCTGCCTGGTGTCCGAGTGGTTTGAGGACAGGGCGGAAAATGCTGAGCTGTGTGTTTAAAAATGGAAGACTTACAGCCATTGCTTTTTTTTCCCCCCTCTGGTGTGTTTGTAGATGAAGCTGTGGAACAAGTACAAGGTGACTAGCATCCCGTCGCTCGTGTTCGTGGACGCCGCCACGGGGAAGGTGGTGTGTCGGAATGGTCTGCTGGTAGTCAGGGATGATCCCAAAGGTGAGCCTTGGCGTAAACACAATGGACACAATGACGTGGTGTGAGGAAAGGAGACTCGCTGTAAAGCCAACCGCGCATCTGCCCACAGTTGTGCTGTGATATTGCTCACTTCATTCACACTGTATGTCATTTTCAAGATTGTGTGTCGCTCACTGCTGTCAGGCTGTCCTTTTTCCCTTTTGCCTCTTTTCAGGCTTTCGTCGCACACTTTCGCCCGCCTTCCTATGTGTGCTTCTTTTCAAGATTTTATGTGGCACACCGCTGTCACTCTTGATCAATTTCTCTCTGTGCTTCCTTATTTGTTATAGGAGGTTATTTGTTATGTTTTTGCAGCATTGTGTGCTATACTGCAGTAAATTTGTCAAATGCGGGCATATAAAGACCATCAAGACTCTTTTGTGATTCAGGGTTATGTAAATAACTTTGACTTGATGTTTCTAACTTCTCCTATTCTGTGACAGTCTTTTTCCATTTTTTTATGGCACATTCATGGTACTGTGCCACTGCTACTTTTTTAAAAAAATTTGTGCTGTTAGGCTGTGTCATTTCTGTGCTTTTTTTTAATGTTTCATTCACACTGTCACTCTGTACTTCTTTTTTCGGGATTCTGTGTGACACGCCACTGTCACTCTTTTATTTCTCTCTGTGCTTATTTTTCAGGTTTTGTTTTTAGCTAGCTTGTTTTCAAGCCGTCGCTCTGTGCTTCTTCAGGCTTTTGCGTGGCACACTGCCGTCGCACTATGTCACTTCTCTCATTTTAAGCTTCTTTTGTGTAGCTGATTTTTGATATGCTGGCACACGGCTGCTGATTTTCTGGACTTTTGTGTTGTATGCCGTCACGTGTTGCTGTCAGGCTTTGTCATATCTGTGCTTCTTTTTCAAGATTTTTTTTGGCGAACACTCCTATCATACTTTAAACACTTCTCTACATTTAGTGTTTTGTTGTACCATTCGGTGCTTCATTTTCAGTGCAGCACACACACTGGCACTCTCTGCTTTTTTTTCTTCCGCTTTTGTGTAGCACATTCTAGTCATGTTTCTTTGACTTTTTTTCTTTTTGTGCTTTTTGTTCTTCTTTTTCAGGCTTAGGGGCAACACAGTGCTGTCGTATTTCTGCTCATTTTCAGGCTTCCGTAATGCACATTCCAGTCATGTTTTTTTACGTTTTTCTTTCTGTGCTTCTTTTTCAGGCTTTGTGTAGTATGTGGCTATTGTGCTAAGTCACTCTCTCACTTTGAGCCTCTTTATCAGGCTTTATTAATAGGCTTTATTAATGCACATTCCTGTCACATTTGTAACCTTCTTATTCTGTGCTTCTTTTTCAGGATTTTGTGTAGCACACTGTTGTTACAGTAGCATTCTGCTTCTATGTAGCATGCACTCCCGTTCTTTTTGAGGCTTTTGTGTAGCACACAACTGTTACATTTTGTCACTTTCCTCACCATGTCCCCCTTTTCAGGCTTCTGTTTAGGCCAATTCTGTCACACTCATAGAGTATTAAGATTAACGTAACATTTACATTCTTTTCCATGCTGTCGCAACTTTAGTGGTGTACGAAAAAGCGATTAGTCATGTGAGAGAATTGTATGCTGAAGGCAACATAGTGGAGAACCAGAGTGGATTTCTTTTCTTTGTGACAGCTTTTACGGTCTGGCTAATGAAAGCCAGAACAACCCTGCGGTGCTCGTTGCATGATTCATTAACTGTGCTTGCAAACGAATTGGCGATGGAGAAGACATAAATCTCATGTTGCAGAACAACAACATACAGTTCACTTGTATTCGTTATTATGTATGTATTTTTATTTTAAGGGGATTGTTTTTCTTGTTTTATGTTTTTATTTGCTTCATGGGATTTTTGTTCACATTCATTGCCAATTTTGTGTACTTACCGGTAATTCATATCATTTTACTTAAAAGACATATATAAACAAATGGCAATAAACTGAAAGAAATTGTACATAAAATAATCATAATCTCACAACAAACCAAGAAATAATACAAATGTATAAATGAATCAATAACATTTTACATGTTGTTAAAAATGCATAGTGTGCGTGAATGTGTGCGTGCATGTGTGTGTTGTGCACCAGTGATGACAAGTGGAGAAAAGAAATGTGAAAGTGAAAATTTACACAAGCAGGCATAGTTGGATAATAATGTCTCAGTGAAGCAGCACGTGGCTCATTTTTTGCCTTCACTGCTTCTGTTTCTCATGATCGGTGTAAAAGCAACTGGTGAGTTCGTGAGAAGACCTTGACGTCCATTCTGTTCGTTTTCTCTATAAAATCTCTCCCCTTTCTAGCAAGGTGTAAAATACAAAGAAACGTGTGGTTTTGCTTCTTGGTGTTTTCCAGTAAAGGTTTGTCACAACAAGACAGCTAAAATGTCGTAAGTGTGACTGTAGCTGGCGAGTTCGTCAGAAATCCTTGTACACTGCATTCTTTGTGCTATTGCTCCTCATTAAGAGGAATAAACTAGGAAGACAACTCTTGGCATTTCGCCATACACGATGTATGTTTGTCATCATGAGTTTATTATAAGTCGCTGTGTGACAGCAGCTGCCATGTTAGCCAATGTGGGTGTATCGTGGCGAGCGTTCTCCGCATGGATGAAAAGGCTGACTGGAGTGCCTGCAGCCAGTGTGAAAGATGGAGAGTGTGCGAGTGGCCTTTTGAGCCTCAGGACCACAATGAGCGGCTGTTGCGCTGCAGACGTGTCATTCCTGCCTAATGAAGCCCCGTGCATAAAGCCGCCATTATGGAGCGGCTGTACAGGCCGTTATTTAGGATTACCTCCGCTGCCCACCCTCCTCGGATAACTCCACTTTCTGCTGCCTGGTTCAAACAATGAAGACACCATGAAAAGGAAGTGAAAGTGTGAACCAGCACTGGAAGGAAGGAGAGGATGAACTGCATCATATCTCTGTTTGCATGGACTGACAGCACTCTCCAAGACAGTTTGATTAGACGTAGCTAGATTAAATTTGGTCGGCATGGAAGGCTCAAAAAAAGTCTTCAGAAGCCATGCATGAAAACACACTGGAAGTCAGCCATTTTGACTCGAAGGGGCCAATTTAGGCTCAATTTCTGTTTCCAATGGTCCTTTCGATACTATCTTGCCCTAAAAAAATGTGTTTGATTGCTAACATTTGAAGCATATGTACTAGAAA
Organism: Hippocampus guttulatus; assembly: GCF_054856545.1. NCBI lineage: Eukaryota > Metazoa > Chordata > Actinopteri > Syngnathiformes > Syngnathidae > Hippocampus > Hippocampus guttulatus. The sequence goes on along the minus strand of NC_141272.1, from coordinate 8,797,087 downwards.
AATTCACAACACTAAATGTAGATTCAGTTTTCATCATTGTGTCATGGCAGGTCAAACAACTTAGCCCGCTTATGTTTTATTTAATTTATTTATTTATTTATTTATTTTTGTTTTTCAATTCAAACCCCAAAGCTATTTTGACTTTGTGACATCAAATTTGGTGTGTTTGTTTATCATTATTAGACCCACAAAAATGTCTCAAGAAGCCATGCCCAGCGAAGAGGAAATCGCTGGTTTTCGTTCAAAGTGTCAATTCATTTGTCCATTTCTAGGAGTCCTTCAGGGACGAGAGGTTAAGTTTGATTGCTGTCCAATTTGAACCTTGCATAGTAAATAGATGGACAATGTTTAATGGCAAAGGTTTTGGGTTTGCATGTTTGCGTTTGAGCGAACCATGGTGGCAAAGTTTGATGACTCTCCATAAAACACAAAATTAATAATAATTCCATTAATAAAATTATTTGACATTTGAGGCTCTGAAGCTAGTTTTAATTTGCAACATTAAATTTAGTAGGCATGTCTTCCCACCAAAACTCTCAAGAAGTAATCCCTCCCCCCCCTCCGCCACAAAAAAAAGGAAAGCAGAAATTCAACCATGTTGGTTTGAAACTTGAAACATAAATTCCTACTGCAGACTTTGCATGGTGGCGAACACATTTGTGCAATATTTACCAGACAGATGGATGCTAAATTGTGAGAATTTGGGGTTTTTGTCAATGTGCGTGGGTCTCAAAGTTTTAGGACTAGCCAATAACGCGCCACTAGTCATAAATGCTCAGAAAGTTTGTGATTTTGGTTTGAAGTGACCATTAAAGGTGTCTTTGAAAGGCAAAGTGGTAGAGGTGCATTAACTCGATCCAGATACTCACAGAGTTCCTATTTTCCCATTGTTATGAGTATTTGTGGTGTCAAGCAAATCCGTTGAAGATGCTCTTCGTTGCTTATGAAATGCAACTATTACGTTCATCAAAAACTGAAAATTGTCCTCAGTGGTTTGAAAAACACATTAGGTTCTGACCTCAAAGTTTCGAAAAACAACACCCATGTCAAGTTCATTCGAAACTCTCAACAGATTTCGACATAATGTGTGGTAGCTTCTTCAAAGACAGGAAATAGTTTTGGATGGCGATGGAAACATGTTCATTAAATTTATCCTGAGAGACTCTACATAGTCTTTGTTTTTAGTCCTCTTCCAGACTTTCCAGACATTCAAATAACTTCAAAAAGCTTTCGCACAGTGTGGAAATTTGCAATTGCGGAGTTCCTAAGACTTTCTCCATTGTATTGGGTATTGCTCAAATCCACTGAAGTACAACTGTTTCACTTGATGATTGTGGAATCTGCACTTGTTTTAACATTTCCCCTCTCCAAAAGAATTTTCCAAAATGTCTGTAATTCTACATTTCCCTTTTTTAGTTCCTACGACTTCACCGCAGGTCTGAGCATTGGTCACTCTGTTTACGTGCAGTTGTTTTCATTGATGCTCTTGAAATCTGCACTTGTTTAGAACAGGCTCCAAAAGACTTTACCCCAACTTGGCGCGTACATCTGTAATTGTCCTTCTTGGGTCTTCAGCAAATTCCTTGGAATTTTCTTGTTGTTCTGCGTATTGGTCGACACTTAAGTTGCAATACAATATGTGCGATAATTTCCCCAGCATAGAATGCAGCAAATACTGTTTTTATACTGGCAAAGAGCAAACTTCCACCTGTAGTCACTTGTGATCATGGGGAGGAAGTCCATTAAAAAAAATTGGGCCAGATTTTCATTCAACTGATTTTTACATTTGAAAAATTAAAGAAAAAAAATTGTGAGATAGTCACATTCAACTGAGAAAAAAGGTCTATTTTCTAACATTCAAATGTTTTTACAAGTTTAAATTTAAAAATGCTCTTCTGGATTTTCATCAAACTGTGTAATATTTAAAATGCAAAACTTCAAGTAGTAGTAGTAATTTTAATGTAAATGTTAAATGTAAAAATAGTATGCCAAATTTTTATTCAACTTTTTACAAAAAAAAAATCAAAAGTAATACTATGCTATCACTAAACTGCGATGAAAAAAATACCAATGCCATCATTGTTTAATCAACTTCAATTTTGCAGTTGACTACAAATAGTCTTTTGTCATTCAAACTTTAGCAGCAGAGGCTCCAAATGGACCTCAAGGCCGGTATTTGGACAACACCTGCCTTATATTGTTCCCGCTCTCCTCTTCACAGGCCTGGAGTTCCCCTGGGGGCCCAAACCGTTTGCGGAGGTAGTTGCGGGGCCTCTGCTCAGGAGCAACAGGCAGTCGACCGACAGCGCTTCCCTGGAGGGCTACCATGTGGGGGTCTACTTCTCGGCGCACTGGGTGAGCCTCTTTTATGACGTGACGTTATTGACTCTCGCCTCAGAGGCGGCGAGTGAGGTTTGTGTGAAGGAAAGATCTTCGCCTCGGTTGACTGTACCTCTTGTTTCATCCTCCACGGAGTTTGAAAAAGTCACAAGACTATTTTGGCAAAGGAGAACAAAGTATGCATACCCATGTACAAAACGAATTTGGGGATTAAAAGTGAGAATGTGCAGAAAAATAAATACTCAAATACAGAAACATGAAAATGCTACTAAAGTACAGTCATGATTTATTTTTTTGTACTTTCATCTCAGCACTGGCGCAAACGCTGGTCCCAGTTGGTCCTAAAGCTGCCAGAAACCAAAAGCTTCTATTGAGGGGTTGTCTCGAGCAAACCACAATCACGCATGACACTGAGACGGACCAGAAAGAGAATTGTTTTGCACCACAATACCACCAAGCACCAAGTCATTAGGAGTGCAAATGCAGAAAACGTGTCTTTCATAAACCGTAAAGCGCCCCCAAGCGGTGAAGAATTCCATTGCATTTGGGGGGGGGCAAAGGGTTGTACGTTCAGTTGAGTATTAGGGCCTTTAAGGAAAAAAAACATCATTATATTACAATATTATAGTAGTAATCTAAGGGGAGTAAAATCATCAGAGTCAGAATCTTACATTTCTTCTCTACACAAGAGTGAAATCGGACTTCTAAAAAAACAACAACAAAAAAGTCATTTCACAATTACACACCTTTTCTTGAAAAAAAATATACAACTTTAGTGTGAAATGTTTTCAAATATTTCTTTCTTTCATTCATTCAACACAAGTAACATTTCTCAATAGATGTAATTCATTGTTTTTGTCTTAGAAAAAAATGACCACTTTGTCACAGGAATAATAAAGTCTATCTATTATCTGTTTTGATGTCTTTTAGTGTCCACCGTGCCGCAGTTTGACACGAGTGTTGGTGGAGTCCTATCGCACAGTCAAAGAGTCGGGTCAAAAGTTTGAGATTGTGTTCGTCAGCGCTGACAGGTAAGCTACCATTATACAGTGTACTGTATTAGGTCTATTTATTGAGACACACACATGTCTAATTTATCCTTCCTGTAGGTCTGAGGAGTCTTTCCAGCAGTACTTCAGCGAGATGCCTTGGTTGGCGGTGCCATATTCAGACGAGGCTCGACGCTCGCGACTCAACAGGCTGTATGGGATTCAAGGTAACAATGTGCTCCGCTCGCAGTGCATTCAGACACATGGTATAGAAACATAGTGTCCCAATTTGGGAGGTTTTTGTTGTTGTTGTTTTTTTGGGGGGGGGGGGCAAGTAACGATCGGTCTACTTTTTTTTTTGTTTTTCTCTTTGTGTTGCACATGAAAATTTGACCTACTTACGCGCTTTTTTTCTTACCATGATGTCAATTCTGCCCGCCTCCAAGCGTACTGTGTGCAGTTTAGAAGTTGTCCAACAGTTTTCTAAGGAAAGGAACCACATGTTTGCTTTAAGCTGTTTATTGCCATTCCCAGTTGAAGTTTACTGTCTAAGTAAACATAAAACGGAGAATTGTACGTTGTGTATTTAACCAAACCACTTAACTTTGTCTTACATAAGCAGTAATACTGTTGCTTCAAACAACTGGTATTTGAACACAAATGGTGCAGCAACATGTACCATATAGACCGAGCATACACACAGACATAAATTAAACTGGGCAACACCACATTTTAGTCAGATAGCTTTTTGTGCCCCTAAATGTATTTTTTATGCTGATTTAAAAGAAATACATCTTTGCTTTTTTTCTAGCACCTCAAGTTTTTAAAATATTTTCATTCTTTTTTCAAGCAACTTGAAAATGTTTACAATACAAAATATATGTGCTTGCTTGATTCATTTTAGCGTGTTTAATGGATTATAGTTGAAGAATTTTAAAGTGGCCCTTGCATCCTTGCATTTTTATGGATGCGGCCCTCAAATGAGAAAGTTTGGACACCCCTGCTGTAAATAAACAGAATGGCTATAAACAATCCATAGTCAGAAAATTTGCATCTGGAACAGCTTTTTTTCTGCCTTAGGAGCTCTTTTCTGAATTGCTGAGCTACTGTAGAATTCACACTTATATTTTCACGGTTGACATCCTAAATTGTCAGGATTGTATCTCTCATTGCAGCTTGGAATTTTTATGAGCTCCTGGATTTGCTCTGTCATCCAGTTTGTGGTACTATGCTCCCCACTCTTCCTCTTCATTCCCTGACTCAAATAAGTGAAGCTGGAGGGGTTGGGGGGGGTTGCGAGGTTTTTCCTGCAAAGCATGTGAGGAATGCACAGAGATGTCAACGCTGCAACCCCCACCCCCCTCCCTCTGCCACTCCCACCTGCTTGACCTACTCTAGCCTGCCTGGAGTCCACATGAGCAGAGAAGATTTTCATAAGATGAACAGTGACACTCGCCCCGGCTGTGCTCCTGCATCACGGCTGTTTCTGATAAGGCTGCTCAGATTATGATCACAAGATCCACAAGCAGCCCTACGGGGAACAATGTGTGCAGGCAGGGAGTCGACTGTTTCTAACTCCATGGATTATTTGATTACTTCTGTTGTGCAAAAGAATTGCAGAGGAGTGATTGCATTGACAGTCATTTTAGGACACGCCACATCTGTTGTGCACAGGACTGAGTGTTCCATTCCCCCTTTTTTTCACTTTGTGGGTTTTTTCTAGTTGACTGCGGAATAGTCAGAGGTACTAAAATGATCACCCCAAGTCAGTTAGGATAGGCTCCAGTCACCCGCGATCCTACTGAGGATAAACAGGATAGAAATGTTCGGATCCAAAATACACTTGACCTTTGCCTTCTTCTGTGACATAAAATCAACAGAGAAAAAAGCATGCCTACTTTGAGGGTGGTCTAAGATGTATACTGTCAAAAACACAATTTGTAATGTAAGTTAGAAAAACTTGAAAATAAAAATGTACCGGTAAGTTGGGGTTCCATAAAAGGGACAACTGTTAAGTAAATTCTTATTTCGTTGTTATGAAAATGCAGTAATGCCAATTTCCACAACCGCAAATCTTAAAACATTTTGTTGTGAAAATAAAACAAAACGAAACCTTCATACAGCAAAACAAAACAAATGGCATCCAGACAATCATCCATTTCCTGTCCTGTTCGCTTTTAATCCCCTTTATCGCTCCTCAGGTATTCCCACCCTGATCCTGTTGGACACCGAGGGTCATGTGATCACGCGACAGGGCCGTGTGGAGGTGCTGAACGATCCGGAATGCCGGCTTTTCCCGTGGCACCCTCGCCCCGTGCTGGAGCTCAGCGAGGCCAACGCTGCGCAACTCCACGAGGGACCCTGCCTCGTCCTCTTTGTGGGTGAGTCGGCGGCCATTGTCGATATCGATTGAAATCTCTTGCTGTATGTTGTCGCCCACCTGTCAAGGATATACATTTCCAATTTGGGAGCAGTCCGACTCAATATCTAGGACAATTAACCCCTTGAAGGACCCCTAAAAATGGCCGCTTCAAATCAAATGTCTTATTTGCTGTGGTTTTTATTTATTTAATTAGTTGCAAACTTGGCTTCGTCAGACTTTTGGAGTCAACTTATGATAGATAGTAAATACCTAATTTCATGCTAGTAAGAAAAATTTGGTTTGAGGGGCTGAAATTTAAACAAAGAGCGAAGTTATTAGTTTCATGGGATGGGATTTGAAAATAATGAGTCTGTCAAAATTCTGGGTCTGGTTGGAATGGCCACTTCAAGCCAACTACAATGCGTCAAGAATTTTGAAAATAGAGTGATGCGTTCTGGAGAGGTTTCGATTTTTGTGGGAAAATTGGCCGACCTTCCGGGCATTGCTTCTTGAGATTTATTTTCCGTACACCCATGATTGACATGTCTTCCAAATTTTTGAAGAAGGAAGAGTATTTGGCAGGAACCGACTAAATTCAACACCCTCCTGATGTGTGTCGAGGTCAAACCGTATAGCAAAACACGACACGGACCATCTGTTGTTCTCTTCAGACGCTGAGGATGAAGGCGAGCTGGAGCCGGCCAAGGAGCTGATCCGGCCCATCGCTGAGAAGTTGATGACTAAGTACAAAGCCAAGGAGGAGGAGACGCCGCTGCTCTTCTTTGTGGCCGGAGAGGTGAGCAAAAGAAAACATCCCTTCCATCATGGGCTGAATGGCATTTAGCGCACATGTGTAAAGATCAAGATGGGGCTGAAGTAGATTTGAGTGGTGGGAAGTAATCTGTAGATTCCAGTTTGTATTTCACTCAACAAACTGACAGGGGGCAGAAATTTGCTCTGTCTACAGCCCATCACCATGTTGGCCTAAAAGTCTTGGTGTGAATACACCCTAAACATGAATCCTTCATAAGCCAAATCAGATATTTTACATCCTCAAAGCCTTCAGTTTAATTTCCTGTCTTTACCTCTGTCGCCTGTGAAATCAGCAAATTTCATTTTCACATCCTGATTGTGCTCACATCTCACTTCCTGTCTGAGGACGTTCAGAATACATGTGGCTCACACTCGTACACACACACACACACACACACACACACACACACACGTACGTACACACTTAAGGCAAGCAAGATGTTGGGATTCAATGGACAATGTGCTGCCCCCTCTGCTCCTCAGAAAGCCCAGCAATATTAATCATTCCCCACAGAGGATAAAGAATATATGCCGTGTGAGTCGTAATATTATCTGGCGCCTTGTTGCGCCACTATTTGTGTTCAAATATTCATTGCTTCCAGGGTTATAATGCCATGACACTGTACTTATATTGGAGTTGGACGAACAGCAAATGCCCTCGCTGGCACCCACAGGACATGACGGGCCCCTAATATCTTCATTGTCTCCCCAGGACGACATGAGTGACTCTCTGCGTGATTACACAAATCTGCCAGAGGCAGCGCCGCTACTCACCATCCTCGACATGTCGGCACGGGCCAAATACGTGCGCGACGTAGAAGAGATCACGCCGGACGTGGTGGAGCAGTTTGTTGGCGACTTCCTGGCAGACAAGCTCAAACCCGAGCCCATCTGAAACGGGAGGTCTAAATACAGACAAGAACGGGACTCTTCACACTCATCATTAATGCACTCCTTCAGCATCATCCTTCACTTTTTACTATTTTAACTTTTTTTTTTACTCTCTCCATCTCCTGTGGTGCCTTGCATTGACTCTATCACACCTACAGTTAATATATATAAAGATTATTTTGTTTTTCCACATATGGCATTATTAAAATAGCATTTCTGGATTCTAGCGAAGCCCAGCGGACCTACTTGTCACTCACATCTTTTTCACACCTGGACCATGGAACTTTGAAAACAAACAAAAAAACAAACAAAAAAAAAGAATAAAGTGAATGCAGAAATTTTGTTTGAGATTGTGTTCAACTCTCCTGCACTGAATTTTTAAAGGGAATGAGTGGAGTCAACGATATTGTCTGTGAAACAAGTGTGTTCACTCCTACAACAGCGCAAACACCCCTTTGTACCTGTACCCGTCTACAAAAGGAGGAAAACTCCACCTCCGTGCCCTGTGTGTGAAGTGGATTCAAACAAGGTTTGAATGGTCAACAGAAGGCATTTTGGTGTTTTAAAGCAAAAATAATCACTAAAGCGTTTGAGATAAGAGACATTTAATTTGGAAGTTGAGTACACGGCACAATGTCTTAACATTATGAAACGTGTCGTCCTGTATTGGTCGTCCACTTCCTTCCAGAGTTTTGCGTAGCTGTCAACAGTTGCTTCCTGCCCTCAAACAACAGGATGCTGGCCGCCATGGCCGAGTTCAAGCTGTCTATGTGGGGAACCATGGGAATGAACAGCCTGCGTCCCGCTCTCTTTTCTGCCAGTTCCAGCGCCTCTACACTAAGCCCGTGTGTCTCTCCGCCGACCACCAAGGCAACTGGTCTCCTCGCCCAGTCATCATGGTACGGCGCAGCGTCCACTCTGGGCAGGGAGAGCTCTTCTTCATCTGAGTCAGATTCCTCAAAGTGGACGTCACGGTGCGCATGTGTCGTGCTGATCCAGCCAAAATCGCTGGGTTTGTGAGAGGAGTTCACTTCCTGGTTTTGTTGGCTGTCAGCCACATGAACACCGACGTGCTCGGGGAGATGATGCTCCACCTCCTCCCACTTCAAACTAGAATGAATGGGAAGGTGGAAGTGGGCGCCCATTGCCGCTCGCAGAACTTTGGGCTCCCAGATGTCAACGCAGCCTGGAGATGTCAGGAAACCGTTATTTCATAAAACAATTAAAATGTTCATACCTCTAGTATTACCTTTAGTGAGCAGTACTTGGTGGCAGCCGGCGGCGGCAGCGCATCTCAGCATGGTGCCCAAGTTGCCAGGGTCTCTGATATTGTCGCATATGAGTGACAGAGGCACAGAGTGTTTGCTGGCAGCAAAGCTCAGTCGAGATGCGTCAGGACGAGAAAATATACCTGCGCACACATACAAAACCAAATCAATAACAATACAAAACGTAGTGTTAGAGCCACATTGGGGGGAAAAAACGTTCAAAAAAGGTCATATTGTTTGTAGTTACATAACTTTTTTTTTTTTTTTACAAGTTGTTTTAAAAAAAAGTTTAATATTGTGATGACTATTTTCTCTGAAAAATTACTTCATTTTCATCACTTTAAAAAAATAAGTGTTTATGGCAATGCAGTATTTTTTTCACAAGTCTTGGGGAAATTACTCAATTTAAAGATTGACTTTTTTGTCTAAAGTTTTTGTAATCTAAAAGAATATGTTCTTATTTTTTGGAGGGGGTTGGCGCAAACTTGGGTTTGTAATCTCATGAGAATTCCGTCTCAGATTAACCCTGTAACATTTACCGTAAAAGCCACTCTCACCTATGACTCCCTGCGGAGCCACCATGTCAGACCACAATTTGATGTCTTCAAACTTGACTTTCAACAGCGTGGCCCTCTTTAGCTTGTCCAAAGGAAGTTCCCGTAAGCGCTCGAGGGTGCTGAAGAAGATGGTTTGAGGAACAGCGCCCGCGTTCAAAGCGTCACATATCAGACGACGACCCTCCAGCAGGACCTTGCCTTGGTGCTCCCGAAACGTTCTGGAACGGGCCACGCTCACCAACCTCCTGCAAGGCAAACAACATGACTCTGGTCTTAATAGTTCTATAAGGCATTACCGTAATCATTTTATTTGAATTATATATTTTATTAAATCAGGCTGTCTCAAATACAAATGTTAGAAAATGGTAACTACTTTTCCTATTATGCATGTTTAATGTACAGTATATGCCCACTTAGGAACTAGGTCGTAAATTCCAGTGCCTGTGAAAATATTTTAATGAGGATTTTTTACACGTTTTTGCCGTTGTTTTACACATACTTAAAAAACATTCCCAATGTATCAATTGTGCATAAACTTTTGCTTTCACATTACAATAATTCCATTAAAACGAAAATAACAGAAAAACGAAATTCGATGGATTGAACTCTTCTGAAAATAAAAATCTAATTTAATTTTGACATCATACTGTAATAATACCGAGAGCTATTTTGTATGTTATTGACCATTTGTCAGAAAAATCACAAGCATGCCGAGAGAGGCAGTGTGGGTGTGCAAACAACACTCACGCCAGGCTCTTATCTCCAGGTGAAGCCCTCTCAAAGCGGATTCCATCAAGTTGATCACTTTTTCCACCCATATGAGCCTTCTTTGGTGGTGATATCTCGCCATTCCTGCTCTTCACACCACCTCTGTCTCCAGGGTTCTGCTCTGCTCTCAATGGAACTCTTACCACCTTTCTCTCCTCCGAAATTGGCAGCTTTACGTCTCCTCTATTTGGTTCATTTTCTGGAAATATAACCCTGACCGGCCTCCTTCTCAGTCCGCGCACGTATCGTTTAGTTTCCACGCTGAAGATATTCCCCCGTGGAGAGAAAACGGCTCGTTCCAAGGAGAAGAGGCAACTCATGTAGGTAGCCATGTTTCCTTGTCTTCTTCTCTTTTCGAATGTTATCACTGCCAGCCTACAGCGCCATCGTAAGTCTGGCAAGAGTTTTACGTACTATTCGACATCATTGTGAGTACGATGTAATATTTGATCACCACTTTATTAAGTTATTAAATTTTCTCAAAGGTATGTAGTATCACAATTAAATAACCCCTCTTTTCTCTACTTTACAGCGCCCTCTACCTGTTTTGTATGGATAACTGAAGTATCGCGAGAGCTTGACATTTTAACCGAAACAAGCCTACGTTTCTGCTGTATTTTATAAAAGTTATGTCCTTTAGTAGTGATCTAATGCTATTTTACTATACAACAGTTTCTCTCGATCCAACATGTACTATTATTACCTGTTGTCACTAAGAAAATATGTTGGCGCTTTGCTTGCAGCTAATAGAAGGCAGAGAAATCGATCAACGCGGAAGTTCAGTCTCAATCCGGGACACAGATAATCATAATTAAAAAAACTAACAACGACAACGTCTTTCTAAAAAGAACATGAGACGAGCGCTACATTTCGTTTTTAAAGTTGGCGACCGAGCCAAAACGGCAACATTTTACCGAGATGTTTTGGGCATGAAGGTGGGTTTTTTTCCTTCTATTTCATCACCCCAGTTAATGTGGACAATGGACGTGTTTCACAACTAAGTAAGTGTCCTCAAATGTGAATTGCAGGTTTTGCGTCACGAGGAGTTTGTCGAAGGCTGCAAGGCAACATGCAATGGGTGAGTTACACCCTTAATTTTGTGCACATTATACAGTTTTAAAATTAGACTCTTCACACAGTCCATACGATGGCAAATGGAGCAAGACTATGGTTGGTTTTGGTCCAGAGGACAATCATTTTGTTGCTGAGCTGACCTACAATTATGGGGTGGCTGAGTATCAACTTGGAAATGATTTTTTGGTAGGTTTGAAGACATCTTTGGAGTAAACGGGCTGAAGTGACTATCGAGTCGAGATTTGTTGTTGTTGTTGTTATCATTAAAACCGGCAATTTGTTTTGGAGGGGCTCACCATTCAGTCAAGCCAGGCCGTCAGCAATGCCAAACGTTTGGGCTGGCCCCTCACTCAAGTGGGGGACAGCTTTTACCTGACGCAGGCTCCGGGAGGGTATTCCTTCTACCTGGTAGACAAAGAACAGCCCTCCACAGGTGAGTGTCAAAGGTTTCTTTTGTGTCAGGGAGTCTTTTCTTCTTTTTCTTTCCATTGTTGCTATGATGATTTCTTTACTCCAGATCCCGTGCAGAAGGTTTGCCTTGGAGTATCGGACCTCCCAAAGTCCACTCATTACTGGTCAAAATTGTTGGGAATGACGGTTATAGAAAAGGATGATGACAAGAAAACGGTGCTGCTGGGATTTGGAGACACACAGGTAACTCATGTGTGTGATTGAGGAGATCACAGATTAATTTGTTTTGTTTTCTAGAATAACGATTTTTAAAGAGATATTATAAGAATAAGGTTGTAAATTTTCCAGATTAAAGTAATATTTTTCAAAGGAATAAACATAATATTGCAATCAAATATGAACATTTTGAGCATATACCATAGTCATTTTTAAAGAAAAAGGCATAGTATTAAGAACATTTGGTTTTTTTAATAGCCATATTCATTCGTCGGGGAAATTTGTGTATTATTAAGGGAATAAAGTTGAGGAAAAGAAACATTTTAAGACAAGAAAATGGCATATTAGATTAAAGTCATTATTATTTCATAATATTCCAGAAACAACAGTCGTACTATATACTATGAAAATATCAAAGTCAAATTCTATCAAAGATATACCGGTAGTCTTTTTGTGTGAATATAACAAAAATAAATTTTAACAGGTGACGGAAATTCACTTTCAATAAGACCTTTTTTCTATGAATTTGAACTTTAATCTCAAAAGACTCCAACATTAATTGCCATCCATATATGTTTGTGTGTATAGTGTAAACTGGAGCTGCAAGACATCAATGGGACTGTAAACCATGGAACAGCATTTGGAAGGATTGCCTTTTCATGCCCTCGGGATCAAGTAACATATAGATTTTTTATTGGTATTATTTAATGTGTGAGTGACTTATGAATTAAAGGCTTTTTGTTGCGTAGCGGTCACTTCAGTGGACAGGTATTCAAAACCTTTACTCATCTATACGCATGAGACTTGTCAAAGTTGTGCATTGGTCATTACAGTGGGCACGAGTGTGTCTGGCCAAATTCTATTCAGTGGGATCATGACTTCCTTCAATATTAATTTGACGCCGATTTCCATAGCTTTCTGACCTGGAGGCCTTGATGAAAAAGGAGAATCAGAAAATTCTCACACCCTTAGTGAGCTTGGATACCCCAGGAAAAGCCACTGTGGAGGTGGTGATTCTAGCTGACCCAGTAAGTACATTAAGATAAGAAAACCTTTATTAGTCTCGCAATGGAGAAATTCCCAATTCACAGCAGCAACGTTATGAAAGGAAGAAGTAGAACAACAAAATATAGGAGCTGCTGGAAAGGCAGCCACTCTCGCAGCGCCATTTTGAAGTCAAAATAACAAAAATAACACAACACAACACACAGGACACAGACAGTAGAAAAATACACCTAATTAACTCTAAAAATATATATATTCAGTGGTAACTTCATTTACCTCGACTTACAAGTTTGTTGGTTATTTGAAACTGTATTGTGTTTTTGTCCCGACTTACAAGTTTCTTGGGTGTGTTGTGGTTTTTTTTTTGGGGGGGCGGTGGATGTATTTTGGCAAATGTCTTTTTTTGAATGCATGCATGAGTCCTTATATAGTGAGTGCTGAAAAGAAGCGGTTAATGTCCATTGAATCAAATTGTTAAATCATACAAAGTTGAAAAAGATCATCATGTCAAAAAATCTCGGATTAAAAAAAAATTGATATTTGGTTGTTTTTTTTCCCCGCTTTTAGGATGGTCATGAAATTTGTTTTGTGGGTGATGAAGCTTTTCGACAGCTTTCCATGGTGGATCCCAAAGGAAATGAACTCCTTGATAAGGTCAGTGATTCTCCTGCATTTCATTTGTAAGCGTTAGGACAAACGGTATCACAATGACATAAAACATGTTGCAGTGACCACAGACCCCTAACTTAACGCTTCTAACTATTCCACCACAAACAAGGCAAGTTTGCCTCAATAACTGCTGAAAGAGAAGAAAAACACTTGTGAAAATCTTGTAATTGAATGACACAAAAATATTTATCACACTGTTATGACCTGTATTGCAACAGCCATTTCTTGCCCAGAATGAAGTGCCCTAATAAGTGTGGGGAGAAAATAAATACAATGCTTACAGTCTTCTTTTACTTATTTTTCAGGGAATGGCTGATGACAAAAGCAACGAGTGGTTTGCCAAGCACAACAGACTGAAAGCTGCTGCATGAATTGAACGATGCAGTCTGGAAAAACTCAACTTTCACAGCACTTTAATACAAAGTCTGATCATGAGGTCCCTACACTTTCAATTGCATCGCACTTAAGGACAAAACTCTTCATTTTTATGTCATGCTATGCTATGAAATTAGATGGACAACTACAAAAGTGAAGGATGTGGGTCTAAAATACAACATACATTGCACTGAGTTTGGAATATACTGTTCTTATTGTATTGTACAAATCCACTAATACAATACACAATGCATCCTGATTTATATCGCGCTTTCACAACAGCTTCAGCTGTAGAAAGCGCTTTACAAAACAGTCAACATAAAGTAAAATAATAAACACAACAATAAATCATATTGTTTGATTTGTAATAATAGAAAGCAATGATTTGGCACCATGTTTCCTGTGTTACAAGGGTCATTCCAGAATTGGAGGCCATTTTACACTCTCACACACAAGCACACACGCACACACAACCGAATTGTTCATATTATACTATATTGTTTTTCTATACTGTATCACGTATCAGCAGCAGTGGAAGCCATGGAGCTCCCTGAGGTGAGTTTTTTTTTCCCCCTCCGTGTCACCTTAGGGCACAGGTGTCAAACGCAAGGCCCAGGGGCCAGATCTGGCCTGCCACATCATTTGATGTGCCCCGCTAAAGCAAATCAAATACGGTGTATTGACTTCCATGATGATTGCTCAAGTTTAGAACAACATTTCAAATTCTCGTATGTAATATAAGAGAGCTAGTGTAAGTTTTCGTGTTACCAAAACCCTCATTACAGTAACAAACTATAGTTGAATAAACCATTATTATTGACTTCCTTTTATGGTTTCACAGTCATAACAGCCCTCCAAGGGAACCGGTAACTATAATCTGGCCCGCGACAAAAAGGAGGTTGATACTCCTGCCTTAGGGGCTCCGTCTGTAGCTCATGATGATGGTGGAATAGTTGCCAAATACCAGATATTCAAGTCAAATGTATTTATGTTGCCCCAAATCACAAAAGGTCTAAGGTCTTCACATGCCCACACCTGACAAATATGAACGACACCTCTGATCTTAACCCCCAGGAGGGCAAGGAAAACATCTAGAGAAAATGAGAAACCTTGAGAAAGGGCTGCTGATGGGAGAATCCCCCTTCCAGGGTGACAAAGCTGCAATGGATGCCGACTTGAGTTGATCACAGAGATGACGACTCATGTCATTGCGACTTGGAATCGAATCACAGTTTTGAAGACTTGTGACTTGACAAAAACTAACTCTTTACTGAACTGCATTCATAAAGTAACTTGGCTTCCCAATGGACTTGATTTGATTTGACACGAGTTAACCCGTAACTTGACTAGCTTGAAGACCCGAACGTTTTTGTTGAGACTTGCACACTTCCTTCAACTAATTGTTCAAATATATAAGACATTTAGAAATGATTAGCGATTCATTTTTTATCATTCCAATTATTGATCACCAAACCAACCGTAACTTCTAAATTTGTGAAAGCTGTATTTTTGTGTCAAGACAATTATTAGTCATTTCGATGAAGGGAAAGTACATGTTAAGTTACAAATACGGTACTGTATATATAATTGTATGCTCCAAACGTCTCTTCTGGAGCCGAGAGGGGCGGAGTGTTGACGCTCGCTGCGGGTTAAAATGTCAGCTGTCACCGCTCCGCTTTGCGGTGCCACAGGTAGCTCCTTGCCGCCGTAAAAATGCCAGGCCAGGTGAGTTTGTAAACTTTGGACGGATAAATCAAAGACAGCCTCTATACATTGAAAGAAAGTTGATTCCTCTCTCCTAGTGGAAGCTAACTGCATTAGCCATAGCATTAGCCTGCTAGCACAGATTTACTGCAGATTTTTTTTTTTACACTTTGATGACGAGGCGCTCAAGTTTTGGCGTAACTAAACCCTTACGTTATTATCTGGCTAACTAATCTGTACTGTAATCTCTCACGTGCACGTTAGATTTTTTGGCGAATTGTTAGCTTGATGCTATTCTGCGTTGCACTGTTTTTGTACACACTCAATTATTCACTTCTGTCAGAAAGTAG
Organism: Hippocampus guttulatus; assembly: GCF_054856545.1. Classification (NCBI taxonomy): domain Eukaryota; kingdom Metazoa; phylum Chordata; class Actinopteri; order Syngnathiformes; family Syngnathidae; genus Hippocampus; species Hippocampus guttulatus. Next base: position 8,781,295 of record NC_141272.1, on the reverse strand, counting down.
TAGTTTGCAGGGTTAATAAATCAGCACATATTTCGTCTGACAATTTAATCCGTAACTGCGTGCGTGTGTTTTTGCGTCATACCTTTCTTAATATATTGAAAGTAAGATATGTCAAGTTAAGAGTACCATTATGTCTCTCTTTCCATGACAGAATCTGGGAAAATAGCTCCATGTCTACACAGCTTGAGACGTCATGTCTTTCCTGCTCATTTCCTTCCTCATAATCCTGTTTCTTGCCATTGTTTTGTCATGCATCATATTCCGGTAAGTGATGTTCAATTTAGGAGCATGCAACTAACTGGCTGTCATGGTTGTAATTGTGTCTTTCTTCCCCTTCCCATCTAAGATGGCTGGTCAACACTCTGGCAGTGCGACTCTTCCAGACAAAGCTGAATGCAGACTTGACGATCAAATCAGTGGGGCTGTTCTCAGTCAAAGGCGTCAGTATCCACTTTCACCCGCTGCACACTGTGGTAAGTGACACACAGTCTACGTGGAACATAACTGCAGCCACTCTCATGTCCCTCAAAATATAAGTACAGGGAACACCAGCACAATGTGGCCCTAAAAGTGACACATTGTGTTCGTGGAACAAAACGGCAGCCGTTCCCATGTTCCTCAAATGAAAAGTACAGGTTACACCTGCACATGTGTTCCTAACAGTTATTCCTTCATGACAGGAAATTGACCGAATATGGATTTCAAGCAAACTTGTGAACCAGAATTTACCGTGAGTAAACTAATTCTGCATTTTGACTGAATATATTGACATAATGTTGTGGTTCTTTCGGCATACTCACACTCGGCCAATCCTTCCTTGTGTTACTATTGATAACAGGCACCTTACACAATAGAAATAAATAGAATACAATACAATACAATACATGCAGATTTATATAGCGCTTTCACAACAGCGACAGCTGTAACAAAGCGCTTCACAAAACAGTTAACATAAAGTAAAATAAACACAACACATAACATAAAACACGGACAGTCGTGCAGTCCTAACCACTTTTCCGTCACACGCTTTGTAGTTTGAAGCAGTTTCAGATGAAAGAGGAGAGAATCAAAGTGTCCTTTAACCAGTGGATCAGAGACGTCATGCTCAAAATGTGCACACGTCGGCTACAAGCTAAGTTTCAAAGTCAACAAGAAGCTGTAGCATCCATTGACGAAAAAAGAGATTGGTTCACTTCTCCTGTCCCATGGAAATCCATTTCAATTCCAAGCGGCGACTCACGGTTCCAAATACGCATCCTCTCTCCTCATCCTCAACTTCAGCAGCCATCCATCCAGCCGCACCAACTCTATGAATGACTACAAATCATTCATAGAGTTAAATAAAACTCCACAGCATGCACGGGCACATGAGCTCGTGCAATGCATTTTTCATGTGATTAATGTGATAGCCCCTCTGAGAAGTTATTCATCAGAACCTCATCATTGCGCAATAGCGACGCTACGCTTCAACCACCGGCACTCACAGGCACAGTTACTATGATGAGTTTAACAGTTTTTCATGATAACTGCAACTTTGAGCAATAGAAATGGATAGAAGCACTATAAGTCATCTAGAGTCAAAAACGCTGCAATAATGTACCGGTTGGTCACCTGCATGTCCTCAATGTACCTGTATTTGGCCTATGATTGCTCCTCTCACCAGTTAAACAGAATCTAAATTGGTAAAATAATGTCTAAAGTACAAGCATTTGTGTATTTTGGAGTGTGTGTTCATGATGCGAGGCGGCCCGGTAGTCCAGTGGTTAGCACGTCGGCTTCACAGTGCAGAGGTACCGGGTTCGATTCCAGCTCCGGCCTCCCTGTGTGGAGTTTGCATGTTCTCCCCGGGCCTGCGTGGGTTTTCTCCGGGTGCTCCGGTTTCCTCCCACATTCCAAAAACATGCATGGCAGGCTGATTGGACGCTCTAAATTGTCCCTAGGTGTGAGTGTGGGCGTGAATGGTTGTTCGTCTCTGTGTGCCCTGCGATTGGCTGGCAACTGATTCAGGGTGTCCCCGCCTACTGCCCGAAGACGGCTGGGATAGGCTCCAGCACCCCCCGCGACCCTAGTGAGGATCAAGCGGTTCGGAAAATGGATGGATGGATGTTCATGATGCTTTTTTTTTTTTGGTTTGTTTTTTAAGTAAATACTTGGCATTATGCGTGGGTGAGACAAGAGTTCGCTTTGACCTTCAAGTGCCTCTCGGGCCACTGACGAAGAGGACGAGCCATGGGAAGAAAACGAGAAATATTTCCATCAGTGCTACAACACTTCGCTTCCTATCACAAGTATGTATCAGATAACAATAGAATCCATCCATGACAGAGGATTCCATCCATGCACTCATAACATTTGAATGTTTTCGCACAGGATTACATCCATGTACACTTATAACACCTTGAATCAAATGCTTTCATAAACAACAGCCAGAGTTATTCATTGATTATCACGCCTACTTTTTTTGCAAATCCGGTAGAGAAAACAGAGGTCTTCGAAGTGCTAGTAACAAAGAATGCTTATCGACACCGGTGTCAAATTGTGCGAGAACGAAACTGTGTCATTACAATATTTTGGTCCACTTATGTGCCCTATTATTTTCTTTCGGCCACTCAAACAACTGTTTGTTTGTCTGAATGTGAGCAGTGCATTGCCACACAGCGCCGAGGCATTTCACCGAATGATTCGATAACAATGGCAAAGAGCAAATAACAGGTCAACCAACAATGCATTACAACGCCTGAATGGTGACTCGGTATTCTGTAAATGACATCACTCGCCGGAGATTGCCAAACAAAAGCATTTTTGTTGTTAAGTACATTGCCATGGGTCTATGGGTTGTGTTAAAAAAAATTAACGAAAATATGCTTGAAATAATTTTAGCCCCAAATATGACTGAAAAGATGGTTGGCCAAGTTTACTTCATGCTTGACCTTTAAGTTCAAGGTTATACTGTAGTGTATTTTAAGTTCAGCTTGTAATTTCACCTGAATGCGTGCAATTTTAATGAGTACCATGCATATGATGCAAGTGGCTCAAAAAAGCAACTCACTTTCCACACTGTTCTTGCAGCTGTTGTCGTTTCACATCAGCTCGGTCAATGTGATGGTTCTTAACATGGCACTCTCCGAGTCGCTGTGGCACATGACCATCACGTGCATCACGTTGCTGCTAGAACCCCACAGTAAGAGGTATAACTAACTGCTTTCTGGGCGCACAGTTGTCTTAATTACCTTTTGTGAACCAACATGTTGCTCATTACAGGCTAGCGTGGGACTTCTCAGTGGGACAATTAAGCAGCAAAGTTCTCAAAAGCAGCCAGCTGGTGAGTTTCCCAGTACAGGCTGAATTCTAAATCAGCATGACTATTGTGGCGTCCATTTTGCAGGACATTTGTCTGGCAGAGGTGGCATTCAACCTGCTGCTGTCGGGCGATGTGACTCTCCCTGAGATGAGACCTGGCTTGCTGTCGCTCCGTGTCGGAACACTCCTGGCTGAGCTGCATGAGGGTCTCTTCCTCAGCTCTGTGCTGGTGACGAATGAAGACCCGTCTGGTGAGCAAATGCAAGGTAAGTTATTAGTTATTCCATTGAACGAATTAGGTTAATTCTAGGTGATTTTTATTACATAAGGTGGCGGTTATCATGAATAACTGGTGATAGGAGCGATCATGTTTTACCATTGCATTAGTACATTTTAACGTTCATTTTTCGTGTTGTTCAGAGTGTATGGGCACCGAATTCATCCAAACAGAAGATGTTGAACAATTCCACAGCATCATTCCGCACAAGGCCAACATGGAGTTTGACAACACAAACGTCACCTTGTCCATGCACAGTCAGAAAAAGTGAGTCATGCTTTGATTTTGTATTCTGGCCAGAACCTGGTATTCTTGACTCTTACCACCCCCACTCTTTCACTTGTGCAGACACCTGAACTGGACGCTGAAATCGTTAAAGCTTTGCTACACTCGCGACAGTGAGCAGCTTCCTTTGAAGAGCTTCACCCCCAAGCTGAGCTTTCCACAGAGTAACCTGGGGCTTATTCTGGAGGGTCAGTGCATAGCTGGGCTTTACATGGTGTGCAAAGAGATCAACTAGTAACATTCCTTTTTTTTTTGGCAGATGGACTTCTTCTGTCACAAAGCAGGCAAAGAATTGTCTGTGTAAACACACTCAAAACATCCCTGCAGGCAAGGAAGCTTTTCTTTGTTGTGTGAGGAAAGCCTAGAAAGATTTGAAACCTGTTGTTCTTTGCTTGTAGGTCACATCCATGGACGTTTCTGGCTCCTTTGCTGTGAATACATGCATCGTCCATTATCGTCACCAGGAGTTTTTCCACTGGCTCAATCTTCTTCCATGGGCACAACTGATGCACAAGAAGGCGTCACGTCGAAAAAGGCAAGTGGTAATACACAGATGGAAAATATTTCTTCTCCATGGTGATGATAATCCATCTTTTTTTTTGTTTGTTTGTTTCATCCACATCCGCATCATTCTGTCTATCGTTTGTAGTCTATTAGATTTTTTGCCCACCCTTCTCTTCCTCAGGCGCCTTCCCCATCTGGACGCCCCAGTGATGATTTCCTCCTCCGTGTCCAACCTCAATGTGTCCGTACAGCTTGGAGACACCACGCCCTTTACCCTCGGTTTCCTCTCAGCCAGCGCAGGTAGTACAGTCTTAATGTCATGGCGTGTTGCGGCTCTAATGCAAAAAATGGGGGATATTTTACCTTTTATACACGTAATAACTTGGCAAATATTTGCTCAACACAAAAACAGGAAGCGAGGGCCCCCACGAAAAACGGTGGATACATTAACAGAGGATAGGTAAAAAAAAAATACACCAGCATATACAGTAGATGAATTCACCAAATGGTGACTCTGTGGGGTTCTACTGTATCTTTTTTTTTCCCCAATGCTTGATTTTTATGTTCCTACTGCATTGTCACTAACACTGTATAAACCATCAATTATCAAAAATGCATCTTTAAGAATGAGTTGACCATGCTGGTGACAAATTGATTTGTGGGATGCAAGGAGCTTCCTCATCCTTGTCAAACTTGTGAGGATAAGCGAATTAGAAAATGGATGAATGTTTATTTACTGACTATTTATTTTTAATAATATCCACAATTCAAGTAAAAAATGTGAGTGTGTGTATGTGTCTATGTATTTTGTTTTTGTTTAATATTAATTTACTCATAACATTAAAAATAAATTTATTTCATGATCTTATTTTGTTTTTCTATTTGATGTGGATGTGGTACACCATTTTAGTCAAACATTCTGCTATCCTTACATTGATCTTGTTATTTCCGCCTTTTGTTTGTGCAGAATTACAGCATCTTTTGGACTTAAAGGTGGACCAAGGCAACCCGGAGTCTCGCAACGTGCACCAACGGGCCTCGTTAAACCTGGACAGCTTCTGGTGGCGAGTGGGTCAGGGCTCTCATATCCAGCAAGCCCCACATCCTCCCGGCAAACATGTGTGGGGCGAAGCGCTCGTTCTTGATTCGCTTGATCTTCAGGTAAGAAAAATTCAAGAAAATCATGTCATAATGCATTTATTCCAGTGCTGAATTAAGCATAACTGTCCTGTCAATCAAGGGGAGCTGGAATCGAGCCAGCAATGAGTTGAAAGGCAGCACTCCATCTTTGAGTGTGGAGTCCAGCCTGAAGGGACTCCAAGTAGAGTTGTCGGAGACCTGCGCGCTGTGTTTGTCTCGTCTGCTCTCTGTCATCTGCACTCCAGATGGAGTAAGGCTGTCAGATGAGCCCTCGCTCTCTCCCGCTACTTCCTACACGGGACAACCCTCCTCATCCTCACCTCTGCTATTCAAACTGGACTTCCATTTGGAGGATGTTAACGTTTTCACAGTCTCGAATCTCGCAGGCAGGTTTGATTTGAAACGGTCTTATATGTGTATTTCGCCTTTGAATTAAGCCTATTTAATGTCAATTTAGGAGCTCTGTCTTTGCGAATGGATGCTGTCCGAGTGATGAGCTCGGCCGAGAGCTCGCAGGTGTCTCTGCAGGGCGTTGGCTTCTCCGCCATCAAGACACTCACAGAGAACACCGAGACATGCTGTCCTTCCTCCCAGGTTGCTGAGACCATTGGCAGACTCACCGCCATGGCACTCTGTTACCACGTCAGCACCCATACACTGCAGGTAGATTCATATATTTCTTTCTTTCCGACTTATTTGTCCTCGGGGACATTGTAGATCAAATACGTTTTCAACAATAAAATGAAAATGCACACAATTAGGTTAGTTTGGCAACTAGGCCAGGTTGTACCATGACTCTTGCCCAAAGTCAGCTAGGATTCAACAACTTGTGACACTAATGAGGACAATCGATGTAGAAAATAGATAGATGGCTGAAAAAAACTGCCTAATATGTGTTCTTGAAGGTATACCATCGTACATATACTGTAAGTGGTAACAAGTGTTTTTCCAAACAGGTCCAGTGTGAGGATAATTTGGCCGTGGTATGGACGCCAACAAACCACATATTTTTGTATCAGCACACGATGGAAGCCCTGGATTGCTGGCATATACTCTGTCGTGAACGAGAAGCTGAGTGCGCACTAAACCCAGGCAAAAGGGATCAAAGAGATCTGTGTGTGTTGCTAGAACTGGGAACTGCTCGCGCGACAGCACATGTGGGCGAGCACAACTACATCCTCCTCCATGCCGAAGCACTGTCCCTCTCCAAGCACACCGGCTCGCTGCATATTCGCACACCCGCTCTGGCATTTAACTTCGACGGCCATGATATCCTCTCCTTCAAAGGATTGGATGTTGAAACGCACGAAGAGCTACCGGAGATGCAACTGCACAGGAATGGCTTTACCTCCTTCACCACACCTCACAACCGTGTCTGGGTTTTCACCTGCCCATTCCTCTCCGTGGAGTTCCCCTACCAGTACAACTTCTCTGACACCTTCGACAGAGCTATCAGCGTGCAGAAGTGGTTAAAGACCCTGCACCGCCCGCCCTGCCCAAGCCCCTCTGTTCACCAGTGCCCTCCTCCAGACCTCATCTTCAAAATCAGCCAGTTTTCTTTCATCTTCCTGGACGACATCTTTGAGATCAAGCTACGTGACAACTACGAGCTCATGAAGGACGAGAGCAAAGAAAGCGCCAAGCGTCTGCAGCTGCTGGACAAGAAGGTGGCCGACTTACGGAAGCAGCACGGCGAACTTCTGCCTGCCAGGAAGATTGAGGAGTTGTACAGCTCGCTTGAGAAGAAACACATCGAGATCTACATTCAGCGCTCACGGCGCCTCTATGCCAACACGCCCATGAGGAAATCGCTGCTGACGTGGACAGTGTCCGACCTGGAGCTGGTTGTCCTGGCTGACCAGTCGCTTCATGGCCCGGAGCGGGTGAGAGAGCAGCTGAGAGACATTGACAGGATCAGCCCCTTCCCCAGAGAGGGGCTCCACTTGGTTGTCCAGTGGTGCCGCGCTTTCAAGTTCAAACTGGCTTCATTTTTGGGTTAGTTTCCAGAGGTGTCAAAAATACGCACATTTTTTACTTTTGAAGTACAGAGGCTTGTGAGAAAAATAGTGTTGCCTGTAGAATTCAGCTTTTGTGCTCAAGTGAAAGTTGAAGTACAGATTCCGAAATCATTTGTTGATTTTAGTGCGACTTTTTTTGGGGGGTTGAAAAAGCAAAAAACAACTATTTTGACAAATACGGAATAGGATGTTAAGTTATTTGTTTTCAAATGTAGAAGGTAAGAATAAATAGTTACCAGAAAACTAAATTCTAAACTAAAGAGTAGGAAAAAAATTACTTGAGTAAAGAAAGTATTTGCTGTTCGTTACTTCCCACCTTGGATAATTTTTATTTCAACTAACAACCACTGACTTCCTGCCCTCACAGCTCACCTTTTTTGTGTTTATCCAGTGAGAATCCGGGACTACCCCCGCTACCTGTTTGAGATACGCGACTGGTCACTGTCGGGGCGCCTGGTCGGGACAGAGCAGGACGGACAGGCCAGGGCTCACCGAAAAGAAACGTTTTCGCTAGGCTTACCGTGGGGAGATGTGACGGTGCACAGGAATATACCACCCCTCAAGTTCTATTACGACTTCAAATGTGAGTTCATCTGCTTTCACAATGTCCCTTGTGGCTTGCTTGGGTCAAGTACACACATACCAGCAATCGAGGCAAATTTCAGCATTTTCAATCCCCTGCGGTCAAAGTCAATGAAGGCCAGCCTGTCAGATGTCTCTAAAACATGATCATAAGAGATTGTTCTTTGTTGTGGTGTGTAAAGGTCATTATTCTGAAGTTTGAGGTGTATTCAGATCCATTATTTGCTTGGTCTAGTAAGATGATTGAAATCACTGAGTGTACCTTGCTATACAGAAGCCTGGATCTGCTGGTGACTTATTAATGTTTCTTTGTAGCCAACATTTGCCTCTACACAATCGTCTGGGGGCCATGTTGGGACCCGGCGTGGACCCTGATCGGCCAGTCGGTTGACCTGCTCACCAAAATGACGGCGGACCCATCGCCTCTGCTCACCTGGTGGGACAAAAGTCGCCTCTTGCTACACGGACACTGGGTTATGGACATTGACCAGGCCAACCTGCATCAGCTTGCCACAGAGGTAAAACTTCACATAATGATTACGGTTGAATAACAAGATTTTAAAAGTTAATTCAGGTGTCTGTTGGTGGTAGGTGCTGCCGATTTGATTCGAAACTCAATCCAAATGAGCTCAGCAGTTAGCTTTTAAATGTCAGTGCTTGAACAGCCATGTCGATGAATGAGGTAATTACATTTAACATAATTTTTGTTCCCCTGATGGAGAAGAGAGAGTTGTCTGTTTGCAGGAAGGGTTTATTCATTCAACTCTAGATCAGGATCCAGCAGCTGACTGAAACGCGGCATCTTTTAGAGAAGGGACTATAATTTGAAGAAATACAATAATGTTGCGTCTCAAAAATTTTCTGACTTAAGTCAACACACAATAATAAAGCAGAATTCTTTCACGTTTGTATTAATCCTCATAATTTGCATTGATGTTAAGGCGGTGATCGGTCAGTTTGACCCTGAACAAAAGCGATGTCTCATGTTTATCAATATTACACACTGAAAAAAAAATGCACTGGCATTTAAAAACGTTGTCTTTTAAACATATGTCTTTCCATGCATCTTGAAAGGTTTCACCTTCACTGTTTATGAATAATGAGTGACTTATCCTCATTGAAGTATGATTTGTGCTCGATCAAGAACACAAATCCTGGATGCAGATTGAAATAGTTATTAATCCTAATAAAATTAATAATGATTATCTGTTTCTGGCATTTTCGTATAATGAGTAAATTGACCTGGTAACATAATTGCTGTTCCTGAAAAACATAACAAGACATTGAACAAAATGTTAGTCCTACTGTCCTTTCACCCGTTCTAATATGAGAACTTTGCATTGGTACAGGATCCGTACAACACCACAGAGAATTTGCACTGGGAATGGAGCAAGCTCAACTTTGACTGGAACCCTGGCCAATTTGTTTTTAAAGGAGATTTGAACGTCAATGTCAGGACGGCATCAAAGTGAGTATGTTTAGTTTGAGTCAGTCTCAACGTATAGTAAACCTAGACATAAAATCGTCAGGGATTTTTTAAAAACACTTCCCTGGTATTTTATTCAAATCACTCCGTTTTACCGGATAGGGGGAGAGGGTCTTTGCTCATGCAAATGCTGAGCACAGTACCGGAACATTGCAACAAAGTGAAGCCGACTCGGTGTTGCCAGCATAGCTACTTTGATACTATATTTAGTGGTTTTGATGCTATATTCAACAACTTTGATGCCATATTTACCTATTTATCTGCTTTTCCCGCCCCTTAAAGGACTGTAAAAATAAAAAAAGTGCAACAACCCGAGGCCCTTTTTATGGCGTTCTTGGAGATTCTTGAGTCCTACTGCAGAGCAGTTGTTGTTACCCGAACCATATTTAGACGGCTAATGAAGCCATGTTTCCTTTGATAATTTACCCATACCCCGCCCATAACGGTTCGATTGTGTTTTACTGGTGGTGAGTGTGGCAGCACTTCTTCATCAAACCACCAAATTTCACTTTGTCTATTACCGTAGCAGGTCTGTTCATGTGATTCATGCAGCAGGCACATTGCCATTCATGGGCAACTGCCATGCTGACAACTTAGCCGAACATTTCAGTGCGTGCTTGTTACGAGAAGCTAATCCTGCATCCAAGTATTCTGAAGCTCTGTTCTGCATTTGGCTTTGACATGATACCTTTGTGCGTGAGCGTGTCATTGTCTGTTTTACAATGTTTCAGTAGGAATGGGAATGCACCACTGTGGTTGACTAGAACTTTCTTGTTTCCATCTTAGGTACGACGACATCTGCTTTCTGCACCTTCCCAATTTATGTATGACGCTTGATCTGCAGTGGCTCTGCCATGGCAACCCTCATGATCACCATGCCGTAACACTCTGCTCTGCCGAGAACATTGCAAGTGTGACCTCGGGACAGCCTCACGACTCCTACAGGGCATTTCGCTCAGAAAATCTCAACATGTCTATCACCATGGACCTTAACCAGCACTGTGGCTCTGGTAAGAGTGAGCGTGCATGCATGCTTACATGTTTCGCATTAAAACTGTTTCGCATTTTGCTTTTCTTTTCCAGAATCATCCCAGCCAAGAATCTTGCTGTACAGTAGCACTCTGCGCTGGATGCAGAACTTCTGGGCCACCTGGACCAGCGTGTCCCGACCCATATGCAGAGGAAAGCTCTTTCACAGCCTCAGGCCTGTGCGTAAGAAGCTGGGTCAGCATTACAAGCAGATGTCCTACACGGCTGCTTTCCCACAATTACAAGTATGTGTATAGCCTGTCCTCATTGCATTATGTAGGCAGTAGGGGTGCAATAATACATTTTTTTAATCGACGTATCCATCGGCACAAGTTTGGTGTGTCATGTAACGTTGAATTAAGACTCGAGAAGAATCGTTTTCCTTGATAGAAAACAGTATTTCAAGTTGTCGTTCTTGTCAACTGAATCTTCTCTCTCCATTTGCGTCCCCTTCAGGTTCACTATTGGGCATCCTTTGCCCAGCAAAGAGGTATTCAAGTGGAGTGCAACAAAGGCCATGTCTTCACTCGAGGGGCTCAGAGATTAATTCCACAGGGTATTTGTATATGTGGGGTGTATGTGTTGTGTGTTTTATTAACATATCTAATGCCAAAAAATAATGTATTTTACTGGTTGGAATCCCTCAAAGGAAAATTCAACTTAAATTCTGTTGTAGACATATAATGCACACCACACAGAGAACCAGATCACACACATGCAGGCATGCAAGGAGAGATGTCAGATAGAAAGGGACGCACAAACAATGCTGCGTTTTTTCCCCCCTTTCTTCTTCCATACAAAATACATGTCTCCTGAAACAGCTGGCACTGTGATGAGGAGGCTGATCTCTGAATGGAACGTGACTCAAATGGTGAGTGAGCTGTCACAGGTGACTGTGCACCTCATGGCCTCCACGTGGGATGAGACGGCCGACCACCAGATCAACGCTCAGGTGAACAAGACCCACCTGCTGAGCCTGTCCTCCCTGAGTTACCAGCGACAGAGCAACCACGTGGAAGAGGTAACACTGTACATTTACAAGCAACCATGTTTACAAGGAGCTGTGGTCCTCTGTGTATTATGTTGTTTTGTTCTTGCCAGGAAGTGAATCCAAAGGATGAGACAAACGCTTCATACACTCACAAGCTGCGCCTAGTTGACTTGCGCGCCTCCTGGACCACAACCAACAGGAATATAGCATTCGGGCTGTACGATGGTTACAAAAAGGCCTCGGTCCTGAAGAGAAACCTCTCCACAGAGGCACTGAAGGGCCTGCGCATTGACACGCAGCTCCAGGCCAAGAAGCTGAAGCGCTCGCCTTCAAGCTACTCGCCCACCACAGCCCCTGTTACACCTGTTGTGCCCACACTAACTCGAGCTGAGAAAAGTCCACATGAGGGTGAGGACTGCGCTTTTGCGTATTTAAAAAGATTAGGCCATACATAATACTACATTAACTAGGGAAAAAGACATTTACGTGCCATATCATTTCACGATCGCTATTTTTTCCTTACACCAAACGTGCTGCATGCAAAGAGTCCACAAAAGTAAACTCCAATTAAATCATCAAATCATCTATCATATCATTAGTGCAAAAACTCCATCCTGCAGTTTTTCTTTTATAACCTCCACTGTGCACAATAGAAATAAGCATGACAACTGGAAATAATCCACAGTGTTTGGGAACGTTGCTATAATGCCTGTCCCGTTGCTCCTTCTCTCTGTAGGAGCATCAATGCTTCAGAAGCTGATTGAGGAAACGGACAAGTTTGTGGTCTTTTCCGAAGAGGACTCGGGTGTCAGTGATCAGCTGTGTGGCATCGCAGCATGTCAGACTGATGATGTTTACAACCGAAACTGGTTTATTGAGTTGGTCAACTGCCAGGTAAACTAGCTGCATGACCATTCTGAGGGCCTGATTTATAAAGCCCAAAAAGCATCCACTAAATTGTATGTTCACTCTAACTGTGGTTGGGTGTGTTGCGCATAATATACTAAGATTACAATTTTTTGCCAAGATCCCCCTAAACTGCGTGTTTAGTCTGATAGCTCATACTGTTTGCAGCAGATGTCCAAGTGGTTGAGACTTCCATATTTAAAAGAGGATTTTGCACTTGAAGTAGCTTTGATGGTTTTCACTGCATTGAACATTTGGGGGAACACGGCAAGTGCAAAATGTAGTTTGAAGTGGTGAAATTCAAAGTGTTAGGATGGGAGCAAAACATACATATTTCTGAGTTACAGAAACAAAGCCTATCAATCTGATATAGAACATCACATAATTTTTGTTTCTGGCATTTCATTTTGCCTGTGCCCATGCCGGCACAACTGCGTGCCGGTTTATGCATGCCTTTCAGGTAGTATTTGAAGATGCAAAATCAGCCATCGCAGTTCATCCAAAGGTTGATAAATCATGCGTGCGAAGTCAATCAATTTGTATGCACTATTCCCAGCATGTGAAAAATAAAACTGTGCTGCAAGTTGCCCGTTTAGCCGATGCAATCCTAGGTACGCCCAGTTAGTCGATCAATCTCCACATCTGTTTGGTGAGCAGTCAAGTATGTGCTCATTTTTGCATGCACAGACCTTCAGTAAATCAGGCCCTGAATAAATTAGCCACATTTTGTCTGTGGTTTAAGAGTCTTGCTCCATACACAGATGATGCTCCGTGGGACAGAGACGGCCGGCTGTGTACTGGTGTCTGCGGCCAAGGCCCAGCTGCTGCAGTGTGAGCACCATCCGGCCTGGTACAACGACACCCTGAAGCAGAAGACCACCTGGACCTGCCTGCTGGATGGAATGCAGTACTTCGCTACCATGGAGCCCAACCCATCGGAGCAGGAGGATAGACAGCTCTGGCTGGAGGTGGGCTAAACTCTCGCTTGATAGTGAGACATAGGAAGTCGGCCAATCTGGCTCGAAGCGTTCCCTGCAATGTTACAGTACTTTGGTCATTTTCTGAGTTCCTTCAAAGACTGGCAACTCTTTGAGATTTTGTCAGATTCCTGTCAAATGGAAACCTCGGATTTTTAATTTTCATCATTGCATGTGGGCAGAGCATGGCAGCTAAGTGATTACTCTAGTTAGCACTACCTGGACTTTTGGGGAGATTCAGTGCCAGAAGACAGTCTCACTTAACAGCAAAATATGACAGACATGAGTAAGATAAACAAAAAAGTCTCTACATGCCATCCCTGAAAAGACACAAGACCGCAGCCATTCAGCAGACTATTGTAGGGTGATTTTGGTTATTTTGCAGGGTTTTTGCAATGATGGACTACTCGTAGAGATTTAAAGCAGTCGATAAAGACCAAGTGCACTCGACAGATGGGAGACGTTAAATACTGTCAATGTCATTGTGTTTGGGTGTGGCACCGAAGTTTGATGACCTGCTACTAAACACTACAAAGTTTACAGCCTGACCAAATGTCCTGCATGTGATGACAATCACACCCGGAAGACATAAACTGAGTATGCACCTTCAACTGTGACTTTCTATTTAGGTGAAAAACATTGAGGAGCACCGGCAGCGAAATTTTGACTCAGTGCTGGAGCTAATGGAGAGTGGCCAGGCCGTGGGTGGAATGGTTTGCACCACTACAGGTAAAACTGGTGACAGACACGCATACACTGCTCACACAAAGCTCCTTATTAGAGAAAAAAAAAGTAAGTTATGCAGAAAAAAAAAATTGTACAACTCGTCAAATTAAGATGGCCTTTAAATCTTATAATGCGTTGGAGGTTCATCTTAAAATGTCACCTGGAAGCTGAGTACCCAAATTCTTTTGAGGTTTTTTTTTTTGGGAGAAGCATCTAAACCGACTTCAAAGTTGTATTTGCATTCAGACTGGAACCAGCCCGCGCAAGTGAACGGGGCCCAGCAGGTCCAGCGTATTATCTCCCGCTGCAGCTGCCGAATGCACTACATCAGTTACAGCCACGATATCAACCCGGAGCTCGCCACACAGATTAAACCCCCTGAGCTGAGAAACCACCACGAAAAGGAAGACCTGCTGAAGAAACAGGCCGGTATGTCTGCTTCCCATACAGATTCTGCATTTTCAGCATCAATTTGCTGATGATTGTACTCATTTCCCAGGGGCTGTGGACACGTTCACGCTCATTCACCATGACCTGGAGATATCCACCAACCCTGTTCAGTATGCCATGATCCTGGACATCGTGAACAACCTCTTGCTCCATGTGGAACCCAGACGCAAGGTGGGGCAATACAAGAGCAGCTGCCTCTACTTACATGTGGGGTTTTTTTGGGGCGGATGACGGTGTTTTTTTTTGCCTTCCGCCTGTGCAGGAGCACAGCGAGAAGAAGCAGCGTGTTCGTTTCCAGTTGGAGATCTCCAGTAACCCCGAGGAGCAGCGCAGTAGCATCCTTCATCTCCAGGAGGCAGTTAGGCAACATCTGGCCCAGATAAGACGCCTGGAAAAGCAGATTTACTCTAACATCAGGGTGCGTTTTACATGCTCACTTTGCAAAGGTGCTAATGGATTTTTGACAAATAAAAATATACTTGTAATGTCAGACATTTTAGTTTAAAAACCCAAAGAAGTTCACATTTTTCACATTAAGCTTGTAAAACTACTTCAGCCTGAAATGTAATTAGTATATTATTAACCCTTTATGTAATTAGTTTATAATACAGCATGTTAATATTTTTAAAATTATTAAGGAGCAAAAATAGCGCATACACAGCCAGTTTATTGTTACAGACACATGTACAGCATTATCCAACATCATTATGGGCACATACTTATCAATTCAGTAGCCAAGTACCCTTCACAGAAACCAGTAAAAGATGAGAATGTTGCTGCCAGTATTTGGGTGGCACCATCCGGTGGACAAAAACAAAGGTTAAATTGTCCAAATAATAATAATGATAGTGATAATAATAAATATGATAATAAAGCATCAGAATTGTATTCCGCTTTTCTGGACACTAGACACGCAAAGTGCTCACAATGGATACAATATAAATGTTGACAATAATTTTTAAGATTTGGAATGTAGGATAGCAAATAGCATTATCTGTCACGAGTTACAAATGTCTTTTTTTTTCATTTACAATTAAAGAAAAAAAAACCTCCACACAAGATGATGTCAATTCTTTAAGATATCCATGCATCTAACCCCAACCCTGTCTTAACCTTTCTTTGCTGGTCACCAAACCTTAGGCACAACCTGATGAACTCAGTATTGACGAACTGAACGAGATCAACACGCAGCTGCAGAACCAACTCAACCAGGAGAAAAATGACATGCAGATGAAGAGCGAGGAGCTCAACATCCTCATCAGGTCCGTACCACATCTGTGCTGATTCAGTGTTGGTGGTTCTAAATCAGGGCACAGTATTACACGTGGGCCACATGTGCTTAACATCTCATTCCTTCTCAGGTGCTTTAAGGACTTCCAATTGCAGCGGGCCAACAAGCTGGAGCTTCGAAAGCCTCCTGAGGACGTGAGCGTGGCGAGGAGGACGGAGATCTACTTCGCACAGGCGCGCTGGTGTCTGACCGAAGAGGATGGCCAGTTGGGTATTGCTGAGCTGGAGCTGCAGAGGTTCATGTATAGTAAGGTGAGGGACAACCAGGGCACCTTAAAGTAAAATCTTGGATTTTTTTTTTCCTTCTTAAGAATGACATCCTTTACAATGACTGTATTCAAAAAAAGTTTTGCTTTTTATTTATTTGGGATATGTTTTATTTGTCATGACAGCAAACAATCTTTCAAACTGTTTTTTTATGATTTTTCTTCCAAAACATACCGCAGAGCAAAAGTATCCAAAATGTTGATTAATCACTGCTTTTTTGCAACATATAAATGCCGCAGGGCTGCCAACTGTTGTGAATTGTTTCTTTTGTTTTGGAAATCATTTAACACTGCGACAATACGGCCGTAACATTTAACATTACGGAGCTTTTAAAAAATTCAATAAAAAAAAAGGCAGATTTGCTTTGGTGACATAATAATAATAATAATAATAGATTTTATTTATAAGCGCCTTTCAAGACACCCAAGGACACTTTACAATAACAAAAAACACAAAACAATATAATGACGCATTGCCATGATTGTCTTCCACCAGTCTCTTTTGTAACATGGAAAACAATCTACTTATGTTGTCCGTTTAACATGAATTCAACAAGCATTTTATGAATGTGTACGTATATATGAATTTTATGTCACTACAGCTCTCGGAAAAGTCACTCAATAGAGCCGCCAAATCCCTAAACTTGGCCACATTGACTCTTAACGCTAACAAATAAATCGTTATGACAAATAAAATCAAATTAATAAATAGAACCAATTCATCGCCAGGCCTAGGGAAAACAATGCTGTTCTTTCATCCGGTCTTCTGCAATTTACTCGTTTTCTCACCACACAGCTCAACAAGTCTGACGACACAGCAGAGCATTTGCTGGAGTTGGGCTGGTTCACCATGAACAACCTGCTGCCCAATGCAGCCTACAAGGTAACATCTGTCATGTCCATTAAATCGTCATTATAAGAAGTGGTTCTCAAACTGGGGTAGCAATTTTTTAATTCAGTCGGTAGAATTATGAGGGGGACCTTGGAAAAATTCATACCATATAAGTAGTCCCTGGAACCAAAAAGTTTGACTTTTAAATGTATTAACTTGGTCAAGCCAATGTGCTGTCTTTATATTCTCTGCCTGGTTTCCCCACATGCAGCGTGTGAGGGTATGTATGCACATCGCTGTTAGTCTGTGTTGATGGATACCATCTTGTTTATCCTTATGACAACGTCCACTGAGACTTGAGTGCTGCACAAGAATCATCATCCTGCCTCGCTCATTTTAATGTGTGTTCCGAACACATTCGCACAAGGCCGTTCCTGGATTCGAGTCATCGTTCATTTGATAGCGAGTATCATAAAAAACTAGAGATGCACATATTCGTGAAATGTACATAGGCCCACACATGGACTTTTTTTTGTTTGTTTGTTTTATACCCTGGATGTTAATTTCTGTTGTGCAAGGTGAAGGTTATCCTGAATAACTGGCGAGAGGCGCAGTCGCGTGAATCTAATCTTACATTGCATCTGCTCGTGCGTGACAGAGCACGTTATTTGACAGATCAGGAATTTTTGTGGGTGGTAGGTTTCCATTTATTCCTATTGTGCAAGTTGGCAGTTATGAGTACCTGTCAAGAGGAGTGATTGCTTCATTCATGTTTTTGCCCATGTTTGAACTTATTTTTTTACTCTGAATTATTTCTACTTCTTGTATTTATTACAATTGTGCACAGTTAGCGGTTATTATTAATCCTGACACATACATTGCACACATTCATGTGCCAGGGCGGGAGCTTTTATTTTGACTATAGATTATTTCTAGTACTTCTGTTTATTTCTATCATGCTAGGTTACACTTATCATAATTGGGAAGGAGAGCCTAAATTGATTTCATGACATGCACATTGTGCCATCTGTTTGATCGGTCAATTGATTTTTTTATTTTTATTTTTTTTTTTACCCTGTAGGTTATTTTAAGTCATTGTATTTTAATCATGCAGGGTGGCCAATATCATGAATAACTGATAAAAAATAATGGCCCTGACCACTCACACTGACCAAATGTACCAGACTTTAGGTGTCACATAGGCTCAAGCACAGTTAGAATGGTCAAGAATGAATACACTACTATACCTTTGCCGGCAAAGGTATAGTAGTAATATATATTTTTTTTCATGACACCTCTTCTTCCAATAGGTGGTGCTTCGCCCTCAGAGCGCCTGTCAATCAGGACGTCAGTTTGCCTTGCGCATTTTCAGCAAAGTGCGGCCCCCAGTGGGTGGGATCTCTGTCAAGGAGCACTTTGAGGTGAAGAAAGTCACAAACCTCATCATCGTTTCAATTCCCCACATTGACAACGAAAACACTCCCGTATTTTTAGGTGAACGTGGTGCCTCTCACCATCCAGCTCATGTACCACTTCTTCAAGAGAATGATGGGATTTTTCTTCCCTGGGAGGAACGTCGAGGAAGAGGAGGTGGCCGACGAAGAGGACAAGTTCCGACTGGTCACCACAGGTTTGTTTTTACGTTTGTGTCTCGTGTGTTTTGTATTTTCATATCAACAAGAAAGTGGTTGCCAGGGAGAAAACCACAAACAAAGTCTGTGTCCACTCATTCCTGTCGTGAAGGGAAGGTTTTACATGCAGCGAATTGAATTTTTGTCAATTATTTTAAAACTTTCATAAACCACTACAATATTTCTATAGTAGTCCGATGTGTGTTTTTTTTTTTAATTTTTTCACAGCTTTTATGCTAATGCTAGGACAGACTAATATTACTGAAAGGCTCAAATTGTGCAAATAGTCCAGCAATGCCTCTTTATACTAAAAAGAACATTGGTTTACCACTTTTGTATTTTGGCAATTCAAAATTAAAATGTAAACAAAATAGCTAAAATTTATTTTTGTCACATTTCTTTCTCCTTTTGTAATATCACGATAATACGATAATTATCTTTTAGATTGTGATAATCTAAGATTTTCATTCATTCATTTGTTTTATCTCTACCGTCCACATGGCAGGTATCCCCGTAAAGAATCGCCAGTCTTCCGAAGATACCATGGGTGCTATGGGCCCTGGTAAAGGTGTTGCTCAGGGGATTAACCGCAGTGCCGGCGTTAGGAGGTCCTTCAGAAAACCCCTTGAGGTATTGAAACTTTTACAAACCCATTCCAATAAAGTTGGGGCATTATGTTTAACATAAATAAAAACAGAATACAATCATTTGCAAATCATGTTCAATTTATGTTTAATTGAATACACTACAAAGACATGATACTTAATGTTCAAACTGCTCAGCATTTTTAACAAATAATTATTAACTTAGAATTCTATGATTGCAATATGTTCCGAAAAAGCTCGGATAAGTGACAAAACCTGTTTGGAACATCCCTCAAGTGAACGGGCTAACTGGAAACCATGATTGGGGATAAAAGGAGCTTCCCTGAATTGCTGCCTGTAAGCGGCAAGGCTGAAAACTAACATTGAATGTCCGTGAACCTTTGATCCTTCAGGCGGGCACCTCATCAAAAACTGACAACAATGTGCAAACATCCCAACCAAATTAGGATTCCCACCCTGGAATTTGGTTTGTAATTGACAATGCCTGGATTAACTTCAAACGAGTGCTTTCTTCTTTCCCTCACCAGCATCCTGTTGATGACATTGACAAGATGAAAGAGCGAGCGGCCATGAACAACTCCTTCATTTACATCAAGATTCCTCAAGTGCCTCTCTGTGTCAGCTATAAGGTGACTAGTGTTGGCTAGACATAGGTTTAGAGCTTATCGATTGTGTGAAACTGATTGCTAGCGATCTTCGATACCACTTTTTTCAGACCAATTAAGTACACTCAACCCTTGAGTACTCACATACCTGATACTCAGTATCTGATACCATTAGTGCTTTTAACATGTCAAGTTTCTATTAAACCAATGTCAGACCATTTTAATGATTAGCCTATCATTTATTTCTGAATGAGGGCAGTCACTCTGAAATCGAAAATGTAACTTCAAAATAAAATACAACTCCTTACATTGCAAGTTATAAATTATCGGTAATTCAATTCAATTAACCAAAGAGGCATATGAAAATGACAACTACCTAAGTTTTGGTCGTTGCTGAAAAATGTATTGGAAAATTATTAAAATAAATTGTATTGCAGAATTAATCAGCCAAGAACGTTTTGTCAATTTCCCACCCTAGTTGTTAGACCTGACAGTCTATGCCCTTGTCTCTTGTTTCCAAGCCACTTTCACACCACTGAACAAAACATGTGTGAGCCACTGTCACTGATTATCTTCTTCAGGGAGAAAAAAGCAGTGTGGACTGGAAGGACCTCAACCTGGTGCTGCCATGCTTGGAGTACCACAACAACACCTGGACGTGGTTGGACTTTGCCATGGCCGTGAAGAGAGACAGCCGCAAGGCTCTGGTTGCACAAGTATGCCGCTGGCCAACTAGCTAAAGAGCATGCAGACCATACAGTAGCAGTCTAATCCACATCCACAGTCCTTTTATTGGGGAGGAACAGACAACAAAAACGGAGTAGCAACCTACTAGAATAAAACCAGTAACAACGTTAAAACATGACATCACAACTAGTGGGCATATGACGGCTTAACGAGTTGGTGGCAACCTAGAGCAAGACACTGACGCAAGAAATTAACTTGTTGCTTACCAACCTTTATTAGACCATGGCACATATTCCACATCGGAAAAAAATCATGGCACACCACTTAGGAAAACGATTCAGATCTAATTTGATGTTATTTTAGTGCTTCTAGTGAATTTTTCAACACGCCCTGATCTTCTTCCTCCGTCTCAGATGATCAAGGAGAAGCTGCGCCTGAAACCGGCCGCCGGTGGCGCCGACCCGCGCGGGAAGACGTTGGACGGCAAGGCGGACTCAGGCCTGCAGCAGCAGCAGGAGGAGGATGAAAAAGCTCGGCTGCTCATTGGCCTCAGTGCTACCGACAAGAACTCAGGAAAAAAGAGCATTTTCAGCAGACGCAAGTGAGTCTCTGTCGGGAGGGCCGAACTACCGTTGGGACTATTTTGAGGGGGTTGTGGTATCATTTGATCCTGCTGAACTTCACATTGAAGTGGTCAAAGAGCAAAGTCGTCGGGTGCCTGTTGATGATGAATATGACCAAACGCTAACTAAGCAGCATCACTGCATTTCAGCCAATGAGCACAATTGCTTGTTAACTCTTTGTGAGCGTTTCCCGCTGGTTCAGGAACACGCTTGAGAACCTCACCTATGTCGTCTGCTGTAAGAATTCCATTAGTACACAAAAAAATTATTATTACTCACTGGTTTATATAAACAGACGCATTTCAGTAAATTAGGACTGTGTTTCCCCAACCGTTGAGCCAAGGCATTTATTTTACAAAAGGAAAATCTCTGGCACACCACCAAACAAAAATGTCACAAAATTATACAGTGTACTATGATGCCTTGAGATATGAACTGTTGTTTGGCCAGTTTTTTGCTCGTTCACTACCTCTGAAAACACTTGCAATTGTTCACAGCTCAGTGAAGTGCACATGTATTCCTTTCTGATTCCAAACACATGCGGGTTAGGTTCATTGACGACTCGAAATTTTCCAGGGGTGTGATTGGTTAGTTGTCACAGTTGTGCCCTGTGATTGGCTGGCATTAAAGAGTGTACTCTGCCTTTTGCCTGAAGTCAGCTGGGATCAGCTTCAGCTCACACGTGACCCTAATAATTGCTATAGAAAATGGATGAGAAAATATAGAAATGATTCCGTGACAGTGTAATGTATATGACTTCCCCTTTTTGAATTGAACTATGGTAAGTTTTCTGCCATACAATGCAGCCCAGCCCCCCATGCACAGGGATAGGAGCTAAGTCCTGCCCACTCAAAAAAGTTTTTCTGCCTAATAATGTCACAAGATGGTGGTAAAGCAACACATTTTCATTATATATAGCTTTGGACACAAAAAAAGCTAATACTGTAGTACGTGAGTTTTTCAGCGAATGATAAAGGATTCACTGAAAAAAAAATCAGATTGCAGTACAATGAGTATGCAGGGATTCATAGTATTCTAATTTACTGAGATGCAGACTGCTTTTTTACTACTTAATATAATAAAATTAATTGCAGAAAGTCTTTGTTTTTGTTTGTTTTATGACACTCCCCTCAAAAGGTTTTGAAACTGAGTGATATTAAAAGACAAAGTTCCATAAAGTGCTTGTTTTTCACCCATACATATCTGTGGTTTTCATCAAAACAAAAAAAAGTAAGAGATGTAACTGAAACCCTCCATTTCTCGCATTTTAAAGAAATTGTTTAAGTAGCTTTCCACTGGTCCTGCTAATTAAGTAACTAACCGATCAAGCAAAGTATTTTCACAATCATTTCAACAAATATGGAAATACACAGACGGGAATGATGCTTTTCTGAAGCATTCTTTATTACCAAATGTAAGAACATGTCAAAAGTCATGAAAATGGTGAGCGATTCCATAAATAAACAAATGCTATTGGATGTGAGATGGATAGATGGTAGAGCGAGCTGTCTGCACACACTCAGTTTGGTCCAAAATAGTCCACCATGCCGTTTCCTTTTCGACCATCGAAGAAAAAGAAATTGCGATGTGGAGCGTCTCTCTGGGACAGAGCCTAGATAACAACAACAAACACGTTGAGGGGTGAGGGTTGGGTTTGGGCAAGTCTGGGGTTATTTTAGTGGCTAGTGTTAATTTAGGATTTGGGGTGGTTCAGGCTTGTTTAGGTGTCAGTGTAGATTTAGGGTTTGCGGTTCCGGTTAGTTTCGCATTAAATACCAGATCTGTGCGTACATATGCGTGCACGCGTGCTTACCTTGACAATTTCTTGTCCGAGTACTCCTCCCACAACTGCGCACACTGGTGACATCTCCGAGAAGCAGAAACTGAGCAGGGCACACCAGGATACGGTGGGTACTAGCGAACAGGATGCAGCCTCTGCCTCATCACTCAGAACCTTACCTGATAAAGTCATCGTTGAGTAGCTCGCTGGCCACCCCCAAAGTGTCCAGGACATCCTGGCGGATCTGGCTTAGCAACTGGCTGTCCTCTGCAAAGCATTGTGGGTCGGGATCTCGGCCCTTGTCCGTGCGGAACTTCAGCAGCACTAGGGACCGTTGATTGTAATTTCAATGAAATATTTACATGCGGCGAAGAGTCAAACTTTTCAAAACAAAAATGTACTCTGATGTCTTGTGTCACTTATCCCATCATAAAACACTGAAAGGTGAGTACCGTGAAGCAGGAAGTAGTCGACGGGCGTGCGCTTGAGGGCGGCTTTGGCCTTGTCGCTGGTCCAGTCCACCTCCAGAGCCTCCTTCAGCCTGCAGAACTTGGATGTCTGTTTGAAACGACACATCATCATGATCAGACACTTGGTGAATTCATTCAAAGTTAGCAAAACAAATGAATACAACATAAGTTTGTACAGTTTAACATGAACATTCTACCAGTTAAAGTAATGTTTTTAAGGTTAGCAGAAAATGTTGGTTTCACTGCAAAAACACTTTTTTTTAAATTAAGATGAACAGTATTTTTCAGTTTTGACAGAAGTAATAGAAGACTTTTGTATGAGAACATTTATGTCTATAAGCCCCCCAAAAAGTGATGAATGTAAAAGATGTTAGAAAACATTAGTGGAATAGCTTTGTTCAGCAAAAATAATATTTTTATATATATAAATAATTATTTTTTTTACATTTAAAACTATGTCAGACTAAGGTTATATTTTTGTGATTAAAACAAGTTGGATTAATGTCATTTTTGTTTGTGTTTACAAATGGGGGGGATCGATGAAATGTTTAAAAACAAAAAACTGGTGGTTTGCTCTAACCTTTTTCACCATAGTGGTCTCATTGGGGTCCACTTTGACCTTCTTGGTGTCAGGACCGTCATTTGAGTCTCCTGAGGACTTCTTCACCACTTTGGGTTTTTCCCTGAACAACAAAGCGAAGCCTATAGCCGAGTGAACCTGGCTTGACGGATTTCATGTTCAAACTCACTCCACGTAGTTGTGTTCAGGCCCTAGGTTGCAGAACATGTAACCGTAGTAACCATTGACATCTCCACAGAAGACCAGAATGTTGTGCTGTGAGCACAGCTGGTCGATGCGCACCATTACGTCTTTGGAGCAGCCCGTGAGACAAACCTGCATTCAAAAAAAGAAGTTTGGTAGTTGCACTCCCAACAGCACCGATTCTTCGAGTAATCAATGTTGTTGTCTTAGCAGCGTCCCAAATAATGATGCAATTATTGGTTGACAGGTAGCATGAATGTCGTTCAACAAAATTATCAGTGTCCATCTGGGGTTCAAAAGAACGTGTATTTGTTTCAGAAAAAAAAGATGCCGGATTTTGCCAGAACTCAAAACTACTATCTATCCATCCAACCAGTAGTTTTGATTTAAGTTGTTTCACTGTAAACCCAACTACATAATGCGCACTCACTGCATTGAACTGCAAGAAGAAAGTGTCGGGTTTGTCTTCTATTCTGTCCGTGTTGGCGAGCACCTCCACCATGGGGTTGAGGTTCTGTGCACGCTCCAGGGACGCCCGGGCTCGATTCCGGCCATGCTCAGTCACCGGGACCAGGAACTGAGCGCGACACGACTCCTCTGTCACCTGGTGAGACAAACACATCAAATATAACCACTGGGAACAACAGTAGCATTTATTTATGAAAGTTTGGCTCACCCCCCCCCCCCCCCACCCACCGCCTAAAAAAAAGAAAAAGCTTGTTGACTTTTTTTTTCTCCTTTCAAAACTATTATTCCATACGATATATAGAAATGTCCCTCATCACAACAACGATTAACAGTGCAGTGATTTAGAAACATTTTAACATTCTTAACTATTTGTTATAAAAGTGTAAAAATAAGTCTATCAGTGAGTTGGGTGACTGGGCCTGAGCTGTGGCCGATAGCAGCTACTGAATGGATGAGCATTCTGTTCCCACTTGTGGGAATAAGGCAATTTGCAGAGCATCGGCAACTGTTAACGTCCTTTAAACACAAATCAGGCCGTTACGATACATATATAATTTCCAATGTTTACGTGTACTATGTTCATTAAAATACTATCAAAGTTCAAAGTGATGTGATATAATCGTTAGATGGCAGTTTACCTTCTCATGATCCAGTAAGGTGAGTCCTTTCACTCCAGCCAAGATTAAATTCTTGGCCACCTCTGCCCCTAGGCCGCCCAAACCTGCCAGAAGAACCCGGGAGCCACGCAGTCTGCAAGCAAAGTGCACATTAATGACATGAATTGTATATTCAATCGTTTAAATGTACAATAATGTGCCAAATTATGGCAACACTGGCACGAATAGTATTAGCATGGCAGGCTAACCTACCTCTTCTGGGCATCCAAGCCCCAAAGCCGGATCTGGCGGTCGTACTGAGCCGCCTCTTCCTCGGTGATGACCGGGTCCTCCTTTTCGATCATGTCGATCATGTTAGACTTTTTGGGGGGGGAAAGGAGAAACAGCTTCAAAAGTGATTGTTCAATGAAGCGACACCACCGATTGTTTCAAAAGCCGCGATACTCCCGCTGAAGGGTCGCTGTTTGATGACGCCA
Organism: Hippocampus guttulatus; assembly: GCF_054856545.1. Classification (NCBI taxonomy): domain Eukaryota; kingdom Metazoa; phylum Chordata; class Actinopteri; order Syngnathiformes; family Syngnathidae; genus Hippocampus; species Hippocampus guttulatus. The sequence continues at coordinate 8,755,511 of NC_141272.1, read as the reverse complement.
TTGTAACAAATTACACGTCTTTTCGTTGTTGTTTTTTGTGCTTTTTTATTTCGAATAACGTTATTTTTACATTGATCTAATTGTGTGAACGCAATTCACCCCAATCAACTATTCATCTTTAATCATACATTAAATTGTAAGTTAACTCGTGCTAGTTTGAAGGAATTTTGCCCTCAGGTTAGACTTACGATCATTTTATGGGTTTCTTCAGAACGATATAAATCGATCCTATAAATTCATAAATTACCACCTCAAATGTTGATAAGCTGCTACTCAAATAATAATGTTCTCTTTTAATAATGCGTCAAAATACATTAGGGCTGTCCACAAGGCTTTGCATAAAGACAAAGACTGGGAGCATTATTTGAAAGGAAGAGAACCATATCATGTCTTGAATGTTTCGAGTATGATGTGCATCATATCACATTCAATGCTGCTTAAAAAGAAGAGGGGTGAGGGAGAAAAAAAAGTCCCAAGTAGAACCAAAGATGATAGACATCTCCATTTTCCCGCCTTTACATTACTGGATAAAAATCTCGCAAGATGCAGTAAAATAAACATATCTCGGAATTATTATTATGGAGCAAATAACACGTGATGAGGATATGTACGGGCAGGGTATATAACGAGACAAGTGTAATTGTACTCCACTCTATAAATCACTTTGGTGGTGAAATTATAGTAAAACCATCCTAACCATCCTTCCTTGATAGACATTGATAGGCTAGTACAGTGACTCGCAAAGTGTTGCACGAGGAGCAATTGTAGTCCGCGAAAGAACCGCTGAATTAATAAATACATGTAAAATTTACAGTGTTTAAAACACAATGAAATATAAGCAAAGGTCTACTAGTCAAAATGAAGGGCTCATTTTTTGGCCAACATACGTCGACGGTGTCCGTGAGACGCATTTTAAGGACGTCGAGTCAGTGACATCACGCCAAGGAAAGTCCGCCCCGTTTGTCTCTGAAGAAGATGGTCGGCCATTTTAGGCGCATCAGTCGTCATTTCACAGCGCTTCAGTAGGACGGAAAGAGAACTCTGGACTCACTTTCATCAAATTTCTCTTACAACTGTAGTGGAGAATTGCCTACTGCCTATGAACTGAAACTCAACTAATTCCAAAACCAAGTAGATCCTTGTGAAGTGACGCATAAAGCCAGTAGATTTCCAGTGTCGAGAGGTTGAATTTTTGGGTGCCTCCATGTTAGCTAAGGGTTAGACAGAGGAAATGGCTGTGGAAAGCATGACTGTCCATCCAAACTCCCCAACAACCAACCACGAACACAACAGTCTCCTGACTGACGAAAGGTCGAGTAATTCTACAATCATATTTCAATGAAACTATTTATTTGTCCTCTGCTTTTTTTTACACAAAAAGCCCGGGGATACCATTTTTTCTTTTTTTTTTTTTTCAAAGAGGGATTAAACTCGCCTTTTCTGGAAAACGGGTAAAGCTGTAACGGACTTGTGCATTGACACGACGGCGCCAACTGGGAGTCCAAAATAACGTCGGCAATAACGTTTTCCCTTTATTTTATTACGTTATCTCACCTCGACGGTGAACCGGCTCGACGCGAACTGATATGACGAGCAAAAAGAGCAGGCCGTCGCTCCTGAACATACTTTTCTTTGGCACGTCCGTCGACCACCTCGACGAATGCAAAACCATCGCCCATTTGCCGTAAACTAAATAACCAATTGTTCAAACTAAGTGTCCGTAGTTAACAAATTTACATTTTTATTTTGTCGTCGAAAATAAAACTTGTGGATTTAAGGTGTGCCCATTCCGGCAATGAGCCTAGCCACATTAGCTTCGTAACGGCTCACCGTAAAAGTTGTTTTTTAATCACCACTAATATCGTTACGTTTTTTCTCGTTGGTCCTTGCGTCATATACCAAGCAACACTGTCAACGTTACCCACGTGTATTCAAAGTTCTTTAAACAACTACTAACCTCACACGACACAAACGTCATAATGTAAATTATAGATCAATAACCCCTATTAACAATTCACCTAATCTCCCACTGCTGCCTATTGGTTACACTTTTAACCTGCGAACATTATTTTACAGGATTGGATTCCTCCGACCATGTAACCTTTAACATTAATTTAAAGGGCACAGTAGCTGTCAAACAGCTTTTTGTTTCATTCTTTCCCCTCCCTGAGAATGTGCTGCTTCTCTTACATGTTCAAATACTATGTACCAACGCTGTGTGTAAAATGTCTGCAAAGCATCCCAGAAGTCAAACACAAAAATCAGTTTGTAATGTAACCACCCAGTTGGAAAATTGGTTGAATGTTTTAGTAAATTCAATTTCCAGCCCCCACAAATCCTACCAGTGACCCCGAAGTGTTAGGGGGAAGACTTTTTAATGGTTTTGATTGCAAAATATGAAGAAGGCCTGTCACAGTAAGTATCCCCCCCCTTTTTATCATGGCCCTTCTCTAATTATAATATCTCTTAAAACATGCATTTTGCATTGAGATTAATCTTGTGCTTTGTAGATTTATGAGCTTGGTGAGGTTGTGTTGTGGATTGGTAATCAGACGTAATGGAGAAATACCATGTTCTTTGTCATTGCTTATCCCCAGAGATGCAATCAGAACCTTTTTATCTAGCTGTGTGTTTGATATATTGAACTCGGTCTGCTGGCAGGGTGCAGAATAACCTGGTTAGGATGTGTTTGTACGTGGGTGCGAGCGGTCACACAAGTGTCCAGAGTGAGTCATGCCAACGTGTCTTCATAATGGAGTCAGAATCCTTGGACTTTTGGATAAATAATTGTCTCTGAAAAGTTGACTATTAAGATGTTGTTGCTGGCCAAACTGGATTCAGACTATTGCCACACTATCTACAAAAAAGACTCTGCCAAATATTCAGTCAGAATTGTTAGATGGGGCCATTTGTGGTAAATGTTACACTATACAGTAAGTTAAATAAATGGCGTTAGCAACAATTGTTAACTGGTGACAGTTGCTTTCATTGATATTCTTGTGTCACCATTCTGGCTGAAAAATGTTGTCTTTTACATCCAGTGTGGAATGAGTTCTTTATTTTGTGTTGTGACACGTCACCATCAAGCAAAAACTTCAATGTTTTAAGTTAAAGATGTGAAAGGTTTCATATGTTTTTGTGTGTACCTGTGTTAATAATTGTGAATGCTGTGCTTAATTGTTAATTAGTCATTTATTTGCCCCCCTTGTTCCCCAGGCCCAAACCGGTGGTCAAGCGATATCATGTGGTCCATATTAATAACACTTGTGGGGGTCTATCATTGTCCCTTAAATGTGGCATCACTGTTAGGGTTGTGGGGGTCAAACGTGTCCTATTCAAATAATGCTCTCATGCATATTGTATGCATTTAAATCATGCATAATAGCCCCTATTGTTATTTCTGTAGCGGTTACCAACTAGATGTTGGTACCTGAGCCATTCACAGTGTGAATGTAAGCACCCTTCAGTGCGTAGGCCAAAACCGTCTAATGTAGCGTGCCATGAAATCCTATAAATTAAACATTAGTAGGACTGTTACAAAAAGCCCCAACCCCCACCCAATCTCATATGTGATCCAACATTTGTTTGTCGTATGTTCTGGTACATATAGTATACCTGTAGCACTTGGAGGACTGTATGAAAAATGTGAAGAAAAGGTCCCCCCCCCCCCCCCCCACCCAGTGTTGAATTAGGGATTTATTCATCTATTTTTTTCCCTTCAAAAACTTGTGAAAGATTCATTGATTACTTTAACTGATTCCCAAACTGGGTGCCGTGGTAGTGTGCAATGAGAGATCAGCAGCAGCGGCGTGTGAAATTATGCACTTTCACATGATTTGTTTGAAAATAATGTATTTATTGCAAACATATATATTTTTTAATCTATCTATGTTAGTGATGTGTAGTGACAGGTAGAACAATGTCATGCTCATACATTAGATGGCAGAAGTTAGAAAGTTTTGAATCCACCCGTTGCCGTTCGTTCAGCAGAATAAGCCATTGCTTCCTGCAAGTATATCAGTTTTGTGGTCAGTTAAACAAGCCCGAATTTCACACTCGGTGAGTATATTTATGAGTGAATTGACACAAGATAATATTTATTTCAATATTGATACATTTGGTGACATTTTTGTTTGATGGAGGTGTGCCATGATATTTTGTAATGTAAAATTGGTGTCTTGGCTCAGTAGAGGTTGGGAAAAACTGCTGTAAATTATGTTTCTCCAACTGTCTTTGCCAATGACACATTTTATTTTAGCAAAAAAATCCCATGGCACACCACCAACAAAAAGGACCCAATAAGTGGCTATGCAGGTTAATGTTTGTACTTTCTTTCATATACTGGAAGAGCATTTAGTTATTTCACTTGTCACTATACATAGTTGGCATCGATATATAGAGGAGATGCATCTTAAATAAATAATTTTCAGGCCAAAATGGATCATTTTCCTTGTCACATCTGAAGATCTCGCACAGCACAGAAATATGCCACAACACACTGGTTGGAAATCGCTGCTCCATATTGAATGGACATGGGTCACTCTGCATAATATTTTTGATATAAAACTGAGTGAAAAGTCAATATAATTACCATAACACTTTTCTATGTTGTGTGCACATAGGCCAGAGGATGGTGAACTGGAGGAGGGCGAGCTTGAAGATGATGGGGGCGAGGCGGAGATGGGAGGAGACGCATCTGCTGGCGGAGGAGGAGTTGCAGAGATGGGCGAGGAAGCAGGCGGCGGTGATGGCAGCGCAGCAGGGGACGCCGGTGGTGGCGGCGGCGAGCGTCCCCCACGAAGCCGGGAGCGCCACGCTAGCAGCAATTCAGATGAGGAGCGCTCGCACCGGCGCAAACGGAAGAGGAAGAAGGAGCGGGAACGTGAGCGGGAGAAAAGGCGCACAAAGAAGAAACGCAAGTCCAAACACAAAGTAAGAAAAACTGTCGCGGGGTTCTGATTTTTAGCAATCTTCACTGATTGTTTGAATGTTAAGCCACACGCCAAGGGAAAATTTGTCGTGTGCTCTTAAAGTATGTGATATACTCTATACCAGTGGTTTTCAATTGTTTTCGCTCTTATTTTCACCAAATTGCAAAACACTTTTGCAGAAGTGGAGAAGCATACAGAAAATGAAGTTCCAAAACATGTATAGTATACTTTTAAACATTACATGTTTATACTTTCCAAGTGGCTTTCACAGCACCTTACCGTATTTTCCACACTACAGGGCGCACCTAAAAGCCTTCCATTTTCTTAAAAGCTCACAGCGCGCCTTAAAATCCGATGCGCCTTGTGTATGTCACTACGGTAATATTTCGACCTCAAAATAGCTCCTTGCTCGAGACATGCTTACAGCGCAGAGTTCAAACTTAAGTCGATCGGTTACGCAGTTGAACACGGAAATAGAGCAGCGGCAAGAGAGTTCAACGTTAACGAGTCAATGTTATAACTTGCTGTTGGTTAAGTAAACTGTTTCGCTGCTTTATTAAATATGTTTTCCTGACATCTGATCGTTATGTTGGCATTTCCTTGAGCATAGCTCCATCTACTGGATGCATTGTAGATTACGTCTTATAATGCGGTGCGTCCAATTCATTGAAGGTGCGCCTCATAAGTCAGTGCACCTTTTAGTGTGGAAAATACGGTACTCGGAAACTAAGGATGAACATGAATCCGATGTACAAAAATGGCTCAAGTAAAACTAGCTATCACAGTTGCACAAAATATGGCCATAAAATTTCACTCATCTTGAACTACTCTTTTTAAGAAAGGCAAAATAATTGTTCAGGATCAACTTTAGAGAGTGTCATTATTAGATTTTGGCTGGCTTGATCAGAAATGGGTGAAAATACTTAAATTCAGCCCGATTTTCGGTTTGTAGGTATCTCACACCCCACTTTAACTTTGTAATACTTTCTCCTGCAGCGTCACGCTTCATCCGACGACAACTTCTCGGACTTCAGCGATGATTCTGACTACTCTCCCAGTGAGAAGAGGAAGTACAGAGAGTTCAGTCCCCAGTATCCTCCCACTGTAAGTCAACGAGCAACACACACACAAAGCATTGCCTCGGCCTGTCTCTTCACATGATTGGCCTGCAGTCGCACGGTGGCTACGGCGGGTCCAAGAAGGGCAGCTACATGAAGATGGACAAGCAGGGCTACGGCGGCTATGACGACTACGAGGAAGACAACTACGAAGGAGAGGAGCAGCAAGACATGGGCGGTGAGGAGTACGACGACTTCACCAAGGAGCTCAACATGTATCGCAAGGCCAAGGAGGGAGGACGTGGAGGACGAGGTGGGTGTGATGGGAATCTTTACCCTCTTGTTATATTGAATGACAAATGACCAATTTTAGGTGCAAGAAAAAATAAGTTGGAACAAAGTAGAAAAGTTCACTTTTTTCAGGAATTCAATTCATAATTGGGATTTTTTCCATTGTGAGACAAAGGTTTTCTATCTTATAAAGTAAAATTTGTATAGCTTCATCAAATACATGGGCAAATACTTTTCAGAGCAATTCCTATCTAATTTGTAAGGTAAAAAGATTTGAGATTATTACATGATATTCAAATTCCTTGTGATGGCGAATTTTGAATTGATGTTAGCTGCAAGCTGCAATCATCCAAATGATAAAGTGTGTGAACGTAGCCTTTGAAGAAGCCTCAGTGACGTCATCAACATAAAATCTCTGCTGAACAAAGCTGAAGATTTATTTTTATGTTGATGAGCTGACAGCACAAATAGAGACATTTTTGTTGTCCAGTGAGTGAACATCATCCTGTTCCTGCAGGAGGTCGTGGTCGCATGAGGAACATGAGGGGCCGCGGTGGAATGAGAGGCGGGCGGCGAGGAGGACGAGGAGGCAGCCGAGGAAGAGGAGGACGAGGCGGAAAGATGGGAGACGGTGATGGAGATGGTTATGGGGAAGAAATGGAGGTGAGTGCTCTTGACATGCGTTTCTTTTTTGCTGTGGATAAATGGAAGGCTCTCATCTGTTTTTATCTCTTTAGTATGACGATGATTATGACAACATTGGGGAAGATGATTATGACGACTATCAGTACAAGAGGCCCAAAGACAGAGGGAGAGGTAAGTCCGATATTCGTGTAGAAGCGACTTTTCAGTTGTTTTATTTTGTTTATTTATTTATTTATTTATTTTTGATTGCCCACCCTGAACACATGTCTCTGTATTGGACTCCAGGTAGAGGCGGCCGTGGTAGAGGTCGAGGCAAAGGAGGGCGTGGCATGATCAGAGGAGGCAAAATGAGGAGCCGAGGACGAGGACGAGGAGACATGAGCCATGACGATGACAACAACGGAGACGTGGACAACGGGGTATGGTCTCATCCTCTTGTATCTAATGAGTGTATGGTATTACAGCTTAGTTTCCACTTTCTTGTGTGCCACAAGTATTACTGTCTTTCACTCCAAGCAAATTATAGTATGTTTTTAATTAGACTTTATCTAACTAAGGCACATACTATGTTTTCTAGGAGAAAAATCTCTTGACCCACCCCCAAAAATGTCACAAAATGTACTGTATTTTGTGTATACTGAAATAATGTTGAGGTCATCAGAAGTCAAGTTATTTTCCTGCTGAATGAATGACAACAGCTTGACACACATGCATAATTTTGTGCCTTCTGCCACCTAGTGGAAGGGCATTGTTGTTCCTGTCATTATACTTTTGTGGTATGGAGAGGTAGGTTCCATATTTGCAGTGAATTTTTTATTTTTTTTGGACCAATTAAATAAAGTACACTTGATGAGCAAACTAATGTGCTGAAGCATAGTGGTTCTAAATAACTGTTAATTGTGTTTGGTGAGTATGTGATTTGATCATATCTTGTAGAGTCCTGAACACAATCCCTCCGAAACTTGTTCAGAAACACCTCCTTGTGGGGAAAGATAAGCCCCAGACTGTAGTTTCACCTGAAACTGGGTGCATAAGGCTATCATAACAGGATGCACAAAAAAGTCCAAAGGATCGACTGATGAAATTAAAGTAACGATATTTTGGCTTGAAGCAGCTCAATCCCAAGCCAAAGCAGTTGTACTAAAAAGATGTGCGATGCTAAACTGCCAATGTGTACAAAGCATGGCTTCAAAAGTTGATAAGCATTTTGTGTACACGCCTTAGAAAAGGGGATGTGGAATCCATCATTGCTGCTTGTAATTTTGATGTGCTTGGTCCCTGATTTACATCTCTTCATGTGTTGTCCTGTCCTTGTGTGTTTGTATTTTCTTTCAAGGATGGAGGAGGCGATACTGGATCAGGAATGGGCAAGAGGAGTCAGAACGAGAAGTACCAAGATAAAAAAGGAAAAGCCATCTGCAAGTATTACATGGAAAACAGATGCACCTGGGTGAGCCAAAAACAATAGCTGTTGCTCATTCCCCTTTTATTCATTATCTAGGTCCGATTATATGTGTTGTTTTATTTATACTTCCTCTTTTGATCACTAGGAGGAATACTGCAACTTTAGTCACGACATCGAGTTGCCCAAGAACAAAGAGCTGTGCAAGTTTTACATCACCGGTTACTGTGCTCGAGCCAACCACTGCCCTTACATGCATGATATCCTTTCACCGCTTTTAAAAACAATCAATATTACATGACCACAAGTTTAGTGCATTTCTGCCTTAACGCTGACGCCACGTGAATTCCCCTGCAAGCTGTTCCACACTACGGGCAACTGTGTCAATGGCAATGAGTGCATGTTCTCCCACGAAAGCCTCAACGATGACACCAAGGAGCTGCTCAACAAGGTCTGTCCCCTCATATGCACAAATAATGTATATATTTTTTAGATTGCATTGCGCCGCCACTATTTGAAAATGTGAGTAATTGACATTGTCCCTTAAAATGCTTATTGTTGCCTATAGGTGCCACAAGAGGGCAGCAAAGCGTTTCTATTATCAGTCGAAGCGCCTCAGCTCCCTCCAACATAGTTCATGAGCAACACCTTTATATCACACAACAGCGACCAGATTGAATTTTGAGAATTGGCCTCATTATTCCAATACTTTCGAAGGGGAGTTGAACTAATATTTCCCCATTTTGTTGTGTGTTCAGATGCTGGCTGAGGACGCAGAGGCCGGGGCAGAGGATGAGAAGGAGGTGGAAGAGCTGAAGAAGCAGGGGATCAACCCTCTGCCCAAGCCCCCACCTGGAGTGGGTCTACTGCCCACTCCTCCTCGCCCGGCACCCATCGAAGCCAACGCTGGGGCGGGGGATTTCGGATGTCCAGCAGCCGGTGACTTTGGGGGCATCCCACCCACCAACCAGGTGCCCGTTCCTGCTATGGCTCCCCCAGGTGGGCCTGGGATGGTCCCTTCTCCAAATTCCTGTGCTGGTGGTCCTCCCGTACAAAATCCAGAGGGAGCTCCATTCCAAGCAGCAGCCCTGAACCCCAGTGGACAACCCCCGCCTGCTGGTGGTGGAGGGTGTGCCGGGAAGAAGATTCCTTCCTTGTTTGAGATCAAAGTGCAACCAACCGGACAGCTGGCTCATAAACTGGCTGTTCAGTAAGTCCACACAAGTTTACTTAAATGTCAAGAAGATTAATTATGTATTCTTTGATTTCACACCTGATGGCTACGCATGCCAGAGAAACAACTGTTGGTACACAAACTATAAAAAAGCCAGCTTTCCATGAAACGTTCCCTTAAGTAGTTTGTTGTATAGTTTTTCATTCACTAATGGGGTCCTTTCTCCAAAAAGCCAGGTACCCAGCAACACCCAGGGAGCAACCCCAGCACCTGGTGCACCAGGGGCACCACCAACCTGCTTCCCCACAGAGAACATTGGCACCTTTGCATCTGGTGATTGCCCTCCTCATGGGGGCGCTATGCAACCTCCTCAGGCTGGGGGGAACTACTTCAACACGTTCTTCAATCAAGATGGAATGAAGATGGAAGGAGTGGTGGAAGAGGGTGAGAATAAGGAATCGCCTTCCGTTTGGGTTTGGCGATAAAATCAGTTTTTTTCCTTATGCAAATCCCATTAGGCCTGTCACTAACGAATCAGTTTTCAATAACTCGGGTTATGTTCTTTGTTTGTTGGGTTATGTCACATCTCCCCTTAGGTGACGACTACCAAGGAGGTGCTGGCAAGTTAAGCTCCCAGGAGGATTCCACCAACGGAGCAAGTCAGGGAGGAGTATCCGTCTCAGACCTCCTCCCTCCGGCACAGCGTGTCCTTTTCATGAGAATCCAACAGAAGCAACAGGAGGAGGATGACCGAGCCCGCCGCATGGATGGCGGGGCAGAGAAGAGCAGAGACACTGAAGGTTAACATCTGACAACACCTTTGCCATCCATCTTGATCTGGTTCAAATGGAAGCCATAGTCCATCCCCCAGATTCAGGCGTACACTGAGCTGTTGACGACTCAATCCAAGGACTGACATAGGCGAACCCTCATAAATCAGTACAACTCTCTCTGGATGGGTGTTTAGTTGACTCTTTTGTCCAAGAATAGAGACTTTACTTTTCTGCTTGTTTGGTATCGCCATGAATTAAGCAACTCCCAGAAAGAAAGAAAAAACAAACAAAACTTGTTAATGTTATTTTCAATTGCCTTGTTTAAATATGTGAAAGGGAAAAAAAAATCTGATGACATGGGAATGTATTTTTTATGGGAAAAAATGTGGGCTTTACTACAAGACCAGGTGACCTAGCCCTACAGTCCCCTGAAGTTCCAGATGTCTGATGGATTCTGTCTTGTTTCCAGGTGACTCTGGCAACTGGTACTCCAGTGAGGATGAGGACGGTGGTGGCAGCGTGACGTCCATCCTGAAGACACTACGGCAACAGACGCAGGCTCCTCCAAAGTCAGATGTGCCGAGTGACCCTCGCCTCCAAAAGACCACCATCCCCCCAAGTCGCCCCGCTGACCCGCGCCTTCCTCGGGACCCGCGCCTGGCCCGTGGCGCCGGACCTGACCTGGCACCGCCTGTTTCCTCGTTGGGTCCACCGGCAGACCCGCGGCTCGCCCGACTGTCTGCCATCTCGGCCGGGTCTGCTGCCCACCAACCGGCTGCCCCCAAAGTGGAGCAACCTCTGATATACAAACCTCCACCGCTCACTGCGCCGGCAGCAGAGGAGGAGGAGACAGAGCGAGTCCTGCGGGACAAGCCGGTCCCGATCCCTCTCGATCCCTTGATGGGAATGGCTCTGAGGGACCCCCGTTCCCAGCTGCAGCAGTTCAGCCACATCAAGAAGGATATCGTTCTCCACATGCCCACTTTCTCCAAAACCATCACCTGGTCCCCCGAAGATCTCCTCCCAATCCCAGTCCCCAAACAAGACCTACTTCCTCTCCCCCCAGGCATTCTTCCAGTCTCATCCCTTGACCCACGTCTGTCCCGCATCGTCCATCCCCACTCGCAGTCTCCTCCCATAGCGGCACCCACTTCCTCGGAACCCCCGGCCTCCTCCTCCTCCTCGTCCTCACTCCCGGACTTGGAGTTGCTGTCTCGCATCCTGAAGACAGTCAGCTCCAGTCCTTCCCAGTCCTCGTCCCCTCCGCCAGCGCCCACCCCCGCACCCCCGCTGGCTCTGTTGGCTCAACCCTCCCCCCTTCCATCCACCCCCTCAGAAAAGCCTGTCGACCCCCGCATGGCACGGAAAGGTCTCACGGACCCCCGCATCCAGCCGCAGAAGTCAGCCCTCAAGCAGCCGTCGGAACCTCCGCTCCCCTCTGCTGAATCATCTTCCTCTGCCGGGTCCACATCCTGCTCCTCGCCCCCCACCATCGCTCCCTATGATCCAAGGGTCCTTTCCTCTGGCGGGACAGGACGCAGTGCAGCATCCGGCGCACCAGGGGGCGCCAACGTACTGAGCAGCATCAGTCTGTATGACCCTCGGACTAACAAACCAGGAAGCCCTAGTACTGTGGAAGGCCCCAACAATTCCCCCAACTCGGAGTCCCGACAGAGTGAGCCCTCAACTGGCAAACCCAAACCAAAGGAGCCCTTGTTTGTCCGCAAATCTGCACTGGAGCAACCCGAGCCAGAGAAAAGCGGCGAGCAGGGCACCGACCGGTACAACAGCTACAACCGACCCCGACCCAAACCCACACCCTCACCCAACTCCGCTGCACAGGGAGGGCCCCCCGCCGGGGGTTCTGCCACTGCTGGACCCCTGGTGGAACAGGTGCCCGCCGGTGTCCACAACCTGCCCGTGTCCACACTCTTTGGTGTGGTCAAGCAGGCAGGCAAGCCCGGTGGGACCAGCAGCCCGTTTGGGGGGAGCAGCCCGGCTCAGGCAGAGCAGCCCACTGCGGAGCAGGACAATGGGTCACTCAAGGAAGTTTTCAAGGGCTTTGATCCCACCGCGTCACCCTTCTGTCAGTGATGCCAATCAACTCCTGACATGTTATTGATCCAACATGGACACACGCTATGAGTGCGAAAAACTTTGGGATGTGGGAGAGTTAAATGTCTATTTTAAACAGAGGAATTGTTGTATAAGTGTGGACAGAACAGACAACATTTTAGCCTCCGCTCATTACCTCACTTGTCTCACCTCCAACCAATGCATTGAATTATGATGGAATCTGAATTTTCATGATTTATGTTTTGTTGTTATGATTAACTCAGCAGCACCACTGCCCATCGACCCATACCCAGCTTTGTTTCCATTTTTGAATATTTATTTTTCTACTTCTGTGCACTGTACTCCCATGGAGGACCCTGTTTTTAATGTCTCTCACAGTTTCAGTAAGGTAGTCGCTTCTTCTCGTTACCCCCAGTCCTGTTGCTCCTTTTGCTGAAGAAAAGAAATCAGTAGATTGGCAGTGGGAGCGTCCATGTTGGGTCACTAGCGTTCTTCATGGCGACGTGACAATCACAAATGTTTAACTGCTTCTCGCCATTGAAAACACAATGAAGTTCTCTCTGGAGACATGAGTTTTGAGACCAACTCCATCAAACAGGACCCTTTTTTGTAAAATAAATAAATACAGTTTCCTTTTAATTTATTTTTATACGTAAAACATACTTACAATTTGTTGTTTTAACAAAGTATTTTCTATTAGGTTCTGTCGTTCAAATATTTTTTTTGTTTGGCTTTGTAAATTTGCTTTTATTTCTTGGCAATAACAACAATATCCATTTGAGCTGTTTCTTGTCCATTATAATGGGGCGGTGGACTTTTCTAACTGTTCACCATTGGTGAATATTTGAATAAAGACACCAACCAGATTCAATGCAGCTACCTGGCTCTCCTTTTCATTTATGACTGACTGTCAGAGTGAGGTACCTTGTTGCGTTCTGAATTCAGAATCATTTTCAACAGGCGTCTTTGGGGGTCTCTGTTCCTGCTGGCGGTGGTGTGCGTCCCACTTCCTGTTCTCACTACGATCCCTCACCGCCGCTTCCTGTAACTCCACCCCATCCTTGTCGGGTCGGCTCCAGTGGGACTGGTGAGTGCACCTCAGGGATTTCCTCTCACTGCTCCACACCACCTTCTGGAAAACTACATAGACTCACTGGCCATTACAGGAGATGGCTAAATTTGGAGTATTCAATCAACCTAAGCAGACTTTTGACACGAGAAATGGGATACACCCTGGACTGGCTGCCAGCCAATGGCAGGGCACATTGAGTATAGACACAGGATTATTCACACTCACATTTTCACTTTTGGGCCATTTAGAGTGCTCAATGTCTGCTTACTTGGTGAGAGAGCTAGTGTGCACCTTGTACTGGTGGGATGTGTATGAGTTTCCTTTTTTTTAATCACTTATAAAACCTGGTCACTCAAATGCACTTTTGGAACAATAGTAAACCACGTGTAAACTGTTACACTACAACTTAAGTTTAGAGTAGATGCAGTTTAAAAACAAATAAATAAAACCCTACTGAAGGTCATTGATACTGCCAGGGAAAGTCATTTACACCAAGAGGCCATACTTTCCGATTGATCTGAGACCAGATTTATGGGCCTTTTGCTGCTGTTTTGGTGAGCCACAGTATTCAAATGCTCTCAGAAGTCAACACTTTAATGCCCACTTGTAAACAATAGTTTTTATAAACTGAAACAGGATACAAATAACATTGAGCTTAAGAATTACTTTTTATTTGAAGAATTACCTTTTTGGGTCAGGTTTGCAGATTTATATGTGATAAGAGAAGGCACAACAGCGGGTGGATGTGTAAATGTCTTTGATGGCTAATCTTCTTAGCTGCCGCTACCTGCGGCGAGTGTGAACATACTGTATATCTATATATATACACGTATAAATATATTTAGCACATGAATCCTCTTAAACCTTTGACCGGGATTTGGAGATCTGACGACGGCAAAGGGTGCCTGCGCTACTCGCTGGGATCTTGCGGGGGCGCTGTGCTTGGGAGTCAGGTGACAAGAGTATAAATGGTAGCTATTTTCAGTCCATTTAGGGATTGGTGTCATGTGAGCTTGGAGCAGTCTGTCTTGCAAATGTACAAAACGGTGCTTGAGTTGATATTCGTCTTTATAGGCTATTCACATCACTTCCCTTTTTCTACATTTTGTGAAATGTACGAAAAATCAAGAAATTATATGTACATGTAGTGAATACATTAGCATTGATGCATCGTGGCATTTTGGTTTCATAAATTTGAGTAGGCCAAAGTTGCTGGTCCCAAACATCCCCAAACTTGCCTGACTCGTTTATGATGGGACTTGACCTTGACTTCAAGGTTAGGTCAAAGTTAATTATTCAAGTTAAAAAGGTTCACTTTAAAAAAAAAACTAATTGAAATGAATTAAAGCCAGTCATGAAGGTTTGATCTATCCTTATTTTGGCGATACGCCCTTATAAAATAACCAACACTGTGACCAAAAAGCACGTGTGGAAATGTCACATTTCACACAATTGATACAAGTCACTGACTTTGGGTTTAAATGCAACTTGATGAGACATTAACTGAGAGAATGGAGGAAAAGTGGATCTCGATTAACCTGAGGGTACTAAAGTAGCCACTTAGGTCTTGGCTTGCGTCCTGCCCTGGCTTCAAATAGCTGATACGTGACTCTCTGGCGGGAGGCCTTAATCTCTTAATGTCTCCTTGTGTCTCGTGAATATCAGGACACTGGAAAGTACCCACACATGCAGCAGAACTGTTACCTCATGTTCACCAAAAGAAAGACAAATGTACTTTTGTCATATTTGTACGTCTTGAGCAAATCAATCTAACGAGGCACTCCAAGGGATCCTTGCTCCTGACGCCACTGTTGCTCTGTTTGCACAATACCCCACCTCCCACCCCTCACCCGTTTTCACAATGGGTCATTCCGCTAAATCTTCTTGCTTGTAGCTTTCCCGTTAAAGTCGGAGGAAGGTTTTTACGTCAGGTGACATCCAGCCCACATTTACCGGTACTTTCCTACTCTTTCAACTTTTAGTGAGCTCTTGCCTTTTAATCATTCTGAACCGGAATGAGGGATTTCAAAACTGACTTTACCTTTTGATACACACATTTGTCAGAGCCAATCGACTTCCGGAAGATTTCAACACGCTCAGCTCAAAAGATTTAATAGAACGTGAAAATTAACATGCTTAGCTCAAATTTGTCGCTATCATTTTTAATGTATTTAGAAAAAGCAAGCTGTCTTGTTAAAATAAATTGCTGCGTGTGTAGCTATGGTATGATTTGTCATAATAAAGACATTTTAAACAAAATTATGTGCAACCATGAAAATGACTTTTTTTTTTACACTTTAAAAATTATGATAGTAATTTTGTGCACCAACCGCCAAGTAATATTAGCTGTTCCGCGTCAGGATTCACAACTGTATAGATAAGTGGGAAGTATAATATTATTGACAGTGATGCATAATGATCCAATAATGACTTATAATACACCTAATACGTATATTGTATGAAACTGCAGATTTGCGCACTTATGCGTCTTATGAGACCAAATTTTCTTGCCTGTCTTCCCTCCATAGTATAAGGAATACGAACATTGGTAACATCGGGACCACCGTTGTTATTTTTTGGTAGTCTCTTTTTTGGAATAATAGTTGCTAAAGTGGTTGGAAAACCTGCTAAATATTGCAAAAACATTGCTGAACTGGCATCGCTGCAGACACAAGTTGTAGCTCTTGCTTGCTACCTGTCCACACATGTGCACATGAAATAACAGCACTACTTTCAAAATGAAAGCACTGCATAATTTGTTTGATTTCAAGGTCATTGTGAAGGAGACTCCCCAGGGTCTGCTCTAAAGGAAGGCCACCGCTTGCTGCCCCTTTCACACTGCCCCTCAAAAGCTCCCCTTTCACAACTTTTTTTTCTCCATTTAATCTGAAATGTGAGTGCAAACAGCTGTGTGAGTCACAAGACTTTGTTTGCTGCATTTCTGCCTCTGCCACGCACAATCTCACCTCTTTCTTGCAAGCAATAAACTATAAAGAGAACTGCTGGGGGTTTTAGTCCAAGAACAACATCTCCGCTTCCTGTTGTGAAGCACCAACTTGAAACCACCTCGGCCCGGAATGTTCCGACAAACGCTGACACGGGATTCAAGCCCCTCCTGCACTTCCGAGGAACTTGTTATTGTCGTCACACACACACACACACACACACACACACACACACACACACACTTGCAAAGTCATGTGATGTTTGTTTTCCGCTTACAAAGATGCCCAACTCGTACACACATTAAAACAGTTTTGAGTTTTGATCTTGAATCTTGATCCCCTTTAAAGACCGAGCCGATTGGTCGCCACTTAGCCTTGTGTCTTCCTCCTCCTCGTCTATTTCGGAATGTTTGTCACTGGAGGGCCCTGACCTTCCCGCACTTCAGCGGAGCCTCGAGAACAGGGGGCGGGGGTGGGGGGGTGCAGATTGTGGGAATGAAGGATGAAGGGCGGGACCATCAGACCCTGAAGGGAGGCGGGAGAGAGCGAGCACGGATTCGTTTCCCATCCTGCGTTGAATTTGTGATATCGTGCTTTTATGTAAGTCACTCCACAAGCAGGGAGTGCGTAGCTCCTTTCACCAGGGTCTTGCATTCTGAAAAATGTAAAGAAGGGAGCGGGGGGGAGGAGTGTGAAAGGGGCTACATGTGACATTCCACCTTTGACTTTTGGGAGGTTACTTAAGCGTCCCATTCATCAAGGACCTTTCATACTCAATCTTTTGGTGCTCTTGTGTATTCATTGGTAGGTATCAGTGTAAAATGCGCTCTTCAAGTCAACCCGCAACTTTGTGTGCTTCTAACATAAAAACGCAAAGTGGAATGTCGGCTGCCCCTTTCACGCTACTTGTTGAAGCCGGACTTCTTCGCCGCAATTTTGTCCATTTCACAGTACCCTTCAGAATTGGCTTTTTCTCATATTTTTCTCTATGTTGACTTCAACCCCCATTCTGTATCGGTACCTTTAATGCAGGAAATACCACCCGTTGAATGACCAACCTACCTGCACACCAATTTCCAGCGATATTGTTTAACCCTGTCATTTACAATGTCTACACTACTTTTGAACAAACGTCAAGGCAATTTTCTGCCCCAGACAACTGGGAAAGTCTGCAGTAATTACAACAACAACAAGAATTCACCAGATCCATCCCAGTAACATCATTGAAAACGTTAGCGAGGGACATTTTATTCACCGTGTGCTATGATGCTTTGTAACACATTATGTAACTGTGTCATACTCTACAGTTTGATCAGTGTCGCTCTGTTTCCTAACTGAGGTGACATCATCTTTATTTCGTGCTTCCTCATTCCTGGTTGGGAATGTCACCGTTAGTGTTCAACATGACGAAGTAAATCCTCTCATTTTTGGGCCCCTCGTGACAGCAATCACAGCGAAGTGGATCCACATGGACGTCTTATGGACAGATTCCCAGAATTCCCCATGATGATGTCACTCCAGTGTTACAGCTGCATGTCAGTCCTGGTCCAGGTTTTGAGTGTTTAGGTTTTGATCCAAACAACCGAGGACGCTCGAAACTCCGGAGAAGGTTCCGTTCCACCTGTTGCGTAATAGCACAGAGCTGAACAGCATAGATCTGCTGTAAAGGGGGTAACTTGGCACAGCACCAACGTCACAAAGTGTGCATGGATATGGACTATTTCCTGTTTGCTCTCCTTCTGTTCCGTAACTTCCAGCACATCCCGAAGGTTGCCAAAATAACACCTGAAGTGGTGCGTGTGAAATTATATCTGATGGGCATTGTGAAAGGGGTAAGAGGCAGTATTTTGCTGGTAATCCTAGGTCATCCATCTATTTTCAATTGCGCTTACCCTCACAGGGGTCGCAGGCGTGCTGGTTTGCCACTCCAACAATCGGATACTGTCGGACGCCTGCAAATTCACAGCTCAATTTAAATTATCCAATCTGTACCTTTCACACAAGACAAACTACCAGGGAAAAACTTGATCGGCAATGTGAAAGGGACTATCTGTGTTGTGCTGTTGTGGACCTCACACGGGGCCTCCTGGCTGGGCTGGAGGGGGGGTTGTCTCAGCATGTGGTGACACCTAGGGGCCTGGGGCCTCACCATGAGGCCAAATGGAGAGCCGTAATAATTACATTTTGATTTATTTAGATGATGTCATACCCCCTGCACGCGTGTGTGTGTGTGTGTGCGTTTGTTTGCGCACGCGTGTGTGATGTAGGCACATGTTGCAGAGTCCTTGTATTTATCTTCTCTTCACATTCCAGTCACTTTTCAAAGGCTCTGGAGAAAAAAATGAGGGTTTGTACAATGTGAAATTACATTGGATGTTACGATGTACTGATATGATATTGATGATATCATGCTACGGTGTTGATGTTGTGATGTGATGCTACAATGTTTAATGTTACAGTGTTACGATGATGTGTTGGTACAATGTCGCGTTGCTGCTTTGCTTGAGTTACAATGTCATTATGCAATGTTTGATGTTACCACGCTGTGAGACTATTGGTACAATGTTGGCGTACGACAATATTGTGAAACTTATGCTACAATGTTGTAAAGGTACAATACATTCATTCATTCATTTTCCGAACTGCTTTTATCCTCACTAGGGTCGAGTGATGCAATATTGTTGGGACAGTACTAATTTTCTGTGATGTGTTGCGATGCTGATTCATCAGAAAAAAATGCTACTCAAGCACAAAGCACACAAATATTTTGTAAAGTGTGTGTGTGGGGCAGGGCGGGGGCGGGGGGTAATTTTCCCTCCAGGTTCCCTCAGGACTGTATACTGTGAGAGCCAGCAGACACAATGCTGACAACACACATGTGCCTAATTATTATCTTCATCATCTTCCTCACCACACATAATAAGAGTACAGCTGAGTGTGTGACCCTTCCTGTACATATTAGCACAAGCAATATTTGTAAGATTAGAGTTAACATGTTTTGAGAGCCCAGCAGCAAAATGGAAATTGTCTCGCGTAACCCAAACTGCATAAGCATTGATGAAATATACAGTTTTGTCACATTCAGCGTGTCAGGCATTAAATTGTAAATAAGACAACATGAGTGTCTTATTTAAACAGGTTATGCAGGTTATGAACATATAATGACTGATCATGAGTAATATTATGATAGTATGTTAATATGTACAGTTTAATTAGGCAGTGTACAGTCCAAATACATGATGTATTTTCAGATGGACCAGTTGGGGTCTTTGGGTTGTTTTTAGTTTCTACTATCCTCCTACTAATCAAATTAAACCACAAGACACACACGCTCGCACACAATCCACAATAAGAGATCCGGTAGTGAGGGGTTATTTCAAACCTTCCACGGCCATTAGCACCTTTATAGCACCTTAGTACCTTTACCTATTTAATGAAATAACCTTGCGCGAATCCTCTTAATCCACACGCCAGCACTTTGATTAGCATTTTGTGGCTCATCAAGTCAAAGGAAGCCACACCGGAAGTCAACCTTGCCTTGAAAAACTGTCAAAGTAAAAGAATCTGACTAAAAGTTTATGTATGTCCTTATACGTTGTTAATAGTCATTAAATACATTTTATTTTTAATATAGTTGTTTTGATTGACACTTATTCACCAAGAATCGTTTTCAACAATAGGAACTAAAGACAATTCCTTTATTTTGAAAATAACTAATAGGATGTGTTTATTTCCATCACATAACACTTCTTGGCGGCCACACGCTAGTTGTCTGGTCCACCGGAGGAGTGCCTACCGACAGTCTGTCTTCAAGAGGTTTACTGAAAGGTGGGCTCCGTCGCCGCCACCACGAAAACAACGTTTGCTTCAACGAAAGAGGATGAAAATATGAAACGAAAGAGGATGGTTTTGGAACCACGCGTCCCTTTTTAGGTAAATATCAGCCACACACACACCAGTCAAGAAGTGGGGGATTTCATTCTTAACTCAATATTATTATTAACATGAATAACAAAAAAGAAAAAGGATAAAAAAAGAAAAAAAACGTCAGAGTAAACTGTGAACACGCTGTGACACGCCCTTTGCGAGCAGGAGGTGGTCCGCATCTATCTTTAAAACCGCCTTAAAGCAATCTCTGTGTTGCATTTTTGCGACGGAGTCGCTTTTGAACGCACGTGAAGATGTTGGTGGAGATAAAAACTCCTGGTGACAACAGAAAAGTGTGTGTCTGTGTGTGTGGGTGCCTGTGTGTGTGTGTGTGTGCGTGCGCGTGTTGTGCGTGAGTGTGTATGTCTGTGTGCGTGTGTATGCGTGTGTGTGTGCAGAAGAATATATATATATATATTTTATATGTTTTTAAAGTTTAAAACTAAGACCAACAAGACAACAAATTTGGCTACTTTTGAAATGTGACTAGCAAGAACTACATAATAGCAACCGTGACAGTTTAAATGAGACGAGTCGCTCATGACGTCTGTCCTGCGTGAGTTACTCTCGTGACATCACCTTTAAGGGTCCCTGAGTGGGACACAAACAAACACAACAGCAGCAGTGCAGGAGAGGTAGATGCCAAGCTAAAGTCCTTGGCTGTGTGGCTCCTGATCCACAACATTGGACCCCCCACATGTTTGTGGTTTGGCACCCGCTGATTCACCTCTTTGCAGATTTTTTTTCAATTACTACTTTTTCTTAATCTCTCTCTCTCTCTTTCTACTCTACTGTCTGTACTGTAAAAATGTTATTACTGTTCCATTTGACAATATATTTATAGCTTTGTATTAATGTATGTAGTAACCTATAAAATTTCGGGAAATGAGGAAAACCAATCTTTGCCCTGAGCCCCACTCTGTCACAAAATTTCGTAGGAATATTTATCCTCATCCTCCAGGTAGTAGTTTATGCTTGTCAATATTATTATTTCACTGTGATTGGCTGCTTTTCTGAAGAATCACTTGCTGCTAGCAGCTGTGGAGCTCGCGGAGATTATGTAAAAATGGAGTACTGATCCAAAAAAAGACAAGAGTTTTTGACTGATAAGCTTTAATGGCAGTCACCTGGAACAAAAGCAGAAAGTAACTAGTAATTTACCAGAAATATGGAAAAAGAGGAGATTCATTAGACAGCTTCGATAAGCATGAATAACGTACCATGCACACCGGTGATGTTGTGTCTTTCAGCATGTCCCAATGCACAGTAATTCTACTTTATAAAACCAATTTATTTCTTAACATTGTCTTTTCACAATTCATCCCTATTTCGTAATTAAGGACATGGAGTAAAAGTTTCCAAACACATTTCAAAAGTAGCCAAATTTGTTGCCAAGTGCTTTTTGGAAACAAGTTGTCATGGTAGTCTGAACAACTGTTAAATCAAGCAACAAAAAAAGACAAATTGGTGCTCTCATGCGTTCCTTCATGTGTGTGCATCTTAAGTAGAGGATGATAAGTAAGTCAATAGCTAAAAGAACAGGGGGGGCTGTATGGTCTTTGTGCCAAAAAGGATGCTTAGAACAGAACCAGATGTCACAGAGATGACATCACCAGGTGTTGGAATGCTTGTTTGTTTGTGAACACAGTCAGAAAAAACCCAGAAAAATCCTTCCAAGTTAAGCTTTTTCGTCAGTTGAAATGCGCACATCTCTTAAAAGTTCAGCAGTTGGCCACTGTTGATGATAAAAGGCAAAAGCAATTAGTCTTAACTTTCATGGTGAATTTGATGTCACTTGAAGTTTCATTTGCATGCAACTCTGTGTTATGTAACATTCTTATGCTCAAAAGAAAATGCTAAATGCTTTGTATGTGAAATCACTTCCTTTCTTTTTCCCCCTAGATGACTACTTTTTAAATATGGCCCAAAAAAAAGCCAATAAAAAGCAAAACTCATGCATGCGATGAGTTAATTCCTAGATACGTATGTATATGATATTTATTGTGTACCTAATGAAGTGGCTAGTGAATGTACAGTATGTGTAGCTTTCTAACTGCAGTTAGTGCAATTCTATGGACTGTTACACACAACACAGATAAAACTGTGTGTGAGTGTGAACATTCACAGGGGCGCTTCACATGCCATCGTCATGACGACACAGACTGAAAACTCACTGAGTGATTGTAACTTGGCCAAACCACAATTACTGTACATTAGCTAACTGAGGACGATTGTTGGGCCGCTTTTGAAGGAATCCTACTACCAATGTACAGTAAATCGACTAGAATGTAATAAATTAATCAAAATACCATTAATTCAATGCAAACATTATTAAATACATATTATTTTCTCTCTGCTCAGATTCAAGAAGAAGACGAAAAAGTCACCCAGAGCACTTTGCGCCGTCCTGGGTGTGGAAGCGTCTTCCTGGACCGTTTGCACGCCATCGTGGTGGTGTCTCCGACATCTTCCGAGCACGCCCGATTGGTCCGAGGTATCCGGTGGAGGCGACGAGTCGCCCCGCAGGATGCCCGCCAAGACCCCCATGTACCTGAAGACCACCACACCCAAACGAGGCAAAAAGGCCAAACTGCGTGACATGCTGTCTGGTGATATGATCAGCCCCCCGCTGGGCGACGTGCGCCACAGCGCCCATGTGGGGCCGCAAGGCGAGCAGGACATGTTTGGAGACGTGAGCTTCCTAAGGGGGAAAATGGACATGTTACCGGCGCGTAACGGCGACGCTCGCTCGCATAGCGTGGACGAACGCCACGGAGACGTGTCCGCCACCTCGGACTACTCCTACAATGGATTCCACTACCAGCCCTCATCCTCTGGCTTGTTGAAGAACACCATCTCCATGCCCGTGTTCATCGCCCACGAGCAAGCGCCGCCCAAACCGCCGCGCCTGCACCTGGATGATGCCAAACAACGGCACTTACAGCCTGCTGACAAGCAGCAGGGACAGTGTACTTCAGAGAACGGCGGCCGGGACATCTCCCTGTCCCCCTCCCTCCGCCGACTGGTGCCCTCATCCGGATCCTTTTCTGAGGAGTCATCGGAGGAGTCGGTGATGGACGCATGCATGCCACTAGATGAGCAGCGAGGCCTCAGTCTGGACTCGGACGCCGGTCTGAGCAACGAGGACCTGCGCAGCGATTCGCCGTGCGGACTGTTCCTGCGATCGGACTCCGCGGCAGACCTGGACCTGGATCTGGGGCCCTCCATCCTGGATGACGTGCTGAGGATCATGGACCGCTACAAGGATGTGGACCACCGATGCGAGCTGTGAGCAAATGGAAGATAAGGTGGACAATAAGGCCTTTTACTGAGTCAATGTACTGAAAACCTGACAACATGGCGGACATTTTGGATACAGCACTTCCATAAAGTACTTACAACGCTTAACTGTTTCCACATTTTATGTTACAGCTTTATTGCAAAATTTATCAAATGTATGATTGTTCTTCAAATTCTGCACATATGATCCTAAAATGACCGAGTGAAAAGTTATCTTTTTTTATTTTTGCAATTTTGTAAAAGGTAATGAACTGAATGTGGTAAAAATGAAGTGCTGTGAATGAAAAATGCGTCACTTTTCTTCCATAGCTTTATTCTAAATTTTATTACATTTTCCTCAGAATTCCTAGGCACAATACCCCATATGACGTGAACATATTTTTTTCAAATTTTTGTTGAACTAAAGGCAGAAAACTTTGTTGTACAACGCGTTTGAATAGTATGCACAACGCTTCACTTTATTTTTTTTCCACATTTTATGTTACAGCCTTATTTCAATTTTTCACACCCTTTAAAATTCTACACACACCATCCTATAATACAATATGGAAATATTTGTTTCAAATTTTTCCAAATGCATTGTATAAAATCTGATGTCTAATTTTGTGCTTCATGGGGAAAAAAAAGATGGAAGGGGTTGATAATGTTTCAAGGGTCTTAAAAAAAAACCATAAATCACATTGGGCTGTGGTGCATCCCGTGGCAATTTTTTTTTTTTAAATACCTGAACCCAAATTTCCAGAAATCTTTCATTTTGTCATTATGGAGTGTTATGTGTAGAATTTTGAGTGGTAACAGGCTACAACAAAACATTGAAACATTAAAGTGCTGTGAATACTTTGCGGATGCTTTGTGTTTTTGGTCGATGGTAACAGGCTCAGGCTGGTCCTCAAGAGCTTTATAGCAGCAATCTTCAATACCCGTTAGTGTCATTTTATCTCACGTGAAGCTGTGAAACGTCCAAAATCACGCAAACGGTTAACAAACGCTTTCTGTATAATAGGAGACATCGGCATTTTTTCCTCAATTTAAAACAGGTTTCAGGTGTTTTACTATGACGTTTGTGGCATGCTTTTGTCCAACTATTCCAATGATTTACACATCCTTCATAAGCCTGTTTTGAGGTCCTGGCTCATACAAAGGAGTCACTGCTCAAAAATCGTTGTCATATTATTTATATGTACTGTATATTCTGTCCAAATTGGCCACTCACATCAGTAATATATAACTTGATATGTGTCTCAGAAGCTAATGGAAAACTGCTTTTACATAGCTAACTAAAAATGTAGAGTGCTTCTTGTCCAACTGGTTTTGACTGACACATAAGTCTCTTGTTCCATAAGTCATGCATGCTGTGTACATTTCTGTGAATATATCAATAAAAGTCAATTGTGAATCAAAAGAGTCTGATGTGGGTTACATCATATGAACGTGAGTAGATTATCCTGTATTATTTGTACTAGCCGCAGTATAATTTATGAACATGTCTTCTTAAAATCATTATCTTTGAAAAGTGAAGGTAGTCTTTAATAATTACAATTGAACCCAGGGTCAGTAAACAAATGAAATGCTTGTTTAAAACCCCGTAACAAAATGTCATCAAGAAGAAATTCCATTCAAAAAAGAAATACATTTTTAAAAGGAACATTTACTTTGACGAATAAAAATGCAACGGTGCAGAGGTACCGGGTTCGATTCCAGCTCCGGCCTCCCTGTGTGGAGTTTGTATGTTCTCCCCGGGCCTGCGTGGGTTTTCTCCGGGTGCTCCGGTTTCCTCCCACATTCCAAAAACATGCATGGCAGGCTGATTGGACGCTCTAAATTGTCCCTAGGTGTGAGTGTGGGCGTGGATGGTTGTTCGTCTCTGTGTGCCCTGTGATTGGCTGGCAACTGATTCAGGGTGTCCCCCGCCTACTGCCCGGAGACGGCTGGGATAGGCTCCAGCACCCCCCGCGACCCTAGTGAGGATCAAGCGGTTCGGAAAATGGATGGCTGGATGGATGTTGTAAGCAATACAGTACTGTACTGTATTTGTGGTCCTATGCTACACTAGGTGGCAGTATACCAAATTTACGTCGTCATTTAACAAAGCGAAGAAGAAGGCACCTGTATGTCCACTGTCCAGCCTTCTCCTCACAACAAATTTGTCCAATGTCCATGAAAGCTTGTTAACGCATAAAGTGAGAAAGAGTCACAGAAGGGAAGACATTTAGGAACGATGAAGTGAGTATTCCGTGTGGTTAATATTGACCTTATTCTACTTGAAGACAGAGTACCGGCTGTTACGTGCTAGTTGTGTCATTTAGCTTCGCGTGCGAAACTCGAAGCTAGCGTGACTAGATTGACTTGGATTGACTCATGTTTTCATTTCAATGTTCATATTATTTCAGGCTCAACATCGACGGTCTGTTGGTGTATTTCCCCTACGATTACATCTATCCTGAACAATACTCGTACATGCTGGAGCTCAAGAGGACGCTCGATGCTAAGGTGGGCAAAGCACATAAGCATATACTAAGGAATTCATAGCAAAATGTTGGATTTATATGTCGTAGCGCCTTTGAAGGGACCCTCAACAGTAACTAACGGGGGTAGTTAAAATGTATTTCTTGTACAGTGGCAAGTAAAAGTTTGTGAACCCCTTTTAATGACCTGGAGTTACTGCTGAAATTGGTCATGAAATACGATTCGTGTAACGCAGAATGAGTAAAACAACGTAAAATAATAATAATTACTAAATATTACTATTTGCATTAACTATGTAATGGCATGTTTTAATTTGACACACCAGGTAAACAGTCGGCATGATTGGAAAAAAACCTCGTGCTGACTTCACCCAGGTGTCAGGAGTCAGCCGGGGGATGTAGGTGTTGGTTAAAGCTGTCATGCCCTAGCAAATTGCCAGTTTTGAGTTTGTTGTACCCTTGTGGATTGCTGTCATTGAAATAATGACCATTTGGTTCCCTTGGTCAGCAATGGTAAGACCAGTAATTGAACAAGAAAAACTGTGTTTGTCTTCTTGCACTTTCAGGGACATGGCGTCCTGGAGATGCCCTCAGGAACTGGCAAGACCATCTCACTGTTGTCACTAATTGTTGCGTACCAGAAGGTGAGTTTGACCCAGTGTGTATGTTCTGGTTCTGTTCCTTGCCTGAGAACATCTTCTGTTTTCTCCTTAGGCGTTTCCTCTGGAGGTCACCAAGCTCATCTACTGCTCCAGAACAGTCCCCGAGATTGAGAAGGTGACTCAAATCAAACCCCTCAAGATGCGCACATGCAGTATGAGATGATACTCTTCTGGCTCACTTTTTTGATGGTGCGTCGAGGTGGTGGAGGAGCTGAGGAAGCTGATGGAGTTTTATTCCAAGGAGACAGGGGAGAGAAACAACTTCCTGGCTCTGGCACTCTCCTCCCGCAAGAACCTCTGTATCCACCCAGAGGTGAGCCTGTTTTATTTATTTATTTTAAATAAAGTAATGCAAATGATCTTTTATCTACTTTTTTAAATCTGATTCATCTGTTAATTGACAGATTAATTTAGAATTAAAATAGGATTTTTCCTTCTGGGGATGTAATTGTCATATATTAAATTATCTCAATAATTTTAAACTATTAAAATGTCAATTGGCAATTAGTGTTCTAAGTAGGTCATGATGTTGATATGTCATGAGTCATTGTATTTGAACCTATTTAATCTTTTTTTTTAATTGTTTCCCAATCAAAATTAATAATAATAATAATAATAATAATAGATTTTATTTATAAGCGCCTTTCAAGACACCCAAGGACACTTTACAATAACAAAAAACACAAAACAATACGGGTTGAGCAGCGGCAGCCAAAACGCGCCAGCGTTCACTCAACCCGAAAGTCAGAAAGAAACAAGGGAGGGAGAGGGGGAGAAAAAAAAAACCACGCTCGAACTGCCCTCATTTGAGGATAATTTGAGTGAGGCAAAAAACTCCTGCACAAGCATATGACAGTTACAACAGGTCACAAGACATAAACAATGAAGACGGTGAAACAAGGGAATGTATGAGGGAGGGGGTGATGGTGGGGGACTAGCTTCCGTGCGTACTTTCATCAGGGGAAGGTCAAGATAGCAGATGTTGTTTTGGTAGCAGGCTGCCCAAGAATTTAAGACAGCCTTGAGTGGGCAAAGCACATAAGCATATACTAAGGAATTCATAGCAAAATGTTGGATTTATATGTATGTTTATATTATTGTAATTTTTTTCCCCTCATTACAATGATTTGAAATACCTTTCTATATTGCTGTTTCAGGTGAGCAGCCTGCGTTTCGGAAAGGAGGTGGACAGTAAGTGTCACAGTCTGACAGCGTCGTACATTCGCGCCCAACGTCATAGCAACCCCGACCAGCCCGTCTGTCACTTTTACGAGGTACACCCCACACCGCATGCTTACCTCCACTTCCTGCTTGACGAGAGCTGAACAAAGTTGTCCACTGTGCCCACCAGGAGTTTGACGCGGTGGGCCGGCAAGTGCCGCTTCCCGCTGGCATCTACAACCTAGACGACCTGAAGGACTTTGGCCGCAAAAAAGGATGGTGTCCCTACTATCTAGCACGCTACTCGGTACAAACAAAAAGTGGAAACATGATGTCGACCTAATTTTATGACAACACTTTCACACTGAGATATTGTGAAATAACCACTTTAGAGCTGGAACAGATTTTTACTCGACTCTTCTCAACTTTATTTTATAGAGCATTTTAAAAACAACCATAATTGCATACACAGTGTACACGGAGTAAGATCAGACATGCAAAAACAAAAAGACTTAAAACAATACATTAATAAAAACGGTAAACAGCAAAAAAATACTAAAACAATGCCAAGTCTTATTATGAGTCCAAAACCGTAGAATAGTAGAATAAAAATGCGTTTTAAGAAAAAAATTTAAAAATGGACTTGCCTAACTTGTAGCAGGAGTTCATTCGAAAGAGAGGGAGCGGCAACGGAAAAGGCCCGATCCCTTCTGAGCCTCCGCTTAGTTTTCAGTCGCGTCTAGTCCGCTGACCTGAGGCACAAGGGCAGGTGCATAGGGGGTGAAAGAGCTCAAGAGAGCGAAGGTGGGGCGAGACCATTTAATGATTTAAGAACAAATAAAAGATTCTTAAAATGAACTCGAAAATGTACAGGGAGCCAGTTAAGGCAGGACAGAATTAGTGGCAAGCAAGATGGAACCCAGCAGCAGCAAATACAATGAAAAAAAGCAGGGACCTCAATTGAATGCTCCAGAACACCATACACCAGTCACACAGAACCCAGGAAAGGCAGGATATTGTCGCGACAATGCTGTAAACACAAGTTCCTTGGTTGGAGATCACAACAGCATCCATGTTTGTGTTGCTGTGGTCAGATCCTGCATGCTAATATTGTGGTGTACAGCTACCACTACCTGCTGGATCCCAAGATAGCAGACCTGGTGTCCAAGGAGCTGGCCAAGCAGTCTGTGGTGGTCTTTGATGAGGCGCACAACATCGGTGAGTGTCACTTTGCTCTGTTCGGACTACAGCTGAAATTTCATACATGACTTATGGAGCGTTTCACATCATCGGTAGACAATGTGTGCATCGACTCCATGAGCGTCAACATCACCAGGCGGACGCTGGATCGTTGCCAGGGTAATGTCGACATGTTGCAGAACACCATACACAAGTAAGAACATGTCTGACATATCTTTTAGTTTGAGGAGGAACTAAAAGCTCCCGGTACTCGCGGTGGAAATGCAGTTATGAGTTCACGGACAATTAAGGACCTAAGTTGAGATCATCAGCTTTTTGCCTTTGACAGCATCAAAGAGACTGATGCTGCCAAACTGAAGGAGGAATATCGACGCCTGGTGGAAGGCTTGAAGGAAGCCAATGTGGCGCGGGAGACAGACGTCTACCTCGCCAATCCCGTGCTGCCGGACGAGATCCTAAAAGGTAAAAGAACGCCCCTGGCATGAATATTGTAAATTTTCCGATTGGCTGTTGTTTGGATGATGGTTACAGAGGCCATTCCGGGCACCATCCGGACCGCCGAGCACTTTGTGGGCTTCCTGAGACGCTTCATGGAGTACTTGAAGTCCCGTCTGAGGGTGCAGCACGTGGTCCAGGAGAGCGCCCCGCAGTTCCTCAAAGACATCTTTGACAAAGTCTGCATCGACCGCAAGCCTCTCAGGTCCCCACCGCCACCATCACTTATCAGTCCTGAGACATGTGACATGTGGCCTCACTCCCGATTTGACGGCGTCTCGCAGGTTTTGCGCCGAGCGTCTGCAGTCGCTATTACGGACGCTTGAGATCACAGACATTGCTGACTTCTCCGCCGTCACGCTCATCTCGAACTTTGCCACGCTGGTTAGCACATACAGCCAAGGTGCGATTGTCGATGGGATCCCGACCGCCTTTTTATTTCAAATGTTCATATTTATGTGTGTGACATAAACTTTCTGAAGGGTCTTTATTTATACTCTAAAGAGCCTCAATTTAAATCTAAAAGTACCTCCAGTTTGATTCAACGTTAAGCTCTGATTTTGGTTTAAAATTCCCACTTACTGTGGTTTAAAAAAAATCCTTTTTGAGTCCATAGTTCCTCGGTTTTAATTCAAAACGATCTCTATTTTAGCACTAAATTTAACCTTTCACCTCAAAGGTTTCACCATCATCATTGAGCCCTTTGAAGACAGAACGCCGACCATCGCCAACCCCGTGTTGCACTTCAGGTATGTGGCCCTTCAGTTTTGCATTCCTGTCACCTGCAGGACTGGAGGGGAATTGTATAATTTGAAACTTTTGGTGGTTAATTGTTTAAGTCTTATCTTGTAAAGAACTAAATTTGAGGAAATATTTCAATTTTAGAGAAAAATATATATTTTTCTTTTTTAGGCAAATTTTTTTTTGGGGTGGGGGGGTGGAAAAAAATTAAATCATGTTTCAAAACGTACTATATGATCTCTGACTTGTCTCTGACCCTCAGCTGCATGGACCCGTCCATCGCCATCAAACCTGTCTTTCAAAGGTTCCAGTCGGTCATCATCACGTCAGGGGTAAGTCCTCCGGCCTCAGCGTACGGGTTTTGCCCTGTCTGCAACCCTTCACCATCTCGCATGTTTGTTCTGGCCAGACGTTGTCTCCGCTGGACATTTACCCTCGCATCCTGGACTTCCGGCCTGTCACCATGGCATCTTTCACCATGACACTGGCGCGAACCTGTCTCTGCCCGCTGGTGTGTGTGCGCACGCTACTTTGAATAGCTACAGTATGAAGACTATAACAATTTTGTTTTTGTTTGTTGTGGCCATATAGACACATTTATGGCTTATTATATATGGCCACCACCTGGGTATGATGTGGCTTTAATATCATTCCCATCAACAACTTTGACATCTTAGCTTACAAAATACAATCTGCAATGTTCTGTACCTTAAAGTTTTCAGAGAAGGTACACTCGATTGTCTTAGCCACCTGTCCAGCAAAATTAAATATTACTAATTGTATTTTGTGTGAACGGGGTACCTATTTTGTGTCCACATGTTTGAATTACGTGCCTGGAGATGATCATTTTATGTTTGCATGATATCTGCAGTGAGGTCGCAGTTTTGCCCCTATGTCACTTCTGTCATCCTGACTCGTTTCACCTTTCCTTTTTCCTATTTTTCCAGATTGTTGGGCGAGGAAACGACCAGGTGGCTCTGAGCTCCAAGTTTGAGACTAGAGAAGATTTTGGTGAGTAGAAAACAGCATTCCCAACATCTTGGAAATGTTAGGGGATTTTTTTTCTGGGTCAAATTGAGATGATTTTACATTTCAACTATGTATTATACTAAAATACAAAAAAAATGTATGAATACACTTTGATTAGATTATGTATGAAAAAGTAAGTGTGTGTGTGTGCGTGCAGTTCAACAGCAAAATAACTGAACTTCAACTTGGCTAAATGTGGCCCTGCTCAATGGTATTTGAAAATTTTCTTGAGCAGTGCCATTGGCACATTTAAGTAAATTTAACCTCCAAATTTCCTCTTCCAAACTTCATATACAGAAAAATTAAAATTGATTTTTTTTTTCTAGCTGTGATCCGTAACTACGGCAACCTGCTCCTGGAGATGTCCGCTGTGGTTCCTGATGGCATCGTGGCATTTTTCACCAGCTACGTCTACATGGAGAACATTGTGGCGTCCTGGTACGAGCAGGTCAGCGTTTTGTTTCCTCGCAAGCTCTCTGTTAGCATCAGACTCACGTAGCGACTACACATAGTTTTTATTTTTAAATGCTCTCAGGGAATTCTGGAGAACATTCAGAAGAACAAGCTGATCTTCATCGAGACGCAGGATGCCGCAGAGACCAGCATGGCGCTGGAGAAGTACCAGGAGGTGATGTCCTTGTCCAAGTCAGGATTTTAAGGAGCTTTGCCCACCACCTTCTTCCTCCTCTTCTCTCTTTCTCTTGACAGGCGTGTGAGAATGGCAGAGGAGCCATTCTGTTGTCGGTGGCGCGGGGGAAAGTGTCAGAGGGGATCGATTTTGGTAAATGTGGAAAAAAAAAATAGTCATTGTGTTGCCTCAAATTACAACAATTTCCTGATGAACTAGTACAGGGAAAAAAGTCTGCCAGTTATTTTAGATAATTTTAATATTTTTTTCTTTAAAAAAAAATATTTTTAGAATTATTTTATTGTTATTATTTTTATTAAATATTTTATTTTATTAA
Source organism: Hippocampus guttulatus (assembly GCF_054856545.1). Lineage (NCBI taxonomy): Eukaryota > Metazoa > Chordata > Actinopteri > Syngnathiformes > Syngnathidae > Hippocampus > Hippocampus guttulatus. The sequence continues at coordinate 8,723,199 of NC_141272.1, read as the reverse complement.
TTATTTAATATTTTCAGACGTTTGTGTGTAGACTTAAACACACACCATATGTCTTGAAAATGCTGAAACGTTAATTTTTAAGGTCTTATTTATGTTCAAGTTCTATTTTAAGGAAGGGTCGTTCTTTCAAGAAAATGTTTGTTCTTTGTGGGGGGGGTTGTTTTGTTTTGTTTTTACATTTTGAGGACTTTTTCTATGGAGAGAGGTTGTTTTAGATTTTTTGCTTCATTATTATTATTTTTTTTAAATTACTGTTAATATTTTGTTGGGGGCAGGAAAATATTTTTGGGAGAAGAAAACCATTCTTTTGTTTTTTATTGGTGTGGGAGGTTATATTCTTTAAAGTATTTTGGGAAAGTAGAAATCTTATGAAAATAAAACCATAACCTTATGAGAAAAAGTTAATACATTACATGTCAAACATTCAGTAACTGTTTTGTTTGTGATCAGTGCACCACTTTGGCCGAGCGGTCATCATGTTTGGCGTTCCGTACGTTTACACACAGAGCCGCATTCTCAAGGTAACAGATCTCCTCCTTCGCCCCTGTGCTGTGAACACGCTTCATTTCTACTTGGATGATGTGACTGCGTGCCGTTGCACAGGCCCGTCTGGAGTACCTGCGTGACCAGTTCCAGATCCGTGAGAACGACTTTCTCACCTTCGACGCCATGCGACACGCCGCGCAGTGCGTCGGCCGAGCCATCCGAGGAAAGACCGACTATGGACTCATGATTTTTGCTGACAAGGTAATTTGGTGTTTTGTTTATGTCAAGTGGCATCAGTTTCAATTTTGTACTGCTGCTGTAACATGGACACTGTTTGGGTTTATTTTGAGCTAGCTAGATCATGGCCACTAAAGATTAGTTTGAAATTTTTTATTTCTGGTTGATTGTGATGGCCGTCCTCTTCCTACGGCAGCGTTACGCCCGAGCGGACAAGCGCGGGAAGCTTCCTCGCTGGATCCAAGAGCACATTAACGATGGCAGCCTCAACCTCACTGTGGATGAGACCATTCAGCTGTCCAAGCATTTCCTCAGACAGATGGCTCAGCCCTTCAGACAGGTCAAACTCAAACATAGCCTACCATAAACTCCCGTTTTTAGACGCCACCTGACCTCATATTGAACAGACGCCATAGAGGAAATTCCATGATAAAGAGAGACCAGAAGGCATTTTTTTCAGTTGTACCAGTCTCACATGCTTTAAACACACCTCTACTTACTAAGTCACATTAGCATCTGTTCTCATTCTCACTCATTCAGTTCTCCACCTGAGTGGCTAACCGTGCTAAGATGTTCGTCACTCTCAGTTAAAGTTTTGTGCAACGCCGACACATCAAACAAATTAAGCATTGTAAATTTAAACACAAAAATGTTCAAACGTATTCTACGTTTCGGTCATGATTAACTTCATATGAGTACTTCTCGCCAGGCAGTCAAACCACCTTTATTTTTTCGAGCTACTCAAGACATTTGGTATCGCTAACCGTTCTGTGTCACACCCTGCTGTACAGGAGGACCAGCTGGGCTTGTCTCTACTGACGCTGGAGCAGCTGCAGTCGGAAGAGATGCTGAAGAAGATCGCTCAGATGGCTCATCAGAGCTAAAAGTGCTCCCAGTCGACTCCCAACAATCATCACGATCATAGCAATGTTGTTAGTGCAAACCAGTGATAACACGTGAGTGGAAAGTCACTCTTTGGATCGTCTGTTGTACAGACATTGATGTACTTAAACTGGTCATGTGACGTTTTATGTATAGATAGCTTATCATTTCGTCTTTTTCCAGTTACACCGGGGGTCACTGACACAGTTAAGTGCCTTTTAATTTTCTTGTCAGATTAACTCAGTCATCATGGAAAATGGAGCAGGTCCTATTGCAAGAAGCGAAATATTTCCGCGTATACAAGTTCAATGGTACCATTTTTCTTGTCCCCCACACTGATAATTCCAATTGTTCCTTTGCATTGTTTTGATAATGTGTATAGTCTTATGTTCAGTCATATTGAACAAATTGCATGTCCCTGAAACTGCGTCTACCCTGTCATTATTGGATAATTGAACGTTTTCAGTGAAATTCTGTCGTTACAAGCTTAACATGCCCACTCTGCCATTGTGACATTTCTATTGATTAAAAAAAAAGAAAAATCAGAAATTTGAAATGTATTTGTTGTACAGTACAGTCAGCTTGCTTACTGAATCAAATGCCTGATCGACACAACGATTATGTAACGGCCGAAAAATACGACCATGTATATATCGTAAGGCGTTTTTAGCAAAAAAACCCCAAAAAACGACCATGTATAGTAAGGTGTTTTGAGCCCAAAAAAACGATCATGTGTAGTCAGGCGTTTTCAGCCGAAAAAAACGACCATGTAGATAGAGTAAGGCGTTTTTTGCACCAAAAAACGACCATGTAGAGTAAGGCGTTTTTTGCACAAAAAAACGACCATATATAGTAAGGCGTTTTTAGCTGGAAAAAAACGAACCATGTATAGTAAGGCGTTTTTAGCCGAAAAAACCCGACCATGTATAGTAAGGCGTTTTTGGCCGAAAAAAAACGACCATGTATAGTCAGGCATTTTTTGGACGAAAAAAACGACCATGTATAGTAAGGCATTTTTGGATGAAATTTTTCGCCGAAAAAAACGACCATGTATAGTAAGGCGTTTTTAGCCGAAAAAAACGACCATATATATTTTGGCGTTTTTGGACGAAAAAAACGACCATGTGTATTAAGGCGTTTTGAGCCGTAAAAAAACGACCATGTATAGTAAGGCGTTTTTAGCTGGAAAAAAACGACCATGTATAGTAAGGCGTTTTTAGCCGAAAAAAACGACCATGTATAGTAAGGCTTTTTTAGCTGGAAAAAAACCACCATGTATAGTAAGGCGTTTTTAGCCAAAAAAAACCGACCATGTATAGTAAGGCGTTTTGAGCCGTAAAAAAACGACCATGTATAGTAAGGCGTTTTTAGCTGGAAAAAAACGACCATGTATAGTAAGGCGTTTTTAGCCGAAAAAAACGACCATGTATCGTAAGGCGTTTTTAGCTGAAAAAAAAACGACCATGTATATATAGTAAGGCGTTTTTAGCCGAAAAAAAACGACCATGTATAGTAAGGCGTTTTTAGCAGAAAAAAAACGACCATGTATAGTAAGGCGTTTTAGCTGAAAAAAAAACGACCATGTATAGTAAGGCGTTTTGAGCCGGAAAAAACGACCATGTATAGTAAGGCGTTTTTAGCCGAAAAAAAACGACCATGTATATAGTAAGGCGTTTTAGCTGAAAAAAAATGACCATGTATAGTAAGGCGTTTTGAGCCGAAAAAAACGACCATGTATAGTAAGGCGTTTTTAGCTGAAAAAAACGACCATGTATAGTAAGGCGTTTTTAGCCGAAAAAAAACGACCATGTATATAGTAAGGCGTTTTTAGCCGAAAAAAAAACCGAACATGTATAGTAAGGGTTTTTTAGCTGGAAAAAAACGACCATGTATAGTAAGGCGTTTTGAGCCGAAAAAAACGACCATGTATAGTAAGGCGTTTTTAGGCGAAAAAAAATGACCATGTATAGTTAGGCGTTTTTAGCTGGAAAAAAACCACCATGTATAGTAAGGCGTTTTTAGCCGAAAAAAAAAAACGACCATGTATAGGAAGGCGTTTTTAGCCGAAAAAAACGACCATGTATAGTAAGGCATTTTTAGCCGAAAAAACGACCATGTATAGTAAGGCGTTTTGAGCCGAAAAAACGACCATGTATAGTAAGGCGTTTTTAGCCGAAAAAAAATGACCATGTATAGTAAGGCTTTTTTAGCTGGAAAAAAACCACCATGTATAGTAAGGCGTTTTTAGCCGAAAAAAACGACTATGTTTCGTAAGGCGTTTTTAGCCAAAAAAAAACGACCATGTATAGTAAGGCGTTTTTAGCCGAAAAAAACGACCATGTATAGTAAGGCGTTTTTAGCCGAAAAAACGACCATGTATAGTTAGGCGTTTTTAGCTGAAAAAAACCCACCATGTATAGTAAGGCGTTTTTAGCTGGAAAAAAACGTCCACGTATAGGAAGGCGTTTTTGCCGAAAAAAACGACCCTGAATAGTAAGTCGTTTTTAGCTGAAAAAAAAACGACCATGTATAATAAGGCGTTTTTAGCCGAAAAAAAACTACCATGTATAGCAAGGCGTTTTTAGCCGAAAAAAAACGACCATGTATAGTCAGGCGTTTTTAGCCGAAAAAAACAAGCATGTATAGTAAGGTGTTTTTAGCTGGAAAAAAACGACCATGTATATATAGTAAGGCGTTTTTAGCCGAAAAAAACGACCATGTATAGTAAGGCGTTTTTAGCCGAAAAAAAAAAACGACCATGTATAGTCAGGCGTTTTTAGCCGAAAAAAAACGAGCATGTAAAGTAAGGCGTTTTTACCTGGAAAAAAACGACCATGTATATATAGTAAGGCGTTTTTAGCCGAAAAAAACGACCATGTATAGTAAGCCATTTTTAGCCGAAGAAAACGACCATGTATAGTAAGGCGTTTTTAGCCGGAAAAAAAACGACCATGTATAGTAAGGCTTTTTTAGCCGAAAAAAAAACGACCATGTATAATAAGGCGTTTTTTGCCGAAAAAAACGACCATGTACAGTAAGCCGTTTTTAGCCGAAAAAAAACGACCGTGTATATAGTAAGGCGTTTTTAGCCGAAAAAAAACGACCATGTATAGTAAGCCATTTTTAGCCGAAGAAAACGACCATGTATAGTAAGGCGTTTTTAGCCGAAAAAAAAAAACGACCATGTATAGTCAGGCGTTTTTAGCCGAAAAAAAACGAGCATGTAAAGTAAGGCGTTTTTACCTGGAAAAAAACGACCATGTATATATAGTAAGGCGTTTTTAGCCGAAAAAAACGACCATGTATAGTAAGCCATTTTTAGCCGAAGAAAACGACCATGTATAGTAAGGCGTTTTTAGCCGGAAAAAAAACGACCATGTATAGTAAGGCTTTTTTAGCCGAAAAAACGACCATGTATAGTAAGGCGTTTTTAGCCGAAAAAAACGACCATGTACAGTAAGGCGTTTTTAGCCGAAAAAAACGACCATGTATATAGTAAGCCGTTTTGAGCCAAAAAAAAACGACCATGGATGATACTAAGGCGTTTTTAGCCGAAAAAAAGGACCATGTATAGTAAGGCGTTTTTATCAGAAAAAAATGACCATTTATAGTCAGCCGTTTTTATCGGAAAAAAACTACCATGTATAGTAAGGCTTTTTTATCGGAAAAAAAACGACCATGTATAGTAAGGCTTTTTTATCGGAAAAAAAACGACCATGTATAGGAAGGCGTTTTTGCCGAAAAAAACGACCCTGAATAGTAAGTCGTTTTTAGCTGAAAAAAAACGACCATGTATAGTAAGGCGTTTTTAGCCGAAAAAAAACTACCATGTATAGTAAGGCGTTTTTAGCCGAAAAAGAAAAGACCATGTATAGTAAGGCGTTTTTAGCCGAAAAAAAACGACCATGTATAGTCAGGCATTTTTAGCCGAAAAAAACGAGCATGTATAGTAAGGTGTTTTTAGCTGGAAAGAAACGACCATGTATAGTAAGGCGTTTTTAGCCGAAAAAAACGACCATGTATAGTAAGGCGTTTTTAGCCGAAAAAAAAACGACCATGTATAGTCAGGCGTTTTTAGCCGAAAAAAACGAGCATGTATAGTAAGGCGTTTTTAGCTGGAAAAAACGACCATGTAGATAGAGTAAGGCGTTTTTTGCACAAAAAAACGACCATGTAGAGTAAGGCGTTTTTTGCACAAAAAAACGACCATATATAGTAAGGCGTTTTTAGCTGGAAAAAAACGAACCATGTATAGTAAGGCGTTTTTAGCCGAAAAAACCCGACCATGTATAGTAAGGCGTTTTTGGCCGAAAAAAAACGACCATGTATAGTCAGGCATTTTTTGGACGAAAAAAACGACCATGTATAGTAAGGCATTTTTGGATGAAATTTTTCGCCGAAAAAAACGACCATGTATAGTAAGGCGTTTTTAGCCGAAAAAAACGACCATGTATATTTTGGCGTTTTTGGACGAAAAAAACGACCATGTGTATTAAGGCGTTTTGAGCCGTAAAAAAACGACCATGTATAGTAAGGCGTTTTTAGCTGGAAAAAAACGACCATGTATAGTAAGGCGTTTTTAGCCGAAAAAAACGACCATGTATAGTAAGGCTTTTTTAGCTGGAAAAAAACCACCATGTATAGTAAGGCGTTTTTAGCCAAAAAAAACCGACCATGTATAGTAAGGCGTTTTGAGCCGTAAAAAAACGACCATGTATAGTAAGGCGTTTTTAGCTGGAAAAAAACGACCATGTATAGTAAGGCGTTTTTAGCCGAAAAAAACGACCATGTATCGTAAGGCGTTTTTAGCTGAAAAAAAAACGACCATGTATATATAGTAAGGCGTTTTTAGCCGAAAAAAAACGACCATGTATAGTAAGGCGTTTTTAGCCGAAAAAAACGACCATGTATAGTAAGGCGTTTTTAGCAGAAAAAAAGCGACCATGTATAGTAAGGCGTTTTAGCTGAAAAAAAAACGACCATGTATAGTAAGGCGTTTTGAGCCGGAAAAAACGACCATGTATAGTAAGGCGTTTTTAGCCGAAAAAAAACGACCATGTATATAGTAAGGCGTTTTAGCTGAAAAAAAACGACCATGTATAGTAAGGCGTTTTTAGCTGAAAAAAACGACCATGTATAGTAAGGCGTTTTTAGCCGAAAAAAAACGACCATGTATATAGTAAGGCGTTTTTAGCCGAAAAAAAAAACGAACATGTATAGTAAGGGTTTTTTAGCTGGAAAAAAACGACCATGTATAGTAAGGCGTTTTGAGCCGAAAAAAACGACCATGTATAGTAAGGCGTTTTTAGCTGAAAAAAACGACCATGTATAGTAAGGCGTTTTTAGCCGAAAAAAAACGACCATGTATATAGTAAGGCGTTTTTAGCCGAAAAAAAAAACGAACATGTATAGTAAGGGTTTTTTAGCTGGAAAAAAACGACCATGTATAGTAAGGCGTTTTGAGCCGAAAAAAACGACCATGTATAGTAAGGCGTTTTTAGCCGAAAAAAAACGACCATGTATAGTAAAGCGTTTTTAGCTGAAAAAAAAACGACCATGTATAGTAAGGCGTTTTTAGCCGAAAAAAAAAACGACCATGTATAGGAAGGCGTTTTTAGCCGAAAAAAACGACCATGTATAGTAAGGCGTTTTTAGCCGAAAAAACGACCATGTATAGTAAGGCGTTTTGAGCCGAAAAAACGACCATGTATAGTAAGGCGTTTTTAGCCGAAAAAAAATGACCATGTATAGTAAGGCTTTTTTAGCTGGAAAAAACCCACCATGTATAGTAAGGCGTTTTTAGCCGAAAAAAACGACCATGTATAGTAAGGCGTTTTTAGCCGAAAAAAACGACCATGTATAGTTAGGCGTTTTTAGCTGAAAAAAACCCACCATGTATAGTAAGGCGTTTTTAGCTGGAAAAAAACGTCCACGTATAGGAAGGCGTTTTTGCCGAAAAAAACGACCCTGAATAGTAAGTCGTTTTTAGCTGAAAAAAAACGACCATGTATAATAAGGGGTTTTTAGCCGAAAAAAACCTACCATGTATAGTAAGGCGTTTTTAGCCGAAAAAGAAAAGACCATGTATAGCAAGGCGTTTTTAGCCGAAAAAAAACGACCATGTATAGTCAGGCGTTTTTAGCCGAAAAAAACGAGCATGTATAGTAAGGTGTTTTTAGCTGGAAAAAAACGACCATGTATATATAGTAAGGCGTTTTTAGCCGAAAAAAACGACCATGTATAGTAAGGCGTTTTTAGCCGGAAAAAAAAAACGACCATGTATAGTCAGGCGTTTTTAGCCGAAAAAAAACGAGCATGTATAGTAAGGCGTTTTTACCTGGAAAAAAACGACCATGTATATATAGTAAGGCGTTTTTAGCCGAAAAAAACGACCATGTATAGTAAGCCATTTTTAGCCGAAGAAAACGACCATGTATAGTAAGGCGTTTTTAGCCGGAAAAAAAACGACCATGTATAGTAAGGCTTTTTTAGCCGAAAAAAAAACGACCATGTATAATAAGGCGTTTTTTGCCGAAAAAAACGACCATGTACAGTAAGCCGTTTTTAGCCGAAAAAAAACGACCGTGTATATAGTAAGGCGTTTTTAGCCGAAAAAAAACGAGCATGTATAGTAAGGCGTTTTTACCTGGAAAAAAACGACCATGTATATATAGTAAGGCTTTTTTAGCCGAAAAAAACGACCATGTATAGTAAGCCATTTTTAGCCGAAGAAAACGACCATGTATAGTAAGGCGTTTTTAGCCGGAAAAAAAACGACCATGTATAGTAAGGCTTTTTTAGCCGAAAAAAAACCGACCATGTATAATAAGCCGTTTTTTGCCGAAAAAAACGACCATGTACAGTAAGCCGTTTTTAGCCGAAAAAAACCGACCGTGTATATAGTAAGGCGTTTTTAGCCGAAAAAAAACGACCATGGATGATACTAAGGCGTTTTTAGCCGAAAAAAAGGACCATGTATAGTAAGGCTTTTTTATCGGAAAAAAAACGACCATGTATAGGAAGGCGTTTTTGCCGAAAAAAACGACCCTGAATAGTAAGTCGTTTTTAGCTGAAAAAAAACGACCATGTATAGTAAGGCGTTTTTAGCCGAAAAAAAACTACCATGTATAGTAAGGCGTTTTTAGCCGAAAAAGAAAAGACCATGTATAGTAAGGCGTTTTTAGCCGAAAAAAAACGACCATGTATAGTCAGGCATTTTTAGCCGAAAAAAACGAGCATGTATAGTAAGGTGTTTTTAGCTGGAAAAAAACGACCATGTATAGTAAGGCGTTTTTAGCCGAAAAAAACGACCATGTATAGTAAGGCGTTTTTAGCCGAAAAAAAAACGACCATGTATAGTCAGGCGTTTTTAGCCGAAAAAAACGAGCATGTATAGTAAGGCGTTTTTAGCTGGAAAAAAACGACCATGTATAGTAAGGCGTTTTTAGCCGAAAAAAACGACCATGTATAGTAAGGCGTTTTTAGCCGAAAAAAAAAAACGACCATGTATAGTCAGGCGTTTTTAGCCGAAAAAAAACGAGCATGTATAGTAAGGCGTTTTTACCTGGAAAAAAACAACCATGTATATATAGTAAGGCGTTTTTAGCCGAAGAAAACGACCATGTATAGTAAGCCATTTTTAGCCGAAGAAAACGACCATGTATAGTAAGGCGTTTTTAGCCGGAAAAAAAACGACCATGTATAGTAAGGCTTTTTTAGCCGAAAAAAACCCGACCATGTATAATAAGGCGTTTTTTGCCGAAAAAAACGACCATGTACAGTAAGCCGTTTTTAGCCGAAAAAAAACGACCGTGTATATAGTAAGGCGTTTTTAGCCGAAAAAAAACGACCATGTATAGTAAGCCATTTTTAGCCGAAGAAAACGACCATGTATAGTAAGGCGTTTTTAGCCGAAAAAACGACCATGTATAGTAAGGCGTTTTTAGCCGAAAAAAACGACCATGTACAGTAAGGCGTTTTTAGCCGAAAAAAACGACCATGTATATAGTAAGGCGTTTTGAGCCAAAAAAAAAACGACCATGGATGATACTAAGGCGTTTTTAGCCGAAAAAAAGGACCATGTATAGTAAGGCGTTTTTATCAGAAAAAAATGACCATTTATAGTCAGCCGTTTTTATCGGAAAAAAACTACCATGTATAGTAAGGCTTTTTTATCGGAAAAAAAACCACCATGTATAGTAAGGCTTTTTTATCGGAAAAAAAACGACCATGTATAGGAAGGCGTTTTTGCCGAAAAAAACGACCCTGAATAGTAAGTCGTTTTTAGCTGAAAAAAAAACGACCATGTATAGTAAGGCGTTTTTAGCCGAAAAAAACCTACCATGTATAGTAAGGCGTTTTTAGCCGAAAAAGAAAAGACCATGTATAGTAAGGCGTTTTTAGCCGAAAAAAAACGACCATGTATAGTAAGGCGTTTTTAGCCGAAAAAAACGACCATGTATATAGTAAGGCGTTTTGAGCCAAAAAAAAACGACCATGTATAGTAAGGCGTTTTTAGCCGAAAAAAAACGACCATGTATAGTAAGGCGTTTTTAGCTGGAAAAAAAACGACCATGTATAGTAAGCCATTTTTAGCCGAAGAAAACGACCATGTATAGTAAGACGTTTTTAGCCGAAAAAAACGACCATGTATAGTAAGCCATATTTAGCCGAAAAAAAACGACCATGTATAGTAAGCCATTTTTAGCCGAAGAAAACGACCATGTATAGTAAGGCGTTTTTAGCCGAAGAAAACGACCATGTACAGTAAGGCGTTTTTAGCCGAAAAAAACGACCATGTATATAGTAAGGCGTTTTGAGCCCAAAAAAAACGACCATGTATAGTAAGGCGTTTTTAGCCGAAAAAAAACGACCATGTATAGTAAGGCGTTTTTAGCTGGAAAAAAAACGACCATGTATAGTAAGCCATTTTTAGCCGAAGAAAACGACCATGTATAGTAAGGCGTTTTTAGCCGAAAAAAACGACCATGTATAGTAAGCCATTTTTAGCCGAAAAAACGACCATGTATAGTAAGGCGTTTTTAGCCGAAAAAAACGACCATGTACAGTAAGGCGTTTTTAGCCGAAAAAAACGACCATGTATATAGTAAGGCGTTTTGAGCCAAACAAAAACGACCATGGATACTAAGGCGTTTTTAGCCGAAAAAAAGGACCATGTATAGTAAGGCGTTTTTAGCCGAAAATAACGGCCATGTATAGTAAGTCCTTTTTAGCCGAAAAAAAATGACCATGTATCGTAAGGTGTTTTTATCGGAAAAAAATTACCATTTATAGTCAGCCGTTTTTATCGGAAAAAACTACCATGTATAGTAAGGCGTTTTTATCGGGAAAAAAAACGACCATTTAAGGAAGGTGTTTTTAGCTGAAAAAAACGACCATGTCTAGTAAGGTGTTTTGAGCCGAAATAACGGCCATGTATAGTAAGGCCTTTTTAGCCGAAAAAAACGACCATGTATCGTAAGGTGTTTTTATCAGAAAAAAATGACCATTTATAGTCAGCCGTTTTCATCGGAAAAAAACTACCATGTATAGTAAGGCTTTTTTATCGGAAAAAAAACAACCATGTATAGGAAGGTGTTTTTAGCCGAAAAAAAGGACCATGTATAGTGAGGCATTTTTAGCCGAAAAAAACGACCATCTTCAAATCCCTCCTCAAAACTCACTTGTATTCTTTGGCATTCGACTCAGCATGACTTAGATTTGTTCTTGGTTTTACTGTTCGGTGCTTTCTACCGTCTTTGTTACTGATTTGTTTTACTGTTTATTATATTTGTTAAATTGTTCCATGAATCAAATGCCTGAGCGACACAACGATTATGTAACGTCACCTTTAAAATATAAGCCAATGTGTGAAACAAAAACCAAATAACTCCAGAAACACTAAAACATGTTGGCCTTTATTTCAACTTCCCATCTAGTTATTCCAATACCAACTGACTAAAATGAGTATCTATAGAAATATATGCAACCAACGTGATATTTTACACCACAGCAAAATCTACATTCAAGATTGTAAAAGCAAAACAGCAAGTAAAAAAAGCCAAAATGAATGAAAACTTAAATTTTCAATGAGAGTAGAAAGGTGAGTGTCAATATATAAATAGTTATTTCAAAAATCCTGCGGCATCACATGCCAAACTATGAAATAATCTTCAGAGTTCCACTTCCAGTGCAGCTGACATTAAATAGTTTCTATAGGGCCAGTTCTTGATTTGCTACAGTTTAATATGTGCAATAAGCTTCCAAGAGTTAAATAAAAGTCAGTTCCATCAGTCGTGTTGGGGGAAACACAACCGTTACATGTACTGTAAACAAACCCTCTCGGAGATGATAAATGATGAAAATACTTTGTCATTTCAAGGCAAAAAACGCATTAGACTTATTCGTCGGAATGTAAAACTTTTTCTGGAAATGTATGTTCATATTGAGGTGGAAGTTATTCATAAATTCAAGAAATCACATGAACTGGAATGCAAATTTGTCAAATAGTCAAATGATTGCCGAAGACGGTGTCATTAGCAGGACAGGCCACTAAATGGTGATGCAGAAACGCCACACACTTAGTTTTATCCACCTGTTGAGCTTAGCTTATATCGTAGAAGCACAACTAGCCTCAATAACATTAGTGTGATCCGCCATTTTTTTGTACTTTGTAGGTCAACGGCCTCCCTATTATCTTTTGAGGCCTAAAAATGATATTGGCATGTAAACAAACAGCCAAAAGACGTTTTATTTCCCCTCATGAAAATAGATGCCTCCCTTACATGCAAAGTTTAACAGAACCCAGCAAAAGGGGTTGTTGTGTGATTTACAACTCAAGACGGCAACGTCCAGATAATTTAATTGTGTGGCATGGGAAAAAAAGAATGGTGTCAAGCAGGAAAATGGAATCCTTTCAAGCATTTTTATCTCAGTTACGACTGACGCCACCTCTGAAAGTGCATTTTTGGCCCATTTTGTGACATTTCGACAGAATAGCGACTTGGGGGGAAGCAGGAAAAAAATCCTGTCTGTATAAAAGGGGCTTAAATGTGTGCGTTTGTGACGCTTAACTGGGTCCGAGTGATCCTCGCCTGTTGAGGTTCTGTGTACTGGAGCTGAGTCCTCGATGGTCCATCAGGCAGCGCGACTGAGCCACAAGAGCAAAACAAAATGTTGCCAAGGCCCGCGTCAACAACTTCCATTTTGGGACGGCATTAGCTCACCTGGCCGCCGTCCTGACTTTCTCCGCCGCTGATGTTGAGCACGTTGAGCGAGTTGGCTCTTTTCATTCTGAAAACAGGAATTCACATGACAACATTGGCTGAGCGTGCACTATTCTTTTGTTCACGTTCACACCTGCTTATCCAGCGTAGTATTTACTCTACTGTCAGTTTTGTCAGTTACCTTGGGAAAGTGACTTAGTTACTTTACTGATGACTTGTTTTGAAAAGTAACTCCGTTTTAGGATACAAATGAATTTATTCGTTACTTAGAGCAGACGCCGACAAAACGGCTGAAGAAAACGACAAGTGGTTTTGCTAATACCTTATTGGAAGTGCACTTTTACAGCTATGTTAAATGACTCCGTTTTTATTTAACAAAAGTTTCAAGGGAGCCAACGACACTTATTGGTTATCATTGAGACGGACAATACTCCTGACTATTGTTGCTGCCTTTACTTACAGACAAGCATTACTTTACCCAGCATTCCTCGGAGTGGCTTCCTCCACATCGACACCCTTGAGCTTGCGCACCAGCTTCTCGCTGCTTCGCCGTATGGACTCTCGCAGCTTGGTGAAAGAGCCACTTCGCCTCAGCGGGCCATCCTGATGCCCGGATTGGTCGCTGCCGCCCGACCAGCTGGGCCGGGCATCGCCTGGAACGACGGAAGAGGGTGAAGAAAAGATTGGATGTTATGACAGCAAGCCTTGATTAAAAATAACTAAATAACACTGAAGATAAATGTGTGTGTGTGTGTGTGTGTGTGTCTCTCACTGTCTCTTCTCCCCTTTCTGTTTTAGTCACCTGAGGATAGTTTGCAATCCTGGACGTCATAGTAACGTTTCCGCTTACCTTCCACAGATCCAAACTCCTTCTCATGCGCTCGGGTGAGAATCTCCTTGTAGAGCGCTTCCGCTTGGCGGTACTTGCCCTGCTTGAGGTAACAAGAGGCCTGACAGGAAGAAGACAAAGTTGAGAATGAGGATCCTGCGGTTGCACAACGGCATGACTTGGGGCTTACCAGGTTGTTTTTGGTCTTGGCCACGTTGGCATCGTCGGGTCCCAGCTTGCTCTGATAGATGTGCAGAGCTCGCTCGTAGTAGCGCTCCACTTCCTGGTACTTTCCCTGGTTCTGACACAGCAGTGCCAAGTTGTTGAGCTGCTTGGCCACGTCAGGGTGCTCTGTGCCCAGTACCTGGCAAACCACGCAAGGTACAACTTGGGCCGTTAACACATGGTCGTTCCAGTTTAATTTTTTTCCACCAGAAAACTATTGTTGCACTGCTGACATTAGTCAGGAGAATCCCAAAAAATTATGAACAAACAAAAAAATGGTAAAAATACAAAAATATGAGGAGGAAAACCAAAATATTAGAACATTTTAATATTAATGCAGAAATATGTTTAAAAAAATATTTCACAAGATTGAAAACAGTTGACCTTCTCGCGGATCTGCAGCGCTCGCTTGCACAGCGGCTCAGCTTCTGTGTATTTGCCTCGCTTCCCATAAAGCACCGCCAGGTTGTTGAGTGTGGCCGCCACCTACAAACACAAACAAAAACACGCATACAAACATGTGTGTGAGGGTGTGTGTGTGTGTGTGTGTGTGTGTGTGTGTGTGTGTGTGTGTGAAAAATGACCATGTATAGTCAGGCGATTTCATCGGAAAAAAAAAACATGGTCGTTTTTGTCTAATATTTCCAGGATGAAATATTAGACAAAAACGACCATGTTTTTTAAGGCGTTTTTAGCCGAAAAAAACGACCATGTATCGTAAGGGGTTTTTATCGGAAAAAAAACGACCATGTACAGTATACTAAGGCGTTTTTAGCCGAAAAAAAGGGCCATGTATAGTGAGGCGTTTTTAGCCGGAAAAAAAACGGCCATCTTCAAATCCCTCCTCAAAACTCACTTGTATTCTTTGGCATTCGACTCAGCATGACTTAGATTTGTTCTTGGTTTTACTGTTTATTGTATACGTTAAATTGCTCCATGTACAGCACTTTGTATGCAGCGATGGCTGTTCGAAAGTGCTCTATAAATACAATTTGAATTGAATTGAATTGAATATGTGTGTTTGTGTCCAACTTACAGCCGGGTGGTCCACTCCCAGTGTTTTCTCCCTGATGGCCAGCGCGTCATTTAGCAGGTTGGCAGCTTCTTTGTATTTGTTTTGGTCTCTAAATATACAAAAAAGGGTACAAATGTCTTTTTTATTTTTTAAAACATTTTTAATTTGAAGGGCAAAACGTTTGAATGACAAGTTACTGAAGAATGTTGTGTTGCCAAAGTTACTGTCCTCACCTATACACCAGTGCCAGAATGTTCAACATGGTGGCCACGTCAGGGTGGGTGTGGCCCGACGACTTCTCCAAGTCTTCTAAGGCCTGGGGAGGATTTCAAGTTTCGGTCACATGATATGTCTCCGTCACATGATCTTAAATGATTTCAGGCGATTTTGCGACCCGTGTCATTTCCGATACGTTGGCAGCAGGGAGCGCTCACCTGTTTGCAAAGGGGCACGGCGACCTCGTATCGTCCCTGCGAGGCGTACTGGATGACGAGGTTATGGAGCGTCCGGAGGCGAGCGGGAATCTCGTAGCCTCCTTGTTGGGCTGCCGCTGCCGCACTACTGTGGTGATGTTGCGACGTCGACACTGACAACACACATTATGCGCACATTTTCAGGTCATTTACATTATTCGGTTTATTTTGCGCGTGTGTGAGTGTTACTTTGTGATGACTCCTCAGCCTCGCCAGGGAAAAGGTAATCCAAAGACTCCTTGTTGGAAGATGTGTTCTTGTCATCCTGGAAATATTAGACAAAAAATACATAAGTCTTATGACAAATTGAAACTAAAAGTACTAGCTAAAATACTAGCTAAAAATTTGAAAATATTTGGAAACATAATAATACTAAACAAAGATGTGAATATGACAACATGTTATCTTTGTGTATTTTTTTAAAATAATTTTTATTTATATACTTTTTCATCTACTTCTCCCTTTCATAATTTTGCTGCTGTAAATTGGAAATTTCTCCATTGTGAGGCAAATAAAGGTATATACTGTATATATATATATATATATACACACACACACACACACACACACATATTCATATATAAAATATAAAGGAAATACTAGACCGAAAATAAATAACGTTAGATGGAAATAAACATTTTACCTCAAATAAACACATAAATAAATAAATAGGCAGAATAAATTTTAAAATAGTTGATGGAAACACAGAAACATTTTGGTTGGAAAGTTAATGAATAATGGAACAAAAATATGAGCAAAGAAAATGCTAGACATGAGCAAAGATACACAACTCTAAGACACAAACATTAGGTGAAACAAAAATATTGGGTGGAAAATACAACTGAAGAATCAATAAACTGTGTTTCTTCTTTGACCATTAGTTTGCTGTTGTGGCACCCAATGTATGAGAAAAACTGCTAAACGCACAATTTTTTTCTCAGCAGTCCAATCAACCATCTGAAGTGTAATCGCACTTTTTGTTTGCATCCTGCGAGTGCGTGCTAAGTGTGGTTAAGTGTGCCCGCTTGGTGTGCTGTCTCACCGGCGGCGGTGCCTCCTCCTGGTCGTACTTGCGCATGGAGGCCATGAATTGCAGATGCTTATTGTGTTCTTCTAGCGTGACCACATCCTGCTCGCGCTCCTGCAGACGTTGCTGGGTGCCCGCCAGCTCGTCGCGCAGCCACTGGTTCTCCTGACACAGGCGGCGCACCTTTAAATGGACGCCAAAACAAATGGAATCAACCTCCTCTTGGTCCTCCTTCTCCTCACATCCGCACTCGGCAGTCTCACCTGCGCTCGCAGCTTCTGCTTCTCGGCCTCCAGAGAACCCAAATGAGCCGACAGTGCCATCATCACCTGATCGCACAACACACAAACTAAGTACCGCAAGGTAGCGTTGCAGCTCGTTCTTCTCTGTTCTGTCTGTGTGTCCCCCATGAAACTACATACTGTTAAATTAAACTAGGTCATCATTTTTCTTGCTTGTTTCGTTTGCTTTTTGTGTCAGACTCAACCTGTGCTTCACTGAGTCCCAGTTCGATCCTGTCCAGCGACTGTCGTATGATGCCACTCTTCTCGCGCTCCACGCTGCAGTCGCTTTCAACCATCATTTCGGCACTCTGGGACGTCCCCTGCAGGCTCTCCAGCAGGCTGCGATTCTCTCCTCGCAGCGCCTCCAGCCCAGCGATCACCTGCTGCGTGCTGCACAGGATCTCCTCCGCCGACAACATGGCCGGACCTCCTCGCGTGCTACAGAAAGAAAGTACCACAAACGCAATCAAGTGAAAACCATAAATTGTGTTTTCAATTTAAAATTCCTTGATAGACTCTGAAAATATTGAAAATATATAAAATATTTACTCATGAGGTGCTCTAGGTGATATAAACATGCTGTCCAAACATTATCAGATGGTCGAACAAAAACCTTTGCATATGTTACAAACTTTGTGGGTGGGTGATAAAAATTTTTACATGACTGGTTAGCACGTTCGCCTCACGGTGCATAGGTGGATTCGATTCCAACCCCGGCTTTCCTGAGTGGAGCTTGCACGGTGTTACAAGACAACATATCTATTTTCTCAGCATTTTTAAAAAGTAAAAAAAAAAAACCACACAAAAAAAAAACAATTTTGTTCTGGGGGGGGGTGATACGTCATTTTTTAAAATGTAAATACTGTATGTTGAGTAGCAAATGAAATACTATTTAATAAAAGTTAAAGGTCAGAAGACATATTACTATTTAAAAAAATATCACGTCGTGTGTATACTTTAAAAAATATCACACCGTGTGTATTTTTTAAACAGAAATGGGCAGTGAAAAAAAAACATTTTAGAAAATGTTGATACAATGTGCAGCAGGCCCGCGAGCAATAATTATAATTCGCACATAAATCTCCCAACTCGGACACTTCGAGTTGTTTATGGGCCAAACGAAGTGAGGATTGCAGTAGAATAAGCAACATATGTTAACATTTGCGAGCTTGCAGCAAAGGTAAACAAACACAAAGACGGTTCATTTCCACTCCCACTCTAAGTTATTTTTAGCCTACCTGCTAAGTCTACACTCCGTCGGGATCTCGTCTGGTTTAGTGCCCTGCAAGGAGGTGCTGTTTTTATATGAGGGTGAATATTATTTATGATTTGTTGTACATTTTCGCCCGGTTTATGTGATGCTGAAAAGCTTATTGGTCTTAAAAAGTGATAGAAGTGTCAATGATCCACCTGCAACCTCCTCGACTCGCTGTCATCGCACAGAACTAGCAGCAGTTTTGTAGCACAATCTGGCACCAACTTCCGCCTACGAATGTGACGTCATAAAAGTAAACGTTTTGACGGCACGACACAGCACAGAAAAATATCGTCGTAATTAAAATGTTTCACTTTATTCAACATATTATTCCTATAATTGTGAGTCATATAATTTATGTCGGATAAACCTAAAAAAAAAAGAGCAGTACACGTTAGACTCCGTTTAGACTGGAGGGAAAAACCGCTAACTTCCTGTGTTTCTTCCCCTCGCTTTGTGACTGAAGGAGCTTACCTGATCCCATTTTTCCCAGCATCCTCTGCAGCTAAACGACGTCACCTGGATGCTGTTTCTGTCGAATATCATAATTGTGAGAAATAAAATATTAAATTTTGGTTTAATGACTGCTTCTCTGTGATTCGCCTGTACACTACTTGATTCATTGTTAAGGGTGCAGCGAGTCAGCAAAGATCAGTCAGAAGCAAGCGATATATTTTGTAATTGTTTACATTTTTAAATTTGTTTTCCTGAATATTTTTTCCTTCCGTTCTTAAATGTATTGTTTTGTATCATTCAACAAAAAAAACAACGAAAATAATTCCCAAAAGCTGAACTTTTTGGAGAACCAGGAAAAAAAATTCTGAAAAACAAACAAAGAAATTTGATAAATCCATGAACGAGAATTTTTTTTCACGAAATGGAAAAAAAAAATACTTTGAAAAACAGAAAAAAAATAAATACAAATACTCAAAAATAAATTACCCAGAAATCTTTTTATTTTTGTTTGTTTTCTCAAGTGAAAACTGACTAGTGTTACATCCATCCATCCATCCATCCATTTTCCGAACCGCTTGATCCTCACTAGGGTCGCGGGGGGTGCTGGAGCCTATCCCAGCCATCTCCGGGCAGTAGGCGGGGGACACCCTGAATCAGTTGCCAGCCAATCGCAGGGCACACAGAGACGAACAACCATCCACGCCCACACTCACACCTAGGGACAATTTAGAGCGACCAATCAGCCTGCCATGCATGTTTTTGGAATGTGGGAGGAAACCGGAGCACCCGGAGAAAACCCACGCAGGCCCGGGGAGAACATGCAAACTCCACACAGGGAGGCCGGAGCTGGAATCGAACCCGGTACCTCTGCACTGTGAAGCCGACGTGCTAACCACTGGACTACCGGGCCGCCCTTACTAGTGTTACAGTTCAATCAAATAAGAAAAAATTCTGGTTATTAAACATGCAATTGTGTATGTATGAGTGTGCCTTTTTAATCCGAGTGTAATTCATTGGGATTGAGGAAAGTATTATTGTTACTTACACATATTTAGTGAGCATCTTAAACAGCCAATCCACTAAAGAATGTGAGCAGATTGTCGTTGAAGTCACATTGTACAGCAAAATATTGTGTGTGTGTGTGTGTGTGTGTGTGTGTGTGTGTGTGTGTGTGCGCGCGCGCGTGCGTGTGTGTGTGTGTTTGTGAAAGAGAGAGAATGTGGTCGGGTCATACCCAGGGACAGCTGAGTCAACGCAATCCAATCGCGGTTCTGGCCGAGGAGGCACCACTAAAATAGTCAGAGTGTAAAAGTTGAACTGGTGTGACTTGATCAGTTTGTTCAGTTAGTGTTTCATGAAAAAAAAAATCCATATGAAAAACAACAACAAAAAAAAAATCAACAACACAACTGTTATGATAAAAAACACAAGTGCAGATTCAGCTGTGAACATGGCGATGGCAACGATATATGACGTGGCGTTGGTACGTGACAAGTACGTCCATAGAAATACCTTGCATGACTACCAAGACCCGTAAAACGTGACACCACAGGGGCCGCTGCGGTGGAAAGACTAGGACGTCATGGATGACATGCAGAAAAGGGAGGCAACTCAAACATGATGTGTTTATTAGTTAGGTGTAGGTGTGAGAAAGGCATCCATTTTTTTTGGTTTGTTTACATTTTCCAACGTTCACTTCAACAACACTTCTAGGAAATTACAATATCCCATCACTAGTGAGCTTTGTTTCCAACAGGCCCTCGGACTATATATCTACTTGAAGATGGTTTTGCAGGAACCATGTTGGTGACCCCTTCAATAATGTGCATTCAATGAGTAGACTGCATAAATGTATACATTCAAGTGGTGTAGCATAATGTACTACGGCATGTTTCAGCGTTACGTGTCGTAATGTTGTGCAACATAATGCCCTGTATGAAACATTGCATGCATTAATGGTTTGGACCATGATCTTATGTCCTACAATGTTCTGTACCATAATGTTGTATGTCATAATAACGTTGCCATAATGGTTTGTACCATGCAGTTGTTTTCAGTCATGTTGTGGAGTACAATTCTGTCAGTATTCATGTTATGAACCGTTGTGCATCAAAATGCGGCACCATTGATCTTGTTCACCATCAAGTCGTTTGCCCTCATGTTGCGTACATGAATGTGAATACTGATTGACACAGTGTCGCTGCTTATATAACTGCCCTTGTGGGCAGCTGTGGCACTGTGAGGGGTCGGGACAGGGCGGTGTAGTGTGTGTGTGTTAGGTGGGGGGGGGGGGGGGTGGATGCTGATCCAGTGTGCATCTAAAGTGGGAAACTGGATCTGTGCCACAGTAGCATATGATCAAGGGAGCACGCACACACACACCAGACATGACCCAAGTCCTATTGATAGTCTTATAAAAGTCAGCGTGAAATACTTGCTGTCAATACATACACACGTTATATTGAAAAGTTGCTTGTATGAGCCAGTGCTATGGAGTTGTCTGGCAACAAGCTGTCGCGTTTAATTTAGGGAGCGACACGGAGGCCTGTTTCAGTGAAACAAGAGACCAGGGGAGGATTTAGTACCTGATGCTCATGTGCAGCACAAACTGATGTCTTTTGCTGCGACACAAGGAACACACTTTTCAAAAACTACTTTGGCCCCATGTTAACATTTTATTTGCTTATTTTAGTACAGGATCTCACTCGGTGACGTCTCTAGTGAAGCATCCAAGATCCAGCATGATCTCAGTATGATTAAATAAGCTTCAGGCAGATGACTGAGGTTTAGCAAATTAGCAGCCGGTGCTAACGCTAGCGGCGCTTTGAGAGCGATTGGAGCAAAGTTTCACATGACGAGAGGGGGAATTTTCGGAAGTTCACCCCGTGAATCCCCACCCCAAAGCATCAGTCTCCAGTCATGTGATCTGTTCCATGTCTCAACAAGCTGGTGTTGAGTTTCACTGAGAGATGGTATCGAGCTAATAATGCACAGAAAATACCTGACTAGTTGCCAAAATGTTAGCAACAGCTCAAGTATTACATAGGGCACACACTGAAAATTAAAGCAAAAACAAAACATCCCAAATACATGAGGAAACGTGTTACAGGAGGAAGGAAACCAAGACATAACTCTTTAACCATAATTCAAAAAGATTTGTTTGCCACAGATACAACACTGTTCTCCAGCAAGAGAGCACAAGCTGATGCCTCAACATCTGAGCTATCCAGCCACTTATACATATATATATATATATATATATATATATATATATATATATATATATAAAATTAATAAAATGTTTGTTTTGGTTCATTAACGGTTACAACAATATGAGGATTTGAATTACAGGCAGGGTATTTGGTTGTACTGAGGTGATATTTTAAAGAGGTAGTATCAGCCGATACATCGGCTGGCCAATTAATTAGTCGGGCCTGGAACATACATGTATAGAAGAATGCGGTATCGTTGAACATGGAAGGGCTGAACATGTTTTGACAAGCACCGATTGGGAATTTGCGTAAATTGAATAGTTGAACAAGTACCGGTAATTGAACATGGCTGACAAAATGACGTGTGTGTACATGCTTGAATATAGCTGAGAACACGCTTACGAACACATCACACACACACACACACACACACACATACACTGGTCCTGCCGACTGCGGCGATCCGCGAGGTGAAAGTTCTCCATGTTCCTTCTGCAGCTGTCACCTCAACCACATTTCCTCGTTGCCTTTTACAACAGTCGGCTTGCCACTCGTCCAATCACATCAGAGCGGCCCGAGTCCTCTCAGCCAGTCGTGGTGGAGGTGACGCTATAAAAGTCAGCGTCCAACACCTGGCACACTTGGGCAACCCCTACATTTGGTGGACAGGATCTGATCCCGGGATCTGTTACCTCTCTCTTTCCTCCTGAGCAGGTAACGCTGTCAATCATGTCACAATTTTGTCTGGTGTTGATCATTAAAATAACACCAATGGAATTTGTAATTTAGAGGTTTTGATGTGCTCACTCTGTTGCTGTAAATCTGCTGAAAAAATAACACTTGTGTTTGTTAAGGCTGTTGTGTCTTCAAGGGGCCCCAATTGTGATGAGCTTTTGTTGAGGCAAATTTGACCGAAAATGAGATCAAACATTATCAGAGGAACATAAAATGTTCATATTTAAGTTTAAATTCAAATGAATGAATGCTAAAAAATACAAAAATAAAATTCCAATAAAACAATAAAAAATATTAAAATTGTTTCATTGTTTAAAAAAGTAAATGTTTTAAAATATTATTCACTTTAATACCTGAAATTTAAAAAATATTGCAAAACAATAGTCAAAAAAGTATTTTTGTATTTAAGTATTTACCGGTAATTGTAAATCCCAATTAAACTAAGGCAGCGCACCAAAATATTTGCCCAATCTACACAAGATAGACAAGAATATTTTTTAAAAATGAAGGTTAAAATCTAAAAAGTTAGATTTATTTTTCGCAACTATTATTAAAGTCGTTGCATAGTATTGGGAAAGCCTCATTGTCATGGGGGGAAAATGTGAAAATAGATGCTTCTACTTTTGAACTGTACTTGGGGCTGTCGCGTGGAACAAGCGTGATGATGTTCTGAGGTTGCATGAGATGCAACAGATTGATTCGCACACACTACCTTTCCTTTTCAGTGCCTTGGCCGAAGGAGCTGTGAAGGGGGCCAAGG
Source organism: Hippocampus guttulatus (assembly GCF_054856545.1). Classification (NCBI taxonomy): domain Eukaryota; kingdom Metazoa; phylum Chordata; class Actinopteri; order Syngnathiformes; family Syngnathidae; genus Hippocampus; species Hippocampus guttulatus. The sequence continues at coordinate 8,700,098 of NC_141272.1, read as the reverse complement.
CATGGAGGTGGGGGGCTTCTAGACTATTAATAATCCTCCCTGCTGGGAGTGGGCTCTTGCGGTGGGAGGGATGAACGGCACAGCTGAGAAAGATGTTGACAGAGTGACACTCAGACACAGATACCTTTGACTTTTAGCAAACACTTCAAGGCCTCCACTTCTATCAATCAGAGTAGTGACGCAAAAGGAGAGAAAGGCAGGGAGAGAGCTTAGCGGAGAATGAGAAGGTGTCTCCTCTTCTCCCAAAGAATCATCAACAAAGCCATTGAAGCACTGGGAGAGACCTCAGAAAATGCTATGGGTGCTTAATTCATTAAAATACACACACACACACACACACACATTCATTTTCATTAATAGGTCATCATTTTGAATGTATTTTGTGACAGTCGGAGCAGGAATTGCAGCCATGGCCAAGAATTGTCACAACGACTACAAGATGAAGTTCACATCGGACGATGAGTACCCCGATCTGTCCCAGCACAACAATCACATGGCCAAGGTAGCGCACGGCTACAGTAGATGTATTCACTGTACAGTATATGAATGCACAAGCGTGTGCATTTGTATACATACAGTATATCTATATTTATATGTGCGGATAGAGAAATATATACTGTATATAAAACTTGCATTGAATACAGAGCCACCGTTGTCCCTCTTCATGATGCAGGTACTGACCAAGGACATCTACGCGAAACTGAGGGGCAAGTCCACCCCCAGCGGCTTCACCTTGGATGACATCATCCAGACCGGCGTGGACAACCCCGGTAAGCCGAGTTCCAAACACCTTGCAGCTTTGACGACAAAAAAAAAAAAAAAGAACTAATAAAATGCCACCAACCTTGGCATCGTCCTCCTCAGGACACCCCTTCATCATGACTGTGGGCTGCGTGGCCGGTGATGAGGAAAGCTACGAAGTCTTCAAGGACCTGCTGGACCCCGTCATCTCGGACCGTCACAATGGTTATGGACCCAGCGACAAGCACAAGACCGACCTGAACTTTGAGAACCTAAAGGCAAGTTCTTCTTCATAGTTGGTACACAGAGAAGGAAAAAAAGTACACTCTTAAAAAAATAAAAAAAGAGATAACCTCAAAATTTCAAGGCAACAATCTTAGATAAAGTTTTCAGTTTGGCAATTGAACTAAAAGTTATAAGTTTTTTCAAAGAGACAGGTTAAAACAACTCGCTCGTGTGTTCTCGCAGGGCGGAGATGACCTGGACCCCAACTACGTTCTGTCCAGCCGCGTGCGTACCGGCCGCAGCATCAAGGGCTTCACCCTGCCACCGCACAACAGCCGCGGAGAGCGCAGAGGCATCGAGAAGCTCTCCATTGAGGGTGACTAGCTTGTCAGAAAATTGCTTCATTCAAATGTATTTATCCCCCCCCCCCACCCCTGCCAAAAAAAAAATCGAATGCTTGTGTTAACAGAAATGGTGACACAAGCTCCGACATTGCATACAACCCTTGATTGATACGCGATGCGATTGGCCAGCGGGGGGCACGACCAACACAAGACGGAACCCAAATACAATAATATACAATCCATCTATCCGTCCATTATGAGATACGCTGATCCTCACAAGGGTCACGGGCGTGCTGGAGCCTATCCCAACTGTCTTCGGGTAGCTGTCTCGGTGACCCCTGCACTCAAGCAAATGCTAGTACAAGTGCTAAGAAATGTGCCAACACCAAGCGCAAACACAAACGCTAAGTCAAGTGCTAACATTGTCCCGCTTCCACAGCCCTGGCCACCCTGGAGGGCGAGTTCAAGGGCAAGTACTACCCCCTGAACGGCATGACCGACGCCGAGCAGGAGCAGTTGATCGCCGACCACTTCCTGTTTGACAAGCCCGTGTCTCCGCTGCTGACGTGCGCCGGCATGGCCCGCGACTGGCCTGACGCCAGGGGCATCTGGTGAGTCCAAAACAACCGACACGCCATTCCTCAACCTCCTGAGCTGTGAATGCAAAATGTTGCGCAACTGGTCCCAACATCTGCATTTCTTGACGGACAATTTGTCAGTCTTGACCGGTGACAGGTACTGACAGACAGAATAAATTTATGGGGAAAAAAATCGAAAAAATATTTCCCTAATTGGCTGAACAAGTTGGGAAACACAATAAATAGACAGAGAGATAGATCGTGACATTGATTTGGTTATGCAGGCATAACGACAACAAGACTTTCCTGGTGTGGGTGAACGAGGAGGATCACCTGCGCGTCATCTCCATGCAGAAGGGCGGCAACATGAAGGAGGTGTTCAGGCGCTTCTGCGTGGGTCTGCAGAAGGTAAGCAAAGAACAAACGAAAAAAACAATGAATGAATATGTTGATAAATTGGCTTTTCCACAGATCGAGGAGATCTTCAAGAAGCACAACCACGGCTTCATGTGGAACGAGCACCTGGGCTACATCCTTACCTGCCCATCCAACCTGGGCACTGGCCTGCGCGGTGGCGTCCACGTCAAGCTTCCCAAGCTCAGCACGCACCCCAAGTTTGAGGAAATCCTCACCAGACTGCGCCTGCAGAAGCGCGGCACAGGTACCACCACTCCACTTCTGAACGGGGGCTCTGCTCGCTTCACTTTTTTCAATTTTTCTTATTCTAAAAGAGTGGAAAAAAAGTCACCTTCCAAAAGATACATCAAATCCTTGAAACAATATGTCATTTCTTTTAAAAAAAAAATCACTGTAAAACATCTTAAAAAGTCAGCATTTTTTTTCTCATAACATAACTGTACATCTAAACAAAATCCCCTTTCATAAGATTACATCTTTTTTTTTTTTTGGCACAAAAAATAAAAACAAACAAATTTCAAAGCCAGTATTTCTGCGAGGCGGTCGACCAAACTTGATCTTACTTTCTGCCTGTAGGTGGCGTCGACACGGCCTCCGTGGGCGGCGTGTTCGACATCTCCAACGCTGACCGTCTGGGCTCCTCCGAGGTGTACCAGGTTCAGTTGGTGGTGGACGGTGTCAAGCTGATGGTGGAGATGGAGAAGAAGTTGGAGAAAGGCGAGTCCATCGACGGCATGGTCCCCGCCCAGAAGTAAACGAAAAGACCAACGACCATCATGCTATGACTGTGTTTTTTTTACATGTATATCAAAACCAAAACAAAGCCTGGTTGTTCCTTGACATCATCGGTATCCTCCTTTTCCCCTCTGTGACATCCTGGGATCAATCCATCTGCCTAATATTCCTCTGGTCGTAAATTAAACTGGACTAATAAACAAATGCCCCATTTAAAAACAAACTACTTTGTGTCTTGTGTTCTTTTATGCTAACTGACTGTTAGCTACACCCCGGAAATGGAGAATGGCCAAAGAACAGCACACGCCACCTAAGTAAAGACATGTACGCGGTCTCTCAAAAATACCCCCCCCCCCCCAATTTTTTTTCTTAAATGTTTCCTTCATAACAATACAGCATTTTAAAAATAAGAAATGTGCTTCATACTTTACAGGGAAAAAGTATTTAAAAAAATGCAGTCAGTAAATTTGCATGCCCGTTTTTTAGGAAGAAAAAATGTATTCTTACCTTCAAAGTATTTTCCAAACCCCCAAGAACATTGCAGAAACATTGGACTTTTTTCCACATTACACCTCCGGCACCCCAAATGCTATTCAGTTATTTGACAAAACTCAATGAACACACCTGTCATCTCCAAGGTGTTCAAGTGCGATGCTGTTAACTAATATATTCCACATTTACTCACCAAAGCACGAGGAATCTAATGGCGGTAGCAACACGTTCCTGGTTGAAGTTAATTAGCTAATGTTAATTCCTCTTCCAGGTGAAACATAAATGCATGAGAAAAAAGATGATCTGGTTAAATCAGAGGTTGAAAGTCTTTATTTACGACACATGATGTTTTGAGGACTGCAGTTCGCTCCATAAATTAAAAACAGCGACGGCTACAATATGCGCTAAAGTGATGTCCTAGAGGTCCCAAAAGAAAAAAACAACACAGCTTGCTGTCTTCAGTCACCAGCTGAAGACCAGCCACAAACTGACAAAGCTTTTTGTCTCTCCATTGGTTGGTGATTTAAGATTATGATGACATATCATTAAATCAAAGAAAAAAAATCCAATATTCTGGGTATCTTTGAATTTTTAATATTTCTGTGTTAATGTTACGAAGCTCATCAGCGAAGCGTGTGTTTGTGTTAACCCAAAAATACATCACACACATTAAGTGCTTTAAGACAACGGGAGGAACTCAAATTTTTCTTAACGTCAATCAGCATTTGCGTGCCAAAGCTAACGTGATGTTAGTTTGCAAAACGTCTGTGAGCATTTAATATATTTGAGAAGTCCGATTGGATGCTTGCATGAAGACAATGACACATTGTCATTTTTATTGTCAGGTGTTTTTTATGCTAACATCGTAATGATTTAGCCAAAGGTGTGTGAGTAGGAACCAACTCATCCATTTTGCCTCATCTTCCAAAAATAAAGAAATAAACCAAAAAAAAAAAAAAAACCTACTACACAAAGCAGAATTTGTAACTGTTTCCTGCATGTCACCCTCTAGAGGCTGGAGGTCAAAATGCAGCATCGCTACTTCGGTTTGTAACACATTTTTTGCTGTCTGTCCTTTTGAATCAAAAGTTGAAAAATGTGACTTTAAATAGCAGCGCTTCAGGAAGGAATGATGAAAAATTCATTGGGGAATAAAATAATAGGTAATTATGAACTGGTATTAAGACCGCAATAAAACAAAGAAAAACAAATTGATGATACGACCAGATTCAAATTGGGATCTTACAGAAGTCATATTTTGGGGGGAGAAAATAGAATACAATCTTATGAAAATTCAATTATAATTTTTCAAGAACAAAAGTAGATTTTTAAGGAAATCACATTTTAATGTGAATGATTTTTGACTATCTTCACTTCCCTTCACAAAATTAACGCGTTATAGGAAATAAGACTTTGTTCTTGAAAAAAAGTGATTTTATTCTTGTAAAAGGACACTTTGTATTGAAAATCATCTGAAATAATAATCAAACTAACTTTGTTGCCCTCTTGAACAAAACTCATTTTCTTTTGAAACAAAACGACTATTCTCAATTTTTTTTGAAATGGTGATTGATTTCTCTTCCTCACAAAAAATTGCTGAAACCCTGATTTTATTCATGGTTTTTTTCCTCTCACAAATTACGTTTTTTTCTTTTCTCCAGAGAAACTTTCTCCTCAAAATTCTTCTGATTGTTTTGAAAATCAGTGTTTTCCAAGAAAAATTTTGACAATTGTCATAATTTTTCACAAAAATATGACAATTTTCTTTTCAATATACCGGTACATTTACTTTTTTCTCTGAAAAATACACGATCCCTTGAAAAAAAACGGACAATTTTCATGAGATTCTTTTTTATCCCCGACTTTATTGTACAATAGTTCTGACTTTAGTCTGAGTATTTTGCTATTCTTTTGAATGTGGTTTTAACACTCGTTGGTAGCTGATCAGTCAAACATGATGAAATAAAGTGTGTTTGAGTGATGTTCTCTTTTCGCTTGTTTTCAGCAGTTCAAGATGGGACACAGAACGAGGGTCTTTGGCGGAGGCATAGCGAGGAGTTTGCACCCGCTTCCTCCCTGCCATTTCAGTATTTTCTCACTTTGCCCCTGCTCCTCAGCCCTCAGAGCTCCAGCTCCTTGGACACTTTGGTGGCGATGTCCCTGAAAGCGAGCGGCGCCCCCCAGAGGCGCTTGAAGCGCACGCCGCTGCTCTGCGCCGGCCCGCCAGGCAGCTGGCACACTTCGGCCTCAAAGGCCACACGGGCGCCAGCCGCTCCATGCGTGCAGGACAGCAGGAAGGGGCCCGCCAGATGGACTTGGCAGCCACAGCCCTGGGCCGCCTCCCGCAGAGCCAGGATCACTTCGGCTGGGTCGCGGGGGCTGCGGACCCTCACATCCCAGCCGCTTCGGGGGGTCCGGGGCTCGGCCGCTTTCTGATGCCCAGATATATGGCGACTGAATCAAATGTGGGGTGGTGAAAGGGGGAGGGCGGGGGGGGGGGGGGTGGAGGTTAGATGAGTTATGATGAGTTTGACGGAGAGAAAGCAAGAGGAAAAATAGATTACTATCACACATTAGTTCAATTTAAATACAGCATCCCTTCATATGGTAACCAAGAGCTTTTGGTTATTAATTGCTGAGAACTAGACACAACTTGCGTTAATAAGATTTATATTCTAAAAACAATGTTAATGTTATATTTCATATTGTATGTACATTTTAAATTATTATTTCTGTGTGTGTGTATATACAGTATATATATAAAATCACCATATTAAAACAGAACCAAATCAAAATCTGTCTATCTAATCACTGCATTAAAACAGAGGACATCCAACTTTGAACAAGTCAAAAAGTGTCTGGACTTTGAAGAGAAAAATCATACACACCATAAAAGAACCGGAACCGGAAAGGAATTACGGTATGCTACACCGTATATCAGCCAGGTGGGCTGGCTCAAAAGGTTAAAAGTATATTAGTATAGTATGAAATATTTCTATCAGTGGGATGAACCTGCAAAAACAAAACAAAACAAAAAAAATCTCTACAAAATTAGAAAGTTGCTCCTGAAATGAAGACATTGTTTCACAAAACTGCTTTTTTCGAGCCTTGATTATACTAATCACTGACTGTCATTTGTTACCTTTAAGGACATAGATAAATTGTTAAGCAGCTTTTCTGACAAAAAACACACATATCAGGTTTGTAGATGCCACATTTGCTGACTCCTCTAAGAAAAGAAACCCTTTATTTGTCTCACAATGGAGAAATTCACAATTTACAGCAGCAAAATTATGAAAGGGAGAAAGTAGGAAAATTTGAGGAAATACATTGGTCTCTAAATCTTTTTTTATCCACAATGAATATCTAAGTTTTCCGAATGACAACTTTCTACATCACAAGTCAAAAGAGAGTGAAAAAGGAGGTCCATGTTGTTCAAATAAGAGTTCTCTTCTTTTTTTTCTCTCTTTTTTTAATGGGATTGTCAACTACGAGCAAACACAGCACGGCTAACGAAGCTAACGTTACCTGCTGCTGTTGTTAGCCTGAGACACTGAGAGGAAAAACACAACTTTTAAGAAACAAAAGGCACATTTGTGCATTAACGGTTTGCTACTTATAATGCTTGATCCTTATGTGGTATGATTAAATATAGATTTGCTCACTTAAGTAGGACACCACAGTTTGATTACTGTGTATGTTTTTTTCTGAATAACAAAAAAAATGACCAAAAAAAAGACCTCTGGCATAAGATTACAATAATTTACAAATTCTTGTTTTACAAATACATTTTTTTCTCCAAAATTGTGGCTTATTTTTTCATACATTTATTTTCCAAAAAAAAACAAACTTTTTTTTTGCCCCATTGAAAAATTCTGAAAATTTAGATTGAAAATCTTTCACAACTCACCTTGTGACCGGAGATCTGCTGATTCTCTCAGGTTCGTCTGTGACCCTCAAGAGGAACACAAAAGATATCCATTAGAAAACAACCAGGAAAAAAAACAATAACATGAAAAAACACACCTCCTGCTTACGGTCTACTTCAATGAGTAAGTACACTGATTAAAACACATAACACGGCTACTCATCCATCACTGTGATCAGATGTCAACAGCACACACAATGAATGTGAGGACTTCACACAAAACAGTCATGTGTTCTGCTGCATCTGTGTTGTGACTGATTTTATCTTGACACCTCAGAGACCTGTTGTGTGACAACGTGAGACTGAATAAATGTGGAGAAGAGTACAGGTGCATGATGGGAGGACAGCAAGAGAATACAATAGCAGTAAAGTGTTGGTCCAACAGCAGGGCAAAGGAGATTAACATCGTTTAACCTTGCTGGGAAACAGCAAAGACACTCGCTCAGGATCACGCGGGCACAAGCTGCCATCCTCTTAAACCACACCCACACACAATTCTATTCTTTGGAAACAACTTTAACTTTAAAAGCCACCTCCATTTGTATAGCACTACCTAACGAGCAAGCGTAGGAAGGAGTATGATCAGCAGTGAAGGAAAAAAAAATAGAAAAGTTTCAAAATATATTTTTTTTCTTTGTGGTGGAGTTTTCCAAATCAATGACTTCATTTAGAGAGCGACTTTCTAACTATGGAGCATTTTTTCCCCCTGCAGGTTGAGCCTTGAGTTCCTGAAAGCAAGGGTTTTATTATACAATTAAAAAAATACACACACAAACACCCGTCCTCTCTAAACTTCGACTATTTTTTTTCCTTTCCTGTGAGGCCCATTACATCTACTCTATGTACAAAGCCCCAAGCCCCAAACCCCAATAAACTGTTCTACCTTGTTCAACCCATAGGGGGCGGCACTGCAGCCCAAACCAGGGCCACACCCACACGCACCTGTTACTCTCTCTTCTCTTCAAACAACCGATCGCCGATGACACAAGCATGCACTTCACCGATGCACACACACACGCACGCGCGCACACACACGCGCGCACACACACACACGCATACACTCGCACACTCATAGACTTTAAGTCAGACACGCAAACAGTGCAGACAGACACTCGGGTTGCTGCTGGTTACAGCCGCTGTCTGATGCACATTATGATTTCAAAGTTTAAATATTAAAGACCAAAATTCTTACATACCGCCAATACATGCTTACAGTACATTCCAACCAGTGATAGGGACAGCTAGATAAACACACGGGTAGACACAGATGGACATGTAGCGAGACACACAGCAGCCAGAAAAGATGGGAAAGGAAGACTTACTAACTGTTTTTGTGGCTTGCGGGAGGTTGCAGCCCGACACGGATTTGTTTGAACTCTGACGCTTAGATGGGTCAAGAGTGACCCTGGAAGAAGAGGAAGAGGAGGTATGGAATGACAATAAGAGCAGAGTGTCAGGGCAAAGAAAGAAAGTGGGATAGGAGAGGAGGAAAACAACATGGAGGTGAGAGGAAACAAAGCAGAAGATTGAAGAAGAAGACAGGATGGCAAATCGGCAGGTGACTGGTGAGGGGAAGCAAACGTGGTTAGACAATCAAGCAAACACTGAAAAGCAACAAGCAGAACGCAACGCGTAGAAAAGAAAGTTGTCCACATCAGACGGATGCCATCACGAGGCGCAAACTTCATCAAATATGTCGTAATGTGTCATAAAAAACTGCGGGGAGGCACCTCAATGCAAGAAGTAATGCCATACAATATGATACCGCAGTGTGAATGAACTGAGAGGTTCCTTTCATTAAAGTCTCATTCCCACCAAGCCACAACGTGTTGTTCAGCCCGACACGCTTTTTTTCAGAAAGTTAAAAGTTTGACAGAATCGTTACTTTTCCACGATACGATAAGGAGACTGGGAGCGCAGCAGCCAAGTGTGGACGAGGGAAAGCGAAGGCACAGCAACAGGCTAACTTTGGTATCTTTAGAACTTTTGTATGACAATAAAAAATATCAAATTCATTACACAGAATTGTTAAAAGTCAGCCTTATGTGAAAGTAAAGGCAAATGAGCCATAAATTAATTCGATTTTTTTATTTGCTTAGTTAAAATAGGATTGTTAACTCGCAAAACGCTTGGATTTGCAGCCTTTCAAGTGTTCACGGCAACAGCTTGACAAAATTCTACCAAACAAGTGTGGCGTAAACGAAACTCAGTAAATCATACGTCAGATTCCAGCAATAATAATACGAAAAAATATCAAGGTCCTGAAGGTTAGCTAAAGTTAGCACATATTTTTGTCAGTTCTAGTCAAGGAGTGTCAAAATGTGCACACTTTAGAAGCATTGCCTCATCGTGTTTGCTTTGGCCAATGAAGAAGCATCGAAGGCCAATAGAGATGTTCTGAGTTGTTAACTGTAGCGTGGAAAAGCAGCGCTACGATGGTACACTCTCGGCAGAGCGGACTCAGCTATCTCCATCCCCGCAGTGAAAATAGACCTGCTCGCCATTTACCGGAACCGTATCAAATTAACATGCACTACCAGGTGGATATGAGGTCACATTTTTTTACATGGATTATGAATTTATCGCCATGTCTCAGACTACTGTGCCAAAACTAAACTGTACTGCCTGCTGGGAAAAAAAGGTTGGTACATTATGATGTTTTTTTTTTTTTTTTTAGACCGTTTATGTAGCTATTGCCATCCTGCTTCCACACCCCTGCGCTGGACACTCAAACATGATCAGGATTTATCTGGACCATATTGAACCGAATTGTTTTGCCTGGTGGAAACGAGGCTAAAGATGTAAACCTGAGGCAGACAACTTGTCAAGGCTTCATTGAAAAAGAATAAAAGCTGACTTTGTTAGTAGATGAGATCGTTATGTACTAATAGAAGTCATTGAAATCAGTCCACAGGCACAACATCATCCAGTGCACTTAAAAATGTCAGTTTTTAGCGTGCTAAACATTTAGCCACAACGCTAGTCCAGAGTCAGCAGACGTGTCCTCTTCCCGCCATGATTTTCTCCCGCGGCTTCTCCGCTTACCTGCGGGTCAACTTGGAGGTGAGCTTGCTGAGCAGGTTGCTGGTGGCGCGTGGGGTCCTGGCACCGGACAGGGTGCCGCCAGTGTCGTGCGACGAGGTGGGCGAGGCTGGTGTCACATGTAAGGGCGGCCGGCGGTCTCGGATTTGCCCGCCGTGGAAGGTGCTCCTGGCCGTGGAGCCCCGGGAGAGACGCGAGGAGGGTGTCGAGGTGGAGGACGACGACATGGCTGATGCGCCGGTGATGCTGTGGGTGGAGGGAGAAGCGGGGGGCAGCCGATGGGAAATCGAACTGGGGTGGAAGAACAAGGGGATGAAAAATGTTTGTTTTTTTTTCCCCCGAATGGAGTTCCAGGAGGGCATTCGTCTTCTCATGGAGCACTAATGCATGTGCGCACCTACTCCCTCAATATTACCCTCAGGCTGCTTTTCATTTCGCTCTACAAAGCAGAAACGCACGCACACACAGAGACGCACACCACACAAATCGCACACATAAGCTAACTAAAGCAGCATTGATGTTGCGGTAAATATAAACATCTTCTGAACATTGGAACGCAAGCGGGAGCAACACAGGAAAACAAAGCATTTAATAATACGCAAAGGCATGAATTCTTTTTGCTCTGCTAAAAACTATTTGTCTTGCTGCAGCTTAGTTTTCAATGGTCATCTTTGTCCATCATTGTCAAATTGATGTGCATTATATTTCTGAATATCATGAATTGTCCCTCCAACGGCCATGGCGCGCATGCGAGAAGGAGCAACACAATCAAAGTCCACTGAATTAAAGCATGTTGCAAAAACTGTTTTCGTTATTTAAATTCAATTTAATTTTGTAACTATTGTAGGCTTTATACTGTACAGTATAATACTGCCTAGTACTATTTCTCGCTTATTAAATAAACAAAACATGAAAAAAATGGGTGGTGTTTTTTTGAGGTGGCTGGAAAAAATTCACATCAATTCGATTAGCTGATTTGAGAGACGAGTGATATGAGTTAAGAAGAAGCTCGTTGGTCAAGGTGTCACTTTACATAGAAGTAATCTTGGATGACGAGCCACGTGTTGCTTCACCAAATTCACAACCAGACATTTTCTGTCTATTCGCACAGGTGCTTCTCTTCTCAAGTGTTAAAAGAATTCACCAAAGAGTGTGTGCGTGTGTGGACCTGCACGTGTTTACCCCATCAAAGCAGCGTGGCATGGCATCAACATTGACAAAGCCTCGGAGGCAAATGTAGGCATGAGGGTGGTGTTGATGTGGGCACTGGGCCAATTGCAACTTTGTCACCACAATGCTTCCTCCTACTTTATTATGCGCTGTGACTTAATAAATCTTGATTCACTAAAAATATGAACTAGTCTTTGCTTTTCTAGAGTCAATAAATATCGTAAGCATCACACTCACAATTTTGAGTCTTCAATGTAATTAATAATAAGCATGTTTTGGGAAAGTAGGAGGAAATCCCCATGCCAACACAGCGAGAGCATCCGAAGTCCACAAAGAACTTTGAAATTCCGAACGGTGAGGCAGATGTGCTAACTACACATCTAGCGTGCTGCTGGAAATTGAACTTAGTCCTGATACTTAATCACAAAGATTTATTCATTTGATCTTGTTCTTTGCTCTCTGTTGTGTGACTATCAGGAGTCTTCAAAGGACAAGTACCAGTAATCCTACTTGATTTAGTTTCATTTAATCTTATTATGCTAGTGGTTCACTCTTAAGTTAATGTTGTGTAATGTTCCTCCCACATTTGAGCTCCCGCTAGAGTAACAGCTAGTATCACTGATAGTGTCCTGTATTTAGTTGAAAAGTTGCGGGCTCTGGCTCCAGCATGGAGACCAACTTCACTGCAGCAAAGTGAAGACGATGGGGTACAATGTTGTCGTGAAGGCTAAGTTAGGGTTGAGCCAACGCGAGTGAAAGAGAGACAGAGCGAAGAGCAAGAGGCGACTGTGTCTGACACACTCAGAAGCACCAACATCTGTCACAACAAGACATCTCATGCTGGCTCCATAAACATACGGACACACAGATCAATTTGTCTAACTCTAAACGTTGACCCCGCCAAACATGCAAGACAAATTTCTAGTGGAATGATATTTGCCTTTTTTCAATTTAATCATATTTATTGGCTATTCGAGTAATCAGAAAGAAGAGGAGACCTCATGTATTTCCAGTTGGAAATGCTTCTCACCTGTTTTCTTTGCCATTTTGCAACAACGAGTGTCTGTCTGTGCTGCAGACGTACGTATTCCTTCGCGTCATGCCACTAGCAGCGACATTACTCTGCGGGGGTTGAGGAGGAGGGGGGAAGATGTCAACAACAAAATATGTCCAATTCAACAGAGGTGGGCTTCAGTCACATATTGCATGAGCAAGTTATAAACGAGTCTGAAACTTCAAGGTTGAAGTGTCAGGACAAATCAATTTGAAGTAAATTGAAAGTCAAGCGATATAACTTTGCGACCTTGCCAGTCATAACATACATTTCACATTGATCATAACACAAAAAAATACATTTACACGAGGGATGAGGCGTTTGCTGTTTTCAAGGTACAGCATACCGCAATTTTAAAAGACATCGCAGTTTAACTTTCCCATCAGCACTGACAGTATTTATTTACACATTAATAAACTATATGTGCAACTACTTCCCAAAAACATTTTGTAAGATAACGAATGAGCTGTGTTCCAGCTGGTTATGGCAAAGTAGATGTCGAACTTCACCCAATTTGATACGAGCAAGTGTTAAGTAAGTTGAGTCTCTCGTAATTGTTAGCCAAGTAAGTCCTAAAATTGGCAACTCTAGTCTGACTCGAGGGAAGTCATGTGACTCGAATCCAAAAGAGGACTCACGCGCATTTAAATACATTAAAGAGTTCATTTCAGGTTAATGTGGCTTCTGCTTGATTTCTTTTTCGAATTGTTCCAGTTATCCAAGTGTCGGCAAAGGAATCAAGGCATCTATATCTGATTTAATGAGCCATTCGCAGTGCCAGAAGGTCTGTGTGCACATAAACTTGCATCTTTTTTTAGATGCTCGACTGAAATTGTCTTTGCAAAATCTTTTGACTGTCTTTGTCCTTTGTAGTAACAACTCACTGCTAAAACGTGTTCTAATAAAAAGCCCAGTTGACTCGACGAACACAACAGCCGGCTGGCTACAGAGTTGGCTCAAGGTGCTACTCCTCCATCTTTAAAAAGTCACAAATTTTGACGACATTTCCACCTTGAAAAGCATCAGCAACCAACTACTGAATATACCCATTACACGAGCCCACACATTTCAAGAATGAGAGGATTCTTGAACATAGCATTTTACCTAAAGTTAATCTGCCGGATACGAATCTCAACACATGGATGCATGGACTCAATGTAACTCAGTGAAAGATATACATTTTTGAATGTTACCATGGTGGAGTTGGCCTCCTTCCGTCTGTCGGGAATCTCGGCTTTGTTGGGATTGTGAGCAGAGCTGACCATCGGGCTAGAGGGCGTCGGGATGCTGCGGGAACCCACGGTGTTGTTGCTGGACTTGCGGACTGAGAGCCTTTCCTCCTTAAGTCCAGAAACTTCTCCCACCCCACTCGGGCTGCGCTTGGGGTGCGCTGACCCAGGAGCTGCCGGACCACCTGCGAGACAAAAGATGCAAGCAGATTAGGGATCGGTTTGAAGCTTCGGGGATGTGATGTCAAGAAGTCATACAGAAGTCAGAGTGCCGTCTCTGGCGCTGATAGGTGGAGACGCTGCGTTGTGGCTTGTAGGCTGAGGAGGAGGACGCAGCCGCAGCGGAGGAAGTAGAGTGTTTGCTGGTACCGTTGACGATGGTGCCAGGCCTGACGCGAGCCAGGCTCAGACTGCTGCCTGAGCGGGACACGGTGCTTTCGGCCTGAGACAACACAGAGTGACTGCAATGACATTTTGTGCCAGTGTTGTGTTGGGAGTGTGAACAGAGCATGTCGCAGAAGAAGCAGAGCCAAGTTTGGCTACGCGTTGAATTTATTAAAATAAAAGGCAAGAATCCTATCATATTGAAATTGCATTCGAACAGATCAGAATTGAGGTAAATTGTATTGTAAGGATAGAGAGGGATTATTATGTATCATACTGGAATGCAATTGGTGGGAATAATATGGAGTGAATCGCATCGGAGAGATTTGTACAGTAATTGCAGCAAATCAAATCATATCTAACAACATTGTCATTGAAGTGAATTGTACCACAACGTATCGTAGTTGGCGTGAATCATATCATACTACATCGTAATTGCATTTTTAATTGCATCCTCATAAATTGAGTGAATCAGATTGTATAATATTACAACTCACGGCAACTGACGTGAATCATGTCGTTGGCATGAATCATGTCGTAATTGCAGTGAATGCCGTATAGTACTTGGAGTAAATAGTATCATAATTGGAGTGAATTGCATGGTAATGAGTTGGAACAGATTGAAATTTCAGGGAATCATAGCGAATTGGAGTGTATCATACAGAAACAACCACAATCTCATACATGTCATACTTGCCTCGTTCTTGCGTGCCAGCAGCAAGTACGTGGCCGTCACCTCGTTGTACTTGTGACCGACCAGAGAATCTCGGATCTCCTCCCTGGTGAAACCCATCCCCACCATCACATCTGCAACACCAAGTGTCAAAGTCATGCAAGCTTCAAAGCAGTGCTTTAATCGCTCTCATGGTATTTACTCACCGATGCGGACGTTGTCGTTGAAGTCCTCCTCGGGCTCTTTGTGAGGTTTTAGCTCCTCTCCATCGTAGCTCACATTCAACCATTTGTCTTTCATGATTTGCTGGTAAATTCATGTCAGCAAAATTATTACATCTTATCATGACTGCAAGATAGGGCTGCGCTATATGGCCTAACAACAACGTCATTGAAGTGAATTGTACCATTGCTTTTTTTTGGCAGGAAGTAGTCGCTGAACCCATTTTACAAAAATTGTTACGAAGGGGGTCGGAAAAGTCACTAAATAAAGGATTGCAATCAATTCATTCAAGTAGCAACACTGAATGCACCTCTCTGTTCGCAGAGCATGGTGTTTGGTGTCAGCGGTGCATATTAGCAGGGATGTACTTTGCATAACAGAACACACTAAAATAAAACATTTAGAGAAATAATAAATCGCACTGAAATAAACTTGAACGAATGGCCCATTCCTACTACAAATGTTGCCACTCACCTCCAGTGAACAGCGCTTGGTTGGGTTGAGGACCAAGAAGCGGCGCAGGATTCCCTCGCAGTCTGTGGACATGTAGAAGGGCACACGGTATTTCCCTCTCAGGACACGCTCACGCAGCTCCTAAATGTAACACAAATCCAGATGAGTTTCCGCCACAGAGACAATGATACAATTATGACACCCACCTTCAGGTTTTGGCCGTCAAAGGGCAGCGAGCCGCTGACCAGTGTGTAGAGGATGACACCCAGGCTCCAGATGTCGACCTCAGGGCCATCGTACTTCTTGCCTTGGAAAAGTTCGGGTGCGGCATAGGGCGGTGAGCCGCAGAAGGTGTCCAGCTTGCTGCCAGCCATGAACTCGTTGCTGAAGCCAAAGTCAGCGATTTTGATGTTGGAGTTGGCATCCAGCAACAGATTCTCTGCCTTAGATGGTGGAGCAGAAAAGATGATGTCATAGTGGCACATATTTATATGACTAAATCCAACAACTTTTTCCGCACAGATTGTGTCTGTAAATTATTACTATTATAATTTGGTGTGCACTCACCTTCAAGTCTCTGTGAACAATGTTCTTCTGATGGCAATAGTGCACAGCTGATACAATCTGTGTAAACACAAGAAAACATGCTTCATATACAGTGGACAATTGAATAGATGATTTCACTGCCACCGTTTATTTTATTCTGCAGTGCACCCCAGTGGAATAGTCTGTAGTGTCATCGTGTCACACAGCTAAACCACAGCTCATCTTTGCTGCCTCTCGTGCTCGTGTGTATGGTGCAGCAAATGCGTCTTTTTTTTTTTTTCTTATTCATCAGAAATACAAGTAGGGAGAAGTTAGAACCGACCTGTCGGAACTTGCCGCGGGCCTCTTTCTCCTTCATGCGGCCGTGAGCCACGAGGTAGTCAAACACCTCCCCTGTGAGTGATGACAAGCTTGAATGTCAATGCCATTGATTGCAGTTTTAAGATAAGATAACATAAGATAAGATATCCTTTATTAGTCCCACACTGGGGAAATTTACAACGATAATAAAGTCACACTGCAGAATCAAAGCAACTCTGCTCTGGGAAACTACAAACAAAAACAAGGGTGGAGAAGAGGGGTCTCTGACAATTTATTATTATTGTTATTATTATTTTTTGTAATGACAGCTTGTTTTAATCGAGAAACTGATAGAATCGCTGCAGTAAATTGGAGACTGTGGGATCATAAATAACAAATAATGAATTGTCAGCTAACTGTTAACTGCATCCCCCTTCAAACAATGAAAGATTGCCTCCAAAGTAAGCTTGGATAGACTCCAACTCAGCAAATTGATGGCTTGTCACTTTTTTGAGACTCCAGGCTAACAAGTAGACACTCCTAGCTTGATGCCTTGTAAAAAACAACAACAATTTGTGGTTGGGGGAAAAAAATTCCCAATTTGTCTGTCTCCTTTTGTGTCCTTTCTTCAGGAATACACTAAAGCACACTTCATCTTTGTAAGCTCCAATAAGTCCAACAGCTGGAGTTTATGTAATATGTACTGTAAATATTCATCCATCTGGCGGAAAAAGAACAACCACAATCTGGTCTAACGTGTTGGCCTAACAACTGAAGGTGAGTCAGCTACTTTGACACACGGTACATTAATTCTCTCTCTCTTTTTTTTTTTTAAACGGAGTCACAAATCATCCCCAGTTTGTGATGTGGACTACTTTATTGTGTGAGTAGATTAAGACTGGCTGCTCTGTCAATTCATTTGATGTTGAACAGTGTGCGTTTGTCTCCCATTTTGTGTGCTCGCTCCTTGTTAGATATTGTAGGCAGGCAGGAAAGACACCAGCACAGAGATGAAAGAAGAAAGGTAAACAGAAGCTTTCAAATTAGGAAGGCGCTAGTTTTCGCTTCATTGTGTGCTCATGCATGATAAAAATGATTCAAGTGTGACAGATCTGGAAGCACATTTACCAACAATTGGTCTGAATTTGAGCATTTTAAAAGTGAGTTTCTAAAAGAGTATCCTGAACAATTATCCTGTGGCATGGATTGTATTGAGATCGATTATGATGTGTGGGGTGCACAAAGATAGATTATGCTGTGCTCAGTGTGCTACGTTAATTAAGAGAGAGTTTTGCTCCATTCCGTGCCAGCTCCTCGAAAAACGGTCCGGCCGACAATCGTAAATGTTAACCGTTTACAATATTTACGACTGAAAACCTTTATGGGTGTGTTCAAAACCAAGTTGGGCCAAAGCGGTCTTCCTGCTCGATCCAAAAGAGAAGCTCACTGAAGGTGACATTGTTGGCACACACGATTAGTGGAGCATTTGAGCTGTACTGAGTGTTTGTAGAACATGTCCCTTAAAGTTCTTCACCAAAATGAAAAAATCAGCTTGCCAGACAAGATCACATTTAGCCAGTAGCTTCTTGTATTTCTTCTTCTTCTACTACTACCTGTACTACTCTTTCTTCATTCTGGATGCCCTGTGGCACCCCGTTGCCTCTCACAGTTCAGTCTAAGTACTACGACATACAGGCTTATGTGTGTGGCGTGCTGTGTTGCTCCTCTCCAGACACAGTAAAAACATATGGCCATCCCCCCCAAAATATGTTATATAAATTAGTATGTGTGCATTAGCGTCACCGACCTCCACTGGCGTATTCCATGATCAAATATAGAGTCTTCTCCGTCTCTATGACCTCAAAAAGCTGGACTGTAGCACACAAATGCAAAAGGTCACACTAAATGAAACGGACCAAAAGATCAATGGACACACTTAAGTGTGACTCACCGATGTTGGGATGGTTGAGGGTTTTCATGATGCGTACCTCACGAAAAAGCTAGAAAAAGGAGAGAGTATATCATCAATGTGGCTCATTCTCACATATACAGCTTTGGTGACCCACAGGGGCGCGTGACAGCAGTACAGCCGAACAGTCGGCCTCCGCCTTGGATAATAATAATAATAATAATAGATTTTATTTATAAGCGCCTTTCAAGACACCCAAGGACACTTTACAATAACACCCAAGGACACTTTACAATAACAAAAAACACAAAACAATACGTGTGTTGCACCTTGATTCAAGCTTAATAAACAAATATGACAAGGCTGATGCATTTTGCCCATAAATACTTAAATATTAAGACCTGCCTGATGATGACGATGTACTGCATATATCACACCTTCAGTGAGATTAGTAATTAGCAGTGCAGTAAGCCATACACATATGTTACTGGAAACCATATGTGGAGTGTACGATGATGATGGAAATGCAACGTGAATACAGTGCTTGCAGAAAGTACTCAAACGGTTTCAATTTTTCCGTAATTTTTTCACATTACATAATAGCCTTATTCCAGACTGATATTCATTCACCGAAATACTTTTGTAGGCGTGATTATGGTTTAAACAGATTTCACATTGTAATTATGGGATAGAGATGTTTTTATGTTGAATTTCAAGGGGAAAAAATGAAATTATAAAATCTCACAAGAAGGCTGTAACATTTGAATTCTGTCTCCATGTATTCTTCCTGTAATCAGAAAAAAAATCTTGACAAAAGAAAAACTTGTTTTACAATATGATCATCGTGTGTTGTTTCTAGATTTTTGAGGGGAAAATATCAATTTATTGGTTCTTGTAACAAAATGTTTAAAAAGTGAAGCACTATGTATACTTCCCATCTATATTAACTTGCTTTAGTCATGCAGCATCTAAGCAAGTCCAGTTGTACTTGATTTAAATTTACACGGTGACCACACACCAGTGACTCGGAACAAGCATCTTCTATTGTCAGTAATCACAGTAAAATGCACAGCTGCTGCCAAAGTCTCATTTCTTCAGCCAGTTTCATGCTGACGTCCCGCCTTCGCTTTGTTTTTTAAAACCAAACCCTGTGTGCACTTTCACACAGCAATACTTTGCAAGATGACTGCTTTCGACACAACAGGCGTGACATGTGAGTGTCGGGTGTGACAATGTTTTACGCCTGAAAGTAGACAATAGCGCACGGATGGACAAACTTTTGTGCAAGAGTCACATTTTTTGGGTGTTTAAATGTTTTTTTTTTTAACAAAGTAATGAGACACAGCATTTGTAGATAAGGTCACAAAAAAGTTCAAATATTTATCAAATTACATAAAAATAGTTGAATTTGATTATCTAATAACTCTCATTCTTTAATGTTACTAGTTATAATTAAATGTATGAAAATGAATAAATATATAATGTATGCATAAAACTATTGATTTTAATCAAATCAACTTAAAGAAATGTAATTTATAATTAATGTTAGTACAGTATAGTCAATCATTTCTATGATAATACATTATTAAACATTTGTTATATCTATGCAAAATATTTGTTTTATTAATTGAATTCATTCTCATTTTCAAATTTGTATTATTACAATTTTAATTAGTGAACCAAACATTTATTGAAATAAAACAGATTACATTTACATTATTTATTCTACTCATTTTTTTAAAAATTCTATGTTCAAGAAATCATTCAAACAATTATTTAATCAAATGAATAACTACATTTTATTTAACCAATTTTATGGATAGAAAAGAAAAGCCTGCTAAATCACTACATGTTACAGGATTTTTGACAATGCATTTGTTTGGTAGGCGAGATTAAAGGGCTGAATGTGTGACTTTTCATTCAAATGTTATTTTCAACAATAACCAGCTGTCGAAACAGCCCTTAATTCCACCTCTGTAAGGGTTCTAATACAAAAAATGGAGAAGGAAAATTCCTAGGTCAAATGTCCAATAACAATGGCGTGAAAGCAAAACGGCGACATGGGGGAAAAAAATAAAAATAAAAAAGGAAGCATACGATTAATGCGGCCGCAGTCTGTGAGAGTAAGTGAAGACCAAGAAGCTTCACTTCCTTATTTCCTCACTGCAACGTTGCACTTTTCTCCATTTGCGTAAATGAGATGAGACATTTGGCCTGGACGAACAGGTCCAGAGTCTGCAGACGTCAAGTAATGCATGCAGCACTCCCTAAATGATGTCACCAAAATGAAGTAGCATGAGGTTGTGAGGTGGTTATGAATATACTGTAAATAGAATCCAGAATCCAGATAGGGTGTTACAAAAAAAAGTCCTGATTACCATGACCAAAATAATCACTTATTGGCATGGCATCGAAGCTGCATGGCCTTTTCAAGGGTTCGTCTCCATAGGGCTGGAACTCCTTTCGTAAACTGAGGACCATAGTAACTGTTTGAAACGTTATGACATTTTATGAGTAAACACAGCAGCTGTGTGTGGCCCTCAGGGGGATTAATGCCGACATTGTCACAGCAACCATGACGCGGCATGTCCGTTGTCATGACAGCCGGGCAGTAAGTGAAAAAGATCCAGGCAGGGTTTCAAAGAGCAAGGCGGAATGGAAATGTTCGAGAGAAATGTAAACCTCATTCATCTCTGCTCGTGATTGACGAGATGTGGAAAATTTAAAGTGGAGGTGACAGGCTCATCCTCTTAATTCTTCTTAAAGCACTCAGATGCTCTACTTACTTAATTTGATTACACGCGCACAGACCGGTACGCTGTGTCATTGATTTTATCCACCCATTTTCAATAGCTCTTCTCCTCATAAGGTGACGTTAAGGGAGAGGCGAAGTACGCCCTGGACTGGTAGGCAGCTGAGGGCATGGCTGGTAGACAAACAAGCATGAACAATTGACAGCCTTCAATCAAACAATACTGACTTTTGGTGAGAGAAGTGTTTGTTGTAACCCGTGGACTGGTTATCAGCCAGTCACATTGCAAATAGACATACCACCAATCACGCTCAGATTCACGCCTGTATGGACAATCTAGAGGAGTGATATAAGTGCTACTGGCGGTAAGCCCTACTATAATAAGTGGGGGGGGGGGGGGGGTGAAATTTTATATATATATATATATATACTGTGTATATATACATCCATCCATCCATTTTCCGAACCGCTTAATCCTCACTAGGGTCGCGGGGGGTGCTGGAGCCTATCCCAGCTGTCTTCGGGCAGTAGGCGGGGGACACCCTGAATCGGTTGCCAGCCAATCGCAGGGCACACAGAGACAAACAACCATCCACGCTCACATTCACACCTAGGGACAATTTTAGAGAGTTCAATCAGCCTGCCATGCATGTTTTTTGGAATGTGGGAGGAAACCGGAGCACCCGGAGAAAACCCACGCAGGCTCGGGGAGAACATGCAAACTCCACACAGGGAGGCCGGAGCTGGAATTGAACCCGGTACCTCTGCACTGTGAAGTCGACGTGCTAACCACTGGACTACCGGGCCGCCTGTATATATACAGAATATATATTTTTTTTATTCCATAGCTACAGTTCAGCTTCACTACATTTTCACCTACAGTTCCAGGAGCTTTTACTTCATCTTCTTGTTCCTGGAACTAGAATATTACTAATCAGATGCAGTATTTTCAGAGTTGCAAACCCTAGTCCCAAGGTTCCTTGACCTCTTGAAAGTAACACCACCCCATATAGCAGGGTCTTCTGTCGTGTGTTTTGAGCACAGGAACTATGGTCTTCATTGAAGCCACATTTGTTTCACCTGAAGTACATTGTATTGGCAGTGAAATCTTGGCCAAGTTGCCAGTGTTGTGTTGATATTACTTGTGGGAAAAGCTGTTCTCAACATGGCTGTCCTCTTGTCTACATATTCTCCATACATAACCACAACAAAACACTCTGGGCCAACAATATGACACAATAGAAATGCATATAATTGCATTACACATGCAGACAAAAGGTGGTGAGACGACCAAGTCCGCGTAGTGTGTCTTTTCTCTATCTTGTCTTTCTCCTGTCCCGTGCCCAGGCCTCACAAATCCGCACCCCAGCCTGCTGCCCTTTTGTTCCCCTGTCTGGAATTCAGCTCTCAGTTTAGGGGGCCAGCACAGGGGACTAAAAAGAAGAAAAGAAGCTTCCCAGCATGGCTCGACGGTTCA
Organism: Hippocampus guttulatus; assembly: GCF_054856545.1. Classification (NCBI taxonomy): domain Eukaryota; kingdom Metazoa; phylum Chordata; class Actinopteri; order Syngnathiformes; family Syngnathidae; genus Hippocampus; species Hippocampus guttulatus. The sequence goes on along the minus strand of NC_141272.1, from coordinate 8,677,427 downwards.
AACACAGTCTCCAAACACTTTATCAGTGTCACTACTGGGCCGCACAAGGGCATGACAACATGACAACAATCTCCTGAAAAAGTTGCAACTGCAATTGTGGATGCAACGCGAGATGCTCGATAAATACCGGAATGACGACGTCTTGACAATAAATCTAATATCCAAAAAAAAAAAAAAAAAAAAAAGGACGGTCATGGGTACGATAGCGTTCTGAAAGCCAAAGAAAACGGTTGTGCTATCAAGAAAGGAAACATGCAAACCTTTCGCCAGAGGAGCCAAGGGCTCAAACAATGCAATCTGATTTCACGATTGACGTTGTGGGCGCTTAGGATCGTTGACTTTTGTGGGCCACTAAACCACTCGCCGCATACGGTTTAGACTTCCAAGCCACCGCTATCTTCTAAAACCCTGACTGAGTGTGAAAAATAGCAATCAGATTGTTTTTCAAAATCACTCAGCCCTAGACTGTGGTACCAGATACCACCTGAAACAGGGATCCCAAAAGAATAAAGCACCAAAATCCTCACATTTGTTGTTTCACGTGGTACCTAGGTACCTTTACTTGACAACAATCTGCTCAAATTGTTTCTGGAAATCTCGTATCATTGTTGTCAAAAAGTGAAGTGAAAAGGCTGTCACACGCATACCTGACGGTTGGCAGTGTCACTTTGTGGTGAGGTGGCTTTTTTCCCTTCGCTTATATTTAAAAAAAAAAAAAAAAAAGCAAAAACGAGCAGATCATTTGCGCTACAGTGGAGCTTGATAGCTATTTCGGCTCGGTGCGAGCCAGTATTGCACAGGGAGGGCCAGACGCCATCGATACTTGGGTTTATCAACACTTGTTAGCTAACCAGTAGACAACTCATCAATAGGCCAGCTGTGTGTGTTGTGGGTGTATCAGCGCGCACGTGTGTGTGTGCGTGGGCGATGGTGAATGGATTTTTCGTTTTGTTGTTGGGACAGTAATGATTAAGTCAGCCGATAATCAAACAAAGGCTACGTTTATTTTCTGTACAAAGTGCAATTTGTATCAAGTGTGAGAAACTATAACCAAGGTTTAGAAACAAGACAGAAAAGCCCCAAAAGTCTCATGTTTGATGTTGATTTGTACAGGGAGATAACATGATCGGTACACACTGGCACCTTGAGCTAAGAAAAAGTCATTCGAACATTCGCTGGTGTGGTCTTAGACGGTAGTTATGTCCTAACTAAACAAAACTCTTCCCCTCACTTCAATACGAGTTCCTGAGGCCCTAATCATGAAAACAGTGAAAATGAAAATAAAACAAATACGTAACATAAGACAATTATAATATAGTGAAACACATCCATTAAAAATAAAATAAGAAAATATAAAACAGATTAAATGTAAAACAAAAATATTTTTTAAATAATAACATTACCTACAAAATATAAATACTTAAATCAAAAGATAAATATATAGGATAAAAATACATTTGAAAATTATAAAAATAAAATCAACATTTGGAAATGAATTTTACATCACCCATAAGATTCATTAAATATAAAATACAATTCACTCACCTTCTGTAGGCTTGAAGGGTTGAGTTGGGTTTTATCAATGATTTTTATTGCAACCTAAACAACAAACAAAAGGAACAGAAGTCAATGACCATAAAAAAACAGTAGGTTCTGTGAAGACAGTCTACACTTTGTACAGAACAAAGAAGCTACTTTTTTTTTTTTGCTGCAAAAACATACCACAAACCAACCGGGATCAACAGTGCCTTTGTCAAACCAACTACTCTCACGTTGTCATGTGTGTGTGTGTGTGTACGGCAGGGCAACACTCATATGACAGGATGTTTTCTTTCTGACCTTCTTTAGACAAGTTAAATTTGCAGTAAGTCTTTTACGTCCATGTTGCAAGGCACACATCACAATCAGGCCCATGACAGTTCTACCGACATTAAATATGATGTATGCTACGTTAGAGGTGTTACAGACGTTACTATGGAATCAGTTACATGGACCTGCAGTGTAAATCCAGCCTTGAAGTTTAAGTCTTCAAAAAAACGTACCTCTCTACCCGTCAGGATGTGTCGCGCCAGTTTAACCTTGGCAAAGTTGCCCTTGCCAATGGTCTTGAGCAGCCTGTAGTTTCCGATGTGCGGCTGTTCATCTGAGCACAGGGCGATGGAGTTGCGGCATCGGGCACCCAGCGAGCGGCTGGACCAGCCTGAACCCTTGTCCGTGCGGCTGGTGGACAGCGAGGTGTGCTGAGGAGACAACAGATGAACAGTCGGCATCAGAAAAGACTCAACCGGTCACTGTGCAGCAAACATCAACAAATTATCCACAGCGTCTACAAAGTATTCACCGTGATTCAATTTTTTCCCCACATTTGATGCATTGCAGCTTTACTCTAAAATTGATGAATTTTCTCCAGTTAAAATTTTACACCACAATACCCCATTATGGCAATGGAAAATATAAGGTATATTATTTCACATTTTTGCTCATTTATCCAAAATAAAAAAAACTGGAAAAAAAAACAGTAAAGTGCTGTGAATATTGTCCACATGCTCAGTGTGGTGATCGGCAACTGGATCACAAGTTCCGTTGATTTGCTGTATGTTAGATATCAAGGAGGAAATCCGCTGAGAACACGTTTGAATCTGAATCAGGTGATGTTCACAAGTGGAATTGCAACAATAAATGCTGGCTCACAGTGGATCTGGAAAGAATTCACACCGCTTCACTTTCTCTTCTAATTTTAGCCGTACTGCAAAATGGATTACTTTATTTTTTCACCACAAAATTCAACACTCCATAATGACAACATGAAGAAGATTTTTTTTTGATAATTTTGCAAATGAATAACAATTAAAATAAACAAATGAAAAAAAAAATCACATGCACAACATATACTGCTTGGCCATTCATGGGGAAATTTGAAAATGGTTGTGCACCAAATGTTCCCCATCCAACCTGAAGGACTTTTGAGAGATACTGCAAATTGGAATGAGCGAACCCGCCCAAAGCTTTATGTGCCAAGTGGAGTAAAGACTGTGCTTTCAAGCCGCAAATGTTTTACTGAGCTAGCCTTGCCTCACCTGTACAAGTCTACAAGAAGAAAGGAGCGTGAGTGAGATGGAGGTGGTACTGGGTATTATTTCCAGCGACTAAAAAAGTTAATTTGCTACTTCTTACATCGTGTTCCACCGATAATATCTGACATACTCTAAGAAAACCAATGATGATGGCACAACGAAATGTGCTGCGGTCATAATGTGTGCGTGTGTGTATGTGTGTGTTGAAATAGGAAATGCATGGACTCCAGGAAATGTGACGTTGTGGCCCAGCTGAAGCAAAGTGGCGTAACCTTGAGTTTACCTCCCACCCCTGCCGCGGTAACACCAGTTTCCTTTTCCTCCCTAGTTGTTCATTCGTACACAAATACTCTCTCTCACACACACACACAAAATCTCTCTCTCTCCCTCTCTCACTCACACATACACACACATTGCCTTTCGCATGCACTCTCACACAAACATCGAGTGTCTCCCGGCATGACGAAAATAGACACGGGTGAGTCACCGCTTGACACAGGTGTTATTTAACAAGTCCCGTCCATTTTGTTAATGAGTTTGATTGATTGTCATCACACTATTGTGTTGCATGCTTGCGGCGACAGCAACAAAAGTCAACTGTTGCCAGACGATTCAGAGCCAAACCACAAAGGTTTTAGTGTTGCGCAACGTCACATTTTCTTCATTTTTCAACTGTCCCAACATTTTTGTCTCGTCACTAATGCCAGTGATATCCTTACAGCATTGGAAAGAACTACAAGAAGTTCCTTTGCATTACGTCCCGTCTGAGGGATGACAGCAAATAACAAAGACATGATAACACTTATGCAAAATTCAAAGCCTAGCGGCAAGATTCGTCTCCCCACATCATTTTCTGTGGCCCACCAAATTAAATCATGTGTGTCCATTTAGCGATTCATGCTAAAATTTGTGGAAAATTGCTAGTTGTCCTCACTTTTAATGTTGAAATATTGTTTCGCATTTTTCTAAAACAAAGGCTCTTTTTTTCAATGAGTGTATAAAATTATCCATATAGAAATTCCCGCTACAACATGGATGAGTGTATAAAATTATCCATGCAGAAATTCCCGCTACAACATGGAAAGCTGTCAATGCAGTCGCCAATGCATTTTTCAGCTGTTTATTGAACGCTTAAAAGACGACAAAAGTCAAAGTGTTTTGGAAGTTAGCAACTGTAATTGAAGTAATTAAACCGTCTTTCACATTTATTCGTGGTTCATTTGTCTTTATTTTAGTGCCAGCGTAACCTATAAAAAAGAAAACTAATCACAAATGAAATCGTAATCTCAATATTGAGGAAACAATCAATCACAATTTTTCAGCACTAGTTTAAAGTTTGTGGGGGTGGGGGGTCAATTTTTTTGTGCTATTCCGCGTGACAAATGGGGATTCACTGGAGATGTCAAAATAGAATGGGGCAATTGTACATTTGCTTATGGCTAGCCCTGCCAATACAGTACTGTATTACAGGACTCTTGACAGGGTTGGGTAGTCTCGAAGAAACAACAGACCATATATCCTTTTCCTGTCCCTTTCTAATATACTTGACAGGCATTTTTGAACTTTCCCACAGAAAGTGAACATATGACAAATATTTCCGTCCGCTGTGCGGGTCTACAAGACAACTACGTCAGCATTGCATTGTCACTGCATTTTTCAGTACAGGGCATTTCACTTGAAGCAGACGTAAGATCCCTGAAGGCTTGACATGCTCATTTGGAGTACATCCAGGTGAAAACACACTTGACGCTTTAAGCTTGACAACACAGCTCAAAACTATCACACGTGCATTCTCTGTCTTACAGTTGTTTATCATTGCAGAATGCGCGCCCAAAAGTCGCTTAACCTGTAACAGCAACAATGCAGTCAGTCGTCACATTTGGAAACATGATCACATAAGAAATAAAAATAGAAATGAGTTGATACTTATTAATTGCACAGAAAAAGTTTGGAGTCATCAGTCTGCCTACCATATTTAAAAGGTGGCATGTAGTCAATGTGCTGTTTGGTTCATGGTGTGTACTACACTGAACATAGAACACAAAAAGTAGCAATGTGACAAGAGTGCCCAAAAATGACATTCTGGCAAATGCTAACTCTGTTTGGAAAAGCCACTTAAAACTGAGTACCACACGCAATTAATTTGGAAAATCAGATGACAGGTTTTGGCGTTGGATGAAAGATGCAAAAGTTTTGATGTGATATTCCCAATAGAAAATCTGGTCAAAAAACGGTATGCCTTTGAATTTGAGTAAAACAGTGTAACCTCACTATTTGTCAACATAAATGCCGAAATTACGATCAGACCGACTCCAAGCAGCTTGATGTTGCTGATGTTACTGTTGCATATTTTCAGATGTTAACAGTCCACAGGACTGGAGTCATTTTCCCTGAACGTGATTGCAATCGGAAAATAGAACAAATGAATGGTAAACAAAGATCCCAGAACATCTTCCAAATAAATAAAAGGTGAACTATAAGGTCAAGGTACATAAGTTTCAAACAGCATCTCTTGTTGCTCGAGCCAAAGTTGACTTTATGGAAGACGCCTTATCAGCAATCATGAAAGCAAATAATTAAAAAAAACAGAGAGTCTGGAATTTGTCAATGCATATTGACAAAGCACAAAGCTTATGGGACATTGCCTTCTGGACAGATGAGATAAATCGGGATCTTTTTGACAAGGCACGTCAACTCTCTCTTCACAGATTCAAAACTGAAGCTTCCATCTCTCCATTCCATTTTCAACACCGCTTATCCTGAAGAGGGTCGCGGGGTTGCTGGAGCCTGTGCCAGCTGACTTTGGGCAAAAGGCGGACTACCATCTTAACTGGTCGCCAGTCGGTCGCAGGGCACATTTAGAAACAGACAACCATTCACACCCACAATCACACCGTCACTGAGTGGGAACCGACCCCACGCTTCCCGCACACAAGTCAGGCGAATGTACCACTACACCATCAGTAACTTAAACCGAAGCATATTATCTAGAAAAGAAATACTAATTCAAAATACTGGCATTTCCTCATTGTTACCAATCATTCCACACCAGCTTTCTTTGCCTCAGTATCAACCCCCCTCCAATGAAATCCAAAAGGCAAACACTATTACTCCGACCTGGGACTAGCAAACAAAAACTTATCTTACTATTTGTTGCCAACCAGTATGGGCAGAGGTAAACCCAACTGAGGAAACATGCTCTTCCTTTGTCAAATTATGTAGCTGTGCGACTTATGACGGCTCCTGTTGCCAAATAAGGTGTTTCTTTATTGAAGTATTCTTTGAGGGCTCTAATGGTCTAAATGCACAAATGCCATCGAATGGTCTAAATGCACAAATGCCATCGGGGTGCTGCCAAGGAGTGTTTTACGAAGAGAAACAGAATATGAAAAATGCTACAGATGCCTGGAGGAAAGTCTGGACTTCAAACATGATGTCACAAAGTGTCTCAATGGCAAGCAAGTGTGCTTCCAAGGAGAGACCTTTGTCATAGTTTAATGAAGCTTTATCAGCACTCACAAACGCTCATTGCGGCATTGCGTAGTGGAGCGACTTGCGGGTGGCCATCTTGGTAAGAGATGCTAAGAGTAAACAGACGGCACCTCAATCAACCTCCCAGAGCGCAAGCTTTAAGACGGAAACATTGCTGTGACTGTGCCATTTTTCTGACCTTACCACGCAGTCTGGGTGAAAAACAAAACCTGAAAAATATAGGTCACCACAAATCAAATTTTGTAGGCGTCATGCATGGCTGACTGGGCCTCAGTGGAGCACATGATGGAGGGCCTGAGGTGTGGTGCTAGTGCTGGCAAACAAGTTGTGACAGCAAGTCTATGACTTAACTTTGTGAGTCCAGGAAGCACAAAAGGGAAATTAAAGCAGCTGGTTGGGAGGTGCGCCACCCTTCTTTGGAGGCTATCAGACAAAATCTCAAGGACGAGTTCATCTTTGAAGGACCAACTAATAATGTCCTGGGAAAAAAAAGGGCAGACTTCCTTTGTTTATCCAGGCATGGCTTCATGATAATTTTTTGTGGGCCGACTCATGACTCCCACGCCTAACCAATTTTATATTGTTAAGTGAAACTGGCTTCAGGGGCTGAAATTTCAAAATATTTCAGAAGACGTGACCAAGTGTCATCAAATCATGAAAAGGGTGCTTTGAGCCAAATTGGCATACTTCCTTTGTCTTTTCAACCATGGTTTCATGAGTCTTCTTTCCGAGACTACCCATGATAGATTATATGGCGCAATATATTGCCAAGCAAGACTGGGAACACCCCCCCCCCCCCCCCACACACACACACTATATACATACATACATACATACACAGAGTGGACATTCTAGGGGAAAAACAACAAAGCCATGCATGTGCACACAGGCACTGAGCCACGCCCACGTGGGGGGGGGGTGCCTTTACACATGCTGATCAAATCTCACAACTCGCCTTGAGCAAAATATTTCAGTCCTGCAGGGACAACTTTACAGATAAACTTGTCATCATATGGCAAGGTCATACTATTGTAGCTCCGACTAGGGAACCATAAAAGATTGCCTGTATGACTGAAAAAGGTTTAATGGTCACACCTTAACCCTGGAATAATTATTGCCATTCAGCAGAATTACTGTAAATGAGCTTGTGGATACACAAGGAACGTGAACATGGCTGGGAAGAAATAGGGTGTGGAATTTATGCCCTACTGCTGTTGCCATTGTGAGGTTGCTACCACGGCTTGTGACTTTGGCCCTGTTCACAAGAAGCTTCTTTTTAAACCTCTTTTTTAGCAAAGCTATCTGTCAAATTAGGAAATATTACAAGCCATTCTTAAAACGAGTCACAATGAGATATTTCGTATGCCAGGCCTGCGTGTGACACTGTCATACTGCCACAGAAAGAGCTGAAAGATAAAGATGATGCACAGAATCCAAAAACATGTTTTTGTTGTGTATTATTTCAGTGTTATTTTAGCAAGACCCTGATGTCAAAGTACAGCACTAGGAATGAGAAAGTTTAGTTTTTACCAATAAATTGTGCTAACCTTTGGCGTGTTAGTACTGCCATTTCATATTTAAATTATTGTTCCTTATGATTGTTACTATAGTATAGTGTTTTTGGTGTAACAGAGAGCAGTCGTGGTTTTTCGGCTTCAGACCTCCGATGTGCAGCATAATTTCAAAGAAAGAAAGATTAAGAAAGACATTGGATTTGTTTGTTTATGGATCTCCCATGCTACAAAATGCAAGTTTCTAAGATGTCGGCTATTTGATTTTCACATCCAAAGAGGACTAGAGCAGAAGTGTGTTTGTATTTCACCAGATGGTAAATTACCTCAAGATCATTAGTCTGGAGGCAGATATTGTCAGAAAAAAATATCAGTGTGAAAGGTACCACCTGAAAGCTTTGGAGTCATTTTTATCTTTTAACTCAATATCATGGGGTCTTGGGTGCACGAATGACAAAAATGTATTTTGGGTGCTGACAATTTATAATGTGCAAAAATGACTTGGGGTTACTCATTGTATATGTCTTCAGATGTTTACAGATCTACAGTGCCATATTTTGCTTTTTAATTCCTGTAGATGGGAAATAAACTCAACACAATTAGAAATCTATTCAGAACATGTCATAGGAAAAAGTCAGTGTGAAGCAACCCCTATTTTATCAATTTTGTGGGATCGAGGCAAGCTAATAAAAATCATACTACTTGTTGATGTTTACAATTTCAAATTTATTTTTGTACGTAACTAACGCACAACACACACACACACATTTTCCCAATATCCACTTTACACTGATAGAGTCATCTTTCTGGTCGTATGTTTTCATTTGAGTGTGCTTCAGAGGCCAATCATTTAAAGGGTGAAGCGGGACTGAGTGGGTTTGTTCAAGGTGGTCTTGCATCAACTGGATTAAATATTGATTGGCTTTAGGGCATGGATGGTGGTGGTGGCGTCATAGCTCAAAATGGACATGATGGGACTCATCACTTCTAAACGTCCCATCGACTGTGCGTGTGTGAGTGTTGTTGTTTACGTGCACTTACGTGATCCGGGTTCCTCTCGTTTCCGGGCAGTGCGGAGCGTAATAAAGACATGCTCGTCCCTGAGTGCGATTCCGGTCAGAAGAGGGAGAGTAATGAGCAGACTGTTGTGTGTAGTGTACACACAGAGGCAGACAAGTCACCCTCTAACTGTCAATAGCAGCAGACGCAGCGTATTTGGGGGGTGGGAGGAAAGGTGGCCTTTCATACAATCTTCATGGTGAAGGTCCTTGAAGGCAGCACAGCAAAGAGTCCAGTGAGCTCCACGCAGCTCCACCAATTCAGCATCATCGAAGAAAAAAAAAAGAAAAACTGTACACGGGGGCCCGACTTTCAACCCACACTTAATGAGGACTCACTGCCTCTCGGCCCTTCAGCTCCACCGCCGCATTCCGGTGGACAAACGGCGTCACTAACAGGATGATCCCGGAGGTTAAGAAGCAAATGTCCTCAGTAACACCCAACGAGAAACTAGAGCGAAACCGCAGCGGGCTAAGAAGCTAGCTGGCTAACGGGCAAGCCGTTATGTCCCACGCTTTACAAAAGCGTCAATTTAGATTTGGAATTGTCACGATAACACACCCAGAGTCCACATTTCCACTGATGTACCAGGGGGCCTTGTCACGAAGAAAGCCTCGAGAATAAACCCACCGCTCCGCTTCTGGATGCGGCCAATGGAAAGTAGCCGGTGTCCGGTGGTCATGCGACGACAAAGCAAAAGGCTAATATCGCCTCCGCGGCGTCTTTTGAAATCTTGAAAGAGTAGTTCGGTATCGGGTATCGGAACGTGAGTTTAAGACTCTAGAATGAGACCGGTGGACGTCCAGTGTGATCACGGTAAAAGGGGAAGACAGGCTGACTCTCCCTCTTCTCCTCCCTCCTCCGACAATGGCCGCGATGCGTTCAGTGACACCTTGTAATTAGTGACAATCAGTCTTCCCACGATGGCGATGCGTTCAATGTCACGTCGTAATCGAAAGTTTACACTTCTCTATCACAAACTGAGTGCTTGTTTGTCTTTGTGAATACGGATTCTATAACAGTTGAGAAACAATACATGGTACGCCAAAATACAGTATACACTTTTCAAATAAGGGGTAGCCAGGTAATTTTTTTCCTCATATCATATATGATATCAAATCATATCTCATGTATCATATGTCCACTCATCTAAACAAGGCATTCTGATTAATATTGCGTTTGTGCAGCAAAATCCACCTAGCCTCGGGGCAACCATTTTGCCACTTGCTGTTGACAGAAAATGACATCACAGCAACAAAGTGCTCAGGTAAGGACCAATCACAATGGCTCAGGAAAAGGATAGTATGAAAAAAGGAAAGGATGATGTATGAAATGTAGGAAGTGTGAAAGGAAGGAAAGAAAAGAGGAAGGGAAGGCAGGAGGAAACTCAAGTGCAAGGGAGAAAAAGGACAAGGGAATAAAGGAATTTATCACCACTTTTTGGCTCTCTACCAAGTTAACACGTACAAACTTGCACTACCAAGTTGACACGCACAAACTTGCACACCTGGACTTGAAACCCTAACACTACACTGCTTTTTTTAATGACACCTGAAAAACCATCTATTTAAGTCCTCTGAGACATTCATTTGGAATGATGCATACACCATTTTTCATTTGGTTAATTTAAATGAATGACTAACAAGTGTTTTCCAAAAAAATGTTTACTGGAGTTATGGTTATACTACTGTGTTGGTGTGCCCACTTTAAGAAAAAAAGATTAATGACGACCCCTACGTTTAACTATCACACGTAACAGCTTGGAAATTTTATCTAGACTAGCCAAATTCTAAAGGAATTGCTATTTACTCAAAATATTTGAGCCATTCAACGCATCAATCTATTTAAATGTGTATTTGTATGAATAGTATCAAGAATCTAATCAGATCTTACAAAGTGTTTTACCTGGACTGATCTGGATCTTATGGACCGAACCCAAGGCCTCATCCTTCACTCGTTGCCTCTTGATTATAACTCCTCAATCTAAAAACTAAATACAAGTCAAGTAAACAGAACATAAGAAGTAAATGAAAGTCAAATAAACAGCAGCACTCAAAAGCAGCACTGTCATCTGTCAGAGCAGCTCACAAAGTGGACAGCAGAAAGCTCGCTGCTCTGACAGTGGAGATCGATGCTGGAAAGAACATCCATATTTCCATGAAGCAGCAGAATTGTCCGGTCAGAGGTGGATAAAGCAATTAGAGGGCAAAAAAAAAAAATAGTGGATGTGGAATTATCAATACATCCAACAGGATATGGGAGGCATGTGGGAAGCTCGGACAAAGGGCATGAAAATAATTTTAAAAATTTAACAATGAAACAAAGGGCATGAAAATAATTTTTAAAAATTGTAACAATGAAACAAAGGGCATGAAAATAATTTAAAAAATGTAAATTATTAATTATTTATATTTATAATTAATTAATTATTAATGACAATTAAATAACTTTTTTTTTAACTGAACTGACATTCAAGATAAAAATCACACTTTTCACATGGTCAGACCACACAATGCACCGACAAGTAAATCATCCCCCCCCACCCACCCAACACGCATCTCTAGAAGCTCCCCAGTTCTGCATGTCGTAGCTTTTGGAGTAAGTTGAGACGTTGGTGAACCTTCATCAGCAGACACAAGTATTTGGGCTTCAAATTACACGATACCATTTTATTTTCAGAATTTTACACCTTTTGTTCTGGAACGGAGATGCCTTCATCCACTAAAATGCAAGACATATTATTTGAGTAACATTCCTTTTTGCACTTATTTAAGTGAGAATATTTCGTCCAGATTTTTTGGGAGACCTGCAAGCTATGACTCACATGGCCCAGAGGGTCCCGAGCAAGGTTAGTTTCGTTAATGTAAGAACAAAGTCTAAAATTGACAAAAAAACATTTTTGGTAAAGAAATAAAAAAATAGAGATGCTTAAAAAATCTAGCTGAAACTACAGCTTATGTTTTAAAAGTGTATTTATTGTGAAAATGTCCATCATTTTCATCTCTGTCAATCAATACCACACATGAGCGTTCAAGGTTCATTTTAAATGTATTTATTTCGGTATTGCTGTCGATCAGAAGAGTTGTTTGAGAATTGTAGTTGATTTTATCATACAATTCTTTGTGATTTTTTTGACCTCGCATTGGACAAATAGCATAATCCATATATTTAAAATACAGTACTTTAATACTGAAACTAAGAAAAACAAAACTAAAACAAAGCAGTCGTGAAAAAAAACACTCAAAACTTGCTCTCAAAATAAATTAAAACTGAACTTAAAAAACAAATGTCAAAACTAAATAAACTAAAACTAATATATACCTTGGTCGTGGGACCCCAGGTTGATGACCTTTGCCATAAAGTTTTTGATCTCAACTAAGGACTTTTCCCAATCGTACCAGTGAGCATCGCAAAGGCTGTGAGGTATTTCACTATTTTACCGTAAAAACAACAACCAAAGCGTGCGTCCCTTCAATGCAACCATTAAGTTCAGTTCAACCATCCAAGCACTCAGTAGTAGAGGCACTTGTGGTGCTTGAGGTTCCTCCTGTAGCCGAAGCTCTTGCCACAACGGTCGCATATGAACTTCTTGTGGCCTGTGTGGACCTGCTGGTGGGCCTTCAGGCTGTTGCTCTGGTTGAATCTGCGACCGCACACATCGCAGATATATGGCTTTTCGCCCGTGTGGACACGGTGGTGGCGGGTCAAGTTGCCCATGTTGCTGAAGCGCTTGTCGCATGTGTTGCAGGCGAACGGCTTTTCGCCCGTGTGCAATGCCTAGAAAGCACAAGAAAAAAGCTCAATTTTACCCGGGAAGAATTCACCTTTGGTGAAGTACCATGTCGTGCCTGTAAATCAGGGGTGCCCAACCTTTAACCCAAGGTCTACTTTAGGAGCAACCAACCTACGCGATCGGCCCGTTACTGCACATGTCCACACACACAAATCTAAGACTTTATCAAGACTTTTACAGAAAGTCTCAAATTTAAAACCTTTTCAGCAATTTTGTCAATTCTGCACTTTTTGAGAGTGTTTTTTACAAACTTAAAAAAAAAAGGGTACCTTGTGTGTCTTGAGGCTGCTTTTTTGCGAGAAGGTGCGAAGACAGATGTCGCAGGAGAAGGGCTTGATTCCGATGTGTACCTTGAAGTGGATCTTCATGTAGCTTGCCGACTTGAACGTCTTCCCGCATATTGTGCAGCAATGCTCACCACCCGCCACATGGTGGTGCTGCTGGTGCGAGCGCAACTCCGCCGCTGTGGTCAGCCTCTGGTTGCACAGCATGCAGATGCTTGGCAAGGCGTCGGCGTGCGTTTGCAAGTGGCCGCGCATCATCTCCACGCAGTCCGCCGTGGCGCCGCAAACCACGCATACCAGCGCGGAGGCATCGGTGTGCGTCTCCAGTGTGCTCTTCTGGATGAAGGTCTTCCCACAGCTTGTGCAGCCAAACGGCCGCTCCCCCGTGTGGATCCTTTGATGGCTCTTGAGTGTATCGGCCTGGTTGAAGCTCTTCCCACATGTGTCGCAGCTGAAGGGCTTCTCGCCCGTGTGGATGCGCAGGTGGCGCCGCAGATTGCCGAGGACGCTGAAGGTCTTCTTGCAAAACTGGCAGCGGTTGATGCGCTCGCGGCGGACGACATGCAAGCGCTGGTGCAACTTGAGGCCGTGCGCTTGGTAGAAGCTCTTATCACACTGCGTGCACTTAAAGGGTCGTTCGTCATTGTGCGTTCGCAGGTGGTCCAGCAGGATCTGCTTGAGTGTGAAGCCCTTACCACACACGTCGCACATGTGAGCACGCTCGCCTGGAAAAACGCCAACAAGAAAATGTCAAACGGAGGCTGTGTTTTGTTGAGTCGCTTGTCACTACATAGAAGGGGTGGGCAATTTTTTTGCTCAAGTGTCCCATTTGATTATTGAAACAGACAGAAAAGCCAAGCCATTTGGAGATAACTTTTTACAGCAATTTTGATGTAAGTCATAATTTTTTTTAGGACCTTTTTCAGACCGGCTTGAAAACATATAAGGCCTTCGTAACTTCCATGTAAAACAATAAGGTGAGCACTGACCCGTGTGCTGCCGCATGTGCACGTTGAGGCTACGCCGCAGGGCAAAAGTGCGTCCGCAGAGTGAACATGAGAAGTTCTTGTCACGCTGGCGCGCTGCTTGATGGGCTCTGGGCTGCCGGTTACTCGAGTTCCTGCCACTCCGTTTGCCGGCTTGGAGACCATGTTCGGTGCCGTCCACGTGGCCGGTGTCATTGGCGTCTTCCTGCTCCTGCCCCATGAAAGAAGCGTCACAACAATGTTTTCTTTTCTTTGATTCCTTTTTTGGATGAATTCCACAAGTAATTATGTTAATCATCACGCCTGAGTAGTGTTTCAAAATTCTTTTTTCATTTGACCGATAAGTGAACGACTTACTCCACTATATAAAAGTCTCAGACCAACCACCGGTAAGTTACATTGGATGATTTCCTGCAGCACAGCAGATGGGGAAAGTGTACTAATAGCTTAGATATTATTCGTTAAATACAAATAAGAGTACAATAAATGTCATGATTGCTGTGATACTATTATCCTGACCTGATGGTCTGGATCATCATGATCCTTGGGGTCCGAGTTGCCTCCATGCTGGGCGGACCCACACGGCATCTGCTCAGCGAAATTGTCCTGCGTCAATGCTGGATTTACGTTGTCCTGTTTAACACACATATTAACAATAATAATGTTTGCTTTTGATCCACACCGTCAGCTACATGACTGCACTCTGTTGGGTGACGTTCTGGCATTTTGTTCAAATTTAATAACTTTGGGAAACCTTTACGGTCATTTTGATCAAATTAAATTTTTTTTATGTAACCTTGTCAGTGCATTTATGGAACCTTCCAGCGCACAAGGGACACTTGATCACTCTGATCAAGTGCAAGACTTTCCAATCTTTCGGATCAAATTTGATGAGACTTTTTAGGAGCTTTTTTTTTTGTGACAGTTGATATAATTCAACAGGTTGTGGATCCTATTACTTTAAATACTTTTAAGGACTTGGTCAAATTCAATTCTTGATAGGACTACTGTATTTTCATCACTCCAAAAAACAAGGCTTTTAGGATCACGTTGATTAAATTTTAGGGAAGTTTTTAAGAACATTGATACAGATAAAGATTGATTGATTTATTAGATTAAATGTAACAATTTATAGGACCCTTTGAGACCAGTGATACAAAAATTCAAGACATTTTATCACATGTAAGACTTTATGGAAAGATCATTGTACCTTGGTAGGTGTCTGCATTTACGGAGTGAAATTCCAAATAACTTTTTAAAGGCGCAAATATTAAGATTGCTGTCAAGTTGAAACTGCTCTGTGAGGTTGGGACAGTAATCGAGTGCAGAAAACATAACAAGGCAATGTCAACATTATTGAGATAGTTTAAAGTACCTTGTAAATTAGGTTAATGATGGTCGAATTCTTGACGTTCCCAGACAGAGCTGCAAACACAAATCATGTCAATGTCACAAACAAGCCCGTTAATGTTTTTGCAGCCATACCGTACAGCATCATTTACACTGTATTACAGTTTACTGAAAGAACACCATGGATGATACATCACAAAGTTGACGCGGCTGACGAAAATGGATATGATATTGACGATGATGAAGAATTGGAGGTCACCTGAACTGTGTGTGTCTACTTCTGCAACTTCTCCATCCACTTCCTGCTCTTGCACCTTCTCTTTCTCTTCCACGGTGTGGGCGCTCGTCAGCACCATACCCAGCGCTTTTTCTGCCACTTCCACCCTCTTCTTCAGGTCCTCCAACTGTGCCTCGCCTTGCATCACCTGTACACAGGCCATATTATTAAAGGTCATTCACATTTTTCAGATTCGTCATCCTTAATACATAAAATGGCATCTGTAGGGGAATCAGAAGATGAGAGGGAAGGAGAAACTATCCAGTGAAATGCAGTGTAATTGACACTCCTTTTATTCCATGTAGGCAAGTTCCTGCATTGTGAAAGCACCTTGAATACAACTGCGTTGGGTTGTGTGACGTACTTGCAAGTGCAGCAGAGATGAACATTCGTGGAAAAGCTGACAGATGTTGTTGGCCGCCTCTTGAGCCAGTGACGTCATGAAGGTGTTGGCATGATGGACCGCCTGATGGGAGACAATACAGCATATTTATTAATATAATGGTTTTCACATGGGATAGGTGTATTAAATACATGCAGGACTAAAAGAAGGCATCCACTTAAAAAGAAAAACGTTCATTATATTGCATGTGTATTTCCCCTATCCTTACTTCATACCCCTTTTTTGTCTTTCTTTCTTTGTTTTATATCATTTCCTTGGGAAACTTATAAGACCACTAACCTATTTAGGACCTTTGAAGACGTTTTTTTGTGCTATCCATTCTAGGACCTTTTAAAGACCCCTTTGTTCAAATATAAGATGGTTGGACCTGTTTAATCAAAGTTTCTGCTTTTTCGGGCCTCTTAAATACCACTTTAATTGGCATGATAGGAACTTTTGATAAAATGTTTAACTTTTTAAGTACCTTTTAAAGACCATTTAATGCACCACACCTCGTACATTTTAGATACTCTATTTTACCAATTAATGGGGTACACGAGCAATAGATCAATTCATAGGAACACAAAAAGTAAATAAATTTGAGTATTTTTTCCTAAATAGTCCTTTGGAAGCCTTGCATATTTGTGAAAAAATTTAAAACGCCTTTTGAGTATTCTATACAAGATTAAATTTAATATATAGCAATAGAATATCTGAATAAGCAGCTTTGTCGATTGTGATGTTACCCGATTAGATGTTTTCTACAATTGATCGATAACATATAGCTGAAGTATTTGAAGACGTACAAACAACTATCTTAATTCATGCTTGTCCGGACACAAAACGGCGAGCAAACTTGTTTCATAACACGCGGGAGTGACAATTAAACAAAATATTAAATTCGTTGTTATGAGTCTTGTCGTGAATTTAAAGCAGATGCTACAATGGCTAGCGAGCAAGCTATTCTATTTCTATGATCACCCAGGAAGGAGGGGCGGGATGTCAGCAAACAAACGTCCATAACAACAAACCCGGCACATTAATGAAATGAGCAATTAATTGTACTTTATCTATGGTTAAAAGTGGAGTGCGGTCGTCCTCGCCCGGCGACATTGCTTGGGTCGTGTCGCAGTCAACGACAACTTTGCTCATTTCGATCACAGCCTTGTTTGCCATTTGTTCCAAAATGGATGTCGCTCGCGCCTCAAAATCCCCCATATGACGTCTTGATGTACAGACGACTAGCAAAACAGACAATTGACCAGAAACAAATGATCAAAACCGTAACACCATTAAATTTTATGCACGGGAAAAAAGCGCTTTACTCACACCCGGAAGTGACGTTGTCCTCAGTGGTTGTTTCAAAATACGGGATTTTTTTTTTCAATCGTTTATTTTTATAATTTTCTATTCTTCCATTTTCTAATTTTCTTATCCTCACAAGGGTCACGGGCGTGCTGGAGCCTATCCCAGCTGTCTTCGGGCAATAGGCGGGCTACACCCTGAACTGAACACCGACGAACAACCATTCGCGCTCACGATCACACCTAGGGACAAAATAGTGTTCCATTAACACCTGCCTGCCTGTCAGCATGTTTTCTGGTGTAATGTGGGAGAAAACCGCAGTAACCGGAGAAAACATGCCACCTCACACGGGAAGGCCGGAGCCGGAATCTAACCCTGCACCTCTGCACTGCGAGGCGACAACCATTTTCACCGTGCTGCTCAGTAAAAACGTCACAGTACTATGATACGATGATATTGATGCTCTTGTTTCAATGTAAAGATTTATTTTGGGAGTGGCATTAGTTATACTGATGTATAAATGGAAAAAGATGGAAACACACGTTACCTTGTGCCATCAGTAGACGATCATTTAATTGCTGACCCTATTTACTAAAAACAATGTTTATTATGTTTAAAATATGGTGACAGGCAAAACTATGAAAAGCTCTTAATCGAGAGATGGCAGAAGGAGCTACCTGTATTCTTCATGGTCAACTAAAAAGGCCCAGATTTCACATAGTACTCAGTCACAAAATGCTGGTTCAGTGGATCATTTTTGAAAATCATACAGTACTCAACTGCGCCTTTTTAACTCATCTTTAGATAATGGAATATAGCCTACCATTAGTTAAAACAAATGCAAAAAAGTCATTATAGAATGAGTGCTCTTTCAATTGCTTTATTAAACCAAGAGTAATAAAATACAGTCATCAAAAAAACATTCGCAGGACACCTGCTGGTAGCCTCAACTTACACAGTCACAGTAGACCACAGTGGCTAACGCTAGAGCCGAGAAATCGCTGGCCAGTAGTTTGTACTCATATTTGTGTTCACAGTCACATCAGTTAGCCGAGCAGACCAACCTTATAAAAGTGTACAAACATTCAGTCATAATTACTAAGCTGTGGAACAGGCATGTCCAGCTCCGGTCCTCACGGGCCACCTTCCTGTTTTCCATCGCTCCTTGCTGCAACACACCTGATTCCAATTCCAAGGATCAGAAAGCTCTGAAGAAGCATGAGAATGATCCTGGAGCATGTACCAGGTGTCTTCAGCCAGTACACCCTGAACTGGTTGCCACCCAATCACAGGGCACACAAAGTCAAACCACCATTTGCGCTAACAATCACACATATGGACAATTTAGAGAGCATTCAATCACCCTATCAGGCATGCTTTTGGAATGTGGAAGAAAAACGGAGTACCCGTAGAAAACCCACACAGGTACAGGGAGAACATGCAAACTCCTCACAGTAAGGCCAGGGCCGGAATCGAACCCCAGACCTCTGCACTGTGAGGTGGACGTGCTAACCAGTGGCTCACCGTGCCTACTATTGATACATTTGTGAGTAAATTTAGACAGGGTCTTGATGAGATCAGTGTAATGTTTTTGGTGTGTGGTTTGGTGATGTGCCATGAGATTTTTCGAATGTAAAATTTGCTCGATAGGGGGTGAGTAACACTAGTGTAACACAACTGCATTGATATTTTTTTTTGCACATTACAGCCATCTATAGTTCAAGGTGGGGTCTTTGAAATGACCAGGAGGTGAAACATTGAAAATTGAAGGAGTACATGTTATAGAATTTTTCACCCATGTTGATTCAATAAAGCATCAGAATTAGGTCTCAACTCTGTGGACTTCAGTCATGCTAGGCGGCATTACAAAGCTTGTGCAGTGTTTCAGCTTCAGAAAGTAACCAAACAAGGACTTCCTCCTGTGCAAACTGCCATTTAACCAGTGAGTTAAAGGTAAACTATTCAAGTAGAGAGCATTAGAAACACTTGTGGTTCTTGAGGTTCCTCTTGTCGCTGTAGGTTTTGCCGCAGCGGTCACACATGAACTTCTGGCCGGTGTGGACCAGCTGGTGGGCTTTGAGACTGTTGCTCTGGCTGAAGCGGCGGCCGCACACGTCACAGATATACGGCTTCTCACCCGTGTGGATGCGGCGATGCCGAATCAGGTTGGGACCATGATTGAAGCGTTTGTCACACAGGTCGCAGGCATATGACTTCTCACCCGTGTATTCTCCCTGAAGAGGTGGGAAAAAAAGCTTAAATTAAGCAGGGAATATGAGACTTTTGGGCCAAGGAAGGATTTAATCTGACGTGCATTGCACCTCCTCTGGATGTAATTTGACAGACTGACACACAGTTGAAGCACCTTCGCCTAATGTATTGGTAGGAGAATTGAAACAACAACTAAACCACCTTCCACAAGTAAAACTCTCTAACTCCCAGTGGGCTTAACAAAAAAAATTAATTGTCTGAGACCTATACCATTTTAATGACCTTTCTCACTATTATTATTATTTTATTTTTTTTACCTTCTCAACTGTGTGGATGCGCTGGTGGCGGGTCAGCATGCTCAAGTTGCTGAAAAACTTGCCGCAAATGTCGCAGCAGAACTGTTTGTCACCAACGTGCACTTCCTGGAGAAGAGGACAAAAATGTATTATGTAAGTTATATAAGACGTGCATCGTGGTGGACATTTTAAAGCCACTGATCCTATTTTTGAATTTTGATACTTTTTGTTTTGATTTTTTTGCACTTACATCTTAGTTGAAAGTTTTGGAAACAGCACTTACAAGTAAATCCAAATGTAGATACATTTCTTACACTAACACCCGTTTACATTTGCATAAAAGAAGCTGAGAAGAAACAGTTGGCAAATCCAAAACAGAAAAAAAGTTCAATTTAGAAATCCCCAGCAACATCGTCTTTTCTCATATTTTTAAGGATCAGGATCTGCTACCATATCTCCAAATTTGTGGTGTTATTATTTTTTCTTTCATACTGAATCCATTCTCCCATGTTGATTCAAACTTCATTTTTGTGACCTTTGAACGACCAGCTTGATCAATTTTTTTTTGCCAAGACCTTTACATAACAGTGAAGACTTTTTGGGACCTTCTCAAGGTGTGAAATTTTCCTAACAGTCGGTCATTCATGAAGACTAATTGCTGAACCCTGCACAGAGTTCAGTTGGTTTTGGCTGCATCGCTAGATGTGGCAGGCCGAAGACTTTTAATGACATTTGAAAAACACTTTGATTAAAGAGAAAAAAATTTGTACCCCATTTTTTTTTAACTTATTGTCAAAAAAATAAAAAATACCTGGTGCAACTTGAGCCTGCAGTGCAGGGCAAAGCTACGGTGGCAGATGTCACAAGAGAAGGGCTTGACTCCGCTGTGCAACTTAATGTGTATCTTCAGGTAGCTGGCTGACTTGAATCTCTTGTTGCAGAAGGGGCAGCCGTGCGCACGGGTGGCCGTGTTGTGGTGGCGCTGGTGTGAACACAAAACATGCACCGTGGCCAGCGGGTCTCCGCATAGGATGCAGATGCACGGCATGGCGTCGGCGTGCGTTTGTAGGTGGTTGCGCATTCCGTCTGCACAGGCCGCCGTCGCGCCGCACACCACGCACGCCAGGGAGGCGGCGTTGGTGTGCAACTTTAAGGCTGACTTCTGGATGAAGGTCTTCCCGCAGGTGTCACATTTGAATGGCCGCTCCCCCGTGTGGATCCTCTGGTGAATCTTGAGGGAGTCGCCCTGGTTGAAGCTCTTCCCGCAGATTTCGCAGCAGAAAGGCTTCTCGCCTGTGTGGATGCGCAGGTGGCGCTGCAGATTGCATTGGAGGCTGAAGATCTTGTTGCAGATGCGGCAGCAGTGCTCGCCTGTACGCACGCGGCGGGAGACGTGCAAGCGCTTGTGCATTTTCAGGCCATTTGCTCGGTAGAAGCTCTTGGCGCACAGCGTGCACTTGAAGGGTCGCTCCTCATTGTGACTTCGTTGGTGGCTCAGCAGGATCTGCTTGAGCGTGAAGCCCTTACCACACTTGTCGCACGTGTGAGCATGTTTCCCTAAGGAAACAACAACAACAGGCAGTTGTCCCAAGAGTGATACTGACTGGGGCCGTGGTACCCCACCCTTGTTGACAATGATGGGTGGAGGATGCTGATTTATATTTTCCTAAACTAACCACTAAGTGTGGTTGGTGGTGTCAACTGCAAGACTTTTAGGACCTTTTGGAGACTGTTTTAATCAAATGAAAACTTTTTACAACATTAATGTGACCACTATTTTGAAATTAACTCATTCACTCCCAAAGACGTATTTAAACGTCTTTTCAGACTTGGTCCAGAATTGGCTGGTACTGAATGAGTTAAAGCTTTTTTGGAACAGTTTACATGCAACTTTAATCACATTTATGACTTAATAGGACCATTTGGGACAATTTTGATGAAAACTTTTAAGGACTTGTTAATGACTACTTGGATCGAAGATTTACTGGGATTTTCTTTCAAATCAGCTGGATAAAATGGAAGACTTCATGAAAACACATCTACAACATAATACTGACCCGTGTGTTGACCCGTGTGCTTCCGCATGTGTGTGTTGAGGCTGCGTTTGAGGGGGAAGCTGCTTCCGCACAGTGAGCACACAAAGTTCTTGTGCGGGTTGTGCGCTGCCTGGTGCACTCTGAGCTGCTTGTCAGCTGGGACTCTGCTTTCAGCTTGGTCCAAGTGGCTGGCATCGATGTCATCATCTTCTGGCTTCAGCCCAGAGAAAGAGCGGTCAGTCGTCAGGATGAAAATGCTTTTGTAATACACTTTAAAGCAAAAGAAAATTCCAATTTTGACACCGTTTTACAGTCTCCTTTTACACCGGAGTGAAAGGTCATACTGTCACTAATTTTATATAGAACCATAACATGACCTAACCCTAATGTGCAATGTGAAATTAGGAAGGAAAAATGCTGATTGTATGAAAAAGAAAAAAAATTATTCATTCATTATATTTTCTTATTTTTGTTGTTTAATACAACCATTGCTTCAGGTTCCTGGGATTAATCTGCAAAAAAAAAAAGCTCCACAATTAGACAGTTGCTCCTCAAATGGAGTCACTCATTAGCAAAACTTCCCCGCAAGGAAAACAAGTTATTTTCGAGCCTTCTATGTAAATGATAAATGAGAGAAAAATAAATGAAATGGTTCGTCTGATATGAGTCCAAACCTGGTCATTGTGGTCATCAGGGTCTGTGTTATTTTCCTGCTGGCTGGAATCACACAACGTCTCGTTAACAATGGTGTCCTGTGTCGGTGCTGCAAGCATGTTGTCCTGACAGACAAACATACAAAATAATGAGCTCCAAATTGTAGGTATGCATAGCAATGCCCTGAGTGACATCCCAATTATTATATTTATAAAGGCGCAATTATTAAGCTGAGTGGTTGATGTTAAGATCAAACTGCTCTGTGATGTTTGAGCAGTAATCCAGCACCGAAAATATGCCAGAGGTGTCAGGGAGTCTGGAGTACCTTGGAAGTTAGGTCAATGATGGGCGTCTTTTCAACCTCACCAGACATAGCTGCAAACGCAAATCATGCCAAGAAGTCAGTAACAAGCTGATCAGTGCTTTGGAAGACATTTTGTACTGCACCTCCACACTACACTGGAAGACAATCATACACAGCGAACCTTCATTTGAGTGTGTGCGTGCTGAAACGGCTGTTGCTGAAGTAACCAATGATTTTCACCTTGCTATGGACTCCGACACCTCATTAAAATGATTATTACTCGATCTTAGCACTGCCTTTGACACATACCGTAAGAATGCCTCAGAACGTGTGTTGGTCCTTCAGGCTGAGCTCTTTCCTGGTTTAGTTCTTACCTCTCAGAAAGGACGCACCGTGTATTTATGGTAATATGACTTCTGAGTTTTGTAATGTTACATGTGGAGTACCACAGGGATCGGCACTTGGCCCTCCCTTGTTCAGCATTTACATGCTTCCGCTCGGTGACATCATACATACATAGAACACTAGTTTTCATAGTTTTCACTGTTATGCTGATGACACCCAACTATATATCCCATGAGAAATAACTATGCCGCGCAGTTGCTGTAATCTCGAGGCGTGCCTTGCTGAGATTAAACAACGGATGACTTTTAATTTTTTGATCCTTAAACCCGATAAAACCGAGATGATGATTATTGGCCCTGCTCAGCATCGGCACCTATTCAGAACACTACTCTTAGTCTCAATAAATGTACTTTTAACCAAAGTGATTCAGCAAAATATCTCAGTGTTATATTTGAGTCAACGCTATCTTTTCAAATGCACATTAAGACTATAGAACTGCGTTTTTTTTATTCACCTTCGCAATACCGCTCAGATACATCCCATTTTATCTCCTGGTGACGCAGAAATCATAATTCACACGTTTGTTATGTCTCGTCTTGGTTATTGAAACGTATTGCTCTCTGGTTTTTCCATGTCCAGTGTTAAAAGCTTGCTTTTAGTACAAAATGCTGCAGCTTGAGTCCTGACGAGGACGTTAGATCACATGACCCCGATACTGGGCCAACTTGCATAGGCTTCCAATCCATTTCAGATGCGATTTCAAGGTTTGAAACACCGAACAATGATAAACTAGAGGATCACTGTACAATATGATAAACGATCTTGATGTTGATGACGAACTGCCGGACACCTGAGCTCTGCGGTTCCACTTCCGATGCGGCCACTCCTCCAACGTGCTCTTGCACCTGCTGTTCCACTACCACGGCATAAGCGCTTTGCAACACCATACTCAGGGATGTTTGCGCCACTTCCAGCCTCGTTTTCAGGTCCTCCAACTGCGCCTCCCCCTGCGTCACCTGGGCACAGAACAGGAGCCTTATTCATATTTATTCAAATTATTCATATTCCAGATCAGTCTTGCACAAAATGGCTTCTGGGAAAGAATGAGAACATTTGACTTAATGAAGGACTGAAAGAAAATAATGCTGTCAAGTGTACCGGTAAATACAATCTTTCCTCATACTTTGAAGTTACATAACTCCTTGACCACTTCAAGAGAATGTGCGCAAACTGTCCCATAATGCAAAATAATTACCATGAAAAACAAAATCAGACTTGGTTAAATTTGAAATGTTAACATCTGACCAGACCGGCATTACACCTTGAATGTTGCACAGCACACAACAACCCACCCAACCACAGAAGAGGGGAGGACACTTCATTTAAAAAAAGCAAATATTAAGACTTTTTTTTTTGCACCCAAAAACTGTACATACTCAATCAACATTAGGCCTTTAATCACATTCACCACTGTATGTGAATCTCTGCATAAATTGTGTGAATTTGAATTACTAAAGGGACATACTTGCACCCGCAGCAGTGCAGAACATTCATGGAAAAGTTGGCAGATGCTGTTGACCGCTTCTTGAGCCAGCAATGTCATGAAGGTGTTGGCTAGATGGATCACCTGATGGAAACAATAGATAGAAATATACATGTTCAACCTACGATGCCACGCCAGCTCTACAGCTCAAATTACCATTTTTGAAAGTGCATACCTGTGCTCTTATCCTGAGTAACAAAAAAGTAAATTAGCTAGTCCCTCAATGATCATGTTAACCAAGTATGAATTTTAACAACTTCCATCAATTTTCTATAAACCTAATCCTCAATAGGGTCGCAGGTGTGCTGGTGCCTATTCCATCTGACTTGGGGCAATAACATACCCGTCAACTTTTCGGAGCGCCAACCTGTATAAACTACCAAAAAAATCCTTATAACATACCAAAGCATTTTATATGTCAAAATAACGGCAGAAAATAACCCACGAAATTTTCAATGATATTTATTGTAGATCTCCATAATACAATGTCTGGTTAATGTCTAATCATCATTCTACTTAGTGGCATTCCTGTGTTCAGAGTTGTATTCCTGCGGTACTTTTTTGGCAAGTTGCCGGAAATGAAAGCATTCGAGTAGACTAGCACCATTCTGGGCAAAAGCAAACGGAACTACCTGTTAGGGGAAGAAAAAAAACCCGGAAATTTTCAGAATCCGTATGATTTGTGCGATACGGCCATATACGTAAGATTCAAAATCCGTATGAACTATGGCTAAACCGTATGAGTTGACAGGTATGCAATAAGTAACCTCAACCTTAGAACTGTGAGACTGACATGCCTGTCTCAATTTCCACCACTTCGAATTTTGAATCTACTTTCCTAATTTAATGATAAAGTATGGGTGGTGTTCCGCCTTCCTTGCAAGCAATTTACCACACGTAACACATTTTATTTCGGCTTTACGTGTCATACATTTAAGATACAGTTGTATAGAAGAAGGCGAATACATCATTAAAGCCATTTATGTTCTCTCTGTCGTCTGGCTTTGGTCAAATGACATGGGTTTGTACCGTTTGTTTACTTAGTAATGGTGCAAGCGGAGTTTCCGACACTCGGATGTACGGGTGCTGCCATGGCGAAGTTTTAATGACTATATTGTCCATTTGTGCTCTTATTTTTTTCAAATAAAATTCGGTCACTAACCCATTTAAAAATAAGAATCAGAATCAGGAGGTTGTAGAAGCAGCTCTTTAGCCAGGCCTGCAAGCGGTTGACGAGCGTCACACTCATGATAATTACGTATGTTGTCGTGCAAACTAATCTGTTTGATTACATTGTTGACAATTTTAAGACTGTTGTGACTTTTCTTCGATTGGTCGATCACATGTCACTGTATATAGACACACAACCACGAGATTGTCCGGTGTTAATCGAAACACAAGCTAGCAAAACGTGGCTTTTTGATACAAATTACGCACTGTTATTGATTTTAGCCGCAAAATACATTCGAGACCGTTCATTTTTTGGCAAAAATTCGGATGCTGAAGTGGCTAGCGAGCTTGCGCTTCTATTACTATGAACAGGCGGAACGGCGCAATAAGAAAGAAGTCATAAAATGTACCTTGTCCTGAGTTGAAACTTGAGCGTGGTCTTCCTCGCTCCAAAATACTTCTTGAGTCATGTCGAAGGAAAATACAACTTTGCACATTTCCATCACAGCTTTGTTCGCCATGTCCTCCAAAATGGATGTGGCTCGCGCCTCAAAGTCCCCCATTTGACACTGTCTTGAAGCGGACCCGAATCCACATGGAGCAAAGACTACTTCGGCATACGACTACTGCGGTCAGGCTAGCTTCTATTCGCAAAATTGAAGTCAAGACAGCCGCCACAGCGATAGTGAATACTGTGCATTACGGTAATCTGCGGCCAGCGAGCGGCGTTGGCCACTTTCAAAATAAAAGCGCTGTGGGACTACACAGTCATGCATGCACGTCAGTGGTTTGGATTTTTAAAAATGTTATTCCATAATTTATTGTAGGTGTGGAGCAACGATAAATTCACCCAGGGATAATGAAAACTCTCACAGAATAGCGCCAAGAATCGTTCTGAAGTTGAGATAAGGTCAATGGTAACTCTACATCAATGACTAAAATTTACGCTGATACTGTATTTAAAAAAAAAAGCATGAAAAAATGAATCGTAGTTATCCCGCAACCCCACCAGGTTTCCAACACACTCCGGCACCCCAGGTATCCAACCACAGTACTGTATTGGCATACAGATCGGCTGTTCCATTTCAAAATAAAAGGGCTCTGAATTAATAAAGTGAAGAATGTTTATTTTATTGTGTCAAACAATTCTTGTGAGTCAAGATGTCAGCAAAGTCTTCCCCAGCTCTTTCCCAGCACACGTGTGCCTCTTTAGTTGCCTAGAGTCGGAAAAGCCAATTCCACAGGCGGAGCAGGCGTATGGCCGCTCGCCCGTGTGCACCTGCATGTGGAACTTGACGTGTCCAAGCTGGCGGAATCTGACCCCGCACACCTCACACTCGTACGGCTTCTCGCCCGTGTGGATCCTGAGGTGTCTCCGGTAGTTGGTGTACACCCGGAAGGCTTTGCCGCACTGCTCGCAGGCGTGTGGCTTCTCACCCGTGTGTCGCAGCCGATGCGATTTCAGCGCGTGGTGGATAATGAAGGTCTTTCCGCACACGTCGCAGGCATAGGGCCGCTCGCCCGAGTGCGTGCGAAGATGGTAGTCGAAGGTGGTCTTGTAGAGGAAGGCTTTGCCGCATACGTCGCAAGCATACGGGGTGCTGCCCGTGTGGAGCAGCTCGTGTTTCGTAAGCGCCACCTCCGAGTCAAACCCGCGTTGGCACGTCTTGCAGGCGAACGCTGCCAACTCCACGGTGGTCCTGTTGTTAAAGTCAAATTTAAAATTAATACCGAATCTTTCATGGACAGAAAAATAGAAGGATCATTCGGGGCCATTATTTGAGCAGAACTATTTAAAAATGTGTACTTGTGTAGAAAAAAAAATCTGTAACCAGATACGTGGATGTGCAGTGGGTGGGCCGAGGGGGTGGAGGCTGCAGGCACCCAACTCAGGGTCCAGACGAGCAATAATGCTCTGTAGCAGCCATCAGGCATCACCCTAACCCTGGGTATAAACACACCTTTGCACACCACTGCAAAGGTGTGAAATAAATTTGCGAATGCGTAACCAGAATCACAAATCTGCTAAATTAATCTGGCTCTCTCATTGTGGGCCTCTAGAATGGATGTCATCTTGCAAAATTAGTTCTTGCACTTCATATATTTTCTTGTTTGCAGTTTGTGCTTATTTTGTTGTTTGCTTCAAACCCTTTGTTGTTGGGTTAGGATAGTGGATCGTTGATACATGCGTTGAAAATGTATTGTAAAAAAGGAAATATATTAAGAGCATGTATTTTGGATACATGCACGTATTTAGTTCATATCTACTGTAAATAAAGCATTTTTGTCATTGATCGAGTTAGGAAGTGTGTGTTCCTTTGTGGCTCCTGAGTAGCACGAAATACTGTACAGTATACCTTTTGAGCAGATGCTGTGGGCTGCCAAAAAATGCACAGCAGAGCAGTGAGTATTATCGAGTATTTGGCAAGTCACGCACTCGAGGCAAATCCACGCAAGCCTGAGGCAAATCTATAGAAATCAAGATAAGATTGGATGAATTTTCCATTACCTGTCGCGTTTGAAGATGACAGTGCGGTTTTCCCGTGCTCGGACCTTTCGCTGTCCTGCCTGCATGCCTGCCTCAGTGCCCTCCTGGTGCGCCACTTTCTGGTGCTTCTTTAGCTGCCAATTGTACAGGAAGGTCTTGCCACACAAGTCACACATGAAAGACTTGGTGGCGCCGTGGAGCAGCATGTGAGCCTTCAGCTTGTCCTGGACGAAACTGGCGCCGCACACGTGGCACTTGAACGGTCGCTCGCCCGTATGGATGCGGGCATGCCGCTTGAGGTTCTGCTGCAGCGTGAAGCCGGCACCGCATGTTTCGCAGGTGAACGCCTTACCCTGAGAAACTTGGTCTTAAAAAAAACACAAACAAATAAAAAAGTCATTAAAAGGAGAGCTCATTTATCTCCCAATAGAATAGCAAAATTGAACTGCATTTCTCAGAGTCTTATCTCCCATATGATAGATTTTTACAGATCAGATTGTGGGTGGGTCTGAAACATAGTGACTTTGAGGTTCATCCAGAAAAATCCATCCAAAAAGCCAAATATCCCGACCTTGTTGTGAGAAGTGTATTTTATCTTGTTTCGATTTTAGTTTTTGCAGTTTACCGGAGGCAAAGGGCCGCGCATCGTCACCGTGAACCGATTCGTGTGACTTGAGCAGTTTCTTGTTCTTGAAGGTCTTGTCACAGATAGGACACGTGAAGGAGTAAAGCGTCTTGTCCTTGTGACGCAGGAGGTGGCGCTCCAGCGCAGCCCTGCGGCGGAAGATCCTGGGACACTCGTGGCAACTCAGAGACTCTTTGTGGGTGTCCAAGTGTTTCTTGAGGTGGAGCTGACGACTGAAGCTCTTACTGCACACGTCACATTCAAACCCCTTCTTAATGACTTCAGTTTGCAAAGGATTCTGGGAGTCGGAGGATGCAGGTGTGTTGTCTTCCTCGGCAATGTCTGCAGAATACAGTTGGACGAATCAGTTTCTTACACACTGGCTATCTCAGCCAGTAATCTTTCTGATTTTTTTCACCTCCATGGCCTGTATGTAAACTTTTTGAGCACCTCATAACCTTTAAGACAACATTAGATGCAACAATTGCAGTATAACCTAAGTCTTACAGAAGGAAAGATCTATGAAACTTGGACAGCCCAGTTTAGGGTTGTTTTTGTACGTACATTTGGTGTGGGGCATCAAGGGAGTGGACGCAACACATTATTTGAAGATAGGTTTATAATATACAATGGTCAGAAAAGAAGAGTGTTATTTGCTGGGGGACTATCCTCTCTTTACCCAAATGCAGAGTCACCACACTCATAAAAAGTTGCATGAGCTTACGTTGTCTACATGCTGATGATGACTCGGCTCCATCGTTCACCTCCACCAACGCAGACTCTTCTAAAGGGAACATTTTAGTTAATATTCAGACATGAACATCACAATATAATTATAAGTGCACCTTTGATGCGTATGACGATGGCTGACGTTGTGGACTCAGTATCTTCCTTTGATAACTCATCTGAGTTCACCAATACACCGAAAGGCTTCAGGGTGAAGACCCATCCCGTCTGCTCATTGAGCACAGGGCATCCAGTCAACACGTTCTCCCTCCATATTCGGATGACATCAAAGTCTTCAGTGACAGCTTTCAACTGGCGCTCCAGCTCACTTACTTTGTCTTGAAGCATCAGCTTTTCCTTAGTGGTGGTGTCTAACAGCTGGAGGAAAACACAGTTGATCTTTCTGCTTGCCTCTTGAGCCAGCAGCTCCACCATTTTGTCAAATCCTACCTGTTGGAGCAGATACAAACATATGAAGATGGATACGTTTTCTGCACATAAAACTTTGAGGAAGGAATTACCTAATTTCAGGCCAGTTTAGTCCCTGACAGCATCAAAACTGTTATCTGACCAGTGTTGCACTGGTTGAGCGTCTTTTGTTACCTGGAATTTATTAATTTTAAGTGATTACAGTTTTTTTGTTCATATCAGGATTTAAATATCTCCTCCAACCTCAATAGTGAGTGCACTCTGAGTGGGCCGAGTCCGATGTTGGAGGGTCATACTTTTTTTCATCCAACACTGTCAATGGTTACATACTGTCAATTAGTGTTAAATATCAGCATGGAAAACATAATTTTATGTTTGCTATCCATTTAGGAAGACTGTTTGTCTATTGTTGTAGCTTAGCTGACTATCAGATCACATTTTGTGATAAATTTACGCAGCGCTCCCACGGTGTTGTCATTTGTTTTGGAAACGCTTCTGTACTCGCGTGTCGTCCTCCGGGTCTCTAGATGGCGCTACTGCAAACTGATAAATGTGGCCAGCCAGGCCTCTAGATGGCGCTCCCACTAGCGTCAAGTGACACAAAAAGCTAACACTTAGCCTAAATTCAACGGCGATATAATAATTCGTAGTCAGATTCCATAGACACAAATTAAACCACTTAAAGTATTAACACCACCATCACTAAACAAGAAAATAACGAGACAAGATTAAAGAGAGCCAAAGTCTCTGTGGAAACTTTAAATTTGCCGAAGATACGCGACAAGGCGCCATCTTAGTTCAGTTTCTTGTAATCCAATGTAACATCTCTGTAAAAACTGATCGATCCCAATCGTCAATACTTTTACTGGCAGAAAAATTCATATAAACACAGCTTTAAATGTTTACCTTCACAGAATGGTCCATTTTGGCCTGTCCAGCAGTTAAATCCAGCGCACACCTAATAAGAGTCTCCAAAATGGCATTAGTTTGAGAATAAAACACCAAACTTTCAGGCATTTTTTGGGACGTGATTTATTGCAGACTCTCACTAACAGCAGCTTCCGCTAGTTCGCAGCCCTTTTTACAAACACACTCCACAAGGTAAGCCGCTCGACCATGGGACTTCAAAATAAAACGTCATCAATTTCAAAATAAAATATCTCATTTTGCACATTCTCCAAAACACTCAACTAATGCAGTTATAATGCGGAGTAAATCATACTCCTGTATTGTACTAAAATATTTCAAACAGTTGTTATTTATGAAAATATTTTAAGAAAATAGGATATTTGTCATTTTGGGGGATTAATAATACTAATCTGTTTTTACAGATTGCATGTTCACCCCATGCTTTTGTGGGTTTTATCCAGCTACTCTAACTTCCTCCCACAATCCAAGAACATGTTCCGTTAAATCAAGACACTAAAACTGTACATAACTGTGAATGTAAATGCTTTTTTGTCTACACATACCTGGACCAGATCTGGAAGAGTACCTGGTCTTTCGCCCAAAGTGAGCTGGAGTAGGGATCAGCTCTCCAATATGTGGAAGTGTACAACATGAATGGATGGTTGTGTTGTGTTCTCTTTCTCTCTCTATATAGATAGATATGTACATACACACACACACACACAAACACACCTTGCAATTGACTGGCAAGAGCAAACAGTTCATCTTGTCACAGATTTTTACTGTGGCCACCAAATACTATTTAGTGCACACTCCATACATATTAAGGCAACAGGATGCACGTCTTGGATTTGCAGAGGGGATGAGACAGCTTCTCCAGCTTTTTTTTCCTTAACAGAAAAAGGTATAAATTACTATTGAGATTTTATTAATAATTCTGAGTAACGTTCGCGTTAAGACAATAATACTACAGGTGCACGTCAGTAGTGTCCAAACAATGGAAGGAGGTCATTTGTGGCCGGCTAGCCATTATCCATTTTTTTTCCCACCCGCTGCAGGGGATGTCTGAAATATGATTATCATTGGTTGTATCATTGCTTGATGTATTGGTTTTCACACGTTCAGTTAAAGGCACAGATTGCCGAAGTGGCACTTGCATTTTTCAATTTTTCAGTGTGCTGCCCTCAGAGAAAAAAATGATTGTATAAATATACTAGTTGTGCAGTAATGACATTGGTGACGGATTTGAGGCTAGCCGTGTTGAAGATATTCTCTCCGATTTGCAGTTATGTTATTGGTATTATTGAAAAAAAAATAGAACCAGTTTGTGGGGTGTGGGCTTCTGTAGAATTGTTTCCCCAGGAAAAAAGCACCAGGCGCCCTGCACAGTGCTCGGGACATTCTTTTTCAATATTTCCAGCTCGTAAAAAAAGCGCTCATGTCAACAATACTGGGACAACTGTTCCATCGCAACTGTGCTTCTTGAGCTGCCTCGAGTCAGAGAATCCTCGTCCGCAGGTCTGGCACGAATAGAGCTTCTGGCCCGTGTGCACCTGCAAGTGCGACTTGAGCTGGTTGGACTGGTGGAACTTGCGGTGGCAGTAAGCGCACTCAAAGGGCTTCTCTCCTGTGTGGATGCGGAGGTGACGGTAGAAGTTTCCGTCGGTGCGAAAGGCCTTGCCACACTGCTCACATTTGTACGGCTTCTCGCCCGTGTGGATGCGCTCGTGCTGCTTGAGGCTGCCGGCGTGGATAAAGCCCTTGCCGCACACCTCACACACGAAGGGCTTCTCGCCCGAGTGCGAGCGCTGGTGCGAGCGGAACGAGTACTTATTGTGGAAGGCCTTGCCGCACAAAGCGCAGGAGAACTCCTTGTGCTCACTGTGGCCCTTCTCGTGGAGCTTGAGTGAGCAGGCCGCACTGAAGCTGGCCAGGCAGATTTTGCAGCTGTACGGCTTGACCAGAAGCTTGTTCCTCTGCCTCTGAGGGAACACCTTGGGCTTGTCATCCTCCTTGGCGTGCACATATTTCTGATGGATCTGAAGGCGGCAATTGAAGAGGAAGGTCTTCCCGCACAGGTCGCACATAAATGGCTTTCGGGCTCCGTGCACCAGCATGTGCGACTTGAGCTTGTTGTTATCCGAGAAGCTCTTACCGCAATCCTTGCAGGTGAAAGGCTTCTCGCCAGTGTGGATGCGCAGGTGTCGCTTCAAATTGTTGTTGAGGCTGAAGCGTGCGCCGCACACGTGGCAGGTGAACGGTTTCTCCCCCGTGTGCACCACGCTGTGCCGTTTGAGCGCCGTACCGGTGCGGTATGAGCGTCCGCACACTCCGCACACGAACGGCGTGATCCCGGTGTGCTTGCGCTTGTGCACGGTCAGCGAATGGGCATACTTGAAGGTCTCGTCGCACACGTTGCACTTGTACTTCTTGGCGTTGGTGTGAACCATTTGGTGGAAGCGGAGCGTGTCTTTGCTCTTGAACTCCTTGCCGCAGGTGGCGCAGCTGAAGGGCCGCTCGTCCGAGTGCACCACCATGTGGCCACGCAGCTGCACCGGCGTCTTGCAGGTCTTGTTGCACAGCGGGCACTGCAGCGACTCCTTCCACTTCTGAATAGAATACGGTTGAAGAGAAAGCAAAATACAATGAATATTTTTTGGGCACATGTGACTCAAAGTTTGTGCACACAAACAAGGATGTTGTGCTCACAATTTAGTATTCTGTGGCCACAAATTATTGCCAACAATTTAATATTTTGTTGCATTTACTGTGCACGTTGTTGTGGTCAGACGATGGTATTCTGTGGCAACAAATTAGGACATTGGAGCCACAAAATACAAAACTGTATACTAATTTGCGGACCAAAATCAGTTTTTCCTTTTCCAAATAAAGTTAAGTTGTGTCTAATAATATATGTCACGCCTAAAAACGTTTGCCGATAACACGAGGGATAGACTAACTCTCTTGAGCCTTTTTAGAATAGCTGAAGAGTCTTGAGAGGCGTTTGGAAATATTCAAGATTGTTTGGATATTTTTTACCCTATTAAAGAGACTTTTTTTGGAGCCCCTGCAGATTATTTGGATACGTTTTGGACCAAATAACAAAATCTTGATAGACAAACGGAAGACTCTCGAAACTTGTTCTATAATCTGAAGAGTATTTCGAGATGTTGTGAAGTGAAAATGATTCCGATAGTTTTGACCCACAAGGGTGTCTTGACACTTGAAAGACCAATTAGAGTGTTTCGCAGAATATTTTGGACCAACAGAGAAGCTTTAAAACCTTGTTAGACCAACTGAACTCTGTCGAGGTTTTTCTGATCTTTCGACACTTCATGCCAGTTGCAGAGCAGAGGAGTCAGGAGGATTTTCTAAATGCAAAAAATAGCAAAAGGATATGGAATAAAATGTTGCCGTTGCTGTGAGGGAGATGATGTCTTCACCTGGTGGCGCAACAGGTGGTTCTCCAGAGAGCGCTCCACACGAAAGGTCTTCCCGCACTGCTCACAGGCGAAAGGCTTAGGCTGCGCCAGAGGTTGGTGCCGCTTCAGGTGGTTCTGTAGAGACTCCTCTTTGCGGTATGAGCGCTTGCAATGCGGGCACGGGAAGGGCAGTGGCGCCTTGGACGCCACCTGGTGGCTCAGTATCTGGTCCTCCACAGACGACTTCTCCGGGAAGCTCCTGTCGCACTGCTGCCGCGGGAAAGGCCGCTTGTGGAGCGCCGCATGCTTTTTCAGATCGGCCTTCCAATAGAAGGCTGCGTCGCATTCATCGCAGGAGAAGCGCTTCACGTTCCGCCGCGCCTTCTTTCTCGGGCTTTCATCCTCTTCGCCGGAGTCCATCTCGTCGTTGCTTATGTCGGCGGACGCTGACAGAGTTTGAGAGGGATGAGAGGCAACAAGACCTTCATTTAAAAGAAACCTGTTTCCTATTCAAATGCGGCAAAATCTCATAAATCCAATATTTTTGTTTGTCTGTTTGGATTTAGAGGAAGCATTCTCATCAGAAATAATGGGCTCCAGCCTCCAACTGTCACACAAGTGTTAAAAGAAGTGAACCACGGTTCATGTTAAAACACAAACATAATAAAAGGATGTGTACCTTCATTTTGATGAGTTACTGTGTGTACAACTGATATTGCTCATATTTTTTAAACATGTTAAATATTTATATTGTACATCAGATTTTTTCTAACACTTGTGTACCGGTATATGTCTCCTATTTTAATATTTTTGTTTGTTAATGTTTGTCATATTTGTGGTGGGAGAGAATTATATTTCTAATATTTTTAATGATCAAAAAAACATCATCATATTTGTATAGAAATATTTTGCACATTGTCTACTTTCCTAATACGGTTTTGCATATCATTTTTTGTACTATTTTCACATTTTCATATTGTGGCTTTCAGCAATTTTTGTCAAAAAAAATTCTAGTACTGTTATTTGGGATATTTTGTCTAACATATTGTGGAATACCTTAGGTATATACAGTATATATTAGTGACATGATATTTATATGACATACCTTTTTGGGGGCATTTGTTTTTTTTTGGTCTAAGGCAATATTTCATAGGAGTTTACTACAGAGCGACTTAAAGACCCATTTCCCATCAAACCTGATGGAATTCCAAATTATGCAACTTCAATAGGTTCACTTGTTACATAACCTGCCATCAAATCCTAGTTACCCATTTCCACTTTGAAGCTTGGCTTCCGTGTTCTTCTCGGTCTTCCTGATGAAGATTCTTCCACTGAGCCCTGTCACACAAACCAAATATTAAAAGCTTTTTCCTCATTATGTTGCCATACAAACACAGATGAACAAACTAACTAGTAATCTAGAAAGCTCTTATCAAGACCTATAATTTGGCATCCAACTCTGTGTGCCTTGTTGCAATTTAATCTTCAATTTGTTTACTAGTGAACTTTCTTGATTCTTGAGGTGAAAGTAAATCACCACAAAAGAAATCAACTGGGGAAGCAGTGTATCCTCTGCATGTCCACCAAATACGGAGATCATTGGATGAAAACGGCCGAAATTTTGAATGTGTGTGTTTTTGACTTATTTGGCATTGCTGTGAGTTTGACATTTAACCTAGTTTTTTTTACATGTTGGCATGACCAAAGCTACGTGGTGAATATCAAATATTTTGGTGCTGATTAATATGCGCCATAGGGTGAAAAGCCAATGTCTGAGACACCAAACCTGTTTCTCAGCTTGTTCCTGGGCTGGCTTTTTCTTGCTAAGTGGGCAGGAATCGGGACTTGGAGCATCTTGAGGCGAGACCGCAGGTTGAAGGACAAGTTGCGTCACAAACGATGCCTCAGTTATCTCCTGTGTGGGAGACTCTCCATCTTCCACAATGAGCATGGCGGGTGGACCGCCGAGCCCGCTGACAATCATCACCGGGGCGACAGCGGCCTGGGGGTCCGTTTTGGGACTCAGGACTGCCTCGTCATGTCCTACTTCCGAGACACTCGGACTCGATTCTGTGTCGGCAGCAGTCTGGTCGGCGGAGACTGACAACAGTGAGACTTCTGCATTCAATCAGAGAGGAATTAATGACATTATGGCAAATTAATGACTGGATAACTTTTCTCGTTTGCAGTTCATTCCAATACATGAGTGGATGATGATAATCAAATTTCGGATGGTTAGTAATACTGTTTTAAACATTCCATATGGTTACGACTAGCATATTTCATGTGGATTTTTTTTCAAAATCATTCTACCCTAGTCTGTAATAGGCATTTTAGTATCATGCTTGCCTCCTGCCGCAGTTCCTCCATCGCTGATGCTCTTTAGCTCCTTCTCCAGCAGCTCCATATCCCTGCCTAGCCGTCCTACCCGGACGTGCAGCTCCTGTTCCAGTTGTCCGGCCTTCCTCTGCATCACGTCCTCCAACTGCTCCACTTTGATCTTCAGCTCCTCGTTCTCGTCGCACAACTCGGCGAACACCCGCTGAAGCTGAGCCAGCAGACCGCGCTCGATCTCCCTTAGACCGCCAACGAGGCCGATCGTTGCCTCTTCCCACGCCGAGTTTGGCGCTTGTTCCTCCCACACCCCCCTGAAGACCGACACGGTGGCTTGGAAGGCGAGCTCGACGATCGACGCCACCTTGCCGTCGAACCTCGCCTCCATGTTTGTGAAAACTCTATACCGAAACGATTTAAAAACACTCAAATCAAGAATAGGACCTTGCTGTGATCAATTGCGACTCATGATACCAGACGATTGACTATGGAGGACTGTCCGTCGCGAAAAAACTTCCTCGATTGATTTCCGCTTCCGGTTTCTTTTTCTTCTTCGTCTCCTTTTCGCCCATTGCTGTCATGCATTAACTATTTCACTACTGTTCCAAATGAATAACACATAACATACTAACAACATACAAAGTTAAATTATTATATATTCTTTAGCAGGTGTTTAGCAGGTACTAAAACGGCAATGTGCAAACTATGGCCCACGGTCCACATACGGCTAGGTCTGTTCTTTAATATGGCCCACAAGTATTTGCATTGTACTAGATCGAGAGTCCTGTAAGTTATTTGCATTAATTTAGCGATTTACGCCTAAAATTGGATAGTTCAAATGAATTTTTTAAAACGTTGTTATTCTTTCAATAAAATAATATAATCAATTGATAGGCTTATTGTAAATTCAGCACCCTCCAACCCTGAACAGCATACGCAAATGTATATTGTATATTAGTGTATTAGTATGTTGCCCAACTCTGCTAAAAAGTCTCAAGGACCCAAGACTGAAATACAACAAGACATTGGACATTTTGGCTTGAAGCAGCCATTTGAGGCAAATTCCAGGGCTCTGACGAACTTTTACAAAGTTTTGCCAAAATAGTCCTGATCTGAAGCAGGTATCCCAGATAAAATGTCAAGATTCGCCATGACGAACCTTCACAAAATTTTGCCAAAATAGTCCTGATCTGAAGCAGGTATCCCAGATAAAATGTCAAGGATTCGCCATGAAAACAGGTGTCCAATTGTACTCAAGTAGGCAAAGAGTAGGACAACTGAGCAGCCAGTCTTTTGAGTCTAAGTCAAGAGGCGTGAAACAAATGAGTGTTTTGTTTTTAATTTTTTCCTACATGTGATTTCACGTCAAATCAGACATGCAAAGTCAAAAGGTGTGACAGCTGAAGCGATTTCCGGTCTGCCATCCATTCATTCATTTAGCCATACATTCAGTCATTCGTCCAACATTCCTTGCTTCCACTCCGCTGACATTTCTGTTGGTTTGGAACCACACATCTGGAAGACATTTGAACACACCAAGCACACGCTTACAACACGTTAGAAACCTGAGAGCAATGGACAGACGTACACATCAACCCGATTCCCATTTGATGGAAACAAAAAAAAAAAAGAGAAATTTGGATGATTTTCGTGGTATGATCAATGAGATTAGTTTCGGATTGAGGGCTTTCTCCACTAAAAGACACAGTTGTGTTCGGTATAAATAGCAGTGTGTTCAAAAAAGTACTTCACATTTATGTGTCACACCAATTCACAGGTGCCAGATGTTAGCCCACTCCTTTTGTACTCACTTATGAGTCTTTAAGGAAGATTATTTATTATTTATCGCAAATTATTAAAGCATTTTTGTTCTGCAGAATCTTCAAAGGTGGACCTTTGGGACTAACTGTAGCGTGCTTCAGATCTGTATTGCATCACGGAAATGTTAAAATCTTCAAATATTTTTTAGTTGATAGTTTCTCTCTTTTTTTTCATATTTGTTACAAGGAGTAACATCTTTGATACATGTTTTTCTTTTATGTTTATTTGGATTCAAGGTGTTGCGAATAACTTTTCTGGTACTGAAAACAAAAAACTGCGATTGTCAGAATTTTGAGGTTTACTCCCTTTTTTAATTACACTGCTATTACTCTGAACTCTACGCACACACACACACACACGCACGCACGCACGCACGCACGCACGCACGCACGCACGCACGCACGCACGCACCCACAGTTCATAAAAGCAATCAGAATAGGAACAGCGCAAGCTACTTGATATTCTGTCTCACAAGCGGCAATCATCTTCCCGCTTCACTTCCCTGCACAGCCAGTTAGTTGGCCGAGTTACGGCGTAGACACAGTAGGAGAAGAAGTCAGTTCAAAGAGTTCTTCTTTCCTGCGTCACGTTGCATCCAAGCGCTTCCACGTGGGAGGCGGTGAGAAGACATCATTTTTTCTTACTGGACTTCTCTGAGCGTTTGGCTTCCACCTTTCTACCGCGATCTGAGCGCTCTGCCCTGTCTTTGTCCCGTTCCCTGTCCTTTTCTTTCTCTTTTTCCGCCTTCTCTGCCTTCTCGGCTCGGTCTGATCGCTCGCCGCCGCGCTCCGAGCCAGCCTTGCTGCCGTCGTGCCGTGTGCCCTCATCGGTGGATGAGGTAGTTGCTTGGGGGAGGCCCCACTTGACCATCTCCTCGTGTTCCGCGATGCTGCTGCCAATACTGCTCACCCACATCTTCAGGTCCTCCTGACAC
This sequence comes from Hippocampus guttulatus, assembly GCF_054856545.1. Taxonomy (NCBI): domain Eukaryota; kingdom Metazoa; phylum Chordata; class Actinopteri; order Syngnathiformes; family Syngnathidae; genus Hippocampus; species Hippocampus guttulatus. Next base: position 8,637,667 of record NC_141272.1, on the reverse strand, counting down.
CGGCACATAAACGAGTCATAGTCAATTTCCGTCAAGTTCCGTTGCCGTGTTTAAAAACAAAACAAAAGAATGACTCACTTCGTCTTTAGCGTGGAATAAGAACTCGCTCCCATCCTTCGTCCTGTGAGCACATGAGATCAATCAGTATGATTGTGTTCGGTATAAATGGGGCAATAAGGAGTTAAAAGTTGCAATATAAGGCGAGGGGGACGAGACTGATCTCGTACTTGAGCGTGAAGACATTCTTCTTCTTCTTGTAACCGTTGGTGACATCACAATGGCAGTGGGCAAGGTTGAGCATTGGCTCGTTGTTGTATGCCGTGGCGGTGTTCTTGGCATCCTTGTAGAAGCCCAGCCCACCTTTGTGCAGAATGCAGTACAGGTTCACCCAAGACCTGCTGAGGTGGGAAAGCGGAGGGGGTGGGGTTGAGGGAAAAGGGAAGGGAAGGGGCCGGAGATGTGAAAAGTTAGTGGGGGCTGCAGAGTACCCGCTGCTAAGCTAACACCTCACTCACCTGATCTTACAGGTAGGTGGGCGAGAAGGACCAACACCAACAAGGGAGGAGAAAACACACTGCAGACCAATACAAGACGGACGCCAACAGGGGAAGAGGGGGCACGTGCAGGGTGGAGGGGGATACTTACATTTTGGGGAAAAACGGGGAACTTAAATAGGACTTACCTTAGAGGTGACGAGGAGGACGGCAGCCAGCAGCAGCAGCAAACGATTGAAACAAAAAGTATGACAGTTTGGTTAAATGAAAGTTGATCAACAGAATACTCTAAAGAGACTTTTTAGATCAATAAGAGTCTTGAAAGACTTTCTGGGGAAAAAATAGGATTTAGAGATTTTTGAGGTCACTTGAACAGCCTTGAAAGACTTTGAAAGTGTGGTAATCAAGTTTCTGGACCAAATGAAAAATCTTTGGAGGGAGTCTTCTGAGACTTTTGAGAACAACTTAAATCTTTAGGGCCTTTTGGGATCAACAAGAGTCTTAAGAGAATTTATGGCTCAACTGAAGAGTCTTTTCTTTGGTGACTCTTAGACCAACCAAAAAAAAAAAGTTGTTTGAAACTTGACTGTCTTTGGAGCCTTTTTGACCAGTTAGAGAGTCTACTAGGGCATTTTAGACCAAATTCAGAGTCGTTTGATACTATTTAGGCCAACTGAATAGCATTCAGAAAATTTGTGGAACTTGTGAAGAATCTGAAGAGATCTTTTTTTTTTTTTTTCTCCGATCATTTGAACAGTCTTGAAGGACTCAGCCACCTGTGCGGAAACTTTGGGGGAATTCCTTTTCTGCTGGATAAGTTTGGTGTGTAAGACCACCCGTGATGAACTGTTGTGAGTATTCTCAGACATGTCTTGCATAGTATCAGGACCCCGAAGACCCACCTGTTGGTGCTCTTCTTTAGGCTCTCAATGTCTAGCTTGCGGAAGAGGAAACCCTCATGATGTGCACTGTGTGTGGGTGGCTGCGGGGCCGCGGGGCCACTCTGAGCTGGAGCCGAGCGAGAACGCCGCGTGGTTTCTCCCGGCTCTTTGGGTCGCGGCCGGCGCCGTGGTTTGGGTCTGTCCCGAGCTCGAGGCCGGTCAGGACGGGAAGACTTCTCTGGAAGGCCGTTTGGCAGCTGGGAAACCTCGCCTCGGGCCTGGAGAGGCGTCAATCAGGAGGATTTACATATGAATGAATGCACATATCTGTGTTCAGAGATATGGTTAGCCTAATAGCATAAAGAACTCATTTTTGAATGAGCAAGGACAGGCTAGTTGCCTCTATTCAAACTTTGCCTGTTACTATAACCCAGCGATTCTACACAGACATAAAGAATAGACACAATTTTGAGCAAGCGCATTAATTAGTACGGCAAGTAAAACAGATTTAGGCAACTCCTCGTGTTTCTGGGAAAATGCATATTAGAGGTTTTATAAAACATGTTTGGGGTGTAAAAGAAAAAAAAACCCATCACCATCAGCTTTTCCTCCTTCTGAAATAAATATTGAAAAAATGAATTATAATAACATTACAGGTATATTGGTTTAAGATAAGTGTATTTTACAAAAAAAAAAGCATTGTGGGCCGTACGTGTTGTCATTTAATGCTTTGTTTGTTGTATTTTTGTATCACAACTCAAAAATGTATCTTGTGCCATATATCAAACAATATCATGGGAACAGAAAATCATTTTTGCAATTCATTATGGGATATATTTCTTTTCTAGTGGACCTACTGTACTTTTCAAGGTACATTGTTGGATTGAGGGCACTATATAGGTGATAACCTATTGTGCCTACACGTTCGGACAGCACTACAAAATGACAACTCATTCAACTGTGCACTAAATCATGGACATGGACTGATTCCAAGCACAGCTAGTGACCTTTTGGAAAGCGCTGCGTTTAAAGTATGTAAATTTCCAACCTGTGCTGCTTCTCTCTCCTGAAGCTGCTCCACTATTTCTGCCATGGTGGCTCTCCTCTCTCTGCGGGGGAGAAAAAAAAAGCACACAAAGCAAGATGGCTGCTATTGTTTTGGTGTAATGAATATAATCGTGAGCCGGAGACAAAAGTCCACCGAACATTTCTGTTGGCTATAAGCACAATTGTGGATATAGTATGTAATAAAATGATAAGTTGATTATACATTGATTTGGTCTTAGTAATAACAGTTCTCTGAGGGAACCCTCAATACTGAAAATGAGTTGGACATCCCTGGAAATGGACAGCTTGGTGGTGGAAAAGTGACTGAAAAGAAGCATCATTGTCTTCAAAACAAACATCTCACCCTCCTCCTGAGCGTCTGTCAGACTGTTCCTTGCCAGTGTCGTGCTCGCTGGATTCCTGCCTCTCCAGCCGGTGCCGGTCTCGCTCCCTCCTCCGGCCCTCGTGGCCTCCGTGCCCTTCCTGTTCGCTGGATGTCTGCCTCTCCAGGGTCCGCCACTCCCGCCGTTCGGTGTGTTCCCTCCACACCTCCTGAGGAAGCTCGTTCTTGCGGGCCTGAATCAGCTGCTCGGGAGACATCTGACACTCCAGCTGGACAGTCTGAGTATGGACCTGCGGCTCAGGGTTAGTCCTGAAGGTCTTTGGCCCTCCATAGAGCCGGTCACGGTTAGGCTCCTGGAGGACCACCTCAGCCATCACGGCTACTTCGGCTCTCTCTGTTATCATCTCCCTGCCTTTCTCCCGAACCTTCTCCAGCCGGCTGGCAACAAGGAGGGGTGTCACAGCGTCATCCAGGTGTTTGATTTTGGGTTGGCGGAGGTACGGCGAGGGCTTGGCGTCCACTTCCAGCTGAAGAAAGGTTATCAGAATTTATGAAATCATCAAAACCATTGAAAAAACATTTTTGTAAACTAAAAGAGTAAAAAAACAAAACAAAATGGTAAGTCAGAGTATATACAGCCATGCTCCAAAAAGTTATATGATTGTATCTCTCTCTATATAATATATATATTTTTTTCACAAGCATAAAAACCTAGGGCAGCATGGTGGTCGACTGGTTAGCACGTTTGCCTCACAGTACAGACGGCTCAGGGTCCGATTCTGGGCTCCAGCCTTCCTGTGTTAAGTTTGCATGTTCTTCCCCAATGCCTGTTTGGATTTTCTCCGGGTACTGTGATTTCCTCCCATTTTCCAAAAACATGCTTGGTATGTTAATGGAACACTCTCAATTGTTCCTACGTGTGATTGTGAATGTGAATGTGTACCCTGCGACTGGCTGGCAATTAGTTCAGGGTGTAGCCCACCTGCTGCCCGAATACAGCTGGGATAGGCTCCAGCACGGCCTCGAGCCTCGTGAGGATAAGCTGCTCAGATAATGGATGAATGCATAAAAGCTGATAAAAAAAATAGGAAACCCACTCTAAAAAGAAAAGTAATTGAATCTGAAAAAGAAAAAGTCAAAAGGAAATAAAAAGTAACTTCGATCCTCAGTGGGATAGGGTCTTGATGAAAAATGCCCAGGTATTCTCACCTTGGGTTGAAGGTGACCCGCCTTCCTGCTGCTTTCTCGCGCCTGATTGGCCGAGACCAACATGGCGGCCGTGGCCACGGACAAGATGGACGAATGGGCGGGATGGACGGGATATCGGACTCTCGAGGGGGATGGCGTCGGTGTCGCGGGCGAGGGGGAGGGCGGTGTGCTGGCCTCATTCTGCTCATAGATGGTCTGTCTCATGACAGGGGAGAGGGGCAGGCGGTGGAGGCTGGAAGGGGGGGCGGGGGATGCATCCTGGGGGTCCAGGAAGACTTTACGGCCCAGCAGAGGCGTTGCCGGTTGTTTGCTTTGCTCGGCTTTCAGCTTCTCCACCTGGACAAATGACACAAACACCTGCTCATCTACTCGGAACACAACAGCAGGTCTTGAAACCCTAACTTGAGTCTGCTAATCCTTAAAACACAATCCCAGGCTTGAAACCGTACTTTAAAACCAAAACACTTACCCTTGTTTGAAACTTGACACCACAATTTGAAACTTTCAAACACTACTTTGAGACTCAGGTTTGAGACCCAAATGCAAACTACTTTGCAATCCTAACACTGCCTTAAAATCCTCATTTGAAAACTTTGGAACCAACTCTGATTTTACACCCTACTTTTATACTTTAGCCCTAATTTGAAATCTAATCCTAACCCAAATATGGAATCTTGACTTTGACTTGAAATCCTAACCCTTGTTTGAAACCTTAACCTAAGCCTGAAAACTTGATTTGAAACAGTAACCCAGTCTTGAAATCCTATTCGGTATTAAACCCCAACCCTGCCATGTCGCCTCAATGGGAAACCCTAATTTGAAAACCTATCGTGAAATCCTAATATGAAACCGTAACCCTGATTTGAAACCTGAAATGGAACTTTCAACCTCAAAACGTGCTTGAAAACCAACACTACTCCAGGCTTGAAACATAACATTGAAACATGTGTCAGGAATTGGTGGACTGCATGAGACAGTGGACACAGATGCGAAATGGCGCCTTGAATTTAGAAAAATTCGGAATAGGTTTAGATTAAGAACAAGCAGAGGCGTACCGTGGTAAGCCGTCTAAGTGAGCTGAATCGTTCCTCCCAAGTGGCGGCGGCTTTGCGGAAGGCTTCGTGTCGACGTATGAGCTGCTCCACCTCATCCACGCTGCCTCCCAGCTCCCTGCTGCTGACCAGGGGCTCCTGCGCCGTCAGCCACGCCTCCGCCACCACCGCCTCCTGAGCAAACTGGTGAACCTCCAGCACTGCACGGGCAACATTTAGACACCATTGTACTCTATATACAGTGTTCAGTGTAAAATATGAGCAAAAGACTTGTATGTGTCATATTGTGATTATGGAATGGACTTTTAGCATTGATTCGATATCCTTGTTATCTAGGTTAAGGGCCATGTACTCATACGGTCTTTTTCCTCACTCGTATGACAATTCAGTGCACTGCTGGAGTGACTAGCTAGAGCAACGATTTTCATTTTACAGTTTCGACCCATCCAAACAAAAATGGGAAGGCAGATGGGTCTCCAGGCAGGTCCCCAATTTATCTCACGATAATATACAAACTACAAGTTACTTGTACTGTCAGACCGAAATGTCACAAGCTGACAAATGTGTTATTAAGACTACTAATGACATTACAAAAATTTTACAAACTAACATCTAGAGCTTAACGAGTCATAATTTTAGTGTGCAGGTGTCAACTACTGCACATTTTGGCTCACTAGTAACATGTAACAAAGCGCATATTAGTACATGGACCTTTAGCTCAATACAAGGGATATTGAATAAGTGTTCAAACGGCTTTCTGTAATATACTGTACTTGTGCGTGTATGTGCACGTACGTTGCTGCAGGGCCTCCCAGTGCCTGTCCCACTTCACAGACAGCTCGTGTTGCTTGGCGACCACCTGGTCCAGCTTCTCCTTGATCTGCACTCAAATAATGTCAAACGTTCTCATCTTTATCATCATCATCGTTATGCGCCTTGATGCAATAAAAATTGGGAAACTGTTGCAATTCATTCACAAATTAGTAGAATGACCTGGTGAGCTGCAGGGTTCCTCGCCGCCAGCAGCATCTTTCCCATGTCGATACATTCCATCACACTCTGACTCCGGGCGTCCACCTCGTTCCTCAGACTCTGGTGATAGTTCATCAGAACCTCCACAGACGACACGTCCCTGAACACCACACGGTGACACATCGGAAATACACATAAGGACAGCATCACATACCAACAGTACCAACCAGAACGCTGTCGTGAAACCATACCCCTGGTTTGGAACTCACTCAATTCCCAGCTTGAAACATTACTTTGAAAGCCTAACACTCATTTGAAACCCCAAAACTATCTTGAAACTCTACTGGGAGGTCCTAACACTTGTTTGCAAGCCTAACCCAGGCTTGAAACCCCAATTCGAACCACATTGGGTTCATAATGAATACAAATACAAGTACAAGAGCTTCAAGATTAAAAAAGGCCAAAGAAGGGTGCTGCATGCATACCTTGGCTTCTCCCCCGTGTTGATCTGGCAGAGGATGGAGTCCATCCACATGATCTGATCGCGAGCAAGGCCCAAGAACCTGAGCTTGTCCGTCTCAGTGGTGATCTGTAGCCGACACTCCTCGCAGGAGGTGAGCAGCTCCTTCCAGCATTGCATAACTTGGTTCTCGCGGCAGGCAATGGCTTCCGCTTTCTCACCGGCATACACGGTCCTCAACTGGGCCGCGCTCTCCTGCAGCTGACGCACCTGATGGACCACAATGACGTTACAAGGCTCCCGCAGAAAAGGGACAATCTTGACCTTTTACATCAGGGGCGGCAAACATTTTATATGCTGTACCTGAGTGACCAGCAGCTGGATATCCTGCTCGAAGCCGTGCAGCAGCCTTTGCAGCGTGCTGGTGTTGGCCGTACTGCTCTGACAGATGCGCACCTCCCGTAATCTGCGGTGCTTGTCCTCAATCTGAGACAAAACCTGGAAACCATGAAAGCAAAAGTTGCTTCATGTCCAACTCATCCAGTAGTGTTTTCACATAACTTCATCAGTGCGACTTTTCGACGTTTCCTACCACCTGGGTGGCGCTACGAGCTCACCTCCCGGCAGTCAGCAAAGAACTTGTGCAGCTGGTGCGAGGCAGCCAGCATCTGTGCTCGTGTCTCTATCAACTCCAGCAGTTCAGCCCATGACTCGTTGACGGCGTCCTTCCACTCGGCGATGACGGCAGCATCGGCATGGCCGTAATCGATAAGCTCGTCCACCATCTGATTGACAGCCGTCACGCGTTCCTGACCCACGCTGCCTGTCTCTGATGCAAACTCTGTAAATTTCTCCTGGAGCAACTAAAAAAAAGATATTTTGATATTCTTGTAGAATCTTCCATGTTGAGAGGAGCAGCGCAGCTGTCATTTTATCTTCAACTTTTAGCCATCATGGTGATTAACTCATTCAGTAACAGCCAATTATGGACCAAGTCTGAAAAGATGTTTAAAAACGTCTTTGGGAGTGAATGATTCAATCTACAGCATCTTAAACACTAGCCAATGTAGAGTCTTTCATCGCAACTGGCCAAGTCGGTAAGCATTGCTTTGCCTTTTTTCCGAGCTCAGAATGTGGTAAGCTGCAATCGCTGTGTAAATGTGCATTGTCATGTTCTCTACTATTTATGGCCCTGATGCAGCTGATGCGGAATCCACAGTGTTCCAACTTACGCTGACATGCTCAAAGTCCTGTCCCAGCTCGGGTGAACTAGCCACCACTTCCCTCTGAGCAATCCATTGCTCCAGCTCATCCACCTCGCGGTTGAGCTGGTAGAGCCAGTACTGCTGCTCCAGGCGGCTCTTGCGCTCCTCCACCAGGTCCTTCAGCGAAACGTACAAGCGGTCCACCTGCGACTGACTCTTACTGATTTGCTCACTGTGCCAGAAACAGAATACAAAAGAGCAAGTTTTTTTTTACATCTGAGTGTCATTGATGTAAGAAAAAGCTTTTCTATATTTGTTCCAAAAAGTCTCGTAGACCCTCTTGGTGTGGCTTCAAAATGTCCCTGAAGACTCAGTTAAATCAACTTTTGATTTAACTGAGTTGATACAAAAGTTAACAAAAGTTGATTTGGTCTAACGGATTCTCTAGTTAGACCAAACCGTATTTAATGCCTATTCAATTGGTCTAAACAGGCTTTGAAGAATCTCAGGCCGATTCAGTTGGTCTACAGAGTCTCCAGTTGGTCCAAAAATGGACTCAACTGGTTCAAAACATTTCTTCTCACGCTTCAGTTGATCGAATATGTCTTTGAGTTTGCCCAAAAAGTCTATAGATTGCATTGTGTGTTTGTTCTCTAACCAGTCAGGGTGTCCCATCTCCAGCAGCTGCCGACACTGCTGAGACAGCAGCCCAATGGTCTCAGCATAGTCCTCGATGGTCTGTTCCAGGACCAGGTGCTTCTTCAGCAGCTGCAAGGTACTCGGCTCGTCCTGAATGGAAGAAGATGAAGATGATGAGGAAGGAAGACGTTTTATGGAGGCACCTCTGAAAAGAATTTTCACCCCTCAATAAATGCGACTGTTGAGCCTTTGAGGTGATTTCCAGATTATGTCAGCTTGTGCATCCCGAAAATATAGATATTTTTTTTCTCACCTTCCCTTTCTCCTCATTCATCATGTGCAGCTCCTGCTCACTGAGCCAGGCTTCCACCTCGGCAGTGTCAAAGTAGTACTGCTGCGCCTGGTACATGGCGTCCAGCACCAGCTGCCGACGTTCCGTTTCGGCCCAGAGCAGCGCCCAGAGCTGGGACAGCTGCTCGTGACCCACATGGACAGCATTTGCCTCGGGACTGCGGACCGAAGCGAAGATGGCTGCACGCTCCAAGACCTCCTCCACACGGCTCAGGTGGCCCCGGAGCTCCTTTTGGAGAGTCTGCAAGATAACAGGGGAAGGATGCATTCGAGCAGGGGTGGGCAAACTTTTCCATTCAAGGGCCACATTTAATTTTAGGAAATGGACAGATGGGCCAGGTCATTTCAAGAAGAGGTTAAAAAAAGTTATAATGTGTATATATAATATGTGTCGCTGATAGTGTAGTGGTACACTCGCCTGACTTGTGTGCCTTCAGCGTGGGATTGGTTCCGACTCAATGATGGTGTGAATGTGGGTGTGTATGGTTCTTCATCTCTTTATGTGGAATGAATATGGAAGTAATACAAACAAACATAAGAGGAGTTTTGATCATTTAAATACCGGTATGTGGTCTGTGAGCTGAATTTCGCCCATGACAGCATTACATGATTGCAAGTGCTAAATGGAGATTCTGATCGCCCAAACCTGATTCTTCTTCATGAGCTGCTGCACCGACTGCAGGGAGGAGCCATGTTCCTGACTCATGGCCAGTGGGAGGCGCTCCTGCACCCACAACTGCAACACGCAATGACAAGTCAGATATTCATGTTCTCACATAAATGTACAGTGACAGACTATCTGCTTATGTCACTATATTGCACATCTTTCCACTACACTCGTATATCCTTCACATCTGCCATTCTGTGCTTGTTTTCCAGGCTTTTGTGTCACGTGCTATATCACAGACTGTGAGCCTAATGCATGAGAGCAGAGTTGTCTTAAAAAAAGCCTAAAAGTAAAGCACAAGGTGAAGGACGTGTTCTACACAAAAGCTTGAAAACAAGTCCAGATGGAAAAATGTAAACAGTATGATTTTTTTTTTTTTTGATAGTCGCACATCGTAGACGATACTCACCATCTCATCCTCCAGGTCTCGTCCCACTTGGTGGACCTCCTTGGAGGCCAGCAGCAGTCGCCTGCGCTCCTTGAGAGGTTCGATGAGGCGCACCATGCGAGCCTCGACCGCTGCCTGCTGCTCAGCCACCGTCTCCTTGGCTCGTGTTTGTTGCGGCACAGCGGACGCCTGAGCCTGCAGCTCACCAACCTCCTGGTACCACTCCTCCATCTGGTACTCCATGTTCTGAATGTACAAGAACGGACAAGACCAAGTAGGTGCATGGGTAGATAGGTGGGTAGGTGTGCTGGGTAGGGCAAGTAGGCGGATAAATCGGTTGGTAGTTGTGTCGCGCATGCTAGTGTAGGTAGGATAAATCACAGTACCAACCTGCAATTTTTTCAGCTGCCTGTTGACAGTGGCCAGGTCGTGGCCGCAGTCCACGTAGGCCAGCTGGCCCTCCATCTGCCCCAGTCTCTGGTCCAGGCTGCGGTAGCTCTGAGCCAGCAGGTCTGTCTTGTTGGCCTGGAAGAGCTGCTGGGCCCTGGCTTGCGTGGTGCTCTCCAGGTCCAGCCAGCACTGGCGAATTTCCTCCAATTTCTGACGCACCAGCGGGCTCAGCTCAGGCTTCTCCTGGATCAAGTGCTGGCCCTCCTGCGAGACCCCAATGTTACATGTCAGCAACACAACATACTTGTCGTGCGGGATCAGATTTTTTTTTTTTTCCATGAAAGACAAAGACAACACAGACAGACAGTATGTCACCATATGTGTGAGTATATCTGTCTGCAATGGGGAGCTGCAGATGAAAAGAAGAGACCATGGTAATTGGGGGGAAGGGAGTGCAGATAATGTACCATTACATTACACACAGACACACACACCAAAGCACCTGCTCCCTCCCATCCCCCAGCCAAATGTTATTCCCTATTTGTACCCTTTTCACCAGTAGCAAAAGGGTAACATCACAACTGAAAGAAATCCTAGTTTTTGAAGAAAACCACAGCATTAGAGCTCACGGATGTTCCTAATCTTATGGCCAGTTATTGGCCTGAAAAGCAGCAATAATGTAGCACTGAGACCACTGCGGTGATGTTAAATTGTTGTTTAAATGTGTCTTGTGAATGTGGGAGGACCGCGTGGGCTGAAGCAACCACATTTGCTCACAGGCATGCACACACACGCACACACACACACACACACACGCGCACACACTCAGTAAATATTTTCTATATTCCTTGTAATGCATGCCGCAAATTGAATTCTAGGAGATTCATTGCAAGAATGAGATGTTGTATAGAGCAGACAGGGAATGCAGAACACAGGACCCTTTGACTCATATGGCAGGTTGCATCTTACACTAAACATCGTGATGACTAACATTCAATTCTTTACTGAAAAACACCAAGAGCCGCTTTTCTAGGTCAATTGTTGCGAAAAAGAGGAAACAAAACTAAGGCACGGAACCCAGGATTCAACGTCCCCTGACAACATATTGACAACGAGCCACCCTGCGATCACAAACATACAATTGTTTACTGGAAAACACTAGTAGTTTTATATCTCGCTGATTTCTTGCGAGAAACGGGAGACATACAGATGGAAATGCAGCCTTTAAGGTCTAACTAACATAAAAGCCACTGTCATGGCTGTCATAAACATGCAATTGTTTATCGGAAAACAATGTCAGTTGTCTTTCCGATTGATTCCTTACATGGAAGAGGAGATGATGAACAAAAAATTCGACATACACGAGTTTCTGTCTCACATGGGAGGTGATATCACTCATACTAAACATTAACCTCCTTGTGATCACAGTCATACAATTGCTTACGAGGAAACGGCACAAACGATCTATGTAGTTTATTCATTGCATTAAAAAGGGATGCACGGCGCACAGACGGAATTGCAGTGAACAAGGTTGTCTGACAGAAGCTCAGACGTACAGTCAGTCTGTCACTGTGGCAGACATCTGCTAGCCTCCAAATCTGCTAGCGTATCAATATTTACTCCCGAGCGTGGGGAAACCTGACAGTCATTCAGTCGACATCCTGGCTCCCCATGTGGAAGCAACATTTGTGCAAAGTCAACAACCACTGCCACTACCAGCAATTCTAACTAATATTACAACTGTTGCAACTAGTGTGCACATCCCTACGTTCAAACACTAGATTCTCAGGCCTGTCAAGGCATCACTTGTTTTCAAAGCGTCCTTTTGTGCATCATCATTGAGGATAAAAGTAGTCCACAAGCACTCAGAGGAGACGCAATCAGGACAGCAAAAAAAAAAAAAACAACTCACGACCCACGTCGACACGGCGGCGCTTAAATCAGGACGCCGTTCTCCTCAGTGTTTGAAGAGCTCTTCACGGACAATAACAATGGTTGACGCTCAAAGGAAAGAGCATATATTTTCTATTTTTTGGCTCTCAGCATGACAACGACTTTTGATGTTAAGTCATGATTAGTGCGCTGGCCGTTCTCTCTGTGCTCCCAGCGGAGGAGTTGAGTTTCAGCCATACCCGCTCACGGAATACTGCAGGGGAAGCTTGATGCGGTGCACAAGTGAGCGCATGCGTGACCTCCTTTTCGTTTTCAGCATATGCCTCACGAGGGAGAAGTCACCTGTTTGATTCCAACAGCATTAGGATTGACTTATGTGGAGCGGTTTGAGTGACGCTCATGTGGTGCCAAACATTCACGAAAGAAATGCTCGCTGCAATCCATCTGACATAGCATTAGCATCAGTTAGCATTAAATTATCCAAATGGTATCTCTTAATTTTGATGATTGGTGTGTACAGTATGATGCCAGATTAGCTCAAATGGGGTTTCATGGTAATATGAAAGGCAATAAAACAATGAAAGCACAATCAGACAGATGAATACAAATAGAGGCCATTTGTAAGTTACCCCAACGACTGTGCATAATATGCTGCTTTTATATGAGGATAGCATGCTACGTGCGGAAGGCAATGACAAACAGTAAAAGTAAAAGAAGCGGAGAAAAGGCTGCAGTTTGTAGTGTTTCGCCCCAAATCCTGCAGCGCATGACAAAGACAACAAAAGAAGAAGATGAAAGACCGAGAGAATTATTATTGTCAGTGAATGATATGACACTACAGTAGAAACAAGGAAATCATGACTGATTGCAAGGTTTGATTTTGAACAGCAAAAGCTAAAAGAAGAAAAGCTGTTTACAGTGTGATACCAAAAATAGCCACGCATGATATGTTGCGAGGAATGAGGAAAATGATGATACATTAATCTTGAATGAAATACACTGTGGAAAGCAGCAACCAAAACAAGAAAATCACAAAAAGATGGTGAGAGACTTTTCACAGTACTTTGCTGAAATAGAGCAGACTATGCATGAAGCAGAAAAGAGCCGAAAAGAGTGCGGCTTTCGAGCCATGGGTTGCCGTCCCCCGGCCTAGACAGTGCATGATATGCTGCTTGTTTTGAATGAAGGTATTAGGATAGCATGTCATAATAAATGGACTCACCGTCTCAATCTTGTCCAGCCACTCTTTGTTCTGTGCTAGCTCTGCCATGAAGGCCTGGTGCTTGAGCCATTTCTTGTGAAGCTTCTGCATGTCATCGCAGTTTCCGTCCCTCGCCATCAGCATCTTCTCGCTCACCCAGTTGCCCAACTGGGGGCAAAAAGAAAGAGCTTCATAATCATAATCAATCAATCAATCATTTAAAGTCAACAAGTTTTGATGTCCCGAAGCAATGGAGGCATCACATTACTGTGGAGTTTGCTTGTTTTCCCCGGGCCTGCGTGGGTTTTCTCCGGGTACTCCGGTTTCCTCCCACATTTCAAAAACATGCATGGTAGGTTAATGGAACACTCGAAATTGTCTCTATGTGCGAATGTGCGCGTGGATGGTTGTTCGTCTATGTGCGCCCTGCGATTGGCTGGCAACCGGTTCAGGGTGTCCCCTGCCTACTGCCCAAAGACAGCTGGGATAGGCTCCAGCAGGCCCGGCGGCCTTTGTGATAAATATATATACACACACACTGACACACACATGGTCGAATGTAGTCACCAAGTACACACATGTCAAGTAAGCAGGAATCCCAACGTACACACGCAAGACATATCCACACACACGTGCACACACACACACACACACACACACACACACACACGCACGCACACACACACGCACACGCACACGCACACGACAGCATCGTCATCTCCGGCAACAACATCCTCGCATCGGCATGCAGCATCGCCTTCAACTCAAACCGGCTTTTACCGGCGACGCTCCTGAGCAGGAACGGCCCGAGGAGGAGGACGAAGAGGAAGCGAAGGGGGGCAGGGGGATCCGTCACCAGGGTCCGCATCCGAGCACGTGCGCAGGAGAAAGAGCAGAAAAAAAAACTCGTCCTCCTCCCCCTCCTTTTCCCAAAACAATAAAATGGCAGACTGCCCGAGATGATGCGCTGGCGCCTCCCACATTCATTGAAGGAGGAGGTGGGAAGCGAAGGGAGGGCGGGGGGGGAGGAGTGAGGGGAGCTTACCGGACACAGCTGATGATGCAGGGGGTTCAATGTGTGTGTCAGTGTTTTCTTTGAAATGGATTTCTCTCTCTCTCTCTCTCTCTCTCTCTCTCTCTCTCTCTCTCTCTCTCTCTCTCACACCCACACATACACACACGCACACACACTTAACCACACCCCACCCCCACTTCTGCAGTTGGCCGCCGTACTGCAGTTGCATCGCACGAGGGGAAATTGGACAACGGTTTGTGCTCAACGGGCTGATACGCTGAGCCTCAGCGCCAATGACGGAATATTTTCTTCAGAAACTGCTTAGAAGTTCTACAGGCTTTAATTTCTCTGTACTTTTCATTAATTACAAGTACATTTTCAGCCCCTTTCCATTGTACCAGTTTGACCCCAAAAGAGCCTGGTTCCGAGCTCTGTGGTCGCTTTTCCATTACACTTTTTCGGGACAGAGTGATTACAATGGAACCATTCCGCAGAACCCCTTCCAACCTGGTTCTAGAGCGCAGGCCAAAGAAGAAGGCCGTAAAGTCAAGTGATCGAGTGACAGATGTAGGCGTTTATTTTAGAGATGCAGCAGGTGACTTCACTGCATGTGCCCATTTACTGGTTTTAATCAAGCAGTACACATATATTGTATTTTACAAACATACTGTACATAATCATATTTACAATTACATAATAATAATAATAATAAATGTATTTTGCATGCTTCGATCTTCCGCATGGAATGTCAAAGACTATGTGCGCTGAATTGGAAGAGAATGGGTGGAGCCGCTTTCATTGGTCAGGAAGTAAGTTGGCTGTGTTCACTCTCAAAAGAGCACAAACGCCCCTTTCTGACTTTGTCCGTCTCTGAAATTACAAAAAGAAAGAAAACTCCATGCACACAGTTGTGCTGGAGTAAAGTCTTCCCTCGGAGGGCCGTTACGACCGTGAAATCGAATAAATGTTCATTCATCTCACCCTGTTATTACTTGTACACAACAAATTGATAGATTACTAGTTTTGAAATCTATTTGTTTGTTGTTTGTTCAATCATTTTTCAAGTGAGTGTAAACAGGGTCACAAAATTATTGCAAAAGCTCAACGTTATTTATTACACATGACAAATTGACATTTCAGCACAGATTTTAGCAAGGGCCACCTAAAATAATGTGTTGGGGGGTGTATGGGCCCCTGGGCCTTGAGTTTGTCACTTGTGATTTAGAGTGTTCCATTCACCTGCCATGCATGTTTTTGGAACATGTCAACTCCACATAGGAAGGCGGGAGCTGGAATCGAACCCTGCACTTCTGCACTGTGAGGCAGACGTGCTCATCAGTCGATTGTGTGACTGGTGTGGTGCATTTGAGTCCTTATTTTTATGAACAGAGGACTTGAATTTGTATCTGATCTGCTAGCTTGGTCAATCATTAAAAACATGTTTTGCGGATACACGTTTCGACAAGTTTGGAATTTTTACTGTGTGAACAAAGCATACATTGTTTACAAACCCACTAACCAAATGGGAGCAGAGGAAGAAACGTTCAAAACAAATCAAGTCTGGTCTTTGACATACTCACCTCGTGACAGTCCTGGAGGAACCTCTGGAGAGCCCACTGGTGATTGAGTTTTTCCAACCACTGATGGGCCTGTTCGCGGTTCTGGTTGCCCCTGATCCCAAAACATAAGCACGTAAATTCAACACACTTTCTGTAGCTCTAAAGTTTGCATCTTTCAGTCGAGACAATGTGAAAGGTCCTCATACTGTAATATGACCAAAAAAACAGATATATAGGATTTTGAAGAAAACCATACGCAGTGATCATCTTTTTAAAATTCTGCGTATGCTATTTTAAGGCATTAAAAATAATAAGTGCAGCATAAATGGGGACAAGGTTATTATAATTCTTAATTCACTGCAATCGAATCGCAAATATACTGTTTACAGCACATTTACTGAAATTGAGCGGATAGGCAAACCCCTCAGCTGACGACACACTCATCCCTGCCCCAACAACAGACGGGAGTGTGCGCGCACGCACGCACACACACACACGCACACACACACACACACACGCACACGCACACGCACATATGCACACAATCAGATGGATTTCATGGGCAGATGTTAGTTGTGTCCCGGCTGCTGATGCTCATTGTTGTTTAATGGCTGAATAGCAATGCGACAGCTGCACTCACATTAGTCTGAATCATTGAGAGCAGGGTGTCTAAATCCGGTCCTCAAGGACCACTAACCTGCATGTTTTAGATGTTTCCCTCCTCCAACACACCTCATTCAAATAATCAGCGCCTCAGCAAAAGCTACAGAAGCCTGATCATGATTCTGATCATTTGGTACAGGTGTGTTGGAAAAAAAAAAACATCAATAATATGCAGGATGGTGGTCCTGGTATGTGTATGTGATTTGTATTGCTAATAAAAGATAATTCATTTATATTCTTTAAATAATCTTTATTTAAAATGTAATGAGAGTGAGACTTTTTTTAATTTAGCATATAAAAAAATCATCATTGTCAATAGTATAATTGCAATATTTTATTAATTACAAAGCATGAATGAAAAAAAATTCTTGAAATAATTAAAAAAATAATTTTTTAAACGAATCCAGTGGATTCCCGCTATTTACGTGGGATTGCAAATTGTGAAACTTCCCCATTCTTAATTGCATTATTTATCATTTCAGAGCATTGAGATATGATTTAATTCGTTCTGTGACCTCATAACGCAAAAAACCCACATTGCAAATCATTGATCCCCATTGAAATGAATGGGTGCGTCATTGATCTGTCCCAGTCTTACCCAGGGTGTGATTTTTCATCAGAAAAATAGCACTCCATAATATGGTACTTCATAAAAACATGGCATGATTAAAAAGAAAAGAAATTTAAATGTTTTTATTTATGAATAACTGAATAATTTTTATTATTGAAACATTTTAGCTTCAATTTAAAAGACATTGTGCTGCTCCTGGTTTCTTGGCCATTCTTGAGGCAGTGTAATGCAGATTCAGTCTCAGTCTCAGCTCTTCAGTAAACTGCAGTAATAGTAGTTGTTCTTCGTGGGGGATAAAAAAATATATGTCTTTGTGTATGGTTGTAATATATTTGGTGTTGCTCCACCGTTTGCGTTCAAATATCTGTTGCTTAAATAGTTATAACACAGCGCCACTGATGCTATTCCTTAGCCCGTCTATGGCGTTTATCATTATAAGTTAGCAATAAGCTTGTGGAGATAACTTAATTCGTCGGGGAAAAAAAAATCAATCAAGATCATTTTAAGCTGGGGTACCTGTTGGCAAGCATGTCTACTCTCTGTCGTATGCGCTCCGAGTAGATGTTGTTCTGGCTGATGAGGCTCTCGCCGGCCTCAATGACAGCCTTGATGCGATGCAGGTTGAGCTCCATGGTGGTGGTGAAGTCCTTGTGCTTCTTCACCGCAGCCTCCACTGTTTCCACTGTGGTGGGAAGCTCCACGTGGGCCAGCGCTGACTCCTACAAGATACAAAGCCTATGCTCTTTGGCAACAAGTGACTGGTTGGGGGGCTTCTGTCACTGGTGTGGCATGGTTGAGTCCAACTTTTTAATAGACAAAACGCCTTGGATTTTATTTTTCTTCACATCGGACCAGAAAAGTCAACACATCAACTAGTTGAGTGTGGTTCAGCCCGTAACCTTCCTCACCTGGTTGTTGATGAAGGACTCTGCCTGTTTGACATCACGCAGGAACAGGTGAAATATATGTGCCTGCACCAGGACGTCCCGCCGGCTCTCCCACATTTCCAGCAGCTTGTTCCAGCCCACGTCCAGCTTCTGCAGCCACTGCTGCAGGGCGGCCTGTGGAAGAGGCGCTTCCTCCGACTCCAGCAGCTCGTTCATCGCCTGCAGACGCTCGTAGTCCTCCTCGTAACTGCGGAGGACAACTACAATTCACTTTTTGACAACAAAAGACTTTGATTTGGGACCTTCTGTGACAAGCGTGGTGCATAAACTATGAGGGAAGGGAGAGAACGTAAGAACTTTCCAATTTTGGGGGGCATGGCGCTTTATGAGAATGACTGCTTGTCACAGCAGCAGCGCATCATGGTTTTCAAATGGTTTTGAAATGTTTTCCCTCACAGGATATCTATCTACCCATCTATCTGTCATTTTTGTAAACAAAGTAATATGACATTTTGGGTGGGATCTTTTGTGACTGACTGGTGTGCTGCATTTGATTCTAACTTTATGTTGACAAAGGATAGTGGACCAGCTTCGAGGTACGCACCGTCCAATTTCCTCCTTGAGTGCGGCGTGTTTATTGATGAGTCTCTCGGCTTCCTCCAAATCATTAGGCAGCTGGTCCGAGGCGGCGGACGTCTGAGTTTGGACCAGCCAGGTCAGAAACAAGTCCAGGTCCTGATGAGAAGCAGCAACAGGGGAATTCTATTGTTTTCTAATACAGAACGTCTTGTAGAGCTGTCGTGATGAATCACACCCAACTTAACCAAGTGTGTTGTTGACTATTTTTTGATTCTGTGGATTATTTGTAGTCATTGTTGACTTCTTTTGTGCAATGGGGCGGTCATCATGAAAACGATCACAATGCAGTAATTGTATGACTGTGTTTCGCAAAATAGGGCCCGAGGTGACATGTGGGTTAGAGCAAATAGAATAATTTTGCATGTTTATGTCATTAATCAATCAACAGTTGTTATGCCTTGAGTAATTGTCAGTTAATTGGCATGAGCGCCATCTGCTGACCTGGATGAAGCTTTGCAGTCTGCTGGCCACGAAAAGCGAGTCCTCGCAGCCTTGCAGGGTGCGTTTAAGCTCTTCCCACTCCACGCTGATTCCGTCGAAGGGAAGCAGGACCTCCGTGGCCCGGTTAGCGTGGGCTGTGGCGAGGTGCTCTGCTTCCTCCTGCATCAGCAAAAACAAATCAAGGGCTTAATGTTCCTCAACGTTCCTGCCGTTTTTTCTCTACTAGTACTGACGGTATTTTTATTTTTTTTCATAAGTATACAATACAATACATCCTGATTTGTATAATGCTTTCAATATATACGATTTATACAGAAATAGACAATTTTTAATGTAAAACTTTATATCATATAGTATACAGTACTACTTATTTTTCTAAACGTAAGACCTTTTCAGAAATAATTGACTTTGTTGGAAATGAAAAACCTTTTGAAAATGATTAGCGATTAAAAAAATTTTTTTTTTAGGAATAAAATTGACTCCTACTCTTCGCCTGTGCATTATGAAAATTCATGTACGAATGACACCCAAATAGAAAAGATATAAAAAAATCAATATAAAAATATTTCCATAAAAGTGACTTTCTCTGAAATATGTAACTTTTTCCCAGTAAAGGAATGTATGACTTTGTTTCAGACATATTTAAGGTTTTCTGATATAGCTAAAAAATTTTCTGATATTGATAACATTTTTAAATATAAAATATTTGAAGAAATATACATGACTTTTCCAGAAATATACCAAATTTTAAGAAATACATGAATTTTTAAAAAACATCCTAGTTTGTCAGAAATACACAAATTTGATGGAAATATTATTCGTTTTTATGAATGATATTCCTTTTTCCCAAATCGCCAACAACTTTGCTTAAAGACAAGAGCGACAGCTCCCATTTCCTCAACCTCCCCGCATATTTTTCCACCTGTCGTGCCTCACCTGTAAGTGCATCAGCTTGGGCTCCAGCACAGACAGCGCCCCCTCCATCGTGGAGAGGCGGCGCTGCAGAGCCAGGACGCCGCCCAGATCGCTGCCGGCGTACTGTGTCGCGTCGATGGCCTTGCGCTTCTCCTGGATCTGAGACTTGATCTCGCTACACTCCAGTAGGTAGTTCTGAAGACGCTGCATGCTGTCCAGCTGGTTCTTCTTCTGCTCCACCAGACCCACGATGCTGTTCCACCTGCCAAGGAACAAACATGTTAAACAGATCATATGGTGTGTGTCAGAGTGTGTGTGTGTGTGTGTGTGTGTGTGCATGAGAGACACTGTGTGTGAATGCATGATGTGAGGCCACCACATCCCTCTCCTATCCCCATTCTTTTTGTCATCTGCATCACCAATCAAGATCTTCTGGACTACATCTCCATCTCTCTCCTTATCCTTATCCGTTTCCTGATCTCCAGCCTACCCCCACAAATTCATTCTGCTTTTGCTCACCATCCCCTGCACATCACATTCAAGATTTTCCACTCTGAATGATCATTGAACTCCTCATAACTAGCCTACTCAAGATCATCCACACCGTGCCTCCATCATGCTCCTCATTTCCCCCCAACCCGTGTGGTTCTATGTTGGACATTGAAGTAGCAATTTTCTGTCAATACCTGGAGTTGAGGTGGTCCTGACAGCCTCTGACCTCTGTGGAGGATGGATGTCCCCCATCCAGAAGCTGCTGGACTATCTGGTTGACATCCAAGATCCTCCCCATTAGGCTATTCATCTCCTGGTCCAGGGACTCGAACCTGCGACCAAAAAAAGAAAAAAAGAAACCATCCTATATAACATGACACTTTCCATGTGACTTTACAGTTCCTATGTAATGATACCATAGTTATAGATCGTCTTATTCTGCTCTTGTTTTCTGTTGCTTTTTTGGGTTTTGCTTCTGTCGGGTTTGTCAGGAAACACATTCCCATCGGCAGTGCCCTACCTGTGCGCCACCACCTCCACGTCCTCCAGGTTCTCAGGGATCTCCATTTTGTTGAGCCATTGCTCTTTTTCATCTATCCAGAGCTCGCAAGCATTGACTTCGCTGAACATGCGATAGACAGCCAGGGCGTCGTGGAGCCATTGCTGGCGGAGAACGGCCACCTCTACCACCTCCGTGTACAGTTGTTCCACTTCCACTACCCGAACCTGCACGTCCTACACAAAACCGCATGGAGAAGCCACCAAAGCCATGGAACAACATATAAATCCATTTCATTAAGCCCTCATTAATTCTCCAGTTTCCTTACATTTGTATTTAATTTTAGGGCTGAGTAATTAATCAAATTCAAATATCGCAATGCAGTAGAATGCGATTTTCAAATCTTTAAGGCTACAAATTGTGAAATGCTTAATTTCGGTTAGTCTATAGGCTTTATTTATTTAAATGCATGTATATTATCCTGATTTATTTCTATTGTGTCTAGGTAAGTTCAATGCTTACAAAGTGAAGTCCAGATACCATTGTTTCATGAAAAATGAAAAGTTGACATGAAGAAGCCTGCTTATGAGTTGAGTTGTGAGTTCCTGATTAATATTTACACTTGTTTGGTTGAATTTTGAAAGGTTGTCGTCTTGAATGCGTAAACCACAGCAAGTCAGAGTACTTAGTAAGTTCACAACTGTAATTGAAGTCGATGAATAAAATGTCTTCAATCTTAATTCATTCTTCATTTGCCTATATTTCACATTGGTTAAACCTATAAGAACAAAGCATTAAAACTAGTGTAGATTATCAATTTGATATTTACTGTATCTGATATTATTTACTGTAATACATATTAATGTATTGCTTGTAAAATACATACAATTGTATAATAATATAAAATATAATAAATCACAATTGTAATATAAAGGGAAAACAAAAATCACAATTGGATAATTTTTATTAATGTATACTTTTTTCCAGAAATACGCAAATTTTTAAAATAAATACACAGTGGTGGAAAGTAACAGATTAAATGGCAGCGCTAACGTTAGAAGCGAAAGTTAGAGCTAATGTTTGAAGCTAATACTTGTGGTCCACAACCGCTGCAAATACACGTTTTTTATTTTCTGAGATCCCACATAATGGGTGCTAAATTATGTGTTCGCTTATTTGAACAGACTGCACGCTCTGTTGGCAACAGGTGCAAAAGCAGCGCCTACCTCTTGTTCTCTGTAGCGCAGCGGCAGCAACGGCAAGTGCCTGCGCAGCGCCACCACATGCAGCCGATGTTTGTCGATGTCCTCGCTGACACTTCGGTGCTTCTTGAGTAGCGAGCATGTGGAGTACTCATCATGACCAAAGTCCTCGCTGGAGACCAGACGGTACGAGTCCTGCAGCCACACCACCAGGTCGTCAGTCTCGGTCGAGAACTGGAAGAAGTTGAGCGCTTCCTGTAGGTGGGCGAGGCGTTGTGCTGCCTGCTCTTCTAGCCGCGTCCACTCATCCGTCACGTCCAGGATGCGCTCATGAATGCCCGCTGTGCCCAAGCTCTTCTCATTCAGAATCTGCTGACCGCGCTCGATGGTCGTCTGGAGATGGTACCACATTATCACACCGAGTCATTGAGTTTTGGGTTTATGGGGATAAGGGGTGATTGATAACCACTTTAATATTCATTCTTACAAAGTACTGATACCCGTCTTTATCTATAAAATTTCATATAACACAATGACAATAAATTGTGATTCCTCAACATGTCAAATTGCTGCAGGATAGCGCCAATGACTGCCGAGGACTTACTGTACTTGACGTCAGATTTTTTTTTCTCGATAAGTATCGGTGGCTGGTATCGGCAGTATCCATGATACACAATACCTTAAAATAAGGCCTGTATTGTCCTGATACCGATACCTGGTATCAATACTCGCCCAACCCCTAAAGAGGAGTCAATAAGCTTTACTGCAATTAGTGAATGTTTCAAACAAGGGCTAAGGTTTCAAGCATGGGTTAATGTTAAATGAATGTCAAGTCAGTCAAAACAGGGTCAGGATTTCAATCTACTACTACTACTGTCTACTGTTTGAAGCCTAGGTTTAAGGTTTCAAAAGCTTGGTCAATTTAGTGTTTACAGCCAGAGTCAGGGTATCAAGTTCAGCTTTCAAATTTGAAAACGTCTATCCTTATTCCGCTACTACCTGACAGAGGCATTGGGACACCAACTCACATGCAGGACAGCACGTGCACGCAAACAAAGAAACACACACCTCCAGCAAGGCTCGGTGGGCCATTAGTTCACCGGCGAGGGTCTTGTGTTTCTGGAGTAACTTGAGCACGCTGCTGAGGTCTTTCCCATAGCCCTGAGCCCCCAGGATGGAGCTCTTTTCCCGAATCCACACCTCAGACTCCTCCAGTACCTGTTTGGAGGACACATGGATAGCATGTTCGCATTTCTGTATAGAAGTTGAGCTTCCATCTCAAACCTGGAAAAAGGCCCATAGCTGCCTGGACTCCTCCAACTCAGAGCGTCGCTTGGCTGCCAACTCCTTCAGCTCCTCTAGGCAGGACGACACGTGATTGACCCGGTTACAGATTACTTGCGGGTCGCATGGCTGGTAACCTTTGGAGACGGCAGCAACAAAGCAGCCAATCATGTCGCTCACTAGGATGCGGGATCATCATTTTGTGGTTGCTCCCCTCTTTGTGGGTGAACTAATGTGATGTGTGTGTACCCTCAATGGTGGTAAATTTGAGTGCAGCAGCATTGAGTGTCTCCACCCTCTCAACCTGCACCCCAATGTCGGCTTCCTGCAGGCTGTGCTTCTGCAGCAGGTCGTCCACCTCCAGAAGATGCTTCCCAAAGTCCTTGGACAACAGTTGGGCCTAGGAGGGAAATGGGTACACGTTTTATCACGTCCGGTGGATGGATGGATTTTGAAGGCTCTTGACTATCGAGTGGGCAAAGTACGGCCCATGGGCCACAAACGTTGTGTTTCCTTTTTCTAGCTCACCGAGCATTTCACATTATCAAGACACCCACCATATTAGTTGCATTAATTTAGCTGTTTTTCCTAAAATTGGTTATTTAAAATGTACAATAAATAATTTTTGTATTTTGCAATACATAAATATATCTCATTAAATCAGTTAATAAACCTCTTGAAAAATAATCAAATGAATCTATAAATAATACAAAAACATCACATTTGTAAAATAACAATTTTACATATATATCGGTACATTTTTACATTAATTTTGAGAAATGGTTGTTTAAATAATTTATTGGCCAAAATAGAAAGAAAACTCCTAGTAAAATACACAGTTTGAGGTTTCATTACTTTTTTTTCATTTAATCATAATGCATTGTAAAATAACAATAATATTACATGTAATATAGTCATATATTTTGGAATATTTATGAATTAAGGGTTAGGTTCAGCAACAGATGGAATTTCTTTCTAAAACATGATAGCTATAATTTACAATGCATAGTAAAATCCGTATCACGTGAGCTTTTAAAGGTCAAATTAAAAAAGTTAGGATTAGTTATTAAGTTAAGAAAAGTGTTTAGGTTTTATATTATTCATATTTCATTTTTTTTAACCTCCTCTGCAAATGACCGATGGACCATGTGTCCATTTTAAAAGTCAGACATGGCCCCGATGCACAAATGTTTGGCCAGTCCCATTCTAAAACTCGGCTACCTGTGTGTCCTCCATCCAGTCGATCATGTAGACCATGTCCTGGAAGGTCTTCTGCAGGGCCAGGTTCTTCTCCAGCCGGGTTCGCCTGCCCGCCAGCAGCTCCTTCAGCAGACTCCACTGTCCCAGGATGTTCTCTTTGCGGGCCAAGATGCGGCGGATGTCGTAGTAGCTCTCCACCTCCATCTCGGTGGCCAGCTCCACCACCACGCCAATTCGCTCCTCATACGAGGCAATATCCGCCTCGATGGCCTCGTGCTTCTTCATGGCCGCCTCAACCGCAGGGAGATCATAGCCAAAGTTGTCCTAGAGGGGACGGAGAAGAACTTGAGGATAATTGTGGACCTGTTGAACTTCTACCCCAAAACCCACCTCCTTCCAGGACATAGGCAAGTTTCCAATCTTAGGACTGAGTTTGTTTTAGATTGTTAGAGTTGGAATTGACTATTAAAGGTAAAGCCACCCACAGTGATGTCACAGCTTCGCCGTCCACATTTCTAGGAGTGGACTTCACAATAGTACCACATGTATACTTTTCAGATGTTGGGAACGTGTCATTCGAGGTGTTTCAGTTATCCAGTGATCTATATAGTTGGAAATAATCCCTAAAATGTAAGGAAGTCCTACATAGCTAAATGCAACATCAACATTTCATATTTTTAGGGGTGAGCTTTCCAGTGGTGCCACTTGTTTCCTTGTACAGGTATATTGTCATTTAGTCTGTCTTGGATATTCCCAAATTGTCCCGGTTGGTAAAAACTTTTTTAACAGAAAATCATGCAGGACTGAATCTGACTTCTACATTCACCTGGATCCTTCTCGGATATCGGGAAATATCCAGCCTGTGATTTCGGGTGTTTCGGACATTCACGGATCATTACAGATAGAAATGACTGCTGAACTGAAAGTCATCCAGTGCTACCTTGACATTTTTATGAGTGAGCTTTCTTATATGACAAAGGGAAATGTCCCAACAAAGATTTTCAGCTGCTTCAGCTATTCATGGATGATTACAGTTGGGAATAACTTTTTAATGGAAAGTCATACAGGGATGAATCTTCTTTTAACTTCTAGACAAGGGGTCGGCAACCCGCAAGCGTCTCTTTCATCCTTATGTTGCAGCTCTGTATGGCTTGGGAAAGTGTCTGATGTAAGTGTTTGTTATTTTAACTCTGCGTTTTTTTTTGTGGTTTTTTTGTAAGAAAATGTTTACATGTAATACATAAAATGTAATTTTTTGAAACATGGATTTAACATCAAGAAGCCTCGGGTGCGTGGGTGTTGTTTTTCACAGTACCTGCGACACGAGTCTCTGGTTCTCGTTGAGCCACGCTTGTCTCATGGTGGTCTTGTGGTCAAAACGCTGAGCCAGCAGCTCCAGCTTCTCCTGGCGAATCAGCTCCTTACGCAGGGCCACACCCCTCTCGTGCTCCGCCTTCTCTAGCCGTTCCCACGCCTGGAAAGAAGCTACGTAAGGCTAACCGATAAATAAACTTCAAAAGGGTAATATCTTGTAAGACCACCTTGTTGATGTCGGAGATGAGCTTTCCCTCATGAGGCATGTAGGCTTTCTGGTTGTTAGCTCTTAGTTTGCTTTGAATGGTGAAGAGAAGTACCTCGAGGTTCCCCTTTTCCTGGAACCTGCAGTTAAGAAAAGTCATCTTGACATGGGACATCATTTTTGATGCTGTGAGGGAGGTTTTCGGATAACCACCACAGGTGTTTATTCCTGTTTAAAAATCATAAACTGAAGCTATATAGCTGATCCGCCATTGTCTTTACATGGCATTGGAGATTCAAATCAGACACGGGGAGAACATGCAAACTCCACGCAGAGCTGTTAAAATGTCATTTTTAATTAATATGCCCCCTTTAAAGAAGCAAACTGTGGAAGTGGAAACCATTCAACTCACTTGATTGGCTTCTCGACGGTGCAGTAGGTGGTGAAGGCCTGCAGCTGCTGCTGAACGCCGGTCAGCGAGTTGGCAAACTTCTGGTTGCCAATGACAGCAATGGTCTTCTCAATCCAGTCCAGCAGGTCTGACGCCAGTGCCTCATACCGGCCCACCAGCTTCTCGGCCTCGATGCAGTTGTCCAGGACCTGATGCGCATTATAACCGGTTGAATCAAAACACGTTTGGAGAAGGGAGGGAATAAACCGCTTGTTACCTTGCCGACTCTCTTGCCCTCCACTATAAGAGCTTTCATCTTGGAGAAGTAGTGGTAGTAGGAGACCACGTAGGTGATGATGGACTTTTCATCGGGGTTCTCCGTGTTCACATCTGCACATGAAGCAATGTGAATTCTTTATAGAACTCTTTTAAGTGAATGAATGACGAGGGAGGGAGGGAGGTCCAGTTCACCCTCAGGGTCCAGCAGCTTGGTGAGCCCCAGGTTCTGCTCAGCGACGTTGAAGGCCTGCTGCAAGTTGTGAGTAGCGTTGGATCTGGTCAACTTGTGGAACGCAATCAGATCCGGCCTGCAGTAAGAAAGCAGGACAATCTTCAGACACACCTCAATTTTAAAAGACGGTTAAACCTGCATCCCTAACTGGATGTAATATATTCCCACTCAATCCAAGATGGGGAGCGGTGGGAGGCATCTATTAGGTCAAGTGAAAGAGGAGTTGAAAACAAAAATAAAAAGGACTATTATGGAGAATGGACAGCACGGTGTTCAACTGGTTAGCAAGTCTGCCTCACAGTGCAGAGGTCGGGGGCTAGATTCTGGGCTGCAGCCTTCCTGCGTGGAGTTTGCATTTTCCCCCCGTGCCTGGGTGGGTTTTCTCTGGGTATTCTGGTTTCCTTTCATATTCCAAAAACATGCACGGTTGGTTAATTGAACACTCTAAATTGTTCCGAGGTGTGATTGTGAATGGTTGTTTGCCTATGTTTGCGCTGCAAGTGGCTGGCACCAGTTCAATAAAAATAATACAATAAAAAGACGGCATCTCGGCATAATGGCACCCTGAGAACTGACCTTACTTCTCAACACAAGAAGGCAAAATATTTGATTTTTGGTCGATCTGTCAATATTGTACACCCATAGCTCATGTATAGTACAAGAGGGGACACATAGTAAAGTGCAAAAATAAAACCACAGAAAAAGTCATGTCAACCTGTGCCTGTGTATGAGTGCATTGAAGGCCAGGCCATCCCTCCAGCAGCTGGTGAAGTTCTGGATGTTCACTTCAGGGTACCTACAAAGAAAAAAAAAAGAATAAATAAATAAAAATCTGTGTGTGTATATAAATAAATAAATAAAAACATTTGAATTGTGTTTCCTCTGATGTGGACTTCCCCCTCACCCGGCAGTCTTCATCTGACACCAGAGCAGCAGAGCGTCCTTGGCCGAGCGTGTCTCTCTGTTGTCAGCTGTGGCAATTTTGATCACTTGGATCTGTACAAACACAACAATGATGATGATTTACAACCCTCCCTATAGGACACGGAGGACGGATAACTTTGAGAGACTCCTGGAAAGATTGTGTTAAGAAAAAATTGTGTGTGTGCTGGTTGCTTCATTTCCCACTTGATGGGTTGGCAGGTACTTGATATGCTTGCAAGTGGACTTCTATTCACTGTATTCGGTTATAAATACATTTCCCAGTTACTACCTCCACCTCCACCTCCTCTTCTCCTTAATCTTCCTTGTCTTCTTCATCAGAGTACTGCCACACCTCTCTGATTTCAGCACAAAAGAAAGGCGGAAACAAGAAGTGCGAGAAGGAATCGTTCCTTATAAAGAAAGCCACAAATGTCCTCTACCTAGTTAACTTTCTTTATGAAAAAACTACGATACATGTGTGTGTGCGTGTGTGTGTGTGTTTATGACTCCTTCCATTGTGTGAGGCCTGGAATGACCCCTGCAGCTATGATTGACATTCATAAAATACCAAGCAGGTGATTGGGTGGCTGCAAGGCCAGCTCATTTCATTCATTTTGGGTGGGGCAGTTTTGAGCCCCTGATTGCATCTCAGCCTGGGGGCACCACATGGCCAGTCACCATTAATGCATTGTGGGTGTGGGGGTTGTGTATGTCTGCATCTGTGTTTTTCATGGGGGAGGTTACCACTAAAGTCTCCACAGTAGCGGTGGTCATAGATCAAAGCTCAACATAAAAATCAAAGAAAAAAAAAACAATGTCAGTTTACTTAACTGCAGATGGAGGCTCTCTAAAGCTGCAGTATTCTCTCTAACAACACTAACAGCGAGTCTGCTCTTACATTCAAGAGTTATAGCGACCATGCACATCAAAATCTTATTAGGCTTCACAATGTGGTGAGAGGGCGGTATGGTGGTTGACCGGGTTAGCACGTCGGCCTCACAGTGCACATGCCTCACAGAGTTCTGGCCTTCCTGTGTAGAGTTTTCATGTTCTCCCTGTGCCTGTGTGGGTTGATCGAATACTCTAAATTGTCCCTAGATGTGATTGTCAGTGCGAATGGTTGTTTGTCTCTGTGTGCCCTGGAATTGGCTGTCAACCAATTCAGGGTGTCCCCCGCCTACTGCCCAAAGACAGCTGGGATAGGCTTCAGAACACCCGCGACGCTCATGAGGATAAGCGGATAAGAAAATGGAGGGATGAAATACATTTTGTCAAAACTTGCCGTAGGTCATTATTTTAAGAGACTGACGATATGACGATATGATATTCAAAGTAGGATTAGAGCATACAAATTCATATGAAATCATTGTACTTTTCCTTTTGCATGTGCCATTATCACAATGACAATATTTTTTTCAGCCCGAATGTAAATTCTGCCTCCTAATAGTAGCTTTCTTTGAAGTCCTTCTGAAATATGACAATGTTCTAATGTTTCTCTCTTCTTTAGAAAACCCATTTATTAACTTTTCAGTGTAATAATGTAATGTAAATAATAAAACAGTAGTCTCACAAGGATAATAATTTAACAAAGAAAAAAAAGGTCACTTCTGTTACACTGAGGTAATTTTTGTTCTTCTACTTCTCCTTTTCATTATTTTTGCTGCTGTAAATTGGGAATTTCTCCATTGTGAGACTAATAAAGGTTTTCTTATCTTATGTTATCTTACACAAGGTCTTAGCATGTTAGCATTTAAAACCCATTAGGCTTTTAAAACAATGGCCAATTACACGGTAGGATGTATCATGCCGATAAATCTACCGAAGTGCTTTACCTACCATATTCAAGTTTCTAACTCATTAGCATTTCTAACTTACTGTGACCATGCTAGCATAGTCAGCATCGGGCCTGCAGCACATTGAGTTTTTGCTTGGTACCTGGAAGCGGAGGATGATGGTCCAGATGAGGCCCAGTGTGAGGCGGTGGTTGCCGTCCACAATGTCATGTGAGCCCACATTCTCCAGGTGGACCCTCTGCTCCTTAAGGAACTGGAGGGCTTTGTCCACGTTCTCCAAAGAGTGGATGCGCATGCGGCCTCGTGTCGGCCTCGGCTGTAGGGGCCAACAAAAAAATAAATAGCTGGCACGATGGTTGACTGGTTAGAACATTTTGACACATTGTCATTTTTGGGAAAGGTCACATTGCTAATTTTATGATCACTCATTCGGCTTTTCTTTCTTATTTGGCTATCTTGTCATGTGTTGGCAACCATGTTAGCATAACAAATCCCCGGGCTCTCACCAGCAGCTCCCCGCTGAGAACCTCGAGCAGCCGCGTGAGCATGTAGCCATCGCGCAGGTCATTGTAGAGGTCTGAGATGCGGCAGGACACTCGGGCCAGGTGGGAGTTAACCCATTTTGTGAACGTCTTCTTCTGGACGGCATCTCGCTCCTCTGTGGGGATTTAGACAAAACGTATTGGGACAAGAAGGAGGACTCAGTGTAGGCAAGAGTACAATGTTACATTGGGCTGGGAAATGGATCAATTTAAATGATTAATTAAAATGATCTTAAAAGACTTTTTGAATTCCTATCCAGAAAACTTAAGTGATTTTAAAAAAATTGTTTTTTAAAATTGCATTACTTTTAATAATGGTTTTGTATGTTCTCTTTTAAAATTACTTTAATTTTGTGGCCTTTCAAAAATTATTCTTAGATATTTTTTGTTGATTTTTTTCTTAATTATTTAATTCAGTGTTTCCCCACTGATGTGCACGGCTTTCACTCTCAACATGGTTGTGAGGTGCTAGTTCATAAAAGTTGAGTCAGTGGCATTTTTCCAAAGAGGAACCATTTCATTTATTTGTAAAGAAAAAAATATATATATATTTCATACTGTATATTTATTTTAAAGTTAGTACAAGTTGATGCCATTAAAAAAAAACACTTTCAATGCAGTTTTGGGATCAGGAGAAATTAAGCAAACCTCGTTTTGACTCATGTCATTGTCATTAGCTTTTTGAATTGTTTTATTTTAAGGCGATATCACCCAGCCCTGGTTGAATAATTCCCATTACCGGCCAGGGCTTTGATGCGGGAGCACTCAAACAACTTGGCGCTGGTGCACTCTGTTTCCCAAAATGCCGAACTGATGGGCCGGTTGTTGTTGTTGAGCTGGCGCTGGGCATCGGCGTTGTCCAGGTCCGGCGAAGCATTCGCCATGACGCCACCAACACCCTACCACACACACACACACACACACACACGAACACACAAAATTTTTACTGTAATACACACATTGCATAACATGCTCACTATTGGATGTGTTTATAACATTTAAGAACAAAGACCTCAACAGAAGCCAAATTGTAAATAACAGTAAAAATAAATATTTTAAAAAAATCTAATTTTAAACTAAAATTGGAAATGGCCCAAATCTCCCCAAATGGTTCCTTCAAAACAAAATGGCGGACTAAATTAAAATACACATAAATAACAAGAAAGACAAAACTGAACTAAATCCAATTACATAAGCTAAATTAAAATAAAATCGCATGCAAAAAAATGCAAAAATGCAGAGAAATACAAAAATATATTCATAATAAATAAGAGGAAATGTTCATCTTTAAGGACTTGGGTTTTGGTGCCGGAGGGTTAATTTTCAAATTCCACTGGGGACAAATGTAAAAATGGCAACTAATTGTTGAAAAGATGCTAGCCTGCTTCCTGGGTACATTCGAGTTGCCCTCGAGCAAGGCACCTTCCTAATCCCCCAGCTCAAGTGAAGCAACACTGCTTGCACATCTGTTTCCCCCTGCCATCTCTCCCTGCATGCATGCATTTTATCTTGTTCAGTGTGTAGTGTGCAACACAAATATACAGCAATACTGTATTGAGCAGACAAAAATAAACTTGGACAATGAGACACATATGCCGCCTTACCACACACAAAAAGTATTCATGTAAGAAAGAGTGAGACAGATGCCAGTGTTAATCAAGTCACATTGTTCCTTGCAGGCGTGTTCCCCCTTTTTGATCTGAGTCCTCATCAAAGCTGTCACCCTCTCGTCAAAAGTGTCAAAAGGCAAAATCCAATTGATGCGCACACCTGAACAACAGCTGGCCCCGGAGAGCCTGCTCAGCTCCCAGCACGTCGAATTAGAACATGTATATTTATATGTAGCCACTAGCCGTTAGCTTCAACCAGTGAGACAGACAAGCTCAATTGCAATTGGTTCATGGTAACTCATAAAGTACTCATAAACAAATGACTTGTTAATTTATACTTCATAAAGATTGTTATGAACAGTTCAAGTGTGCCATGACGTCCTGTTTGCTAAGAAGGCACCAAGTGCGCTAGCACAAGCTAACGATAGGAACCTAGTCCCTCTTTGTAGTGCTATTTTGTGACTCTGAGGCTCAAGATTGACTCATAACTTACCCCACAATACATGAATTAAATTTAGAGCTCATATAAAGACATAAAACCAATTTGGGTTGGATGAGAATATTTACATATCATGGACTCCTGGATACACACAGAAGCGGAAAATAAAAATTGGCCTGAACACAAGGTGTGAATGACAATATTTACGTCTCATGTTCACTAAGAAGTAGAAAGTATAATTTAACCCTGAACCTCATACATGTCAGGAAGATATTTTAACCACTAGGGCACGATGCTAATCAAGTCACAGTGTTATTGAGAAATTTTTGCACTCAAGTCCATCCATATTTGTGCTGTATATCATGTAATATAACGACTTCGTCCAACATGGTGGATTAGTGGTTAGCATGTCTCCCTTGGAGTTCTGAAGTTTGTGACTTTATTGTAGGCTCATGCCTTCCTGCGTTGAATTTTTCTTTTCCTAATACAGTACTCCTTTGTAATGTCATCCATCCATCCATCCATCTATCCATCGTTTGAACCATTTTATGGTCATGAGGGTCACGGATGTACTGGAGGCAAACTATACCCTGAACTGCTTGCCAGCCAATCGCACGACACACATAGACAAACACTTCACACTTACAATCTCACCTACTGTAAAGTAGATTTAGAGTGATCAATTAACCAACTATGGATGTTTTTTTTGGAATGTAGAAGGAAACTGGAGTGCCCGAAGAAAACCCACGCATGCAAGGGGAGATCATGAAAACTCCACACGGGAAGGCTGGGGCCTGGATTCGAACTCATGACCTTTGCACCGTGAGGCAGACGTGCCAACCAGTGCCGCCTTTTGTAATGTCAGCTGACTTTGGGTGTGAAGTGGGGTACACTGGACTGTATCAGAGCCAAACAGAGGGCACACACTGATGAACAAAAGACTAGCATTCACACCGTTGAGCAATTTTTAATCTTCAACCAATCTAAACTGACTTTTTCAGAAGAGTAGCGAGCTATAGCATGAACTGGTCGCCAGTCAATCACAGGTCAAGAATAGAAACAACAATACTCATGTACGGACAATTTAGAATCTTCAGTGAGGCTAACATGGATATTTTTGGAATGAGGGAGTTAAACCCCACTCAAGCTCAAGTAGACCATGCAATCTCCACCAAACTCAAACCAGAACCCCAGAGCTGTAAAGCAAACGTGCTGACCACATCACAATGCTGCCCATCACAACGTCACTAAAAGTAGAAAGTAAGAAAGAGCAGTGCAGCTAGTGTGTGCTGTTGCAGCTATATCAGGCCTGCTGCTACTATGTGACCAAGGATGCTCTCACTTTCATGCGCCCTCTGACGTGCACCGTCAACAGTCGTCACGCGTGCCCCATCCATCACATGTGCACCGTGCACGAACGGACCACTGCGGTATGGTACCCCTGCAGCCTGACGCATGTCCGGATGCCGACTCTCCTACCCACCGGTCCGAGTGTAACCTCATCCCCTCAGTTTAGCCCCATTTCTCTCCTTCTCCTTCACTGGCTTTTACCTTCCACGCGAATGCCGAGGACGGACCTTTGTGTCTCCCGGCGATCGAGTGCTCGTCCCCGGCTTGCTTAGCACCGGCAAGTGCAAGCCGAGCCGAGCCGAGGATGCCGCCGATTAAGTGCCGGGCCGGGAAGTGCTGGCCTGGCTGCGGCTGCTGAGGAGGATGATGATGACATCCATAGGACGGACCCGCTCCTCTCCCCCCCACCAGCGTTACCACCTGACAAAACCTCCTCCTCCTCCTCCTCCTCCTCGGCTTTCTCCTCAACGTCGAGATGCGGAAAATAGCAGCAGCAGCGGTGACAGGAGGGGCCGAGAGAGAGACAGAGAGAGATAGAGAGAGCGAGAGAGAGAGAGAAAGAGAGAGACAGACAGATCATAAAATGTGCACTAGACGGCGCTATCTGACAACCGCATTTCAATCAAGAGTACTTTACAGCAATAGAAAGTATAAAAATATAATCACGAATAACAATACATAATATTTAGGAATATTTATAAATGAAGTGTTGGGTTTAGGAATTTTTTTTTTCCTAGAACGTCATAGCTATAAATTACAACGGATGGTAAAATCCGTATTACGCAGGCGTTTATCGGTCGAACCTAAAAACAAAAAAATGAAAATACATCAAAAACCTGATGTGCAATAAAAAAAGTAAATACATTTTAATGCGTTTGGGCACACGAAGGCATCGCTGATTAAAATTTGCTCTTAAAGTGTGTTTCAACAAGCGAGGGTAGGGATCCTGCATCTTTAAATGCATTTAAGGGGAGGAGCTCAATGATAGGCGGAAGCTTACCATAGCCTGACCGACTTATGACTGTGTGTTTATTGTAACTTTTTTTTAATTTACCTTCTGACTCTCGAGACGCTCGTACCGTTGACAATGTCGGACTCCGTTAAGAACGTGCTCATTTTTGGGGCGACGGGAATGACCGGCTTGGCCACCCTGCCTCTCGTCGCGGCTGCAGGTGAGAGACGACGGATGACATCACGCTTTGACGTACCTCTCGTTATTTAAAAAAAAAAAAAAAAAAAACTGACAAAAAAACCGTTAAAAATTATAATTATCCTAAAAAAGGGGTCTAGATTGAGAGGTTGGAATGGAACTTAATGTATTGTGTTGTTGTGAATATGACGTATTTGTTAAAGATGGGTGACATAGTGATTTTAATATATCGTATAAAGTAATTCACATAGGTCTGTGATTCATTTGTTTATAGAAAATACCAGTAGCACTACGACTACATATGGTGTATTTGCATTCGATTTTGATCTTTAACAAATGCATCTACTGAGATAAAAGTCAGAATTCTCACTTTCAAGTCAGAATTCTGAGATTAAAGTCAGAATTCTCACTTTAAAGTCAGAATTCTGAGATAAAAGTGAGAATCTTGCCAACCTTTTTTTTTCTTCATTGGCCCTAATCCTCTTCCGTATGTATCCGATGGGATTTTTTTCAATACTATAATCATTTGATTAAAAAAAGGAAATTATTTCCATTATTTTGTCTTGGACAAAAAAAAAGAAAAGAAACTTGTTACCGTTAATTTGACATGTAGACCAATCAGCTTTCAGTTACATTAATAAGAACAATCAGTTGCTTAAATGGTTAATTAATGTGACTAAGCCATTATGGTCCTAGTGCAAAAACTGTTGAGTCATGTTAGATTGGCACGGTGATGATGGATGCTTGTTATCTAGTTTGTGCAGGAAGGGCGATGTCACTCCGACTGTTAGGTCCAATTTGGGGGGGGGGGGGGGGTGCAAGCGTGTGCTCTCGCATTTGCGCGCGCGCGTGTGTATGTGTGTGTGTTCACGTGTGATAGACAAGGAGACGTCAGGTACAACTGCTGATTGTCATATCATCATCAGACTAGATTCTTTTCCCAAGAGAAATATTTAGTCCCAAGAGGTTTTACTCCCCTTTTTAGTCCTATTCATTATTTATTTCTTTTTTAAAGTGAGTTTTAATTAGTCTTTTGAGGAATTTTGTTAGTTTTTGTTCTTATTTTTTGAAAACGCGTGATTTTACTGAAAATTGAGTATTCGAGTGCAAAAAAAGGTCACTAAGTATTGTGAAATAAAGAACACACACACACACACAAAAGCCCAAAAAAAAAAAGCCAATTCTGAATTGGCTTTTGTGGCATTGCGCGTTCCACTCTCTTGAGGTATGCCAGGCACTGCCTTTTTATGACAGTGCAGCCAATCACACGAGGGCACATTACCGTGGCGCTCCTTGGCTCACCTGCTCCCTATCTTGCAGACTACAACGTGACGGTGCTAGTGCGAGACCCTGCCAGGCTGCCAGCAGACCACAAGGCCTCCAGAGTGGTGGTGGGTGACGTGCTGAACAAAGACGATGTGAAGAAGGCCATGGAGGGCCAGGACGCAGTCATCATCATCCTGGGAACGAGGAACGATCTCAGTGAGAACAAAACACACAAATACACAAGACAGTCAACACACGCTGTCCAACTGCTAAACACATGAATGTGTTTGTATTGTGCTTCTGTCAGGCCCGACCACCACCATGTCTGAAGGCACCAAAAACATTGTGGAGGCAATGAAGGCTCGTGGCATCCGCAAAGTGGTGGGCTGCATGTCAGGTACAACACGTTTACATCCGATGTGTGTACGTTTCCGAATGTTTCCAAATGATCTGTGTTCTTTCTCCTCCCGTGGGTCAGCCTTCCTGCTCTGGGACCGCTCCAAAGTGCCGCCGCGCCTGCTGGCCGTCACCGAGGACCACGACAGGATGTACGACGTCCTCAAGTCATCTGGCTTGGACTACGTGGCCGTCATGCCCCCTCACATTGGCAGTGAGTGTTGACAAAAGAATAACAATTACTGTAAAATCTTTTGAATAAAACTTTTTTAAACAAAAAAAAAAGATCTAAAATCCAGGGGAGTATTAATGAACCGTTTTTGAGATAACATACGGATTAAACTACACACACACACACATATATATATATATATAGAGAGAGAGAGAGATAGATATGTAAAACATGGCCTTTTCTGCCCCTTTCATTTTCATTTCTATTATGACACAGATGATCTTCCTCTGACGGAGCGCTACGTGGCGACAGAGAACACGCTGAGGGGCCGAGCCATCTCCAAACATGACCTGGGACACTTCATGGTTAAGTGTCTGTCCACCAACGAGTGGGATGGCAAGACGGTGGGCGTGTGGGGGGACTACAAATAGTTCAAATCAAACCACCAATGTTGATCAATGTTCGGTTTTGTGCTTTTCAAATAAATCAAGTTGAAAATTTCTCTGCGAGACATTTTCATCCTTAAACTAAATTATGCTCACTAATATTCAAAGGCAACGTACCGGTACCTTTTATTCAAAATTTAAAAGTGTCGTCAGGTGTGTTCACAACATGCCTGTGGGATGTTTTATCCAACTTCTTATGGTGAAATCAGCGTCTTTAACCATTCACCAAGCCACTGAAACACACTTGTCAGTAAATGCACCGCTGTGGCGGATGGCAGAGCCAACCAGAAATCACCTCCACTCCAACATCGACAGCATCGCCAAACATTATTATCAGAGGCAAATGCTAATCTGAGCAAACATTGCCACTCTCCTTACCCAAAGGCTTTGGCATGATTATCCATCCATCCATCCATTTTCCGAACCGCTTGATCCTCACTAGGGTCGCGGGGGGTGCTGGAGCCTATCCCAGCCGTCTTCGGGCAGTAGGCGGGGGACACCCTGAATCAGTTGCCAGCCAATCGCAGGGCACACACAGAGGCGAACAACCATCCACGCCCACACTCACACCGAGGGACAATTTAGAGCACCCAATCAGCCTGCCATACATGTTTTTGGAATGTGGGAGGAAACCGGAGCACCCGGAGAAAACCCACACAGGCCCGGGGAGAACATACAAACTCCACACAGGGAGGCTGGAGCTGGAATCGAACCCGGTACCTCTGCACTGTGAAGGCGACGTGCTAACCACTGGACTACCGGGCCGCCCTGGCATGATTACATCAAGATGATACTTTCGCTTTGGAGTTTCGACCAGCCTTGCTGATCATATCATTGACTGATATGATCAGCAATAGACCAGTTTTTCACCACAAATTAGGCATGCTGGTAAATGCAAACGAATCTGCCCAGCCATCATTAAATGTTCTATTTTTTCAGTTTTTTTTCTTTTCTTAGATTTCACCATTTTTGGACTAGCTACTGTTGAAAGTCTCGATGAATGTATCCGGCGTTTTACGGGGCTGTCGGAGAGTGTGACGCATATTTTGAGTGATGAAAATAATACAATATATAAATAGTTTTATGGTAATATTTTGAGATCACAATAATCTTACAATTTACAAGTACAATTAAACAAAACGAACCAACACAAATAAAATACTTTTTCCATATATTTTGCTGTTTTGGTGTCGCTGAGCTGCTGACCTGTCAAATCTGCCCGGTGACACGCAGGGGCGGTTCTGGATCAATTTCACTGAGGGGGCCGGGCTGGGGCCAGGGGTTTTGATGGGGGGGCACATTCAACCCAGGGCTAAAAAGACAAATTCGAAATCTTATTTGACTTTGATGAAATTGTAGTCATAACATTCCAGTGATGAGAAAAAAACAGTATTAGGAGGGCTAAAATGTCTGCAAGCGTAACAATATGCCGTGTCCATCTGTTGAGAATATTCAAGCCAGGGGATGATATGGTACCAGCCTGCCGGGGACAAAAATTGCAAATACACTGAAGCTAGATGTTTTACATGCATATAATCATTCAATTTTTAAAAGGCAATGTCTTATATATTGATCCTGTTAAATAAAAATTAAAATAAAAAGGGACACTAAAAAAGTTACACACACACACACAAACACGCAAATAGCACTCGTGTGGTAATTTCCTTCTCTGCGGACTGCTTCTCATTTTCCCGCTCATTTTTAAGTGGCGCAGCGCACTAAAGGGTCCGACTAGAATGTTAAATCACGCACTTTAGTTCCACCTATCGCGTCGGCGACGCGGCACGACTGCGTAATCTGCGCTCGGAGGGGGGCCCAGAATCGGTGCTACAGGGGCACTGGCCCCCGTTGCCCCCCCCCCCCCCCCCCCAGAACCGCCACTGGTGACACGTCAAATGCTCCAAACGTCTCTGAAGAAGGCAAATGCCAGAGTGTAACTAAACAGTGTTTCCTTAACAGGTTACTGTATGAACAGCACAACACGAGGTCGTTCAACTCACTTGCGTCCTCAGGACAGAACTCCTCTCCTTCCTTTTTCATCTCAACAATACAGTATTTTTATAGCCACACTGCCACCTAGTGTACAGTTAGAGAACATATCAGAAGTGATACACGTTTTCAAGACAAATAACATTCACTTCCACCAGACACTGATGACTTATTTTTCCAAGCCACGCATAGCCGCAACATAAGGATGAAAGAGCCGCGGGTTGCCGAACCCTGATTTAAAGGAAAAATAACCTCATTCTTTAAAATTGTCTGAAGGAGGGGTTTTGTAATAGATACAGTTGTGATCCAAAGTTTACGTGCGAATATTTAACGTCAACCCTCAGTTTGTGCTATATGTCTGTCATTTCTATTATTTTATTGATGGGTGTCTTTTATAGTTTCATAAAATCAAAATTGTTGCATCTGGATCATAGAACATATGATAATAAAGATGTATTCTTTGTTATCCCCTCTAAACAAAGTTGGGATGTGCGATTCAAATAAGTCGTGAAAGTCTATGTTCACACGGACATGCATTTACTGTGAAATGGCTCATTAAATGAAATATGATGAAATGAATGAAAATCGATTCACCGACACTTGGATAATTGGAGCAAATAGTGAGATGAATCGTCATTTGGGATAACTTGACGTCATTTCAGCAGATTGCGAGAATATTTTAAACAGTTTGATACTATCACTTCATGTTAGACTAGTGACCGGAAGTTAGCACGCCTCCTGGACCCGAAATACTAAAATCATGCGTGCAAATAGCCAATTGCTATGAGTCAGTTTTCAAGCAGTCGTTTGCTCCCCCCTTGTGGCCAGAATGACATGACTTCATATCACTTCTTATTTACTGCACAACAAAACAAGTTGTTTTTGAATGATGTAAAATACGGCTTATGTATTATGTAACTAAGTGTTATTTTATTTGGTGACATTATTTTTTCTATACCAGGGAAAAATATACTTAATTCTCGGAGCATTTGAAAATGCACATTTCATCCATCCCTCCATTTTCTGATCCGCTTATCTTCACAAGGGTCGTGGGGCGTGCTGGAGCCTAACCCAGCTGTCTTTGGGCAGTAGATGCGGTACATCCTGAACTGGTTGCCAGCCAGCCGCAGGGCACACGTAGACAAACAACCATCCGCGCTCACACTCACACCTCGGGACAATTTCGAGTGTTCCAGTAACCTGCCACACATGTTTTCGGAATATGGGAAGAAACCGGAGTACCCGGAGAAAACCCACACAGGCGCAGGGAGAACATGCAAACTCCATACAGGAAGGCCGAAACCGGAATCGAACCATGCATCTCTGCTCTGTGAGGCCGACGAGCTAATTTATTTCAGTTTCATACGCGAGATTTTGTTTAAACTTTATGAACCTCTTCCGTTTTAACCCATTTAATCCCAATTTTTTCCCAGACATTTAAAAGTTAAAATTAGGTGTCATTGGTAGCCCTTTTAAGTAATCAGTAATAAAAAATTTTTTAGAGCCCTGTAAATTAAATCATTGTTGTCCTTCACGAATGTGACCGATGGGATTAAATGGGTTAAAGCCC
The DNA here is from genome assembly GCF_054856545.1 of Hippocampus guttulatus. NCBI lineage: Eukaryota > Metazoa > Chordata > Actinopteri > Syngnathiformes > Syngnathidae > Hippocampus > Hippocampus guttulatus. Next base: position 8,597,040 of record NC_141272.1, on the reverse strand, counting down.
ATCGTATGTACAGTACATACGGTATATTTTAATATAATAAACTCAGTGTAACACCTAGCTGTTAAAAAGTGAGAAAGGGCAGGAAAGGGTTTTTTTTTTTCATGGAAAATGTCATCAAGTGGGAGATTCCGGGCAGACTCTTGCGCCCACGGAACCACAACCACCGTTCAACCACCGTGGGGGCGCGTCTAACTACTCGCCCTCAGCCAATCAGTCTCCTCGCGACTGTTCGCTTACGCAGCTGATCGTGGACCGGCTGCGGAGGTGGGGAGAAAAGCCAAGCCGCCAAGAAACTGACAAGACAAGGAGCCACTTGTTGTTACCGAGCAGCGAGCGGCGGTCTTCGGCTTCATTCGTCACCTCTCCGCTGCCTCCAGGTGAGATGTTCATGGTTTAACTATGTCGTCGCGAATATTATCTCCGGAAGTTCTGACACATATGACGACATAAACAAGCGGAGGATGATACATTTATGATCCATATTTGTGATGTTTAGATTTATTCGTTAATTCGTGTCACCGCAAAATTAGTTGTAAAAAAAAATGTAGGGATGAGTTGTGTTGTGGACTTCCTCGAGAGAGCAGGAGTGGACAACCTATAGCCGGTGAGCCACCGCTATGCAGTTCTAAAACAAATTACCAGCTGCAAATGATTTATGTTTTTCTACATTTCCCCCCGAATCGGTGAATTCGTTGGTTTCAGTACAAGTTGTGATACCCAAACAAGCCTGAGTGGTGAACATGTTGCACACCCACGCAGCACAGGGTCACGTGACACATACCAGCTCTGGGTGTGAGATGACTTGACCTCACACAGCTGTCCTATCTGTTGACAAAACACACATACACACAAATATATTTACACTACACACAAACACGAAGAGTATACATCCATCCACAAATTTAAGTACACACATGCGCACGTACAGTACGTCAGGCAGAATTATCGCATTTGCAAAACCTATTAATTTCCAGAGGGGGGGGGGGAACGTTTTTTGACCGATTAACATTACCTCGGCAAAGAGAGCAAGCCATTGTCAACACTAAATCAAAAAAAATATACTATATATAACCATTAAAAATTAAAAAATAATACCACATCCATGCATGCGGGGGCAAAGCAACATGCATTTGGGGAATGTGCAATACTCATTTATACTTTCTAATACACATTCCCACCTTATCCAATATGCTGGTGCACTTTACAAGGTCACTGTGCGATTTTACTTTTCACAAAGGGAGTAGTGAGGATGCTTCCAGCTGCTGATCCACTGCCCGAGTCACCCACTGATCCACCTCAGTTATGAAACAACCACTATTGCTCAGTCCACACTCACACAGCAGGGAGCAGGCTCGTGGTTGTGGTTTCCTTACTTGCTTCCCCACAGTGTAATACAAGCATGTCACGTTTGTCGAATTTCCCATGAGGGGCATTTTTTTTCTTTCACATCAGAGCTTACATACAAGATGGGACAGAAAGCACGTACTGTATTTCTTTTGCATACTAGCTCTGTTGCTTGCCTACCACTGAATGAATGAAAGAATGATGTGTGTATTGGGTCTTCACTTTCTGACCCAATTTTTTTGTTTATTATATTCATACTTAAAATGTTGCAATCCACCTCCAAAGGACTAAAGAAGGACACTTGATGGAAGGAAACATCATGACTTGACATCCTGTTTTTTTTACATTGCATGATCATAATTTTTCCATTTGCTTCGCCGAAAAGAAACGTGAAATTCAATGATCAAAGATTTGAATATTAAGCATCTTACCGAAAGGCTGCTCAAAATTGACATATGCTCCACAGGAAGTTGAATGTCTACATCAGCGTCGTCTCCATGGCCATGTCGATGCATCATCATCATCCTCTTGACCTCCTTACCACGCCTCTTTGCAGGTAACCACACTCCTAACCAAATTTAAAAAATATTTGTGGAAATAAATACATCTTTTTATTTTCCAGACAAGACAATCCGTTTTCTTTTTAAACAAAATATGGAATAGTTATGACAGAAGAAATGCGTGTTAAGTTTAAATCCATAAATATTAACATTCTTTTTCTGTTTTCTGTATTTATTTTTTAGTAAGTCACTGTATACCATCATTGGTGAGCTATTTTTAGATCATGGGACTGGGCTACTCATATAGTCCTTGGGGCTAACTAGTACCAGCTGCCCCTTTTTTTTAACAGTTTAAACTGTGCTTCGTAGGCGTGTCTCTTTGTAGGTGCCATTTTCAGTATGTTGTTTTGCAAAGGGCACGGACTTTATACAATATACCACCACTGAGGGCCTTTAGTGTCTTCATTCATGCCCACCCTTCCCACTTGAACGTCTGCATGCTGTCCTCAATTACATCAGCCTTTTTCTCGATATAAGCAGCGTGTCGGCACAACATCAGTCAGTCAAGCGAACCCCTCATCAAAGTTGCACAACAGCATTCATAGATTTTGGAACTTGGTGCATACACAAAGCGACCTGCATTATCAGACGCCCAGTGCGTTTTGGAGAAAAACTTTTAAGTGCGCCTTTTGGTCATGAAAATACGGTAGTTTTTCTTTCTTTGCACAAGGCAGTGTTTTCTTTTCCTTTCTGTATCACAACGAGATGATTTGTCAACAAATTACCGAGCAAGTAGTAAAACTGAAATGTGAATCTTGCCCAGTCTCTTGTAATCAATCTTCCACATACACAAAGTTATAACTTTCAGGTTTGAATACGCACAACTAATTCTCATACTAATGACAAAATTTCTGGGGCATTTACATCAGAACATCGCTCCAGAGTACACTCTTCCACTTACAACATGACTAACTGTTTTATCTGTACACAATGACATAAAGACATGTTGTTCTGATGGCAGTGACCTGTTCATTCGGTGACACAAATATTTACTTTTGAGAGATGTGTTCAGGATTTAGCGAAAGAAAATGGCTTTTTGGAGAAATGCACTTACCGTTTGCCAAATTCAATTCTGGTTGGAGAAATGTACCAAAGCAACTGAGAAAAATGTGTAATGCGTGCAGATTAAAAGAGATGTGTTTTGCTATGCAATTATGGCTGTTCCGATAAACCAATAAGAGGAGGGGGAAAAAGGACGCATTATAAAATCGAGAATAGACTGTGAGGAATACATTAACACAATTTGTGATAACGAACGATGTCCTCTTTACCAAAGCCAATGCACCCCCTACAGGCCGTCTGAGCAACTGCACACACCCTCTGGTCCCAGAGCATGGGGGCTTCCGCTGTGAGCCCTCCCCCTGTCGAGGTTTCCCCCACAAGAGTGCCGTACACCTGTTCTGTGAGGACGGCTATCGCACAGTCAAGTCTCCCATCTCCTGGTGCAATCACGGCGCTTGGAAGCCGCGCATTCCCGCCTGCGTCCGCATTAGAGGTGAGCATTCACGGGAGTCTGTCAATTTGGGTGTCTGTCAAAAGGAATTTGCTATTGATGTTTTGTCCGATTGCAACCAAATTTGGAAAATTCAGCTCTAGGAGCCAGTTTGACCTTGCAACTAATCCGCGCCTCCTCTCGAGGGTCACGGACATGCTGGAGCCTATTCGAGCTGCGTTCGCGCGGTGAAGTTTTATGAGGCGCCATACAACAGGATGCCATTTTATGAACATTTTGAAATTGCAGCCCCTGAAGACGGTTTGACTCAGCGACATGAAATTTGGTAGTCATGAGTAGAGCCAAAAAAATGTCTTACGAAGGTCTGTCCAATAATACGCATGACGTCTGTCATTTTGGCTCACAGTCCATTTAAGGCTCATTTGAGATATTTCCAGTTCTTTATTGACACACATTTTGGGGGGGGGGGTTGTCTGATTTGAAAAATCCACTCCCCCAAAGCCAGTTTGACTTGACACATTGATACTTGGAAGAAATGTCTTTCATGAGTAGACAATTTTCAGGGTTCCTTCACCAACTAACCTGTCCTAGAGATTTTGTCTGAATGTTGCAAGATTGAGGACTGCGTACGAATTGAGAAGAATTTGAGTTTTCAGCAGAGCATGGTTGCAAATGTGATGATTTGCCATAAAAGCCTATTGTATTTGATGAAAGCACATTTGAAGTGTTTCATATCATGGATCTAGATCTAAACGTGCTGACCTAGTTTCTCTTGAAAGTTCTTCTTTCTTGTTTTGGTCCTTCCGCAAGCGTAAATGCTGGTTTCACTCTCATTAGGTCATGTGATTCCTCCTCCTTTCTGCCAGGCTACAGACCGAGCACTGAATTGCATGACAGTATATTAATGTAGAGTACAGCGGCATGGTGTGTAACTGGTTAGCACGTCTGTCTCACAGTGCATAGGTGCATGGTTCGATTCCGACTCCGGCCTTCCTGTGTGAATTTTGTATGTTCTCCCCGTGCCTATGTGGGTTTTCTCCGGGTACTCCGGTTTCTTCCCACATTCCAAAAACATGCGTGGCAGGTTAATGGAACACTCAAAATTGTCTCTAGGTGTGATTGTGAGGGCGAATGGTTGTTCGTCTATGTGTGCCCTGAGATCGGCTGGCAACCGGTTCAGGGTGTACCCCCGCCTACTGCCCTAAAACGGCTAGGATAGGCTCCAGCACACACGCGACCCTCCTGAGGATAAGCTGATTCAAAAATGGATGGATGGATTGTACAGTACATACTGAACATTATGCAGTTGGCCATTTTGAAAACGTTTTGTAAATTGTTTGATCAATGGAACACCATAAACAAATAAAAAACAGGTAAAACCTTCATTTGAAACCCTACCCCAGATTTCAAAGCCTAATTTGAAATCTTATTTGTTTGAAACCTTACCACAGTCCTTCAAAATGTAATTTGTAATCTTGAGTTATGTTTTAAGGTCTCACATTGACTTCAAATCCTAACCTGTTTGAAAGCCTAGTTCGAGACCCTAACCCTACTTTGAAACTCTAGTTTGAAAATCAAACACTAACTTGAAATCTTACTTTGAAACCCTAATCCAGGCGTGAAACCCTAATTTGAATCCTTAAATTGAAGCCCGAATCCAACCTTGTAATCTTCATTTCAAACCATAACTTGAAACCAAAATCGGAACTCTTAACCCAGGCTTCAACCTGCAATTTGATACCATAACTCAAAACCCTAACCCAAGTGACGTAATTTGAAACCCCGATTGCATGACTGTCCGTGTTTTATGTCATGTGTTGTTATTTTATTTTATGTTAACTGTTCCGCGACCCTAGTGAGGATAAAGCGGTTCAGAAAATGAATGAATGTTAACTGTTTATGTGCCTCGGGACTACGGCTGAAAACTAGCATTTTTTCATAAATACTTTGAAACCTTAACGCAAAACCACAAACCATGATGAAAACTCTAACTTGAAACGCGAATTTGAGACGTCTCTGGTTTGAAACCTGAACCCAGTCTTAAAATCTTACTAATCACTGAAGGGTGCGTGTGGTGTTCACTTTGTTCTACTTATCATCCTGTTTGTGGTTTTGGTACCATGTCTTCTTCTTCTCTCAGTGGTTCTGCAAACAGGAAGTGAGAGATCAGAAGAGGAAGTGAAAGAAGCCACCAGAATAAACATGAAGCTGATAGACAGGAAGCACCAAAAAAACCACACAGACATCAAATACCTGTCCACTCTTTTACCCACGATGCCCTGCAATGCTGTGATCGAAAAGAAAATAAGTCTGTCAAACGTATGAAACTGTAATTTGACAGCACAACCAAGAATGCAAAGAACACCTTGAGTTTATATTCAAGATTAAATGAGATAGTGGCTGGACTTATTAAGAATGATTTTCATTTGGTTTTTATCTCTGACTTGCTATTCTAAAGATTCAAATTCCAACTCGATCATCCTCCCATGATTCAGAGCAATGATGCTATGACACGCCAAAACCGGAGCCCTATGGATTATTTTAAGCAATACATTCATGACTCAGTGTTTGAAGAAATGTCCCTGTGCACAAATCAACGAGAACTACTTGCGGCTGGAGCAACACTAAATATCCCACCTAAAGAACTAGAGACGATTTTTGGGAGTTCTATTGACATGGGCTGTCTAGGACATCCCAAAATTCAAATGTATTGGGCCTCTTTTTCTAGAGTCCAAATTGTGGCAGAATCTCTCATGTTGACTTTTTGATATTTTCTGTTGGTTGCAAACAAAGTTCCATTTCACATGTATCGGCTTCCAATGTCCACTGCAGTGGACATATCATAGCTAAATGAAAAAACAATTTTTTTCAAAAATGTATTTTCCGGTCTTCCAATTACTTCACAAAGAATGGGGAATTTCAAAATAAAAGTGATTGCACCACGACTATTATTTTAGACCTCAACCCTGGCTTGAAACCCGACTGCTTGTTTCTACAGGGGACGCTCGCATTAACGCCAACGGCGGGGCAGATTTTGGCGTGCCCAACGTGGCCACGACGGCTGTGGGCGTGTCCATATTCCTGCTCACCACAACCGCCTGCCTGGTGGTCAAGTCCCGCCTCTGCCCCTGCCAATCACAAAGGTGAGGTCCCTGCTGTCACATGTAATATGACAGCTGTCACGTGTTCTCTGATGATGCATGACGTGTCACATCTGTTACAGGATGTCACATGATGCATCTGTCACATGATGTGTCATGTGTCAACTAACATGTTTTGAATGAATTGTATCATGTCAAAATTATCATGTAAAATGTGGCACATGTATGATACATCACATGATGCCACATGGTGTGCCATGACACGTGACATGTGTTTCACGTTGCATCTGTCAGGTCACATGGTGTATGTCATATGTATCAAATGTGTCACATGATGTCTGTCACATGACACATTTCCCAGTAGGCGTCGGTCCTCGGAACAGCTGGACCTGATGGCTGAGGGATTTCCTGTGCCGCTGCCGTCCTATGAAGAGGCGGTGTACGGCAGCTGGGGCCAACCCCTCCCCCCTTGTCGCTCGCCCCCACCGGGACCCACCCAGCTCCTGCTGGCCCGGGAGCCGGCCGGCGATCAATTCAGCCCCGACAATCCCCCACCTTCTTACGAAGAGGTCCCATCACGAACGAGTGACAGCCGACGGCTACGCGTTTCTCTTTCGGACGACAAGGACGTTTGATGGACAAAACTGTGAGGCAGTTTTGATTGACAGCTGTCCGATGTGACGACTAGGCACTTTTTTCCCCCTTGTATTGGGTTGGACGCAGCGGGCTGGCGTCCAGACCAAAGCTGATTGGCCAGTTTGCACTCATCTGACAATGGGAGCTCTCAGGTCCAACATGAAATGCTAATTAAAATAACCCTGGTTTGAAACACAAACGCAGATTTGAAAGCCTATTGTAATCTTGAACCTTTGTCTTGAAACCATAATTGGAAACACCAACCAAGCCTTCATACAGTTCATTGAAACCCCGACTGTAAAACCCTACTTTGAAACCTTAACCCCGACTTGAAACTCTAATTTAAAATTCAAACTCTGGCTTGTACTTGAAACTAGCTCACCCCAACTCCAGTTTTCAACCAAACTTGAAACCCCAACCAGGCTTGAAACCCTCATTTGAAATCATAACCCAGGCTTGCAACCATAGCGACTTGAGAGGTTCCACTGTAGCCACGAACAGAATATTATAATTAATGTATGAGATTATATTTATGTGAAGTAGATCAATTGCAGACTGAATGTATTTTCTCTTTATGAATGCCATACTGTAAATAATATCGACTTAATTGATAAATACTGTATATCTTTACCTCTCTTTGTTCTGTCATGTTTCAAGTTTTCCTTCTGACCTTTAAGTTTCATTTAGTGGAACTTGCCACCACAGCAGGAAACCAGAACCCACACACACACCAAGATGTCTCATATTGATTTATCTAGATGATAAGTCTGAGCAAGTTATTATTATACCTGTAGCTATGCGGTGTCATTACGGAAGCCCCCCACCCCCCCTGCACAAATAAATAAATAAATACTGATTTGAATTCGCCTGCCGCTTACGAGGTACAGTAGACAAATACAAAAATGTTAAAGTCTGTATTTTAACAAAGCTCACTTTTGGTAACTAAACTGTTTACTGCATAAAATAACTGAAATGGTTTGTCCGGAAAAAAAAAAGAAGTTGAATTACAGTAAAGCGAACACACACACACACACACACACACACACACACACACACACACACTCTCTCTCTCTCTCCCACAAGCAAACACACACATACAGACACCCACGCCTCTCTAACGTGCCAGACGCTCCCTCGAGCACACGAAATACATGAATGAGGACAAATCATTAATGACTTGTTGCAACTTTTTTTTTTAAAATATAATTTGTGATTTTGGCATGAGAATCACAGGAAAAACTCTCCTACCGTGACGTACAGCATGTTTGAGTAGAGTTCATCATGACAATTCATTGCACAAGAGGGAGCAGCATCAGGAGGAAAGAGGTACGATATTACCACATTCAGGGTTGTGAATACAAGAGAAGAGAATGAGCCTTTTGTGATCCCGCAATTGGTAAATTCATCTTCTACAGCATGAAAAAAAAATCGCTTCAGTTCTGGAGTGAGGATTAATTGTACCTGGGAGACACTTTAACACTACTGTATATTGAAATAGTTAATGATTTTGCAGCATGTGGCTCAAGGTTGATTTTACGGGCTCAAACTGTCACATCATAAAAAGATTCAATAACTCCCCAGGTAACATTCTCAACTCTGTTACTGTACAATACAACAAAAATAAAGTAAAAACACTTGATGAAATGAACGTTATTGAAATTCAGGCTCTTGCCTCATGCTTGGAGTAATACTGTTCTTCAGTACCTTCGGTCAGATATTGGCCAGAATGCATTGGATGGCTGACCCAGGATGCATTGTACAGTACTACCGCTTCCTTTCCTCCCTTTAGACTTTGCACACAAGCTTGCACACACGCACACGCACCGGCACACATCAATACAACCATCACATGACTATGATTCTTGCTAGTTATTTTATTCATTTGAGTGTCACAAATGAGAACATTATCATCAAAACTTCAAATGAGAGGATTGGTGCAAAGAAAAACGAGCCAATCAGTGAGGCTGCCATCAGGGTTTCGAGGCTGAGGGCAAAAAGGAGAACAAAAGACAGACAGAAAAAACAAAATCAATATTTTTTTCCATGCTTTTTTCCATTAATGCCAATAATTTAGAATAATTGCTATGTACGATTGAGAAACATGATTGATGCTAATAATTTGTGCTAATATGCTAGTGTTTGCTGCTAATTGATTGAGTATCAATACCAGGTATTGGTATGGGGTCGATACCAGATACATTTCGATGTACACGTATAGGGTACTCATAAGGCATTTGATAACGTCAGTAATACTTAAGGTGCCGGCGCCCTCTTGTGGCCGTTTCACCATCAGGAAGTAAATGGCATGCATGTCTGACATTTTTCTGTGTGAACTGCATGCGTGTCCACCTCCATTTCATTACATACGTGTCCTAAAATCAGAGAGGGTTGTTTATGTGTTTTTTTTTGGGGTGGGGTCAGGAATAAATAAAAGGTCTTTAAAATCATGTTATTGGTATAATTGAAATTTTATGAATCAAAAGTACAAGTCTTCGTGGTATCAGTTACTTGGTATCAGTGAGTACTCAAAAGGTGCCTACCAATGCTGGTATCAGTCTGAAACATCCCTATAATTGATCGTCATGATACATACTACCGATTAGTGCTATTGATTGGTGACAATTGTCAATGACATGCCAATGACTGGTGATAATGACTGACGCATTTATTTTATTTTTTTTAGATAATCATTAGTGCTCATAATTGATGCAAATGATGAATGCTAATGATGGCTGAGGTCACACCTGCAATGTGTCGGTGTTCAGTGGTTGTCCGTCTCTTTGTACGTCTCGCAGGCGGACGGCTCCGCCATTGGGGTACCCCTCCTGCACCTCCAGGTGGCACAAGATGGATGCTGACTTGAGGTATACCAGCACACGCTGAGCAGGACACCAATCGATGGCGAAGCTGAAAAAGGAAGCGGGAGCGCCCGCGTCAGGTCACGGAGGACGGCGAGGGGTCGCTTGCGGAGCCCCACCTGGATCGCAGACTTTGGATCTCAGCCAGAAGGTCGGCCTGACCCACATAGTTCTCCATCACCTCCACCAGAGCGGCACTGAGTTCAGCGGGGCGGCCCGACGCGTCTTCCTGAAGGTGCTTTGCCGCGCTCTCCTAATCACATGACAGCAAGTCAAGTTCACACGTCAATTATTATTCCTTTGTTACTATAGAAATGTTCTTTGTTACAGCTGCAGCTGTTGTAAAACCAGTATATAAATAAAGATGTATTGAAATGCATATAACGGACAATATAATTCAGGAAAAAGTCCACTAAAATAAGTGAATGATGTCAAAAGCAACGACTGTATTCAGAATCATTCATCACTCCCAACTCCCTATGACACAAATAACGAAAATCTGTGCATAATTGACACTTCCCTGCTCAAAAAGCTTATAATTGCCAGTAGATACCACCAGATGGCGGAAGAGCACTACCTTTGTCTGAATGAAGCCCCAAAACGCACTTCAACATAGCTCCTTGGCATTAAAATGGCACCAAATTAAATTCAAGAGTTTTTCATACTGGATCAATCTGAAGTGTGAAATGGTCGTCTTGGCTCCAGATGATGGACAGCTTTAACGGCTCCAGCTCATTGAATGCTAGGTTTGTGTTGGCGGGGGTGTGTGGCCTCAGCTCCAGAGACACCTGCGATTGGTTGAAGGACAGCAGGCGGACGTGCGCCACCTCCTGCACGGCCGCCACGTACGACTGCAAGCTGCAAACAAGAGAAAGCTATGTCATTTGATGTGTCAAGTCACCTGTCCGATCAGGTGACCCAGTGACACTTACGCCTCTCTGCAATGCTGCCAGACGTCCACTTGCCCGCGCTCCGCTTCAAGCTCCGCCTTCAGCCGAGTCAGCTGACCATCACGTGTCTGCAACGCTTTCTGTGCCTCCTTCACGCTCGCCTGTAAGTCTTCACGCTGCTGCTTCTGAAACACACAAACACGTAACACGTGTGTGTGCGAGTATAAGGGCTAGGTGATACAGCCAAAATACCACTTCCAATTTGAATAGATTATTTTTTTATGCTAGGGCCACACCTAACGATTATTTTAATAATTTATTGTTCTGTCACTTAGTCATTGTGTGTGTACCTTAGCTTGCAGCTGTTGCAATAGTTGTTTGACTTTGTGTCGTTTGTCAATGATGTCTTTTTGCAGCGTGTTGACCAGCTCCTCCGTATGCTCCGCCGTTGTCCTGCTCTCCACCTTCAAAGCCTTCCAGTGGCCTCGAGCTTCGCCTTCTGCGGTTAGGAAACAGAGTAGTGCCTGACGTGACACGATACATGTCACCCAAAAGAAAATAATAGTGCGCCTTTCAATTCAGAATGCGGAGGGAGTATGATAAGAGCATTTCTATAGTGTTCACCGTGCTAAATTGCTGTTGACCTAATCTTTAATTGATGTCATCAAAAAATGACGACGTCAAGTAGCAAACTTTTCGTTCCTCCACACATTTGTCCCTCTGTTGTTGTCCTGTACTCTGATGAAAGGAGCTAACCCATAAACAGAGGATCCAATAAAGAAATTAGATTTAGCCATAGTTCCCACAGAAATTCTCCATTATCAATGATGTGGACGGAAAATCCTTTATTCCCCCCACAAATGTTTTTAATTGATCTATGCCAACCACTTATAGTAACAGGCAGAACAATTAAAAGTTCTTCCACTAGATGACAGAAGGTACTTTTTTAACTTTGGTATCCACTTTTTGTCAGTTGTTTTGCTAAATAGTGTGTCTTAAATTTTTCTCCAATGTGAAATATGTGCCTTGGCTAAATTAAGGTTGGGAACCATGGGTCGAAATTGACTGGAGGTGGGGCTACCCGACTGTGGGGGACAGGGCTGCGTCAGCAGTTGTTGGGCAGATTGAACGCGCTCCAGCTCGCACATCATGGAGTCCAGAACAAACAGTTGACGCCAACCAACTTTTTGCACACGCCGCCTGTCCTACACGGACACACACATACACACACACACACAATGAATGAGGATGTGGATGTTTCAGTGACCAAAACCTTCAGAAGAAGAAGATGAAAACCTGGAGAAAGAGTAGTTTCTCTCCTGCAGGGTCCAGCTCCTCCCCGCCATCACACAGCGCCGGAAGGGTTGGGTCACAGCGCTTCAATACACTGACAAACATGCACACATTCATGATTAAATATACACACAAGCCAAGACAAATGCACCCAGCATAACGTGAAATCAAGAGATATCCATCCATCCACGAGCGATAGCGTTTGTCCTCCTCATTAAGGTCGCACATGGGCTGAAGACTCACCTGAGTTTGGGTTAGAAATGAGGTACACTCAGGACAGGTTGCCAGACAGACAATGGCTGGGCACATATAGGCAAACAATGGCCTGGTCTAGGGTGGCAGTTGGTGTTGTGGTGCACTTGCCTGACTTGTGTGCAGGTGGTGTGGGATCGGTTCCCACTCAGTGACGGTGTGGATGTGGGTGTGAATGGTTGTTTGTCTGTATATGTGCCCTGCAACTGACTGGTGACCAGTCCACGGTGTAGTCTGTCTTCTGCCCAAAGTCAGATGGGTTGGGCTCCAGCAACTCCCCGCGTCCCTGTTCAGGTTAAGCGGTGTTGAAAATGGATGGATGGCCTGGTCTCCAGTCAGCGTCAAGGTGCATATACCTGTACTATCGATAGTCAATGTCTCTCGTCAATCAGAGGGCTTGAGATACCGTATTTGACTATGGTTTTATTAATGACGTTGTGCGTCACTTGCTTTGATGTATTTAACATTTTATTTTGGGGTCCAGAAAATAATTCATCAAATTTATATAGCGCTTTTCTGGACACTCAAAGAGGCTTCAAAACGTATACCTTCATCATCGCTCACACCTTCACGCTCTCTCCAGTGTTGGTAAACTACGGTCTGTAGCCAAAAATAATAAATCGAACAAAACCAAATTATAAAGGTTGCCCATGTAGCTGTGACGCAGATAGAAGTGGCATAAGGCTGCAGTCTTATGACATTCTGAGGTTGCATTTCTTTCATTTTTATGACTTAACGATTCCGCAATGCCAACATTTTTTTCGAAGAACATCTACGTTCAGTTAATTTATGTAGAACACAAAAAAAGACTGCTCAGTGAATCGCATGGAGAAAGAGACATTTAAACGTCAAACTTACTTTCGAACGGATAATGTTGTTGGCGTCTTGTGCGGCATTTTTATTTTCAAATACCCCGCGCGATTGACGTGGTCGCTTGTTGATGACATCACGAACTATCTTCATCTGACATTTGGTTTTAGCTGCTTTAGCGTCACCTGGTGTTCCGGTAAAATTAACAAAAAGGAACGATCGAACCTTCTTTTCCCTGAAATAAACTCATCAGGAAGCTTAACTAAAAATATAAGAACAAATATGAAATAAAATAAAATACAATCAACCTTGTGTCCACAAAAATGACTCAAAACCATATTAAAACCAGTCCAAATGGAAACGCAGAAGTAACAGACGTTTGGAGAAACTTTATTTGACGAATACTTTGAACTTTTACGGCCTTGCACTAACTCAACAGTAACGATAAAACTAGTGTTGTTTTGGGGAAACATCATTGTGAGGTTCCATATTCTTAACCATCTTTTTTTTAAATTCATCCATCCGGCTCTCCGAATCACTTAATTGGTCACGGGTAAACAGTAGCGTTTTCATTTATATACTTTATCCTATAAATGAATTAATCTATGAATGCATTTTAAAAATATATTTTCACCATGTTTTTGTTAGCGTGGACACATTAAATATTTCTGCGATTGCCAAAACAGTTTATTTCAATAGACACATTAAAAACAATCTTTCACGTCATTGAAAGTAACATCAACCTTGTTTATAAATTCTGACTCGGAAAAACCTTTCCAAAACTACTCCCCGCTACCTCAAAAAAGTCACATAGTGTGGTCTTTCTACTGTAGGTCTAAAAACTAGCTGGTGCTAAGCTCACTACTCATTTACTGCATGTTTATTGGAGAGTACACTTGCATAAAAACCCCAAAATACATACATGCATTTCTGAAATGACCCGATAAGAAGTGTTAGATCTTCTTAATATCACTAACCCAGCATATGCAAGAGAAATACAAATAAATGCCCTCAAAATGTCATGCCACTGTACGGAGTTGATAATTGTACACATGATTGGTAATTAAGTATAAAAAATATGTCAATGAAAGGCCTTTTGTGCATCAGAGCAGCAAAGCGTCATCATTTTCTGATCTTAACATGTAGCTGGTTGGCTGGCTGCCATCTGAGCATGTGCAGAAATCAAAAGACCACGATGAAGACCATGATGAAGACAATGACCACCACGATGATGTTTTAGCATGGTCAGGACATCGGAGACAAGTCAGGGGGCGGCTCGGATTTGAAGATGTCCATCATCAGTGCTACCAAACATATCAAACGGAAAATTCCATATAAATATCGCATTTTTACGGATATCAAATTTAATGTCCATTTACCTGTAGTGTAGTATGTGTAATACTATCATAATAATGAATGACTATGCAGTAAATGTAAGTTTGTAAGCAGCAGGCGGGGTACACTCTGAACTGGTTGCCAGTCAATCGCATGGGACACATTCACAATCATTCACACTCACAATCACACCTAGGGACTATTTAGCGCGTTCAATTAACCTACATTGAATGTTTTTGGAATGAGGGAGGAAATCGGAGTACCCGGAGAAAAACCACACAGGCATGGGAGAACATGCAAACGCCCGGAATTGAACCCATTAACTCTGCATTGTGAGGTGGACGTGCTAACCGTACCCTGCGACCCTGGTGAGGATAAGCAGTATGGAAAATGGATGGATGGATGGATGAATGAATTATACCATATCTCAATCCTATTTTAAACATTTTAGTTGCGAAAACCTACATGTGGTGTCACAGAGTCCTCTCATGCCCCCGAAGATGGGATCTCTGTCAGTAAGAAGATGACTCCGCCCCTTGGTGCCTGGCTCCTCTTCTGATTGACTCTCCGTCAGGCAGCCCTGTGTTAAAAAAAATAAACAAAAACATTTACATACAATAACAGTCACATTATCCACCACGATTGGCTGCTGGCTAACCACATGATTACCATCTCGCTCACCAGTAGCACATGGCTGAGCAGGAGCTGGTTCTCCTGGGACGCGGCGTCGCTGTCGTGCTTGTGACGCTTGTCGTCTGCTGCCATCAGCCGGGACAGAACGTCCCCGTCTGAGTTGTGAGCCCTGAATGACATGAGCGTGGTAACCACCATTGCAACTTTATATCAGAGCAATAATGTATTAAAAAGTAATTCGATGTAACAATTTATTTTCTACAATACAAATATTTGGAATAACAATGCAGAATTTAGATTTTTCTCTTTTCATATTACGACTTCACTCTTTCATAATTTTTTTTGTCTTCTGCATGTTTCCAAATGGTATCTGACCGTTTCCTGTTGATGGCGGTGAGTTCAGGTGGTGGCTCTGTGTTAACGTCAGTGTTGGCTTCTGGGACGGCGCTGAAGAAACTGAGCTGGAAGTCATCGTCCATTGAGATGTACGGAGCCAACATGTCCAGATCCACGCCATCCGTCACCTGACAACATACATTCACAGGACACTTTATTTGAGCCACTATTCAACAGCCAATACTAAAATTTGGCTTTTAAAAAAGCAACTGTACAAATAGTGGAATGAGGGCTTTATTTGCATTTTAAATAATACTTAACAATGTTGGTGGTATATAATTAATAAATAATGTTAAGTTAAAAACTAAATCATGTTATCTATATAGAACAAAATATCAAAATATTACATAAAAAAGTATTACCATTCATGAAATGCTATTTATCATAAGCATGCATTTGTTTGCTAAAAATGAAAAATTGTGAAAATACCAAAAAAGGACCAGTATTTTTTTGGCTTCTTAAAAATTTCCCAGAACTGTATATATTTATTTATTGTTTATGTTTTGCTCGATGTAATTTATTATAATTTTATGAAACCATTTCAAATGTATAATTCATGTAATTTATTTATTGTATTCATTATTTTTTTAAGTACAAATATTGAGGAATTATTAAAAACCCCTCAGAGACAGCATATTGGTTTATGTTTAATAAACTTTCTTAGATTTTATGTTATTTGTGGGGGGTTTTATATTCATTGAAGCATATTTTTAGAAAATGTATTCTACAACTAAAATATAAACATTTTAAATTGATGTTTTGTATTTACAATAGTCTATTTAATTTTATTTCAAATATTTAAAACCTCGCTGGTGTCCCGCACGCTGCCATCAGCAACGGTCGTTTCCCACGTTCTGCAGGCGAGCTTTGGATTTACATGTGCTGGCTCTGGATCCAGTGAGGATGATGACGAGGACGAAGAGTCATGGTTGAAGATGGGAAGGAGGAGCTGGCGCAGCTGCGGAGTGCAAAGGTCCTGAGGGTCCTCGGGGATGTTGCTCAGGCTGCGCGGCGTGGCGAAGGAAAGCGTGATGAAGTCTACGACATACGCAACAAGTGCAACGATTATTACATTTTATTGCGTATGATAGTAATTTGACTTGCAAATCGATTTCCCCTTTGAAATTACGTGAAATGTCATTGATCTGCTCCAGAAACAAAAATCGCCACGTTTGTTACATTTTGAAAAAATACAAATGCACTGTAAAATGAGACACTGAGAACTCAAGTGGGCGAACTGCATTTTGGTCATTTTAAAGTTAAGTGCAGAACCGAATAGAGAAGGGCATAACTTTCAGATGAAAAAACAAAACAAAACAAGGTTTGGTTCAAATTTCAAAAAAGCTAGCAGTCATTATTATACTTCTGCTGATTTGTCAGTGATGCATTCATGTTTTTACCTTGTCTATGATTCATTGACAGTTTTACACAGCAGGTGACTTTATTTACTTTTTAAAATCTTTTTATTTTGGAGGTTAAACATTTTTTTAACAGCAGGTAGTTTTCCAACTCACTGCCTGTCAAAAAATATAACTGTGTTTTTTGTTTAATTGTGTTCTTAAGAGTTTCTACAAAGATTTACGGGTATGAAAAAAAAAACAAGTAACAACAAATTTCATTATAAAAACAAAACAAAACAAAACAAAACAAAAAACAGTCATAGCACCCAACCTCCTGTCAGCGGAGCAACGGCATCCTTGTCTTCAGCAGTTGGCGGAAGAAGTATCTCCGGCGGGCTGCGGCTTTCGCAACTCTCGCCTGCATCAGTGTTCTTGTCGAGGCGCTCGGCTTTGAGGCGATGGCCGGCACGGATCTGCTCAGAGGAGAAAAATACATCCGACTGCTCCACAGCGCTGCAAAGAAGGAAATGTAACTTGTTTATTTATTCATCTGTGATTCAATGCTATTTGCAGATAATAGGGACAAGCACTGCCAAGAATAGGGACAAAAAAACCCCCCAAAGTGATGACACCCCTCTAAAATGTTTAGACTTCCTACATTTGTAGTTAAAAACGTAAACATGCCACAAACTACAATCTGAAAACACTTGAATATCATGACAAATTCACTTTACAATTTTGTTGAAAATCTACAACAACATCTACCAAATCAAAACAAGCAGCTTCTAAAAGAATTAAATTCCTGCTGACCTAAAGACAATGAATTCACATTGAACACAATTGAGGTCAGCATAGCGCGGTCCTTGACATCCGATACAGTTCGCTAATTTGGAAAAATAATTTCCTACCCCTGGTCTGTAGCATACCTGAGCACAAAGTTGAGGCAGACCACGGCCTCGGCATGTGACGTTTTCTTGTTGTAGAGGACGGTGGCTTGTGTCTCGGCCCACACGAAGCCACCGCCACTTGCCAGGAAGCGGTAGGGACTGGTGCTCACTTGCCCTTTGGCTAGCACTGCACGGAGAAGAAAAAATAAAGTAAAAGCGAAATAAACACAAGATTTTTTTCCCCCTCTCCCCTGGGATGAGATCAGGAGAACGTACATGTGTGCAGGCTCTTGTTGACATGAACCGAGTCCATTGCGTGATAAAACTCGAATGCTGAGCGGCCGATAAGATCGTCCGCCTCGTATCCCACCAGGTCGCCCAACCTAGAAAACAAAAGAACAGAAAATGAACATTTACCACCTCTTTTGTGTTCTGAACAGGAAAATACTCTTAAAAATTAAAAATTGAACCACCATAGAGGGAAAATTTGGATAAAACAAAACAAAATTAGCTGGAGGTGGCTGCCACGCAATTTTGAACGCAGCAAGAGAAACCCTGCCTGAGATGCAACATGACAGAGCCAAATCCAAGATAATAGTAAGTAAGCACCTTCACACTTTTGGTGATTTTGTTCCCTCTCTCAATCAAATCTATAAGCCATTTCATTTTGTAAGATGAGTTTGACATTTAAGTGTTTGGGGATGATAGTTGGTGGAATATTTATGGTTTAAATCATTTAAATTGGACATAGATGCCCCACTCAGCCTTGATGCAAGAGGACTTTACTAAAAGTCAAAACAAAACTCACGTCAAAAAAATGACAAGAAACTCACACTTTCAATGTGTGCTTGATGGAGTTTCTTTTTTTTTTTTTCTATTTGAATGTCTGAGACAGGCGCTCTGGTTCTGACCTGCCCTCGCAGTGTGTGAACCGCATGTCCATGCTGTGGCGGGTGAGGAAGGTGTGCGTATCCAGGGGGAAGTCCACGGTGGACGGGTGGGGGACGGGCTCACACAGCAGCGTCATCACAGTATCCACAGGGAGCGCTGCGGAAGAGTCGCCCAGTGCCCGCATGTGACCCGTGCAGTGGAACACCTGACAGAGAAAGACAATTGGAGGCTATTTTTTTCACTGTTGAAGTTGACAAGTGCCTTTCCACAAAACATTTAGTAAAGCCTAATCTGTTTACAACAACACACATTTACAATAAGAATGCATGAGGACGTGCGGGCAAGTACCTTCCAGCTGGCAGACTTGATGTTAACTGTGCGCCCCTTGCTGGTTAAAGTGCTCTTCATTCGCAGGAAGAAGTTCATCTGGCGCAGCTGACCCCCGCTCAGTGTTTTACTGCATACTAAAAACAAAGACAAATAATGCTTGTTTCAAGCTGAACTCATCCGACATACCACTTCATCAACGATGATGTCATCATCATTGTACTGATATGAATAATTCTCTATATAATTGGGTATAACTAACCAGGGTGCGTAAGGAGGTCCCTGAGCTCCTCCTGGTCGCAAGGATGAACAAAGTCGTACACGCTCTGACCCAGGAGCTCCAACTAGAAAACACACCCGGACAAAATCAAAAATATTGATACACATATAAAAAAGCACAGAGAAGGGGCAGTAGGAGAAACAAAAGAAGAGCAGAGTGGCGAGAAGGAGGGAGTGGAGGAAAATGAGGAGGAGTGGGAAAAGAAGATGGAGGAACAAAAGAGGAAAAAGGGAGAAGAATGACATGGAAGGGTGGGAGAGGGATATTTCTGTACATCGTCATATTTCACAATGTTGGATTTTTTTTTCTTTGTGTGTATTTTTATGGTACCGTACTTTATTCATGGTCATATTTTTCCATTTTTCCAACAGGATTTTTCTGTCTTTTAATATTTCTGTAGTTTTCATTCATTTTGTTGAATATTTTTTGCATTATCTGTCAAATATTTTTGTATTCATTTTTGTTCTTACTTTGTATTTTGATATTTTTGGTACGATTTTGAACATTCTTACTTTGGGTCTGGTTGAATTGTGCAATATGTTTCACTGTCAGAAGCTGCTGAACAAGCCCAACAGCTCATAGGGACAAAGAACATCATGTCATAAAGCTCCTCCACCTCCTACCATTACGGCATGAAAGCATTCCTGGAGACCATTTGTAGTTTCTTTGATGAATATGTGGGTCCCAACCCCCCTCTTCCACCCCATTCTATAATGCCTTCCACCCCCACTCCTCACAACTTGAAATCTGCGCAGAAGTACAAGGACTAAAAATACAAGGTATAGTGGACTTTACACAGATCTATCCCGCCGGTTAGGATCGGCAGATATTTTGCGTTTTTATGCAAACTCGATGACCGGTTGAAATGTCATCATTCGACGTCAGTGATCGATCGATTGACTGGATCAGAGATGAGTTAAACATTTTAATTTATTTTTTACTCGCTGATCAGCTCCAAAATACTGGTCTACCCCCTCCGCGCCAACACACACGGTGCTCTTTGACCTTAAGAATCAGAGGCAGTCAAAACCAGATCAAAGCAGTCTTAGTCAACTTATCACTGCATTCCGCATGATGGACCCGAAAGCTGTAATTCTAACTGCTTCCACACGTGACCAACTGTTGACTTAAGTGTTAACCTTTGAGGTAAACATGCAGCAATATTTGTAATATTAGTTTTATTCATTATTATTAATGCATTACATTCTTTGTTGTTGTTTTTTTTTAACTTAACTAACTTAACTTTTTTTTAACTAACTACTAATATTCCACTTCCTATTTTAATATTTTTGGGGGCTTCTCCTAATATTTGCGCATTTTTTAAGCATATGTTTTTGGTAATATATGGAGCGTTATTACCTGTGGGATGCCAATGTGTTTGCTGACATTGTCGGTCAGGTAAATAATGTCTCCTTCCGCCGTAATCACCACGATGAAGCCAGATAGCGCTTGAGTGTACAGGACATCCGCCGGGTCCTCATCGTCGTCGTCATCCACCTCCTCAGACGCCTTTGGACTCTCGGTCCCTGAGACCCAGAAATTGAATTAAGGTCCAAACAGCCATTTTGGTGGACAAGTGGACATTTTGGAGTTAATCTTCCTACCAGAATGGAGAAGGCGGTGCATACGAAGGACGCTGAGGGTAACCCTCATGATGGCCGCCTTGTCCAGATGTGTGGAGACGCGTCTGGGCAGTGGTAGGGTTCGAGCCAGGTCATAAAATAGTTCTGTCTCCTTACCTCGCCTGCAGCGAGCCGCGTCGCGAGAACGCAACTTCCTCTGCTCAGAGCAGCTCCTGAACCAGGAAGAAAGACAACACCAAATGCTAGGCATGTCATGATAATAATAATAATAATAATAGATTTTATTTATAAGCGCCTTTCAAGACACCCAAGGACACTTTACAATAACAAAAAACACAAAACAATACGGGTTGAGCAGCGGCAGCCAAAACGCGCCAGCGTTCACTCAACCATGATATCCAAACGTCACAATACGCTAAACTCATGACATGAAACTCATGATATGATAATTGTCGCGATATTGTGGGGAAGTCCGTGATATAAAAAGCTTACAGTGGCGTATTAAAAACTCACGATAGTTGAAAAAAAAGCTTGTGATATTGATTTTTTTTTAAATCACAGTATTTTTGTGTTTTTGTACATGAGAACGTCAGTGACAAAGAAATGGAATGTGGAAGTAATTTTGTTGCAATGTGTTCGTATTGGCTCAGCGGCGCAAAGTAGTCTCTGCACGGCACTAACTGAGCATGTCCTTTTGCGCTGCAGGGCCACATATTCTTACGCCACTGCGCAATGTGGCTTATGGCACCCCGTTTGTAACCTTGAAACATTGTATGTCGGTACTGTCGTAAATTGGGAAACCGCTGTAATTTTTTTACTACTTGTCCGCAACCTACTCGTCATGGGTCCGCGACCCGCTTCTGGGTCTCGACCGACCTGTTGAGAATCAGTGCACTAGCTGATGCAGCTCTCCAAATATAAACACATCCACCTGATGCAGCCCTTCAAAATAAACCGACTCCCCTGCATACCACCGATGCAGCCTTTTTCCTTTTAAAAGCCTCAGTGCAGGAATGTAAAAAAATTGTCCCCTGGGCTTGCAGTGAGACCATTTTATGAACACGACCCCAACCCTTCTTCCTGACCTTGTACACTAAAAACGATCCTTCTGCTGCACAAACACTTTGGATTGCCAAAATAAGAGAGAAAAGTCCAAAAGAGAAGCGAACGTTTCTAAAATGGCTTCTCAGCTGTTGACAACCTATTAGATACTCACCATTTGACCCATGCCTCCCTTTCTCGTCCTTCCCCCCGCCTCCTCCTCCGCAACCAGAGAACATTGCAGACAGGACAACAGCATACTTTAATTTCAGTTTATTGTGCATGCATTGCGCAATAAACTGATAGTGTGTGCATGTGCATCACGACAGTATTCCTACGCTGTCATGCAGGAACACTTAGTCGTTGTGCAACTTGGCTCGTGTGTTTGTGTTCATGTGTGTGTGAGAGAGAGAGAGAGAGAGAGAGAGAGAGAGAAAGATGCAATAAGTGAGAAGAGGCGCTGCTCTTGTTCATATTAGTGTGTCTTGCGAAAGGCAGACGGGAAATGCTCACAGACACACACGCACATATGCACACAACTCATTTCAAGGAGAGGACATGAGGCAGAGATTAAACTTTTGCCCTGCTTTGATTGGGACATGCTGTTCATCAAAACAGGAAGTGCGCACGCTTGTCTGTGTGTGTGTGTGCGTGTGTGTGTGTGCGTGTGTGTGTGTTGTTTTGCTGTGGATAAGAAGGTTTCAACAGACTCTGGCCCTAAACTGGGCATCTTTTATATAGACCGAGACATATTCTGTACGCCATTTTGACTTTGACTTGTAATTGAACCTGTGCAACTTTTGGGGGTTTACAGTTGTCAACATTTAAACCTGCAGATTTAAGAAAGCATTATTTTCACTTGCACAACTGGGGAGATTCATAGTCGTCTGATTTGATCTCTTATTTTATGGACAAGTGTTGTGAGACAAGGTGGTCCTGACGTAACTGGTACATAGTCAGTCCCTCCACAATTTTCAAGGATTTACAGTACATGGAGTCTTTTTTTAACTTGTACACCTTTTGAGGGATTAAGTTAGTCCTTGCTCAAATTGTAGCGATTCTGAGTACAGTGGCGCCTTTACTTAGGAGTTTAACTCGTTCCGTGATGATACTTGTAACTCACAACCCTCATAAATCATGTCAGCTTCTCCCCTCAAAGTGAAGTGAAATACCTTTAATCTCTTCCAGCCCTTGTGCTTCTTCTGTTGTGTGTGCCTTGGCCACTGACAGTTACTATAATACATTCATACACAAATGCAAACGAGTTTCACAACTCGATAACTGAGTGAACTGCAGTCATTTTAGCTGTTTTTTTTTGTAAACGCAAAAGATATATGCTTGTGAGTATTAATACACTGTCTGTCTACATGTGTTTCTGCACCGTTTGTGTTCTATATCCATCGCATGAAGCATAATAACACCGCCACATAAATGTTTTTTCTTAACCGTCTATGGCAGCTTGCATAGTGTGCTACCATTCAGCAAAGCACATGCGAAGTGTTGTGGTTGTGCCAAATACACAATGTGGCATTTGCTTTGTTTAATGTTTTGTTTGACAGTCAACTTCAACTAGAAGTCACAATAAACATCTTAAAAACCTCGTTTATATATATCGAATATTTCCCTCTGTGGCAAACTGCTGCTTGCTGTGAAACGAGTTGTGTCCACTGCTGTCATGAAGTGCTCGTAATTCAAACTTTTGTTCACAAGTCAAAGCAAAACAATTGGCCAAGCCATGGCTTGTATCTTAACAAACTCGTCAATTCGGTTCATTCATAAATCAATGTACCACTGTAGTCTCATTTTATTCAGCAAAATTTTTGGTGGATTGATGGTAGTCTTATTTTAAAATATGCACATTTGTGGGGTTTAATGAAACTCTTATTTTGATCTGTGCAACTATTATTGTGGTCTAATTTTCACGTCCATATTTGTTATAGGTATATTTGAACATGTGCAACTTCATCAGTCATTGCGGTGGCCTTGTTTTAGCCTTCACAACGTTTTTAGGGGGATGGGCGAGGGGGTTTACAGTCTTCTTTTTATAACATTCCAAATACTGTACTCCAAAATTGCAAAATAAAGAGCTTACATAACCTTCTCATGAAACATTTGGACGGATTCAAAATATTCCAACTGCTCAGCTCATTGAGGCACTGTTCCCACCATTTTCACAACAACATTCCCATATGAAGTGCTATCTTGAATACTAACCTACTGCTGCCACATTTCCTGACGACCTCAAGGCTGCCAGAACTGCATTGTCTAAGCATCATCATTATTAGTAGTATTATTATCATCATCACCACCATCATCTTTACTGTTATTCTTATTATGTTTTGGGTGTAACAAGTGGACTGCGTGTGTCATTTTGTTCTACTTGTGCATATAACGACTCATCAAAGGCGCCCAAGAAGGGCAAAGAGGACAAGTTTCTGCAATAAACTAAAACCACACATGGCAGGAACCACCACAAATGACCACAATAAGCACATATTGGCTTTTAGTGATCGATTATTGGTCACAAACTAATAAACCACCATCTATGAATTTGGTGAGAAGTCACTGCCTTCACTCGACTTGTGCTTCCCAAAAGTTTCCACTCACGACAGGAAAATACGAAGGCACCATTTGACGATAAACAAATCTTACCCGTTGACGGTCACATTAGCTTCGTCTCCGTCGTCCATGTTATCGTTCATTGGTGTTGCGATGTGTCCGGTGTCTTTTGGCTTGTTTTTGTCAGGCATGTTCATTAAAAAAAACACGCCACTAGTGTGTCAAGTGTCCGAGAAAAATAGTGTTTCCGGTTGTACCTTTTCAGGCTCAAAGTCAACAGGAGCTCGTGTTACAGGGATTCCCGGCACACAAGAGCACGAGGATTCCAATCTGATTGTACAACACGAGGAATGCACACTTGAGAGCAGGGCTAGGCAATGTATGGCCCACTCCATTCATTAATCTGACCCACTAATCGTTTTTTATCGACATTAATTCGTTATCAAGTACATTACTGCTCACATTTGCCCGACTCTGCTTTAGAGTAATGTGCGTTCTACTGACAGGTACTTACCAAACCAGTTTCTGTATTCATTTTAATGTAACTTTTTCACTTAGACGCAGTTGCAAGGATCAACTAAACATGACTTACTCTATTTAAGACAAGAGTTACAGTTCGAACGCACTTTGATTTAAAATATGGTTTATTCTGTTAAGAAAACAAGCAGCTTCCACTTTCTGTGGTTTGATATTTCTTCCACTTTCTGCGGATTTCAGGGTCACCCCACCCCCTCGACCGTTGAGCTATCCATACATCCATTTTTTAACATGTTTATCCTGACATAGGTCGGGGGCATGTTGGAGCATATCCCAGCTGTCTTCGCAGTCGGCGGGAGACACCCTGAATTGGTCGTCCGCCAATCGCAGGGCACACAGACATAACCATTCGCGGTCACAATCATACCTAGGACAACAGAGTGTAAACCTGCCATGCATGTTTTATGGAATGTGGGAGGAAACCAGAGTACCCGGAGAAAACCCAGGCAGGCACGGGGAGTACGTACAAACTCCACACAGGAAGATTCTTAGTTTTTCCTTTTCACATTTTTTTCTTCAAAAGATTAGCCTAAATTTGACTATATTTTTAAGATGGAAAAACAACACATTTTCAAGATTGCCTTACATTTCTGTAAACTTTATTAGATTGTTTTTTTAAGTTAAAAAAAATCTCAATAAGGGAAAATGTCGACTCTTTTTTTAAAGAAAAAATGCAATTGTTAAGAATAAAGTGGTGTTTGTTGATAAAATACACATTTTAATTTAATGTTTTGTTTTTATTTAATGTACTAATTTAAAATTATTTTGGGAAAAATGTAATTACTTGAATGGTTTAATTATTTCGGGTTTGAGGCCTTCTCTCAAGCAGTGATCGCAAAACATACCATTTGCTTGTGACAGCTGTTGGGGCAAGGGCCCCTATGTAACAAAACTATGTTTTATTTTCTGTATTTCCTCACATAATGGTGTTCACAAAATTATTTTCTCTATTCAAGTACACAGGGCCAGGCAACTCTTAGGACTAAGGTGTTTATTTGTAAGGTCGGCCTTATGGCTACGAGGTACTTTAAGCAAATAGCTTGTTGACACACTTACGGTAAGTTGTCATGTGGTAGCGTGCAATCAAATGACTTTTAAAAATATATAATCAACCTCATCATCACGTGTGTGCTGTGTTCACATTATCATGGTTATCATCCAAAAGGAAATCAAGCGAAGCAATCAGAACAACTTCATGATTTGGAATTGGAGAGAAAAAGACATGAATGAGATCATCTTGGAAGAGAGACACAAACATACTTGGCTTGTTTTTTTATTATCGCTACAAAGCATAAAATAATCACAGGAGACTTTGAAACAAATGTAGCTTTTATGTGCTGACGAATGTATTGAGTGGAGAGGTGGCGACTTTTTTTTTTCTGTGCAAATTATTGCAAGAGGCAATTCAGGTGCAACACTACCAAGGAGTATCAGGGCCACACTGGAAAGGAAAAAACATCAAATACAGCAAAAATAAAGGTGTAAAATTGGATTGAAAGCAAATGAACTGTGTGTACAAAATAAAGTCACGTAAAAATTGGCACGTTTTTTTTTGTGGGCAAAAGACAAAAAAAAAAAGACATTCATGTCCTCAAGATTGTAGCATTCTTCCTCCCCCCAAAAGTATATTTTCTTGTTGGAAAAAGTTCCAATATTTGTGGAAAAAAAGATATACTGTATATATTTTCAAGAATTGCGTATCCACACCACCACCCCCTGCTCAAAATTAAATGCAACTTTTCCCTAACTGTAATATGACTATTTTCCCCTTAGAGAATTGTCTTTTTAAACCCCCTTCTTTTAAATTATATCAAAAAAGCAAGTGTTCTAGAATATTTTTTGAAGAATTTCTTTTTTTAAATGTACTTTTACAACCTTTCCCCCCCCCCAAGACTTGCATAGTTTTTCTTTGAACAAAAGAGTGCTTTTTAAAAAGGATTGCAACTTTTTGCCAAAAAGAAAAAAAAATCTAACTTTCATTATTTTCATTTTAAGGTTGAACATTTTCTATAATTCACCCCCTCCCCCCATCTTCAGCCTCATAGTACGGTTCCTGCACCACCCCAGCAGGTTTGTAATACTCCTTTGTGCAACATGAATGAATACGACACATATGACTCTGCAGCTACCCCATCAGCAACAGTGTGTTTTGTGCGTGTGGTGACGTGACTTGGACCCGAGCTCGACATGCCGCTTTTGGAGCCCCTTGAAGCATCTCGAGAGCAACCGGCATTAACTCAAAAAGAGACGGTGACATCAAGACAGAACTCCTGAAAAGACATTCAGTGCGTTGCCACGTACAATGTGTTCACTTGCTTCCTGTAGCGCCTCCTTGCTGTTAAAGAGTACTTTGACTATTTACAGTATAAATTACTAGACAGTTTAATGATGAAATAAATTACTTAAATACAGCTGGCCGTGGCTTCTGCAGGATGAGCAGAGGGTAATACTGCATTGGTGAAGTGGTCGGGTGTTGTCGGTTGCCTTCCGTTTAGGGATGGTAGGAGGAGTGATGAAGGTGCAGCTATACCACCGTGCCGCTTGGAGAGTTTCCGTTCTGTGCTGTTAAGTTCTGTGAGAAAAGACACAACCCCCCCCAGCAATTTAGATGGCGAGAGGTAAGAGTTAGTATAGTGTTCATCAAACTGCTGCCACGCTCTGTCCATGAAATTACAAAAATACCAAAACAACAAAACCCACAACTGTTTCACAATTTAATCCGCTGAGTATACAGTACGTGATTCAAGTTTCGTAGCAATCCAAAAAAATCTCAAGGTATACCTCTTCAAAAGGGCAGGAAATGGCCAGTATGGTCCAACAATGGCTACTTCAATCGACAATGGTCGGAGCCAATGTCATGCTCTTCTTCAGAATGAAAATTAATTGAGACTGCAGCACTCCCTTTTGTGTCAACTCTCACATACTTATGGTTCGGCACCGACTGAATTTTCTTCACAGAATTAAAAAAAAAATATATATATATATATATATATATATATATATATATACTTATGATTAATGTAGCAAAATCATTTGACAGTAGTTATGATCTGTACAGTAAAAAAAAAAGTGGTTAGGCACCCACTGAATTTATTTCACAGAATTAAAAGATATATCCTGGGTTAAATTTATGATTAATGTGGTAAAACCATTTGTCAGTATTTATGATCGGTACAGTAAAAAAAAAAACAACAAAAAACCCAGTGTGCTGTTGTATGTGAAGCTGAAAGTTGCACCTACTTACACGCAATTACATCAGTGGCCACGGAAAAACAAACAAACAAAAACAATTAGACAATAGCCACGGACAAGTATTGGGCCGCACAGATAAAAGAATTTCAAAAACAAATTACCGGTACTGCTGGTTATTTATTATCCGAGGCTGAAAAATATTTTATTGTTAAAAGTGACCGGATTCTTTTCATTCCGTTCGTCAATGAAGGACTTTTGACTAATATCAAGAATCAAATTGTCTTGGTCGCATAATAAATATTTTAGCCGCAAACTAGCAAATAAAGTTAAAAAATTAACTGACATATTTGGACAGGTTCTTTCCAGCAAGGAGACAACACAAGAGTCTGTGACCAAGAAGAAAAAACAAGGCGCATTTCACAGACAACGGCAGGAGACCTCCTTGAAATATGGATTTAACGCAACAGTTGATTCTCACCCACCAAGCCTGTTCTGCACACTATGCAGTAAGCAGCTTTCCAATGACTCAAATGAAGCTTAAAAACGGATTTTTTTCCCGCATTCCTGCATTAAAAAACAAGTCTTTGGAATATTTCCAAAGAAAATTGTAGGGAACTTTTAGGAGAGCAACAATTATTGAGGACTTCCACATACATCAACAAATCTAAGTGGCTTGAGAGCGTCATAATTGGTGGCTGAAATGATATTCATAATCGGTGAAGAATTGATCCTTCCCGCAACTCGGAGGGCATTGTTGCTATCCTTGTTATGATGTCGGCATTGCTAATACAGGAACATAAAAATTCAGTGGACTCGTGTTTATTTTTGTCGCATTGCATTATTCGACAGATGTAAGGTGTTTACTGCTCGACACTCTGTCGCAAGGCAGGAGAGGAAGGAATCAGTTTTCATTTGAATTTCACTTCCTTATATTCCACCAAGCACACATCACAAAAAGAGTAACATTTAGAGAATTTAGTTACAGCAGCAAATGGTGAGAATTGTGCGTTTGCTTTACTTTATGCTTTGAATAGAGGACAGTTTTGCAGTTATGATTCTAAATGTGGAGGTCTGCTGCTGCTCAGTAAAGGGGGCAGAAATTCTGGTAGAATACAGTGCAGCTGACCAACCAAAAACGCTCGACTTTTGGTTTCATCGCGAAACATGTAATGAGAGACCTAAGCATTTTGTTTTCTCTGGATGTGGCCCTTTGAAGAGAAAATGTGGACACCCCTGTTATCTTTGTTATGTAATGTGCTTTTATAACAATATACCATCAAAATATTGACAGGTTTTGATGCCCGTCAGACTTTGACTGTTCGACGGGCATCAAAATAAAGACCTCGTAACTTCGGCAACGAGCTTTCGGATTGAGATGGAAGACGTGGATAAGTTCCTGTCTGTCATGGTCCGGTGACTGTGCCGTTACATACCGCCTTGCCAGGCCTGGCCCAGGTGCAGATGAGCCCCTCCTGGCACGCCGTGATGATACAGTCATCCATGAAGACTAGCACGGTGAGTCTCTCATGGGCGATCTTTTTGCACACGAGTGGCTCCAACAGTGGCACCTCATGCATGCGCGGGCAAAGCGTGGTGCCCAGCACTTTGGCGGCATCCAGGCGCCCGCCACCCCGCGGTGCCACATTGATCTTATCGTTACTTTTGCTGATATTACCCAGGCTGTGGTAGCGTTTGTGTTCTTTCTCCACCCCGCCACCCACCACCGACTTGTCCGACTTGCGCTCCTGGAGGGAAAGCGTGGCAAAGCGGCCGATGCTGAACGGCGCGGTGTTACCTGGGGCACTCCCCACGGTACCGGTCCCACTTCCTGTTCCCCCAGTGCCGCCCTCCGTGGCGCCCTGGCTCTTGGAGGTGTTTGCGACCGCTGGGTGGGGAAGTGAGTTGGAGCGGGAGAGGGAGCGAGGCAGTGGGAGAGGCAGCGTGGGCGGGTTGGAAGTGCCCACAACAGGTGGGTGGTGGTGGCCCTCCACTCCACCACCCACAGAGTTGGGCAGCGTGGGTCCGAAAGTATTTGTAAAGGCTCGCGAAAGCGGCAGGCGAGGGTATAGAACATCATCTGTAAGGTCCCACAGACAAAACTGGGTGTCCTGCCCGACGGATCCGAATCGGTAGGTGACAGCCGCTGAGCCGCCGCCTTTGGAGCTGTGCCGGGAGAGCCGTGACAGGGTGCTGCTGGTGCGCACCCGTCCAAAGTGTGGGGTAGTATTGTTGGGCGCCCCTCCCTGGTGGAGGTCCTCCTCACTCCCACTGAGTTCCATGGGCTCCTCGTCCTCCAGGGATGTGGTGAAGGGGTCAAACGCCACCACGTTGACCCAGGATTTGTGTCCATGCCCGCGGGCCACCACCCGGCTCTCGGCGAAGGACCACACGGTGACCAGGTCGTCCTCTCCCCCCGTGGCCAGGTACTTGCCATCTGGGCTCCATGAGACACACAACAGTCCTCCAAAGTAACTCCTCATCACGCCCTGGAGCTCCATGGAGTCAAAGTGGAAGACCCGCAGGCAGCCATCCTGGCCCACGCATGCCACGTGGACCCCATCGGGCGAGAAGGAGAACTCATTCAGGCCACCCTCGCCCACGGCCCAGCGCAGAAGAGGGTTTCGGGGTGTCTTGGTTTTGCAGGCGTACACGGCGAAGCCCTCCCCTTGGCGCAGAAGCGAGTACTGAGGCGCAGCCGTGCCGCATGGATGCTCCACGTTGTAGAGATAAAGGTGGCCGCTCGAGTGAGAGGCCAGGAACAGGTTCTCAGACTTGGGGAGCCATTTCAGACACGTTACCTTGGATTTGTCGATTAGACGCTGCACATGCACGATAGGAGACAAAACGGTTCATTAGTGGCCTAAACAATTACTTCAATTGAAAATGACATCTCAATAATTCTGCCTCGAAATCCTACTTCAAATTGCTTAAATCTTGTTGGAAACCTTGGCTTGAAACCCTAACCTTTCCTTGAAATGCTAAACCTTTGATTTGAAACTCTTTGTAGAAACCCCAAAACTGGCGTGAAAGCCTCATTTGAAGTAACATTTAGTACCTCCTCATTGAAGAGCTTGCTGGTCTCCTTCTTGATGGGATCCAGGTACTGCACCTGCCCGGCCGAGAAGCCCACGATGAGTGCCACACTGTCGGCCGACGCCGAGTACTGGTTGAAGTCGTGACACGTGGGCTGCGTGCCCTTGTAAATCCTTTTGTCAATTGGCTTGCTCAGGTCCACTGCCTGGTGTGCACGCACACAAGTAGTTTGAGAAAACAGTATGACACCAAATAATCATAAAAGCACATGATGACATAAATATATGGCATTGTGTCTTGAAAACATAACAAGGGGTTGTAAGTCTGAGTCTGGTCTTGAACACCAGCGTTGAGACCCTCATCCTTGTTTGAAACTTCAACTCAAGGTCTTCACACAGTCTTGAACCATAATTATTTAAAAACCTTGCTTTGTCACAGCAAACCAGGCTTAAAACCCTTTACCCACGCCTGAAACCATTAACGAGGTTTGGATAGAAAAAAACGAACCCCCAAACCAAGTCTTGAAACCATATCGCTTGTTTGAAACCCAAGAAGTCCTTACTCTAACATTTGTGTTGTTTTAGACTACTGCCTCGCTTAATCCAGCAAAGATGAGTCATAAAAACAAAGATTAGTTGAGTTGAAGCGCATCTTTTGACATCTTGCAGCTCCCACATTGACCATCTCTGTCCATCTTCTGTTACATGACTCATCCTTAGAAGGACTCCAAAATCTAATTTTGTTGTCTTCTTGCCAATTGGTGCTATTTGTACCACCATGTGACACCAAAGACAACTAAAACAAATGAAATGTGGTGTTTGTTAGCAGGAAACTGACACATACTAGCTCGCCCAGAAGTCGTGAAATGTAAGCTAACTGCTCGGCTAGTTAGCATGGATGGCTAACGCCGACAGTCCACTCCCGTGACCTGGGCGGGCAGGGCCGTCGGACCGGGGCTCACCTTCTTAATGTTAGTGTACGTGTAGAAATAAAGCTCCCTGCCGATGTTGAAGCACACCCGCTCTGACTCCTCGCCTGGGTCTTCGGGCTGGAGCTTGACCATGGAGACCCGCACCGGCGGCAGGAAACCCGCCGGGGAGGAATTAGCTGCGGCATTCGATGAGGAGGCGACGGCTGCGGCAGCTGCTGCAGCGGCGGCGGCGGCACCGGGCCCCTGCAACAGTCCGACCCCTCCACCGGGTATCGGGCCGGCTCCAGCCGCGGGGCCCAGCGTTGCCCCGGCGGAGGGACCCCTTGGCAGCCCGCCCCGCTGCTGGGAGTCGGAGAGGGTGAGCAGCTTGTAGAAGCCCTCTCTGGTCCGGAACTGCGACTTAATCTCATTAATATCCTTTAGAGCGCCGCCATCTCCGGCCATTTTTAGTCCAAACGAGCCGCACGGGAAACTCTTGACCTGAAAACAATAACGCCGCGGTAATTAAAACAAAGAAAAAAAGAAGGCAGTAGCAAGTACTAAAGCTGAAACGGGAGCGGCGGAGGCGAGCAGCCGGGCTCAGCTAGGCCGACCAGCGCTGCCAGTGTGACCCGCTGCATTTTACACCAGTATCGGCCACCAGAGAGCCGCTGGCTTAAGACTCATGGCCGACGGAGAGCCCCTATGAGCCGGTGACGGCGTCATCATTGGGCTGCTCGCTGCCTCCCTCCGCTCGACCGCTACGATTTATGAGCAGAAATGCGCCCACCAGCCCGCCTGCCTTTAGTGTGTGCGTGCGTGTGTGTGTGTGTGTGTGTGTGTGGGGGGGGGGGGGGGGGGTCACAACCAGATAAGAATGTTGGGAGGAACTCGGTGTACAATATTCAAATCTAAAACAAATACAATATTATAAACTTGTTAGTACAATCCAGGGAGTTTACAAAATGCTTAAGCATCAAATAAGAACTCTACAAAGAATGATATCAAATAGATCAATTTAAATTAAATTATTGTGTGTGTGTGTGCGTCCCATACCTTTTATAAAGGTCCTCTAAACAATGATACATATTTTTTGAGTTATTTCAGAAACCTACTTTTATTTCTTTATTTTTAAATGCTTTTATAATGTGTTGTAATTGCGTCAGTGTTTGTTCTGGTAATTTTTGTCATCAACTTTGTTTTCCCTGCCTTGCTTCAGAATGCCATTGACTGTAGTGTTTGGAAATGCTTGCAGTTATGTCTTTGCTTGTATGAAGGACATTGAGTTGCCTTGTGTATATAAATAAAATTGCATTGACTGGACAAATTGTGTCTGGTTGCTTTCCTGACATTCACTAAGACATGGGCAAATGCAGAGAGGGGCGTTTTAATTGTAGTCAGTTATCAACTGAGCTATCCAAAACAAATTGATACAATTTCAAATGCAATTTAATATAATTTTCCTGATAAAAAATGAATATAGCCGTAAATACAGTTTCTGAGCTAAATGGGCAAAAAAGCCATCTGTTACAAATTGACCGATGTCGATTTATCAGTGATACTTATCGTCATCATCTGGGTCAAGTAGCCTCCATGTACGGGAAAAGAGACATGAGTGACTATACTCAAGAAAAAAAAAGCATTACCAGTGAAGTCTTTATTATTTAATAGTGGTCAGAGAGACAGTCAGACAGACACAGGAAAGATGAATTAAACATAAACAGAATTTAGAATCCTATTCAAAAACACACAAAGACTCTACACATTGTCCTTTGTGACACAATGTAGTTCCGGTTTCTCGGTTATCACCTGTAGTCTAGACCAGAATACTGTAACCTTTGTAAATTCAACCCATTTACCGGTAATTATATATCATATCATTTAAATGTTTTGACTACATTATATAGGAAAACAGTAATAAAATGCACACTAAAAATCGACCAATCAACAACTAAATAAGGAGGAATGGCAAATGGTGCAGAGCAATGGGAGTAAATCAGCAGGTTCTTCATTGTACTGGAGACCTTAAAGACCCAGCGTTTCTTTTTGCACGTTGCAGCCCAACAAAGTGTTTCCAGCCAGGACACACTCCGTGATACATGGTGCTTAAAAACACACACACACACACACACACACACACACAAAATAATCTGGGTGAGTAAAAGTATCATTTCATCAAAGCATTGCAATATATATATTTTTTAATCCATCTGTCCATTTTCTAATCCGCTTTTTCCTCATGAGGGTTGCAGGTGTGCTGGAGCCTATCCCAGCTGTCTTCGGGCAGTAGGCGGGGTACCCTGAACAGGTTGCCAGACAAGCGTAGACAAACAACAACCATTCACACTCACAATCACACCTAGGGACCATTCAAAGTTTTCATTTAACCTACTTTGCATGTTTTTGGAATGTGGGAGGAAATCAGAGTACCCGGAGAATACACAAACAGGCATGGGGAGAACAATCAAACTCCACACAGGAAGGCTGGGGCTCGGAATCGAACCCCGGTCCTCTGCACTAGGAGGCAGACGTTCTAACTAGTTGACCACAGTGCTGCTCGTAGATACAACTTTCATTATTTTTATCTTTTGTACTCAATATAACGATTAAGTTCCTGGTATGTGCAAATGTTTATTTCCAGATGTTTTATCGCAACAAAAACATGACTTGCCATGCCATATTTGACCTCTTATTGACTCAAAATTGAAGCATTTAAATTGATATTGAGTCGAATTGTGACCAGAAGAATCACAATCAAACACACACACAATAACAACCTAAGTAAATTGAATGGAAACGTTCATAACAATGCCCAGCCATACAAAATCACTCAACAAACAAAAAACCTCTGCGGTAATCGCTAAGGGTAATTACCATTCTGAGCCAGCAGCCATGACACAGCCTTACGAGCAAGAAGCTTCCATTCGACTTCAGCATCCGACTTGAATCCATGAAGCCAAACAAGAGCCAGAATGGTAGCCCACACGTTCCCGTTCACCTGAGTTCGGCGGAACCAAGGAAAAACAGATTGCACAAACAAGTGAAAAAGGTATTACAGCACATTTAAAATAAAGTCCTACCTTTGCCGGCTTGGACTGTTCCACCTCCTTTCTGGTCTTGTTCAGTGCAGCAGCCAGATCCGGGTTGAGCTCCCAGCAGCCCGACGCATTCTGGAGAGACACCAACTGCAGCAAAGTGTCTGGGGTTGTCTGGATGGCTGGATTGTGGGGAAAGGAAGGTCTTGTCAGATAGTCAACTGCAACTTTGTTGCCCTGCAAGTTTTGGGGGGCTTTCGTAGATAGGTTGCAATAAGTCATATCTATTTATGCTGTACAGTGAAACCTCTTCCTTCCAAAAAAATTAATAAAATTCCAATGGGAAACAATCCACTGTCGGCATCATAAGAAAAAAAAATCATTTTATTACTACTTGACATCACTTCCACTGTGCGTTGATTGTTCTTCCTGTACTAAGAGTACAGAGTAAGAGTGCTGTAGTTCCACGTGCCTGCCCAGAAAGCTAAAGACAAAGAAAATGTGTGTGTGTGTGTGTGAGATTTTTTTTGGTGAGTTGAGTGTGACAGTGTTTTTGGTTGTGAGAGCCTTTTTGTATACAGTATATGTCAGGGGAGGGGGTCCTTGAGGTGTGATTTTTTTTGTTGTGTATGACTTTTTTGGAAGTGCCAGTGTTGGTACTGTATGTGTGTGTGCGTGTAGTTCTCTGGTGAGTGTGAGTTGCCATTTTTGCATGTGTGAGAGGTAGAGTTATAATAGTTTGGGATTTTTATTATACTTTTTTGATTTGTGTTTGTTGTTGTTGTTGTTGTTAAGCATATCATCTACAGTGTTTGCTTTTAAATATGAAATCGAAATGAACTGATTTCGGAGCATCTTAGAATAAAATGAGAAACAATGCAGTAATTAAAAGATGTGATGGTGTTGTGTCGCGTGCGTTGGTTTGCTTGTTTTGTTCTTTACAGAGCTTTCCAAACTGTTTGGTCAAATGAAAATAAACTTGTGCTGTGTTTATAGAACTAAATGCAGCTTGGTGGTGTCTGTGTGCATGTTCAACTTACAAGAAGCATCAGGTATTTCCTTGGAAGAAAACGACTTTTCTTTCCTTGAATGTAACAGACTGCCTAGTGCACTAGACCGTATACTTCGTTTCTTCATTTTATAATGACCTTCGATTCCTTTTCCTGTTTGGATAAAGAACAGGCGCGGGGGGGGGGGGGGGGGGACGACAACCTTCATTATTTCCTTCAAGAGGCACTTGCGAAAATATTTAAATATTCCAAAAATTAAATTCTGCTATGTTTTACTTGCCGTTGGTTGGAGGTCCACTGGGACAACACATGTCTTTGTGAAAAAAAAAATACAAACAAAAAAAACAATCAAACAAACAAACAAACAAAAAAAAAAAGAAAACCACATCAGCAAATAGTGAAGAATGCGCTGTAAGATAATGATACAAATTTTCAATAAATTGGTACAGTATTCCAAGGAAGTGTGTGAATACTGTGTAATTTGATATATTCTATTGAACCACAATCGGTGCAGCTGGTATCTAATGATATTCAATTTGATAGCTGTATCATATTTCCTATGGTTTGATTGGTTGAACATCCCGATGGTCAAATTATTTTCAAATGTTTCTAGGGGGGTACCATCACTTTTGTTCAGGCCTGTTTTGTGAGGCTGTTTTTAAAAATAAGTATTTTTTTTACCACACCTCAAAAGCACGATGTGATTTTCACTGGTTAGCTTTCATTTCATTTTAATTTTTTGGAATTATTGTAAAATAATCTCTAAATCTCTCTCTCTCCCCTGCTCTCATCTTTGTCAGTCCTTCAAAATAAATTCTCCAGTTAAAGTTGAGAAACTTTGAACAGAACTTCAGCTGCCAATTATGGTATGTTTGGTTTCTCTTTGGTTGTCGTTTTCTTTTTCCCTTGCTGTTTTAATACAGTGTGTATACATATGCACATTTTGATCTGCAACATTCAATAGATTATATTGTTGCCATTACTTGTGCTCGTTAATCCTTGTTGCCAGGTTTACCTGTACCATCAAAGGAAAACTAAGGGGAAAAAACAAATAGAGCCTTGTCCTCTGCTCACTTACACTTAGGAAATCAATAGGTAGCTGATAGAAATTGAATTATTTATTCAAATGCCTGTCTGCACGATGCTACTTGCCTTGCATTTGAAGAGAACCACCTTGGTCTGGGGCTAAAAAAAAAGAGGAAATGAATAAAGTCAAAAATGCCTGAGAAATACTCATCCACAATTCCATTTTGGAAATGAGTGATTTTCCAATTGCATATAAAGTACTAGAAAAAAGTTTTGAAACTCACTCAACCCCCCCTTCAATCCCAGTCTCCATGATGCTACTTACTATGTAGAGCGTAAGAAACTGCGGAACCACCTTTGAGAGAAATAAAACAGGAATTAGTGAGCAACAAAACCACTTTGTAATGATGTCATATAATAACCCATCCTTAGAAATGCAATCGGTAGCTGCTACACATTTAATTCTTTCCAAATTAGCCTATGGTTACAAGGCGGTGTGGTGTTGACATGCATGAGTCCCATGTATTCATTAACATGTACTGTCCTGACCAAAGAAATAAAATAAAAGTATAAATCCCTGTCTGTATGATATTTCGTGCCTATATTGAAAACCCCATTGCGGGTACCTGAGAATTAATCCTTGTTGCCAGGCCTACCTGTACCATCAAAGGAAAACTAAGGAGAAAAACAAATGGAGCCATGGCCTCTGCTCGGTTACACTTAGGAAATCAATAGATATCTGAAATTGAATTATCCATTCCAATCCCTGTCTGCACGATGCTACTTGCCTTTATATAAATTAGGATGTATTGTATTGTATTGCTTTTGAAGAGAATAACCTTGGGATGGGGCTAAAAAAAGAGGAAATGAACAAAGGAAAAAAGTCTGAGAAATAGTAATTCACAGTTCCATTTTGGAAAGGAATGATTTTCCAATTGACTATAAAATACAGTACCAGGAAAAAGTTTTGAAACACACCCAATCCCCCCCCCCCCCCCCCCGCAATCCTAGTCTCCATGATACTATTTACAAGTTATAGTGTAAGGTGGACAGGATTTACCTTTGAGAAAAATAAAACAGGAATATTACATGGGAATTAGTGAGCAACAATAGCACTTTGTAATTATGTCATATCATAAACGAAATGCATTCAAATGATTCTGCGCAAATATGTAAATGCCACACCTGTAAATGCCACACCTTAAAGATGTCTCACAATACTGCCAGTGTTTGCATTTTTAATTCATAATTTCTACTAGCAAATCACAATCCTAGCACTGGTGGGCTATTGGTGTGGTCCTCACTGGCTACCTGGTGACCCCTGCTCTACACAGTGGCCAAAAGAATTATTGCCTTGGGTTGTCTCTGAGGAAATTTAACATTCGATGGTTTTATGTACT
This sequence comes from Hippocampus guttulatus, assembly GCF_054856545.1. Lineage (NCBI taxonomy): Eukaryota > Metazoa > Chordata > Actinopteri > Syngnathiformes > Syngnathidae > Hippocampus > Hippocampus guttulatus. The sequence continues at coordinate 8,558,428 of NC_141272.1, read as the reverse complement.
GAAAATGTGATAAATATGCAAAGAACAAAGAAATCAGGAAGGGGGCAAATACTTTTTCACGGCACGGTATAGATTGATTTTTTTTTTTTTTAGCACTCACGGACTCCTGGTACACTTCTGTGCAGCAAAGGGCCCCGTATGGCTTCCGTGCTGTCTCTGTTGATGGCAATGAAGGCAGTGAAGGAGCTGCTCACTCCTGATTGGATGCTGATATCCACCACCTTTTTCGTCACTTCCTCATCCTTCTCTCCCTCGTTGGATTCCAGAGAGCGAATCAGAGTTCGAGCACCTAGCCTGTGGATTGTTAATCTGCAGAAGGCAAATAGGTACACATTACAAACTATCAGCACAATCAAACAAACAAACTATTATATTTGATGGACAATTATTGTATCTTTCTTCTATCTATCTATCAACAGTCGAAACGGGCCGAAAATGAAGGAAAGCTAAAGATACAAACAAACAAATCTCTTTTTTTCCCCCCACCCATTTCCTCCTCCCAGCCCTTGCGGTCGACTTGGGACCAGTTTGCTGGCTCCCGGTCGATTTTGATTGACGTATTGGGCACCCCTGCCTTAAAATCAGAGCGAATTCGCTGACTATTTTAGCGTCGTTGTTTGCGCATGAGCGGTGATGCAGTCATCTGATTGGTTGCCCTCTATGTCAATCAAGTACAGGGAACTGATGACGTAGTACGTTCTGTGTATTTAGCGCCTTCGTTTGAATGGCATCACCACTGCCGACGCTTTTCGTGTGAAAGCCCGGGAGCCGCATTGAACCAGCCAAAGAGCCGCATGCGGCTCACGAGCCGCAGGTTGGCTACCCCTGTTCTAAGGCAAAAAAAATGTGGTTATTTCTGATGACCCAAACAACTCTTCACTCTCACACATAAGGACAATTTTGAGTCCTCACCGAACCTGACATGCATTTTTTGGGATTTTGGGAGGACGCTGGAACTGACTGGAGGTTCAGAGCCAAAATCTCTCACCTTTGAAGCCGGAGTGCTGCAATAGTGTGTCCAATACATGAATAGAGCCTGCATTACCCAGTGTCCTCTGTGGGTTGGAGAGGGAAGCCAAGCTTGCTCTGGAATGGATGGCCTGCTAGGCTGTACTTCACCATGACAGAACCATCTGTTTCCTCCGAACTCTGAAAAAACATTGCGGTGTTAAAGACCAGAGGTGGTCATTCTGTCAGACTGATAGAAGGTCCATCAGTCCATCACTATTTCAGGCAGTATTGTCAGCCAAATGGTATTGAGAATGTCATTTGCACGTCAGACACCGTGCCTTGCAGCGCCGCACAAGCCGACATGAAGAAAAAATGTAAAATATAAACAACAGAAACATACACAAGCAGTGTGTGGTGATTAGTGAAATAAAAACAATTTTGGACCTACAGGTATATCACTGAGGTCTGTGGGACTGAAAAGTATACAACATTCTTTTATTTCGTATTTTCATTGTATTTGGCTGTGTGTCAGGTGTGCGGCACCTGCGTGTGACATAGTACCGGGAAGTCTGTCCTCGTCGCTGTTTAGCTTTCGCCGATACTGGGCCGACCTGAAATACTGACTCATTGGACTGACGATGCCCAACTCTATTCAAGGCATGCTCAATTGTATATCACTGCTGTGATGTAATCAACTTAACTGCCAATGTCGCATGTCCAAAAGTCATTTGAGTCCATAAATGATGTGCAACTGCTCTTAAGAAGTAAAGAGTCACATCAACATCACTGTTTTGTTGGTTCTGCTGTTGTGATTGTGAGATGTTACCACACGAGTCATTTGGTGAACTATTTTTAAAATCGTAATTAATTAATTAATTTTATTATTATTCTTATTATTCTTCTTATTATTATTATCATCATCATTAATTAATTAATTAATTTAATTTATTTTAAGAATGGAAATCATGTACAAAAAAAATTATTTATCATGTGTTAACATTTTTAAGACTTTCGAAAGCTTGATTTGACAAATGAATGCCAAATTTGACCTTGTTTTGACATTAATGGATTCAATGTCTTTTCAAATTTTTTTAAGGAGCTGCAAGAACCCTGCTTTAGTGGATGTGGTTGGGAGTTCAGAGCTGTTGCCTACCTGTCCAGTGAGCTGAGCATAAATGAGCGACCGCTGACCCTGGAAAAGAGTCATGAGAGGCGGAGAGAGATGTGTGACAGACACCCCTTTTGGTAAATCCCAGATGACCGAGATGCCCTCCACAACCGGTTGCAAAGCAAACTGCAGCGACTGCATCACCTGATGAAATTAAATCCATGATTTAATCAAGGCCTTCCATTATGTCCTTGAAACAGCAGCGGTGCGCTTTAGGATTTGACAAAATCATTTGGTTCCATGTCTTGTGAACCTTTGCTTGCATCCTGTCAGCGCCTGTGATGAATTGAGCGTGACCTCGGCCCTCTTTAGCCAAACCATTGATGAGAGCAGTGCTGGCCCCTTGTCCAATCCCAAAAGAGAAACACCTGCAAAACAGTTACTTGGGTTCAAACACATAGTGACGATTTATAACATCTACTCAACTCGACTCAACTGTATTCATAGAGCACTTTAAAAGAACCATCGCTGTATCTAAAGTGCAAAGATCATAATACAACAACAAAGAATAAAACAATACGTTACAGTAGAAAGCGCAAAAACAGTAAAACTATAAATCACGTCTGAGTCATGCTGAGTCAAAAGCCAAATAGAAATGAGTTTTGAGACGAGTTGGGCAGAGAGAGGGCTTGCCGAATGTTCAGTGGGAGGTCATTTCTGTAGAGATGGACCAGCAACGGAAAAGGCTCGATCCCATCAGAGCCTCCGCTTAGTTCTTGGTACCCCTAATGTCTGGTCCGCAGACCTGAGGCACCGGGCATGTGTGTAGGGGCGGAGGAGTTCAGAGAGGTAAATATATATACTCCATGTGGTTTCACCTGTGGGAACTGGAATTCTTTTTCACAAGGGTTGTAACCTCCTTGGTGTTCCCCACTTCGCCGTCAGTGAAGACAAAGAGCTGGAGGGACAGTTGACGTTTGGTTTAAAAATGACACACCATCAATCCCGAGAAGTGTCACAGAACATGACTGGAGCAAAAGTCTTTTTCAAAGTGCACACAAAAGAGTTGGGCAAGCGGTGCCTGCTCAGCCTGTTATACCTAATTTGAATGCGTGTTTGTGTGTGTTGTTGTGTTATAAACTAAAATGTCTTTATGCGGCCCATTATTAGCAGTAGGTGTGACGGGCCATGCATTTGATCCCTGAGGAAAGACCAGACCTAATCTAGCTCTGAATGCCAGAAAGCATCAATACTCCAGTAAAGCAGTAAAACTATGGTGACCGTCCAAAACAATTCAGAATCAACATTTATCGATCAAGAACAATGAAATAACATATTTCATACTCACCAGAGATGCCTATTATCAAAAGTACTCATGTGTGCAGAGCTCTACAGACGTGTTTTGCTTGTCAAAGTTGGCTGTAAGTTTTGCTGTGACTAAGTAATTCAAAGGACGGAGAAATGCTGTCGTCAACAAGTGCCAGTTTGCCCATGGTGATAGGTTGAAGAAAAAAAAATCCCTTTGCCAATAAATTTTAGGTTGCATCAGCCAGCAATACTAATTCTGAAATCCCAGGACTGATCACAAATGGCGCCAGAAAAAATATCAAGCATCCACATCCATGGACAGTACAAGTTGCAACTTAAGGGAAATGCTACAAAATCAAGACTCTTAACTGATTGCTGGGGAAAAAAATGAATTCAATTTAGAATTTAGTTTGTAAATGTAGGTGAGTGCTTGTGAAAGAGAACATTGTAAGTAATACTTGTCGTGGTTGACTGGGAATGCAGGGCTGGCTGTAAATGTGATTGAGGGGCTGAAGTATCTCTGTTCCTCCCAGGTTTGCCTTCATCTCCTTGACAATCTTCAGAGCCTTTTTCATGGTCTTCTCACTGTACTCCATACTGTTACTGCCATCAAACACATACAAGTACAAGCACACGCGCTGCGAGACCAAATAGGATGTTGTAGTTTATTGGACTGGCAAAGGGTAGATTCTTACGGGAAGATGTGTTCAAAGGAGGAACCAAAACTGTAAATGTTGAAGTAGCAGCCCATGGGTAAGCTTTTCAGAAGCAGCAGCAGAGTATCCTGTGGGGAAGTGAGTTATCAATAATGAAGGAAACTGTAGGGGAGAAGGAATGAATGAATGAAAACCACATTTCCACCCGGGGGGGGGTGGGGGGTGGGGGGTACAGTTTGGTTTGCCACAGTTCTATTTGGAACGTTAAACTGTGAAGGTGTGTATGTGGATAGCATTGCCAATTCTCTTTGTAAAAAGGCCTGCAGAGCAATGTGCGCTTTTTAATTACCCTGGCACTGCCGATGCGAGCTCCTCCCATACTTCCGGATCGGTCCAGTAAGAACACAAATTCTCCCCTTGTGGTGAATGAAGACATCACTGCCTGGGAAAACTCAGGGTAAACACTGAGCATCACTGCCGCATCCCCCATCAGCGTGCCTGAATCACAACATGGATGAGAAAGGGGAATTTGGAGCATTTAGAAAGCATCCAAACAATTTGAATGAAAAGGACTTTAACACACCAGGCTTGGCAGATGCCTTTCCTGCCTCCACCACAACTGCTGGCTGGTGGGCATCTTTATAGTAAATCAACAGCTCAATATCTTTGTCAAAGGTGTGTCCTGCAGCCAGTTTAACCTGAAATACCCCAAATAAACAAAACATGAATAAACAGCATGCCTCAAGTGTGAACGACAGCGGATCACATGAATGTTCTACGTACGGCCGCATGAGTTTGCTCCTTGTCGAGGTACTGCAGGGGCTCCAGGGAAAAATTAGAGTCCACTTTGGAGACCCGACGCGGTGAGGACACCCGCGCAGAGAAGGACAGACTGTATGGCACTTGAGAGGCAGGAACAGACGTCACCTGGACACCATGACCTTCACTTCCTGGAAACATTAAATCGTCATAAGAAGAACGAATACGTAAAATCCCACAAAATGATGAAACGTTGCAAGTAGCTCTTATGTCATATGACTCTAAGTTTATAAGCATCTCAACATGTTAAATGTCATCTCCATGTAAAAATGAAATGTATAAAACTTGGTTTGAAACAAACATGGTATTTTTTTCAGAGTTAACAAACAGACATATGACTCGTTTAACTTTTTTTTCTAAATTATCGATCGCAATATTTTTCTATTACCTCCTCCAAAATCATCTCAGATATGTCTGAGTTGCCAAAACAGGATCAATGATTAAAAATATATCTATCATCCTGTACAACTATCATACATACAATACTCATAGACTAGAGTTAGAAAAACTGGTCTTTTGAAATTTCAGGATGAACCGATATGCACTCCAAACTTTACAGGTTAACATAATTCGACTTTCTCCAAACTTTTGAATGCGCATTCAACTTTTCAATGTTTCAATACCCTTTCACAACTTTCTGCTCTCTGACAAAGATTCAAAATTAGGTGGTTTAATCTCCAAGGACGTCCACTACTATGCCTTTCTGTGACTCTGTTTAGTTGAAAGCGGCGATGTGTTGTCCTACCCTGAGGTTGGTAGCGAGGGTTGAGCACCACAGGCAGACAAAACCTCAGCCCGCTATCAGCCTCCACAGCCAGCTCAGTGACATACTCCAGCCGGATGGAGGCGCTCTCTCCCGGGGGAAGACTCCCCACACTCAGAGAGAAAATGTCTGGGGTCTGTTCACTCTCTTCGAGGAGGAAGGCCTGCTGCCCAGAGCTCAAGGCATCGTCGTATTCCTCTCGAGCCTGCAGAGGAAACGTAATATTCACACAGTCTTTTTCTCCTCTCTCATCTTTGGAGACTCACTCACTTCCTGTTTCTCCTTCACATCAGCTATAATCTCAGTTTGTCCAATCTTGGCACTAAAATGGCAGACGGCAGCATCACCAGGCAGAGGGAAGACAAATACGGCCTCTATGGCTTTGTCCTCCTTGTTCTCATAGTGCAGCGTGGAAACCACGTTGGCCACATGGTCCTTTACCTCCACTTCAACTTCAATGGCCTTTAGGGGAACTGACACACACGCAGACACAAACCGATCACGGGGTTTCAAATGTCAGTGATCCATTCATAGTGGTGTTTGCTAAATGTACTTCCTTCATCTATTGACTTCCTGCTCAAACACATTTAAACATAATAATGCTTTCAGGAAGGCCCCAAAAAAATTAATGTGACCAATACAGGAAGTGTGTCGTTTGGATATGCCGCACCAAATTGTACAAATAAGGAAACAAACTGTATCGGCATGTTGTGAGTTTGTTGGATGAAGATCACACCTGTGGCATTGCATGTATCTGTGTTGGAGTTTTGCTTTGCTTTGACCTCGATCGTTCTCGAAAATGTTCACAAGTTTGGAAATATAATATAGTCTGATGCCAAATGGGCATTGTTGATTGTTAATTTAAAAAAAAATCAAATGTCTGACTTTTTTTCCAGAAAAAATAGATGGAGATTATACCTGTGCCTCTACCATTGCCACACCTTTATCAACTGGCACGTAAATGTTTATGCACACCATCTTCCTCTTCATCTGTTCCCTGTGAGTGAGTGTTTTCGAAGGCAGGGAAACTGGTGTCCAAGAGGAGAAATTGTCTTGGAAAGAGACTTCAAAAACTTTTCTCCTCATTGAAATATATGAATGAATCTATTTGTTGTGTTTTTTTCATAGGATTGAACACTTTGGAACACAAAATCCCATACATATGCATTTATTTTCCGAACCGCTTCATCCTCACTAGGGTCGCAGATCCCATACATACTCTAAGTAAAATGTTTTAACTATAAATGTTATTACAGACAAATTTGCTATATTTTGCATGCAAACTCATTTGACTATTGACTGACCAACACAGTATCAATACAGTGTCAACACAGTTTGTCTAATGTGTCAATACACTCCTTGGGGTATCATCTACCCATCACTCGTTAACACCCATTAGTTTTGAACTGCAATTTGAACTTGTACCTGGCTCCTTGTTGACGGTGAGCAGACCACAGCGGCACACCATGGTGAAGAGTCAATAGGTAACTTTCTTATGTTGGTTTTGCTACACACAAAAAAGAAAAGACACAATTACAACTGCTTGATGTGACGTTATTGTATAGTGATATAATAAAAGACAAAGAGAGCCTGCCGGGGAACACCCTGAATTGGTCCCCTTCCAATCGCAGGGCACACATAGACGAACAACCATCCGCGCTCACATTCACACTTAGGAACAATTTAGAATGGGAAGAAACCAGAGTACTGAAGAAAACCGATGCAGGTAGGAGGAGAACATCCAAACTCCACACAGGATGGCCTGAGCCAGAATTAAACCCTAGACCTCTGCACTGTGAGGCCAGCGTTACTTACCAGTGGCCCAAAGTGACGCCCACTGCTGATCTTCAGTGACAAAAGATGCAATAAAGGTTGAGATGCTGTTACCCGGAAAGAGTTTCACCGCCGCAGGGAATTGTGCAGCAATTCGACTTGGACAAACTATATGTGCCACTGTGATGCCAATTATTAGATTGTACAGTATTCAATTTAAAAAATGCAGAGGGAAAATACATGACAAAATACATGTACATGACAAAGTTCATCAAATAACTACAGACTACAGAGTGAATTTAGCGATCCAAATGTAAATTGAGAATCTGGTCCTAAAAACACTCCTACCTTCCTTATGCGGGATAGAAAATGTTTAGTTGTCCACAGGTAGTCAGTCCGGAAGAGCAAAGAGAGAAAAACCACACCCATTCTGCAGAGCTCTTGTCATTCCTGTTAATACGCCCAAGTTTGAGTTTCGGTTTCATTTTGGGCCACGTCACAAATGAGTTGATTAAAAGCAAACGTTTAGTGAGCCTATTCTAAAAATACTCTGCATTCTCACGCTTTTTCGTTACAACTAGAAACTGTGCCAAACAAATACATCTGTTTTCATTAACGCAGTTAAGAAAGGAATTATATGTATTATTGTGGTGGTAGTTTGCAGATGTGAACAAATGCACGCGCTTTAAACATTTATATGATCTCCTTGATATCCACTGCACTGGAGATGCCTGCTCAGTTTGTGGTGAACGATCCACTCACAAGGGAACTTTGGAATCACACACAACACCCAAGAAAGAAACTTTTGCCTGCTCAATTTGTGATGAAATCCAAGTATCCATGTTCAGAAAATCTTCTTTTGGACATTCTGCAGGGCAGGGGCAGAGCTGCGTGGTAGCCAGAGGTGGCCATGGCGACCAGCACACATTCCAATCTTGGAGCCTATCCCAGTTGTTTTCAGGCAGTAGGCGGGGTACACCCTGAACTGGTTGCCAACAAATCGCAGGGCACACACATAGACGAAAAACCATCTGCACTCACAACCACATCTACAGTGTTCCATTAATCTACCATGCGTGTTTTTGAAATGTGAGAAGAAACGGGAGTACCTGGAGAAAACCTACACAGGCATGGGGAGAACATGCAAACACCACAATTGTCTTTAAAAAAACAAAACAAAACAAAACATTATTTTAAAAATATTTTAAAGCACCCGCATCACCATTGGGTGTGTGTGTGTGTGTGTGTGTATAAGGGGGTGGGTGTGGGGGGTCACACTCGGACATACAATCATGGGTGCAAGGCGGTCTCCAATTACCCATGTTACACTCACAGCCAAATACATCATCTGCAAGGAGAGATCTTACAGTTTACCCGTCAATGTCATACATGGACCCAAGCAAGTCTTTTTCCGCTACCCAACATCAAGCACGTCAGAGTGGGGAATATAACTGCATGCCCTTAACTGCTGTGATTTTGATGCTGCATCAATATTTTTTCGAATCACTATAGTAATGCAAGGGTATTGACATCATGCAAGATGTGCAAAATGTCTGCTAAGTGAATCATTACAACACCAGTGCCTCCACAATTGAAACAAGTGAAAAAAAATGGACAAATGATTGTGGGATTTTTTTTTTCCTGACACTGGATCCAACTATGTGATGGTAATGGCGAGCAACGGCCATTAAAAGTGACGGCAAACAAGGAGGCAGGAAGGTACTACTGTGTTGTTTGTAATTGTGATCAACCGTGGTGAGGAGAAAAAAAGGGGAGAGTAATAGAGGATCAGAGGGGGCAGTTAGGGAAGGTCTATGGATGGTAATATATGCGGCCCTATTGTGGGGAATCAATGCACCATGCGTTAATGGGGGAGTTGGGGGGGTTCAAGGAGGGGTACACAGGGCCAAAGGCGGGCGATGACTAAAAGTCCCAAGAAACACACTCATGACCACAGAGTGTCAACCAAATTCTCATGTGAGTCCTAAAACTTACCTTTTGGGACCATATCTACATTTTATTTTTACGTTCGAGCTGGGGAGCAGCCATACAGATAAGTGTACATTTTGTACAAACGCTTGTCGTGGGAACTGTCGCTTTGTGGTGAAAGTCTGTTGCCACATGCACGTACGTGTGTGGTGCTCACCGTGGGATTGTCTGCATCAAGAGTGAAGAGACTGTCAAGAAGAAAAACACCAAGCAGGGTGAGAAGTTTTTTCTTCATTTGCATTGATAATTTATGAACTTTAATGAAGTTGTAACAGCATTGGTGATGATCTTGATTTCAAAGTGAAATTGCTGTTCTTTTATGACATACACTGAATTGTTGGGGGAGAAACTGTTTTAATTGCATGAAGCTAGAATCTCCTCCGCTTCTGGAGTGCAAGGAGTGTCCACATTAATCAGTTGAAACATATTGGCAGGGTGGGGAGTGCTAAGGGTGCACTTTTTGGTGGTTGTGGTGGTCGTGGTGGTGGGGGGGTGTTAACCGTGCTTTGTTTCGGCCTGATCCCTGCGAAAGCACTAGCCACAAGAACAAAAGTATTGTATTGGAATAACGATGAAAAGAACAATGGGGGCTCGGTGGGCGACTGGTTAGCCTCCCAGTGCAGAGGTCCAGAGTTCGATTCCAGATCAAGCCTTCCTGTGTGAAGATTGCATGTTCTCCCCCGTGCCTGTGTAGGTTTTCTCCGGGTACTCTGGTTTCCACCCACATTCCAAAAACATGCAGAGCTCTCTAAGGTGTCCCTGGGTGTGCCTGTGAGCGCGAATGGCTGTTTGTCTGTGTGTTGATCGCTGGCAACCATTTCAGGGTGTCCCCATCTGCTGCCCAAAGACAGCTGAGATAGGGAACAGCACACCCCACTGCCCTTGTAAGGATAAGTGGATTATAAAATGGATTGATGGAGAACAATTGGAGCCAGAGTACAGACCTAAATGAGAAAAGGGAAAGAGATGAAGAGAAGGTTGTCTTGTTTTAGGGGAGTTAGGAGTGGGTGGCTCAACATAGAACTGGATCAGCAATTTATTTTATTGCTATTGCATTGCACATGTATGGTTGGATGTTGCAACACAAGATTATTCAACATTCACATTCATATGCTAATGTATGTATGTATATACATGTATATACATATTATATAAAATACATAATATGTATATACACGCACCCAATTATTTGTAAGAATAAGTCTTTATTCGTGTGAATTTAATGATGATATAGCTCAACTGTAATGAGCATAATTATGTGACAGCTATGAATGATTTTTTTAAACATCCTTTGAATTAATGTTATACCGTAACAATTATCAAATGGCATGAATACAAACATGCTTTACTTAACTATTTTTTAATTCACAGTATTTGAGTTTTTAAAAATTATTAATTTATGATAAAGACTAAAACACCATGAGCATAAACAGGTGTGCCGCTGCAGGTGGAGCCCTACAGTGCCACCTGTTGGTCACAAACAGAATCGTGACAGTGACATGCAAAGTCGAAATTTCAACTTTAACTGAGCATCAACCACACCTTCAAATAAATATAAAGATGCAGTATTTATATATATTTTTTAAAGGAAAAACAATTAGATACTTTGTTCATTTAATTATTTCCATATTCATGCTCTAAGCAAAAGGTGCATTATCGACAGCCCCAGCACAGAAAACGCTGCCCCATCTTACAACCATTTAAATGAATCCAAACATGGTTTGAAACCTTCTTGCAGGTGGGATGAGACCTTTCGTGTAAACCATGATGTCAGAAGGAAGACAAAGAAGAATGCAAGACAATGAACGGAGCACGCACCGGTTTATGTTTGCTTACCTTCTCCTCCTGGCTTCACCGTGCACATGCTTCCTCCCCAACTTCTGGTCACGGGTATTGACGCTGTCCTGGGACTCGTACACACACCAGTACATCACTGAGCAGGCCATCCTTAATGTGACCCTGGATACTCTGCAACAGCACCAAGGTCACCATGATGAGAAAGAGGTGAAACGGAACATTCATTGTAATTTGGTGAGAAAAAAAAATAGACGTTTTTGTGTTTTTATATTTGGCCTCCTTTTCAGGACAGACTGGGACGAAGCTTCTGGAGGGCTGTGGGGGAGGTGGTTCATTCCAATGCTGAAATGGACTTTCTGAGCTCCACTAGGTCTGACCCCGTGTACCACTTTGATTCCGAACGGGTCGAGAGTGCAGTGGCAATGCTGCGACAGTTCTGGGCTCATGCTCTGCTGTCAGTGCGGGCCAATGAGTACCAAAGTGCTCGTCACAGCTTGGGACAACTATTTCACTCCCTGCAGGTACACAAGAACAACAGCTAAAAAGATATTGAAAGAAGATTGGACATGCTTTTTTTAAACATTATTATTATTTCTTTTTTAATTTATTTTTGAACACAAGGACTTCTACAGTCACAGTAACTGGGTGGAGATGGGCCAGCGCTCCATTTACCTCCACCTGCTACAGCCAAAGGAGCCAGCCATCCCTGTAGCTGAAGGTGATGCAGACTTATACAGTACCTAATTGACTTTTCAATGGTTCTCTTGTTTGGTCTTTCTGGAATGCATTCAAGTGCAGGTTGACGAAAGGTCTTGCCAGAACTATCTAATAAGAATCATGATTTGTCATCAGAAAGGCAGTGAGAGGGGATGGAGAGATAAATAGACACAAAAAGATCTTAAAGACTAGAGGAAATGCATACATAATGCAGGCATTACGAGACATCTTTAAATGTCAAATATCTCCAGACAGAAAGTCAATCTAATGCGATTTTTTTTTGTATTTAATTGAGGGGTGAGCGACACGGTGGGGACTGCTTAGCATGGCTGCCTCACAGTGCCAAAGTTGTGGGTTCGATTCTGGCCTACTGCCCAAAGAGAGCTGGGATAAGCTCATGACCACACGAATGAAGAAAAGTAGTACAGTATTGCGCCCTCTGGTGGTGAAGATCATTGTAACGTGACAACTAACCTTTGTGTCACAACCCCTGGTCCCCCCTATCTGGGCCCTGAGGGTATTTTCATCCATCCATTTTCCGATCCGCTTTATCCTCACAAGAGGAGGTGCGGGAGCCTATCCAAGCCGTCTTCGGGCAGTAGGCGGGGGACACCCTGAAGCAGTTGCCAGCCAATCGCAGGGCACACAGAGAAGAACAACCATCCCCGCTCACACTCACACCTCCACACAGGAAGGCCGGAGGTGGGATCGAACGCACGACCTCTGCACTCTGAGATCGATGCTCGAACCACTGGATCACCGGACTGCCCCGAGTGTTTGCAATCAAACAATTGTGTAAAAAAAGTCAGAGAAGCTTTCATAACAATGAACATTTGTACAGTTTCATCATTTCCTTGTACATTCAAAGCCCCTCAGAGAACTGAATGCATGAAAAGTGACTGGCGGCAAGCATAGGAAAACAATCCCTGCAGTGTGTTGGTCCTTGTGTGTCCTCTCCACAGGTGACACACCCACCTGTATGGAGTGCTTTAGCGCCACCTGTCGAAATAACCTCCATCCAAGACTCACAAGTACACAGAGGGACTCACAGCTGCTCACAACTGGCTATTTCAGCACCTTCCCTCCAAAACCTAAAGGTATGCAAGTAAAACTTTTTTTTTTGGTTACCCAAAAAGTATTCAACTTGGATTGTCACCTCCTTTAACCATCTGAAAAACAGCAATGTTGCTCTGTTACAAATTAGATTATTTAGGGGTCACCAATGTGGTGCCTGCGGGTACTGGGTAGTCCCCAAAGACCACGTGATGAGCCCACACGCCTTCATTAGTATGGGTATGAAAAAGGAGTTTTTTCGGAGAAACACAAACATGTAACTTGTTGGTCAGGCAAATGCAGTCACGGAGGTATGCTGGACAGCAGCCGCACTATGGGGGCCAAAGGGGGCATCAACAAAGACAGCACATCACCTCTCTTCTCCCCTCATCATTACCTCCACGCGGAAGCAGCTAAGCTGGCTTCCGAAGCTACACTGACTGTACTGAGAGATCTCAGGGACACAGTGGGGCACAAGACCTTCCTCAGGTGGGAATACAGAAATATAATACAAAACCATGTATAATCAGTGGTGAGAACTCGTAATAAATATTTCGCAACTGCACTTGAATATACAGTACTTTCATCTGTTTACTGCAAAGGTTTTGAATATTGATTTTGATCAACTAAAAAGTGAATTTGAGAGGGAAAAAAAATCTCTTAAGCTAAATAAGGTCGACGAAATCCTTCTTGATTTTATTTCTTTTTTACTCAAGTCTCCTACAACCTCCACAGGCTTTTCAGCGTGAAGCAGGCACCCGCTCTGGTTTTTGTCATTGACACCACAGGGAGCATGTTTGAGGAAATCACAGCGGCTCGAATGCGGGCTTACTCCATCATTCAGAACCGAGCAGACCTTTCTGGCCGACCTGGAAGCTTCTTGCTGGTACCCTTCCATGACCCTGGTGAGGAAGCACCACAAGGATAATGCCCATAGTTGTTTTGTACCTTACTTTTCATGTGGCCTAAAAATGGTTTAAAAGTTCAAACAAAATTATGTAAAAATGTGATCCGTCTGCCCTTTGGCCTTACCAATAAAAAGGGAATCATAAAAAAAAAAAAAGCTCCTTAAAAAAATATGTGAATATAGGTAAGGTGGCAAATCATAATTATGTAGAAGACATCATATCCAAAGGGAAATTTGTTTTAAAATTCGACAAAATTGGGGAAGTCAACTAGAGTCACAGAAAGGATTGTGTTCAACTTTTAAAGTTCTGCTATATTCTAATCCTTATTAATGTCACTGGAAACTAATTATTTATTACATAGGTCCTCAACAGAGGTTATGTTTTTATGGCTGCTGTTTGTTTGTCAACAGGATTCATCCATAAAACTGAAGTACCTCATTTTTGACCACAACACAATTAGAGATTCCAAAATGAATAAAACGGAAGAAATGTAACTTATTTAGTCTTTCTGTACGGCCGGGCAGCAAATGGCCTGAAGAGTTTTCTAAATTGCGTTGGCTCCACAGGCGAACAACAACACCTTCTGGTGGGATACTACTGTAAAACTCTTTACTGAAGACAACCAGTATGACAGTAACTGTAATAAAAGGTAACTAACTTTTCAATGATTCATGTCACTGCTGTGTGCAGAAGTCGGTCCGGTGTATGAGACTGATGACCCGAACCAGTTTATGGAGCACATGGAGAACTTGATGGCCCTTGGAGGAGGAGATGAACCAGAGATGTGCTTCACAGCCATTCAGGTGTGCATGTTTGTGTGTCTGTCTGTGTGTGTGCATATGTGCGTGTGTGTGTACTAATTGTTGCGCATTTCTAGTTGGCCCTCACTCACAGCCCACCACTCTCAGAGATCTTTGTGTTCACCGATGCCTCCCCCAAGGACGCACACCTGTTTGACGTGGTGAAGGCCCTCGCACTTACCAAACAGAGCAAAGTAAGACAATCTGTGAACCCTCTGGACCAAGGGTGTCAAACTCATTTTTGTTACGTTTGTCACATTTCTGTTACCGTTTTCCTTGGAGGGCCGTTATGACTGAAACCATATAAAGAAGTCAAGAATAACTACTGATTCAACTCTTGTTTAAGTTACTATCATGAGGGGTTTGGTAACAAGAAAATGCTGTCTTTTTTATTAAATATGAGAATTACAATTTTTGGGAGACGTTTTAGAAAGCATCATGGAAGTTGGCATGTTTGATCTGCTTTTGCGGGCCACATAAAATGATGTGGCGGGCCAGATCTGGCACCCGGGCCTTGAGTTTGACACCTGTGCTCTGGATTCTATGCTATACATTAACGTCCACCTCGTTTCCTTTGTTCGAACCATTTTAGCTGTTGCATTTAGCCATGAAATCTACATTTTGTAACTCCTTGTTATTGGAAGACAGACAAACTCAAAAGCATTGGGTTTAAGTAATAACAATGATAATGCAACAAGGACCTCGGTAACACTAAATCTGATGTTCTCACAGGTGACATTTCTCCTAACAGAGGACCCTAATTACACCATAAAGAGCATAATGAGGAGGAGAAAAAGGAGGGCAGAACCTTTGACCGCTGATCGCTTCTCCCTCTACTCGGCGCTGTCGTCCTCGTCGGGAGGACTGACGATATTCACCAGCAACTCTGACATCCACAGCGTCTCAGCGATAGTGGAGGACAACACAGCAGCAGGAAAGGTAAGATAGCCAGGAGTGCTCTCAGCTTCACATTTGGGCAACGAATCTTTTGGGCTGCATGGTGTAGGGTGCTTAGTATGTCTGCCCCACAGTGTTTGGGTTCAGGGTTCGAATTTCGGCTTGAATCTTCCTCTGTAGAGTTGATCTGTTCTCTGGTTTTCTGCGGGTGTTAAAATGAGTGTGAATGCTACGTGAACCAGAAAGGAGCAAACACATTCCCATGTCCCTTCTATAAGTGACTTCAATTTCTTCCTCACCAGGTGACTCTCCTACATGTTGAGACAGACCAAGAGCAGATGTCCTCGCACTCTTTCAGGGTCGACAGCGCCGTTAATGATGCCACCGTACACATTACTGGTCTATTGAGCAATTGCATCCTTATCGATCCCTCAGGTACACAGAGGAGAATTGTCACATACAATGCATCTATTAATAATTTCTCACAATGACTAGGAAAGAGATAAATATCATATGCTACACTTTAGTTCCATAAAGCTCTACTAGTGTTTACATTTTCAAATGATCACTTCTACTTTCCTAAAAGAATGTCCCATCACTGGTGAGCTTTTTTTTTTTTAGAACAGACCCGTGGGCAACTCATGCGGTCCCGTGGGCAACACTTTGGTGACCCTGCGACTGACATTGATTCTCAAAGTGAATTTGTGGGATTCACCAAAGAATCGCTACCTGTGTACAGTTCAGTTATATTTAACTTTTAATTTCAATTGCGTGTTATCTTTAAGAAGTGTTTGTTTTTCAAGACTTATTTAGGTCAGGTTTTTTAATAGATTAAGCGTTTTACATATGTGCAATACATTTTAATTATTTAAGTGGAATCTTAATGCTCAGACTGTACATAATGTTGTAGAGGGGTTAAAATAATATAAAATGTGGTTTTTAGGAATAAAACCTCAGTCTTGTTTTTGATGAAGACTTAGGCCTACGGTGCTCTTACAGTACATTTTAATGTCGGTCATTTATGTTGGGACTTGGAGAGCTAAATGCTGGGACTTCTTTAGCAGGTAATTGGTGTGAGGTAGTTTGAGAAGCGCTGCCATAGACAGTCCTTAGATGTTGTACACCTTTTTTCCTCCAGGCCAAACTCAGTCGCTGCTGAGTGAGCAAGGCTCTCTGGCCTCTCTCGAGGTCTTCAAAGGTCTGTACCGTGTTCGTCTTCTGCCTCCTATCCAGCCGGGCCAGTGGTACCTGCATGCTCAGGCTGACGGACATGTCACATTCAACATAATAGGTACTGAATTGAATGAGAATAATGTGAACACCTGTTCAAATGTGGCAAACATGACTGGTTTCATATCCCCTCAGCTGAGAGCAGTGTGGATTTTCTGTATTATTTTGCCACTGTAACCAACGAGACTCACCCTGGATTGGCCAGAGTAGAGGGCAGTCCTGTGTCAGGTGAGGGTCTTTTATTTATTGTTCATTTTAACAGTCTGAGTCAAAATGCCAGGACAGAGTTGCAGTACTTAACGTCCATATTTTGGTATGCTCTTTAATTCCTTAGGTGTCCCTGCTTTCCTTGTGTTGGCCGTGACTGGCCTGTCTCCTCATGACAAGGAGGTCTCGTTCAGTCATGTGACGCTGCTGGGAGCAGAAGGGGAAAGCCTGAAGAAGGTCTTGCTCAACTCCTCCTCCTCCTCCTCTTCGTCCTCTGTGTTGTCAAGCTATGCCACGGTAGATCTGATTGGCTGGGTGGACTCAATTCCGAGAGCTCCCTTCTGTGTCCGCCTCACGGGCCGAGACGGCGGGGGAAACAAGCTGGAAAGGGTCGCCACGGAAATGGTGCAGCCCACTCGTGTTCAGATACAGGCAAGTAAGGAGCCATGATGCTGCCACAAGACGCTAAGATGCGGCGTATAAATAACAAGAACCTCGGCTATTTCCATATTTAAATTGTTTATAGGAGTGGCATGGGACCTTTGAAACTTGTCTCCTTTTTCTCTCTCTTTAGGTCCTTTCCACACCCGCTCTGGTACCAGGTCACAGCACCACTGTGGATTTCAACATCCTGAACCACGGCCCTGACAGACTGTTCAGTCTGACAGCTGAGGATGATTCTGGATATCTCCAAACGAAAGGACCTCACAGGTAACCCCCCCTTGACCAGGGGTCACCAACATGGTGACATGGGCAACAGGTAATCCCACAGGCATTACATGAGTAGCCCGCAGGCCTGTTGTAAAAATAGCTCACCAGTGATGGAACATGGTGATTTTCTAGGAATGTTGCAGAAGATCTACAGAAATAAAAATATCCCGTATTACATTTTGCGTTTTCCAAATTATTGTGATAAATTATGAACATGATCAGTGTCGTTACATAAATGAATATCATTAACTATTCATCCATTTCCTGATCCGCTTTATCCTCACAAGGGTCACGGGGGGGGGGGGGGGTGCTGGAGCCTATAAAGTGACAAAAAAAGATCACTTTGATCAAGAAAATTATGTGTTTGGTAAATTAAAAACTGCATGATACATATCAGTATGCTGAAGAAATAGTTTTAGTTGGATACGGTCTCTGTTCCGTCGCTGGTCGTCCTGCCACATAATACTGCCCTAAGACGGTCGGGATAGGCTCCAGCACGCCCATGACCCTCACAAGGATAAGCGGTTGAGATGGATGGGTGTATAAAAGCTGACTTCAGAGCAGTTTGTCATTCTTCCCATCAGGTTCCATGTTGCTAGCCACAAACCTTTCCACAGTCAGGTGGGCCTTCACACACCTGCCTCAGCTCAGGCCGGAGCGACAGTTACGCTGACACTCTCAGTGTACGCTCTCGACTCTGCAGACACAAACTACGCGGTGGCCTACTTGACAGTGGTTCCACCTGTGAGTATTATCTAATCTGTTGGATGCGAACATGTTGATAATTTCAGACGTTGATGTGGGCATAGGTGGAGATGTACACATGCATTTTGGTGCCATCGGTTGTAGTTTTCTAACATTATGCCACGTTAAGCTTTTTCTCTGTAGCGAAGAAAGGACATAATGCCCATAAAATGCAAAATAGTGATGATTATTTTAATATTTTCAGAGGTTGAAGTGGGCAAAATTACAGTGTGCATGTGAGTTTTGATAATGATTGGTCATAATTTTCTGACATGGAGCCACGTTACACTTTTACATAGCGTTTTAGGCTGTCCCTAATTATGCGGCTGTGTGAACCAGGATTAAGAGGCGAGCGGCAGCATATGGCACCAACTGGAGATGTGATAAAGGCATAAATGCTTCAAATGGCCCCGAGGATGTTTTTTAGACCACCCTCGATGTTTTGGATCTAATCTCCCTTTCAGGACTCAGACACATCTCCTCCATCATGCTCGGCCACTCGACTGCAGTCCTCCTGTTCCCCAGCTTGCAATGAGTCCACCTGGAGCGTGTCACTGGCTGTGTCGGACAGCGGCCGTTCCGGCCTGGCCGCTCTCCAACTACACAAGGGACAAGGGACTTTAACTTTATTCCCACCGGTCACAGGAGGTAAACTGGGTGAGGCTCATCCTGACCAACATGTCCAGCACAAGGTCACATTAGAGGAGCGAGACGCCCCTTTGAACGTGTCCGGCTGGGAGCTGGGCTCATCGGAGCCCCTGTGGGTGAACTATACTTCCAGCTGTTGCTCGGTCCAGGCTGAGCTGCTGGTGTGGGACACTGCTGGAAACATGAAGCGCTGCCATCTTGCATCTAGTCAGCAGAGGCAGCTGAGTGACACAAGGACAGAATATAGTGGAGGTGGGCCTAATACGCCCACTAGCTTCTCTTTCTTAATGTTGCTTCTACTCTGCTTTGACCTGTTTTTCTAACATCATGCAGGTCCAAAATTGCTGTTATTTTTAGCATATTACTGCAGGAATGTAGAAAATTGAATGCTTATTGAAAATGCACTGAATAAACCGAATTTATTCTTTTAGTACTTTTGTCGTCTTCGACCTGGAGTGCAAAGGTGATGCTTTGTAATTTAAAAGGACCCTGTAATTGGCTGAACATTGGCACTTATGTAAGAGTTCCTGTCTCAAATGACGTCTGTACATTCCGCCTCAATGAGAGAAAAAAAAAAAAAAAAGATCCAGTCTTGGCGTTAGGCTTGCTTTATGACAGTTTACAGTGGCTTTAATAATGCCTGTTTTAGGTGCAGATGCATAGACCCGGTGACGTCAACAGTGTTTGTTTGTCTCTATATGTGCCCTGCGGCTGACTGGTAAGCAGTTCAGGTTGTAGTCTGCCTTCCACCTGAAGTCAGCTGGGATAGGCTCCAGCAACCTCCGCGACCTTGTTCATGATAAGCGGGATTGAAAATCATTTTTCTGCACTTAACGGGCTACAAAAGTGCCTCATTGCCTTCCTGTGTCAGGCCTCCCATTAAGGTAGGCAGTGATTTCTTTTTTTTGACAAATTCAGTCTTGTCTTGTATCTAGTTTTTGTTTCGTCCATGTTAGGGTCTGTTTTGGCGGTTGCTCATCATGGTATGCGTGTTTATACACGTGTGTGTATAAACACGCATTTGATAAGATGAAGAAAAAGAATTCGGAACCCAACAAAGGGGAAACCCATTGTGAAAGTTAATTGATTCCCTCAAATAGTTGGCTCCACTCGAAGTGAAAATCTGCCTCGATTAATTAATAAGTATCATCTTTGTGAATTCCTAATACACTGTCCTGAGAAATTTGGCCATGAATTGCATGTGCTGGAAATAATTTACACTGATACTCAAAACTGATTAACTGCTTGCTCGGTTGCTCATTAAGTGTCATGGAATTAAAAGTACAACTGGACAGACAGTGCGAGTGAGTGGCTAAACGGAAGGTAGGATTCAGGTCACGCTCTTAGGCAATGTGGAACAAAAAACGTGTCTTAAAGCTTGGCCAAGATGCAGTTGACGAGAGAGGACACTGGGGAAGTAAGGTAGAGTTTCTTCTGGCCGTTGCCGGGAACATTGTGGGCCTGGGCAATGTGTGGAGGTTTCCGTACTTGTGCTACAAAAATGGCGGTGGTAAGCAAACGTGGCGATCGGCGCTTTTTCCAGAAGTTGTGCGTACCACAAAATAATGTGTAACATTCAGGTGCATTCCTGGTGCCGTACCTGGTGTTTGCGGTGACGTGCGGTGTACCGCTCTTCCTTTTGGAGACCTTTGTGGGCCAGCACACTCAGGAGGGTGGCATCACTTGCTGGAAGAAGCTTTGTCCAGTGGCTCAAGGTGTGTCGTATGCTAGCCTGCCATTCTGAAACGCATATCAGGAAGGACCCATCAGTACCTTTTTTCATCGGTTAGGACAGTTGAATGTTTCATCGAGATCCAAATACTTTGGGAAATGTGCAATGAGAGTCAATCAATAGCCACCAACTATAACCCAC
Organism: Hippocampus guttulatus; assembly: GCF_054856545.1. Classification (NCBI taxonomy): domain Eukaryota; kingdom Metazoa; phylum Chordata; class Actinopteri; order Syngnathiformes; family Syngnathidae; genus Hippocampus; species Hippocampus guttulatus. Next base: position 8,537,476 of record NC_141272.1, on the reverse strand, counting down.
ATATAAAAACAAATGCTTTGCCATGGTTGTCAGTCAAATATTCACAGCACGAGCTCTTGATATCAAAACAAAAAAAGGGAGTTACTAAATAGAATTTTATGGCTGAGTGATGCTGGGATAAAATACTGATATTGTGATTTATCATTTTGTCATCTGTTATGATTCAGTTTTGATATATCAGAATTCAACATTGACAGTGTTTCATCTTGTTATATGCTGCGAAATATCTTTGGTGCGTTATGATCAAAATGATCTGTTAGAATACAATACCCATAGATGAGAATCAAATACTAAATTGCATTACATCAGCATCAAATATGTGATTTATCATCAAGTGTCAGTGCAGCATCAATCAATACAGCAGCCTAAAATATGGAAGTGGTGATATGTTATTTCGCTGTGTCTTGCGACACTGTTGACACATAAGCAGCACGTAGCAATGTTGCGATATTGGATCATTATTTGTCATAGTATAAAAATGTATGCATCCACATTAAGTAGTTAGAATTGTTTTGTTATATTTTACGATGCAGTATCAATACATTAGCATCAAATACATTTTAGTGACATCGTGATATGCATCACCCAGTTCTCTGTTATGATACATTGTCGATACATCAGCATCACATATCGATAATGTATATGACAATATCAATCCATGTATGCAGCTGTCCTTTGCTCCAAGACAAATGTCTCCTTATGGAGGCTAAAAAAAAAAAGTCCTTGAACCTCAAATATGTCATGCATGTCAGGTATCGGCTATGGGGGGCTGCTGACCCAGATATACGGCTGCATGACATACACTATTATTCTGGCCTGGGCTCTTTTCTACCTGGCGTTCTCCTTTATCTCTCCATTGCCCTGGAGCACCTGCGACAACTACTGGAACACGGGTGAGGTCTAGCACACAACATAGGCGGCATTATTGATTGGAGCTTTTCATGGGGTGACGCCGAAGAAATGACATTTTGCGACAATGTCGTCAGTGCGCAGCTTGTATAACAGTGCCATTTACCTGTTCCCTCAAAACAAGTCAACACACAGCCATTAATGTCTTAACTGCTTGCAACAAGTGTCAGTGCACCCCTAAGTGGAAATAGCTTCCAATGTTTCCTGTATGTATCATCTTTTAATTTGTTTTCTACACCAGTACCGCTTAACATATGCAGGGTCACTGGACGCTGAATCCTATCGCAGCTGGCTTCCATCAAAAGGCAGATTACACCCCGGACTGGTCGCCAGTCAGTCACAGGGGACATAAAGAAAGACAGACAAACTTTAACTTAGATTAACTTTCACAGTCACACTGTCAATGAGTAGGACTGGAACCCAAACTGCCTGAATGCAAGACAAATCACCATCAATGACCTTATGTGTGTAATATTATTGCATATATTGCACATACTGTATATAGTGTATGTACTTGCATGTGATTTAGTGTGACTATCGGTCATTCTTTCAGCTGATTGTGTCATTGTTACAACAAGGAACCTCACCAACCACACCAAAGGAAACTCGGCAGCTATGGAATTCTGGGAGTAAGAAAGATAATACACTAAATAAGTATCTTCAACATGAAATAAAATACAGTGTGTTTCTTTTTACCATGTGTAAACATCGAGTGTTGAATATCTCCGGTGGTATTGAGGAGATTTGCAACATCAGGTGGGAGGTGCTTCTGTGCCTCCTGACAATGTTGGTCATTTGTTACTTCTGCATCTGGAAAGGGGTCAAATCAACTGGAAAGGTAAAGTCCATTAAAGTTCACCGACTACTAAGAAAACCAATGTGAGTGAAAGGCTCTGACAATCTTGTGACCCTACTTTCCAACAGGTGGTGTATTTCACTGCTACGTTCCCTTATGTGACGCTCCTCATTCTTTTGATCCGTGGACTCACTCTCCCGGGAGCCAAACAAGGAGTCGAGTTCTACCTTCTGCCCGATCCGTCGCGACTCACAGACCCTCAAGTAGAACAGTGTTACCTGCACTCTGATGGATTGGAATGCAAAAACATGAGCGGGTGTCTTTTTAAACAGGTGTGGATGGATGCCGGTTCGCAGGTCATCTTCTCATACAGCATTGGTGGGGGCAACCTGATTGTACTGGGCAGCTACAACCCCCACAGCAACAATTGCTACAAGTAAGTGTCACAATGGACCGAGAAAATACAATGCACACATTCAACGGTCACATCGGTAAACCTGGACTAGCCAATGGGATCTAACACAAGAGGTGAAAGAAAAATGCTGTCTTTTACAGCACAGTATATGAACTCATTAGCTCATTGGAATCACCTTTGCAGAAGTCGGACAACAATTCTGATGATTTGAATCAGGTGTGTTGGAGGAGGGAAACATGTAAAACAGGCTGTATAGGGGCTCTCGAAGACCGGACTTGGGGACTCCTACTTTGGATAAATTAATTAAGAGTAAATACAACACTGCAGCACTGTAGCAAAGAGCTATAGCGGCTCAAAAGTTTGAACCTGAGATGGTCAGAAGATAAGTGTGTCTTTGTGCTGCAGGGACTGCTTCTGGCTGTGTTTACTGAACAGTTGTACCAGTGTGGTGGCTGGCTTTGCTGTCTTCTCGGTCCCGGGATTCATGGCTCACAAGCAAGGTGTTCCTATCACAGAGGTGGCCGAGTCAGGTAAACTTGAAATCCTCTTAAGCCCGCTATGAAAAAGAAGAGAAAGGAAAACAAAAAAATGTCTCAGATAGCAACCTATTTGTGGTACTAGATTTTTTTCCTGATTAAAAAAAACAACAACAACACAATTTTATTTTTTTTGCGTGGAGAAGCTGGAACAGATGAATTACATTTATTTCAACGAGGAAAAGCATTTGAGAGACAAATTGAACTCATCTCTCAAGGCACCACTGTGAATACTAAATGTTGGAGGTGAATGTGGATGTTGTTTCCAGGCCCAGGCTTGGCGTTCATCGCGTACCCTCAGGCGGTGGCCATGATGCCGCTGCCTCAAGTGTGGTCCATCTGCTTCTTTGTCATGATTATCCTCCTAGGCCTGGACACACAGGCTAGCCAAGGGAGAAATTATACAACGTCACTTCATTTAGTTGAATATCCATCCATCCATTTTTTGATCCGCTTTATCCTCACAAAGATCGCGGGAGGGTGCTGGAGCCTATCCCAGCTGTTTTCGGGCAGTAGACGGGGGGAGACCCTGAACCGGTTGCCAGCCAATCGCAGGGCACACAGAGCATTTCACACTCAGCAAATGCTTGTCCATTCATTTTTGTTATGTCTCAATGGAAAAAAAGAAAATATTTCACGCCCCCCCAACTCACTACTATACAGAACGTCTATAAAATTGTTGTGGGTAATTCTCTGCAGAAGAGCGAATACTCCCAGTGCACACTCTGACAGGGAGAGCGACACTGCCACCTACTATCGTGGATGCGCAATTACATTTTATTCTCGTAAGTGACCTTGCGGCTTGGTTCTCTTTGCAGTTTGTCGGCATGGAGATGGTGATGACATCTGTCACCGACGTATTTCCCACAGTGATGCGTCGGTCGGTCAGGCGAAAAGGTTTCCTCTTGCTCTTCTGCCTGACATGTTTCTTGTCACAGCTCCTCATGATGACAGAGGTCAGAATATTGACTTACACTTGCTATGACTCTGATTGTGCTGTCAAAGAACACTTCTTTTAAAGTCCCTGAGCATTTGGATAACTTTTCACCACACTTATTACTACGGTGAACAGTAGCTGAAAGGGAATTAATTCCTCACATTTTGGAAAATATTTTACGACAGTTTTTCTTGACATCATTACAATTTTCTGAAATGTGAAGTAGTCAGAGTACAGCTCGTATAACAGGCTAATCAATGACCTTGTCTAACACAAGCAACAAATCCAATCCAATATCTTTCCCTGATGTCGTTCTTAGGGAGGGATGCACGTCTTCCAGATTTTCGACTACTATGCTTGCAATGGTGCATGCCTGCTTTTTCTCTGTGTGTTTGAAAGCTTGGCTTGGGCTGGATATTTGGTAGGTTGATGAGTTCATCTTTTGTTTTGTTTTGTTTTTTTGCTTCACTGTGTTTTGGTAAAATCTCATCCAGGGCTTTAATCTGAAATGCGACGTCTTTGTGTTTTGTTATAACTTGCTAGTCATGCAGTAACTTTGAAATGATTGATAGTAACTCCTGATGGTCAAAGTGAATCGCTACCAAAAACGAATCACTAAACACCTATCATGCATTTTTTTTGTCGGTCTGGTTGTGCTTGTCATTACTTATGGCTTGGCAAATATGATAGTCACTCCCATTTGGGCTGATTAAGTGCTGTTGTACATACTTCTCCATGAAGGAGCAGAGCGGCTATACGGAATCATAGCAGACATAACAGGCAAGCGTCCCAATGCTTACTTCAAAATCTGCTGGCTCTATCTGACCCCACTGGTCTTATTGGTGAGTAGGACTATCAGATTTTAGCTGTAATTTTATTAGGTACACCTGCACCATCTAATGCAAGTATGATTTGCACTCCATTGGCCCTCGTCTGTACACATACAAAATTGTGCAAGTAATGATGATATACAAAGGGCATTTTTCCTTTTTTCAGGGCTCTTTTATATATTCTGTAGTTGAGTACAAGCCACTGAAATTCAACCGCTGGTACGTGTACCCCACCTGGGCATACGTGTTGGGCTGGATGTCTGCCCTCTCCTCCACCCTGCTAGTACCAGGCTGTGCGCTGTACAAGCTCAGCACGGCCACCAGAACCCTCAGTCAGGTGGGTGAAGTCCACCACTGAAATGCGCGCTTGAACAAGGAATAGGTTTTCTATGAATCCAAAAGTTAATTATTTCCTCAGTGGTTGTGGATATAACATTTTGGCATATTTCTGCGTCTCCATCACCTGTGCCGGCCAGAGCCTTTTGACTCGGCACCGACACTAAAGAGAAACACAGCAATGCAACATATCACTGAAGAGGATCTTGAATGTTTCTGATTCATGAGCATTTAAAGTATGAGAAACATGTTATAAGCACACCAATTGTGAACTCAGATGAAGGTATTAGCGTATATTGTTCACATAAAAATGGACAGGATTCCCACCATATAAGTACTGTGTGTGTTTATATAGTTATCCCTCACTTATCACGGTTATTGGGGACCATGACCGCGATAAGTATGTTGCGTTCGGGAAACTCGGAGCTGCGAGAAGCAGCCCATACTGTATTTTTTAACCTTTCGTATCTTCAGATTTATTTCATAACAAGAGGCAATATTTTGCTGTTGAGAAGTCTTGTAACTTGAAAATTTCCTATGAAGAGACGTTCGTAAATCGAGGTGCCACTGTATGCCAAAGAGAGGCAGGCGAATGAGAGTCATCAATCAGAGTCAACAGCGTGACCAGACACAAAAGAAGGTGCTGGGCGGGGCTGTGAAGATGCGCAGCCAATCAGCTCATGGGATAAATCCACTCGTGCTGTCATTGGTCGATGTCGCGCCGGGAACCAATCATTCGCACAGGCATGTACAAAACCTGTAAGTCATTCATTTGCCGTTTCAAATTGTGTGTGTGTGTGTGTGCGTGCGTGTGTGTGTTTCATTTGTCCCCTTTTGACTCTTTCATAATTTTCATGCACCTCAACATGCAGCACTTGTAAAACCAACTCAGCAAGATCCCAGTGTTTGTCATATTGCCTTTGAACAATGATAAATACCTTTTCTTGAAGCTATTTATTCAGTCAAATGTCACAATGTCACTAAAATAAATACCCCTAAGATAACTTGTAACTGGGAGATGCAGATCACAGATGTACATCAAAAAAAGGGTTCTTGCATTTTATAAAATATGGGAAGAGGGGCCCTCAAAACACAACTTATTTTCACTAATGAGCTGTGTGTCATGCATATCCTAATAAAGTAACAAAAGCTCCAAGAGCAGCCTCTGAGGAGTAAAGTGGGATTGAGGTGGAGATACAGTCCACCAAACAATGCAATCATTGCATTGGGTTCGATTAATTTATGACCCACAAGTTCCAAGTATTTTTTTCTCCAGTCGGAATGCAAAGCAGGACAGGACCAAAACAGCCGCACACGTGTGACAATTTGTGTTCTAGTAGATTTGAGTAAGTTTGACCTTTGTGTAGTGTGTGCCATGTTTGACGCAAATGTAGACGAGCAAATTGTCAGCGACAGACTCGCCGTTCCATCCATTCCTAAAAATACCACAGGGTTTCCAACAAAGTGCATTTAAGAGGGGCTTGATAGTTAAGGCAAAAAAAAAAGAAAGAATGAATAAATGCTACTGTTGCTCGGTGTGCGAGAGCTTCTTAAAATGCATCACACAGAACTATGTTGATGTATGGATTGGTAATTGCAAACAACAGTCATTCATCCAGGTCATTCATTTTCAGAGCAATTTCATCCTGATGAAGTCCAAGGTTGCATTTGAGGGAGGATTTGGCATGCCATGAAAGCATGGTGTCAAGTACAATATTTGACAGACCGTCTCCTGACCTACCTCCTGAACCTCTCCTGGAGACAAAATGGCAAGTTCCACTACAAAAATTAAAGCTTGACGATATTTTCATCATCAAAAAGGATAAGTGGCACAAGGGGTTGAAACGACAGAAGGGTGTGATGGATTGGTTTGTCAAGTCAAGGTTCAACTGGAGAACGCTTGTCAGCAATGCATAAAGATTTGCTCTCAAAACACTTCATCACTGAATGGCCAATATAAAAACTTGTAGGTTTTCAACAATGCGATTAATTTCTTTGAAAGGGTACATTTTGAACAAACACAACTGGCCTTGGGTTGTTGCCAAATGGCTAAGATTGTCGCCTGCTACCGAGGGAACCACAGTCACTGACAGGCAAAAACTAAAACAAAATGTCAGCGAGAGAGTATGCGGCAACTGATCATCCACCTCCGACATAATTACATCCACCTCTGACATAATTAATTCTTGTTTGATAAAGTTTAGATTTTAGAATGTTATGACAAAATCCTTTGAAGTGTGTGCATAATTCTTATTTAACACACACACACGCACACACCCACGCGCACGCACACACCTTTGCTTAAAATATTCGCCTCTTTTGCCAAACGGAACAGGTCAGGTTGGGCAGAGGAGTATATAGTGTTTTAGGGTAGCTGTCATCATTTCACTACTGCAGGAGGAACAGTTGAAGCGAGGTATGTAGCGTTGGAAACGCTGATGGCATGTGTTATTTTATTGTTTGTTATATTATGGCCCTTGTGGAGATAAGCGGATCAGAAAATGGATGGGTGTATATACTCTGGGCAATATTGCAGTTTTATGATTCACTGTTTAATAAAAAGTGTGGGTTTTGTTGGAGGATGATCAAACAGGGGGAAGCGTGTTGTTGTCGACACGGCGGGATCCCTTGACCGTTCTCCACTTCCCCAGGTCCTCCGCGCGTTCGTTTGATTCGGGCTGAGTTGATGTGCAAAAGTCAGAGGCTCGAAATGGAGAAGTTCTTGCAAGATGTTTTACTGAACGTTCAGGGCACAACCGGAATCGATTCGGGCTCCTGTGAGTCTCAGATTTCATCAGGAAGCCCCGAGCAACTACAGTCACACGTACATAAATATTATATTAATTAGGGGCGGGCAGTCCTTCCCCTTCTGTAAAAATCTGAAACAAAGAAAGGTCAATGTAGTTCGATCTTGGCATTTTGACAAAGTACAGACCACATCTGCTGTGCACAAATCTCGAGACAAGAGTTCCTCCTCTAGGGAACTTGACAGCCTTCAGGAACTTTCCCAAGGTGGGAGACGCAAAAGAAAACACTTGGGGGGCTGTTAATCACTCAAGGGGGAATAGGACTCCAGCTTCACAATACATTCTTTGTTTTAAGTAGCGGATGTTCAGGACAGAGACCTAATAGTCAAAGTCGACCTGTCTATGATACAAAGTTTTAAGCTAAACATATAACATCTATAGGTGATATCTTCAGTTTGAAACTTCACAGTGCAGAGGTACCGGGTTCAATTCCAGCTCCAGCCTCCCTGTGTGGAGTTTGCATGTTCTCCCCGGGCCTGCGTGGGTTTTCTCCGGGTACTCCGGTTTCCTCCCACGTTCCAAAAACATGCATGGCAGGCTGATTGAACATGCTAAATTGTCCCTAGGTGTGAGTGTGAGCGCGCATGGTTGTTCGTCTCTGTGTGCCCTGCGATTGGCTGGCAACCGGTTCAGGGTGCCCCCCGCCTACTGCCCGAAGACGGCTGGGATAGGCTCCAGCACCCCCCGCAACCCTAGTGAGGATTAAGCGGTTCGGAAAATGAATGAATGAATGAAAGAAAATAGTAAAATACATAATGAAGGGAATGTATTTATTTAAGTCAAATGTGTCAGTTTATAATATGTGTGCTTGAATATGCTATTTAGCTGTGTTTTTGCTTGTAGTGCTTTTGACGAATAACTTAAAATTTGCAGCAGTTGAACTCAACATTGTTCCACTGCTGTGGAACAAATAATAATTTTTATGTTTTTACATGATAACTTTCACTTTTTTTACATGATAATTATCATGTTTTTATATAACAATTTGCACATTTTTACGTGATAAGGGTTTATTGTTTTCAGTTATCTTACATTTGCATATTATTAATGATCAATTGATTATGCTTGCAACGAAGAACATGTATGCTTTTCATAAAGATATAATTATCCATCCATCCATTTTCCGAACCGCTTGATCCTCACTAGGGTCGCGGGGGGTGCAGCCATCTCCGGGCAGTAGGCGGGGGACACCCTGATTCAGTTGCCAGCCAATCGCAGGGCACACAGAGACGAACAACCATCCACGCCCACACTCACACCTAGGGACAATTTAGAGCGTCCAATCAGCCTGACATGCATGTTTATTGGAATGTGGGAGGAAACCGGAGCACCCCGGAGAAGACCCACGCAGGCCCGGGGAGAACATGCAAACTCCACACAGGGAGGCCGGAGCTGGAATCGAACCCGGTACCTCTGCACTGTGAAGCCGACGTGCTAACCACTGGACTACTGGGCCGCCAAGATATAATTATGCTTTTCATAAAGATATACTGTATGCTCACATCTATAATGGAGAATGTTAAGTGCACTGTGTGACACTTGAGGGACACAACCACCTTTCCGAGAAAGTGGTTGGAAAGAGATAAGTATTAAGACAAAACAAGAGCAAGGTCGGACGTGGATGGAACTGTCAACACCAACTGAATGACATTCACAGCTGGTGCTATGAATGTCTAATTGATAACCATGACATTTTTTTGGTGTATTGGCCAGTAATCGAACCCCGGGCTTCCCGCGAGAATTCCACCACTAAACCACCAGGGAGGCCTGGGTTAGATTCCCGGCCAAATGCACCAAAAAATGTCAGGGTTATCAATTAGACATTCATAATAAAGATCCAGGCGGCCCGGTAGTCCAGTGGTTAGCACGTCGGCTTCACAGTGCAGAGGTACCGGGTTCGATTCCAGCTCCGGCCTCCCTGTGTGGAGTTTGCATGTTCTCCCCGGGCCTGCGTGGGTTTGCTCCGGTTTCCTCCCACATTCCAAAAACGTGCATGGCAGGCTCATTGGTCGCTCTAAATTGTCCCTAGGTGTGAGTGTGGGCGTGGATGGTTGTTCGTCTCTGTGTGCCCTGCGATTGGCTGGCAACTGCTTCAGGGTGTCCCCCGCCTACTGCCCGGAGATGGCTGGGATAGGCTCCAGCACCCCCCGCGACCCTGGTGAGGATCAAGCGGTTCGGAAAATGGATGGATGGATAATAAAGATCCAACGAGGAGAGGAGACACTTGATTCTGGTACCAAATCACTCGAGGGGGGAACGAGGAGTAGCGTTAGGTTTCAGTTCTCTGCACGTCACCCATGGATCTCCCTGCTTGCCCTCTCATTTATTTCTCATTGGGAATCTAATGCATGTGTGAGTCCAACCTAAAGGGTGCGGGCTGTTGAAGACACTGAACTTGTTTGACTCTGTGTATGTGAGTGAAAATGAGTACATGTGTGCAATCATTACAAAAACACCGAAAGCAGCTGGTGTTAACAGCTCCATCCCCGTCCGACCTTGCTCTTGTTTTGTCTTAATACGTATCTCTTTCCAACCAATTTCTCGGAAAGGTGGTTGCGACCCTCAAATATCACACAGTGCACTTAGCATTCTTTATTATAGATGTGAGCATATTTTTATTAAAAGCATAATTACATCTTTATTAAAAGCATAAGCGTTCTTCATTGCAAGCATAATCAATTTCTTATTGCAGGCATAAGCGTTCCTCATTGCAAGCGTAATCAATTCATCATTAATAATATGCAAATGTAAGATAACTAAAAACAATCAACCTAACGATAAATTTCGTGTTTTTCGTGTTTCCGAACTGATTAACATCTCCGCTCAGTTGCTCATCACGCGACTTTAAATGTGTGTCTTGTGTGATGGTTAATAGAAGCTTGAATTCACATTGAACCTTTAGGGAATGTGGAGGAAAAAACGCCACAGTGTAATTGAGGAGAGAGGACACTGGAGCAGCAAGGTGGAGTATCTTCTGGCTATTGCTGGGAACATTGTGGGCCTGGGAAATGTGTGGAGGTTTCCGTACTTGTGCTACAAAAACGGCGGCGGTAAGCAAATGCGGCACTCGACACTTCCAAAAGTTGTACATATCACAGAAGTATGTGTAACATCCAGGTGCATTCCTGGTGCCGTATCTGGTATTTGTGGTGACGTGTGGCGTCCCGCTCTTCCTTTTGGAGACCGCCATGGGCCAGCATACCCAAGAGGGCGCCATCACCTGCTGGAGGAAGCTGTGCCCCCTGGCTGAAGGTGTGCAACACTCTGTCACGTACAAGTTTGCCATTCTCTAACACAGTGGTCCCCAACCTTTTTTGCCCCATGGACCGGTTTAATGTCAGACAATATTGTCAGGGACCGGCCCATCAAGTGGCGGCTAAATACAATTAAATAATATCATATGACCTGCATGAAAACTGTGGTATTTTCGTAACATTATACTAAACACGAATCATGATCCGAGGAACGTCTGATCTGGCCGCAACACTCTCTGGTCGCGATGGTAACGTTTAAATGTGGGTCCAAAATAAGATATACCGCAAATAAAAAGTGGATGAAAAATACGACTCACCATCGCCGCATATTATGCAGAGTGGGCTTGGTGCGTGGGAATCTCCTGTTGAGATAAATCCATATTTTTCAGTCGGACTCCTGATACTGTTTATGAAATGTAGCCTTCTTTCTCTTGAAAGTCGTAGGCTCCTCTTCTGTCTCCTGGCTGCGCTTTTTTCCCTTCCCAAAGAAACTTTCCAAAGACGTTTGTTTTTTACTCACTTAGCTAGCTCCTGGGTTTCATTTTAGCGGTAAAGTATCACGTGACCGAGACGCCGCGCCTCGACCTGATATATTGTAGACGGATGTAACTGTCACGTAGCGAGGTGGTGGTGGACCCCAAAAAGCAGGCAGGAGGGAGGAGCAGGGTGTATTTGAAGAATTGTATTTAAAACAAAGAAAACTAAATCCCAAAGTCCAAAGTATCAAACAAAAATCATGACTAAAGCTAAAACATAACAATGAACTAAACATAACCGAAGCCAAGAGCAAACAGCAACACACATGACAGTAGCAATAAGCAAACAGTGACCCGACACCGAGTGTTCGGGCAGGAGTCCTTTTATACAACTACTTACCAAATGACCAACAGGTGTGCAGCTGCCGGGGGAGCCCTACAGTGCCACCTGTTGGTCCCTAAACCGAATCATGACAGTAACAGAGATTCCGGTAATTTTTCAAAATACAACATCTTTCAGAACGCGAAATCAATAAAACGGAAGTTTTATTTTTTGCTCTGAGATGAATTTCTTCTTTCGGAAACAAGCAAAGAAAATGATTTAATATTGAAGCTCAAATGTGCGCTGTCTTGTAAGGTATCGGCTATGGGGGGCAACTGACCCAGTTCTACGGCTGCATGACCTACACGATTATTATGGCATCGACTCTTTTCTACCTGGCGTTCTCCTTCATCTCTCCACTGCCCTGGAGCACCTGCGACAACTACTGGAACACAAGTGAGGTCGAGCACACAATGCATCATGTCTTTTTGGTCAAGAAACTTTAACCTGTCCTATTATCTTGTCATGAGACAAGACTGAATAAATGGCATTTTGCTACAATGTAAAGTTGTCATCTTACAACTTCGATGAAGGCGTAGTCATTCCTGTCAAGTGTCAAGTCAAACTGAGCCAAATTTATGTATACAGCTCTTAATTACGGGGAGCGTCTCAAAGACAAAAGCATACAGTTGACAAATATGAACCACCTGGATTAAATGCCATTTGTGGGAATAGGAACTGGGACGGCCCACAAATGTCGAAAGTCTGCATATAATTGACGGCTATTGACATGCATATGGAATAGATATGGCCGCACTGCTCACAACCGAATGCTGCAAACACAGGAATGATGCAAACAAAACTACTGCGAAACAAAATCACTGCATGGTGCAGACGGCCAAACGCAATCTCATAAAACAACAGAAAAAAAAGCTTGAAGAAATAAATGCTGCAATCGCAAAAATTAATTAGAAGCAAACTTACAAACTACAAAACAAATTCAAAAGAGAAACGCTGCAAATAGTAAAAACACACAAAGACAAAAACACCACTCCCTGCCCTCATCTCACACACACACACACACACACACACACACACACACACACACACACGCATTATGGGACACACATTGTTTGTTGTAACCTGAATATGTAAGAAGTATCGTGAATACATAACGCCGGTACATGTATTTGGTGCCTCTGAGTGAATATCTGTCATTCTTTTAGATGATTGTGTTGACTTTACAACACGCAATCTCACCAACCACACCAACGGTAGCTCAGCAGCAACGGAGTTCTGGGAGTAAGGAAGACAATACATTAAAATAGCACCTTTAAAACATTCTACGTGACATAAAATATGCTTTTTTTTTTTTTTTTTTTTAACCCGTCCAGACGTCGACTGTGGAATATTTCATCGGGCATTGAGGAGATTGGCAGTATCAGGTGGGAGATGCTTTTGTGCCTCATGGCTGTCTGGGTCGTTTGTTACTTCTGCATCTGGAAAGGCATCAAATCAACTGGAAAGGTGAAGTCCATCAAGGGGCACCAAATACAAATTCATGTAAATGCCCAAGCAGTCTTGTGACCCTCCTCTTGTCCAGGTGGTGTACGTCACTGCCACATTCCCTTATGTGATGCTCCTCATCCTTTTGATCCGTGGACTCACTCTTCCGGGAGCCAGACAAGGAGTAGAGTTCTACCTTCTGCCAGATCCGTCGCGACTCACAGACCCTCAAGTAGGACTGTTCGGTTACATGCATTGTGATAAAAGAAAAACACACTCTACGGGTGTCTTTTTGAACAGGTGTGGCTTGATGCCGGCTCCCAGATCTTCTTCTCGTACAGCCTTGGTGTGGGCACCCTGACTGTACTGGGCAGCTACAACACCAGGAGAAACAATTGCTACAAGTTAGTGTCACAATGAAGCAAGAAAACTACACTCACCACCCAAACGATTAGATGCACTTGGACTTGCCAATGGGATCCAGTATAGAAACAAAATAACATGAACAGTAGCGGTAATCTGTTTTTTTGAAAGGTATCAATTTAACAATACAGTGTTTGTATTTTATTTTGATTTGATCACGAATGTTTAAGATGAGATAAGAAAACCTTTATTTGTCTCACAATGGAGAAATTCCCAATTTATAGCAGCCAAATTATGAAAGGGGGATGTAGAAGAACAAAAAGTATATCAATAATTAAATTAATATTTAATTGGCGGCCCGGTAGTCCAGTGGTTAGCACGTTGACTTCACAGTGCTGAGGTACCGGGTTCAATTCCAGCTCCGGCCTCCCTGTGTGGAGTTTGCATGTTCTCCCCGGGCCTGCGTGGGTTTTCTCCGGGTACTCCGGTTTCCTCCCACGTTCCAAAAAAAACATGCATGGCAGGCTGATTGAACACGCTAAATTGTCCCTAGGTGTGAGTGTGAGTGCGCATGGTTGTTCGTCTCTGTGTGCCCTGCGATTGGCTGGCAACCGGTTCAGGGTGCCCCCCGCCTACTGCCCGAAGACGGCTGGGATAGGCTCCAGCACCCCCCGCGACCCTAGTGAGGATTAGGCGGTTCGGAAAATGAATGAATGAATGAATAATATCCATCCATCCATTTTCCGAACCGCTTGATCCTCACTAGGGTCGCGGGGGGTGCTGGAGCCTATCCCAGCCGTCTCCGGGCAGTAGGCGGGGGACACCCTGAATCAGTTGCCAGCCAATCGCAGGGCACACAGAGACGAACAACCATCCACGCCCACACTCACACCTTGGGACAATTTAGAGCATCCAATCAGCCTGCCATGCATGTTTTTGGAATGTGGGAGGAAACCGGAGTACCCGGAGAAAACCCACGCAGGCCTGGGGAGAACATGCAAACTCCACACAGGGAGGCCGGAGCTGGAATCGAACCCGGTACCTCTGCACTGTGAAGCCGACGTGCTAACCACTGGACTACCGGGCCGCCTGAATGAATAATATTTAATTTAATTTTTATTTTATATATATGTACTACAATATTAAAGAATACACTTGGCCATGCATCGAAAAGCCTAAAATATTTTAAGTTAAAAAAAAAGTGATGTTATTTTCTGTCGTCAAGAATTGGCAACATGGCTGCCTCCCGATAGATATAAACGGGTGGGTTTTGCTGCCTAATCCATACTACACAAATGCAATATTAATCAGAATACTGTGTTTAGACTAATGGGGGCGCATAGAACATGTTGTAAATCACATTTTTTATTTTTTTAACAGTTTCAATACGAGTGGTTCAGAAATAAGTGAGGGTTTTTTGTGTTGCAGGGACTGCTTCTGGCTGTGTTTGCTGAACAGTTTGACCAGTTTAGTAGCTGGCTTTGCTGTCTTCTCAGTCCTGGGATTCATGGCTCACAAGCAAGGTGTTCCTATCTCAGAGGTGGCTGAGTCAGGTAAACTTGGAATTTACTTAAGTCTCACTCTTTAAAAAGGACCAAACAGGGTAAGAAAAACCATTCACCCCACTGCAACAACGTCAACAATGATGCACCTTAAGCGATAACTTATATATTATTGCCCCCAGCTCGGTTGTACATTAAGGTGAAAACAACGAGTGGCTAGTAAATCTGAGAAATGTGATAGGGTAACTGTTTAGAATGTTGCCCACATGTTTGTCCTTTTCATGTACCATCATTTGAATGTTATGTATTGACGGTGCATGTGGATGTCTTTTCTAGGTCCGGGCTTGGCGTTCATCGCGTACCCTCAGGCGGTGGCCATGATGCCGTTGCCTAACCTGTGGTCTATCTGCTTCTTTGTCATGCTCATCCTCCTGGTCCTGGACACACAGGTTTGACCACTGATTTCCAATCAGTTTTCTGTGAGTGCTCATCACTGTGCCCAGCAAAATTGTCCAATGTCACAAAATTGGTCCAAAATTTTATTTTATACAAATAATGTGATCCATAATTGTTTGTAATTGTTTTCTGACAAATCAATTGTTCAAAAGCATGTGATACAATACAGTGGACATGTCCCCAACATCATGAAAATGTATGTCTTAAAAATGTTTTGATTTTTTTCTTCATGCCTAAAGAGTCACAAAAATCCTGATGCATGTTTCAGTGAGATTATGATTGTATTCGATATGGTGCGACTGACTAAAAGGGTATGATGAGCTTCTCATTACTTTAAAATGTGAATGAACTTAAAGTGAAGCAATTCAGTTTGATTCGATGAACTCGCAACTTTTAAATGAAAACCTCTTTCCCCATTCAAATTATTTGCTTGTTACGAGAAGATATGTACCCCCAAAAAATCTGCCATTAGCCGACTACCAAAATCCATATATGCGTGGGTTCATTATACTTATACTGTATATTCTTTTTTTTGTGACCAATTTGTTTGGTGGTGAGCTGTGGGCTTTTGTCATTTATAACATGTCCGTTGTCTCAGAGAAGGTTGGGAAACATTGACTTTGACATAAATTCTTCATGTTTCTTTTTGGAACTGATCTTGTGGCTCTGCACTCTCTCTCCAGTTTGTCGGCATTGAGGTGGTGATGACGTCCTTTACAGATGTATTTCCCACAGTGATGCGTCGGGCAGGCAGGCATGAACGTTTCCTCCTGCTCTTCTGCCTCATATGTTTCCTCTTGCAGCTCAACATGACCACCATGGTGGGAATTTGGCTCGAAACTCACTTTGAATCCATCTGTAGTGACAATAAGTAGCCTATGTCAAAGTCCATAAGCATGGTGGTCGATTATCACCACATGATCAAATGTAGAGTTGCTCACAAAAGTGAATTCACCTCTCCCATTTTTGTTAATATTGTGTTGTATCGTATCACTGGATGGCACGAAGAGAATGACACCTACTGTAGCTACTATGTATTTAGTGTGGACAGCTTGATTAGCTGTACCGTACCCTTAAAAAGACATAACACTCAATGATACTTATCAAAATGAGAATAGAAATAAATGTGTGTGTGTGTGTGTGTGTGTGTGTTTAGAGAGAGAGATTTTTTTTTTTTTTATTGTAGAAACGTTTGCAGAAATGGGAGAGTTGTATCGTCAATGTTGCGAACTACTCCTATTAGACACTTTATTAGTAAGGCATATTGAAACAAGGTTGCAGCTGTTATGTTTGACAGGTGTCCCTTATATTGTGGCCAGTGAGTACAAATAATTCTCACTGATTTTTTTGTCCTCAGGGAGGGATGTACATCTTCCAGATTTTCGACTACTATGCTTGCAATGGAGCCTGCCTTCTCTTTCTTTGTGTGTTTAAAAGCTTGGCAATGGGCTGGATATTTGGTAGGTTGATGGGACATGTGTGGGTCATTTATGATTTATTAACAGAATGAATTACAGATCTGGTTACCCTTCGTCAAGGTATTTAATTTGATGTATGAGTCACTGTAGATGGCTGATACCAGAAACAGCAACAGCAGTGAACATTAAATTTTGGCCCTGTGCTCGTCAAAAATTATCACTACCAAAATCTATAATGGACTTTTTCTTTTTTTTAATTTCTAGTGGCACAACAAGTCTTACAGTAGTTCTAATATGGGCTCATTTTTATGTGCTGTTGTACATACTTCTAACCGAAGGCGCAGAACAGCTGTGCGGCATCATAGAGGAGATGACGGGCGATCGTCCCAATCCGTTCTTCAAAATCTGCTGGCGCTACATTAGCCCCTTGGTTTCAGTTGTGAGTGGAACTTCTTGTTGTTGAGTTTTGAGCTGTAATATGTGAGTCGGCCACCATATGTGATTGTATCTGTAAACTTGTTTATTCCACCATTCAAATTTACAATAAAATTTATTTATTTTGCTGGAAAAACATACATTTAAATGTGATTAGAATGAATAAATACATTCATTTTAATGAACCAATTCGGGAGGGGGTGTGGAGTGGCGGCTGAATACCACAAATATTTATTTTAACCTTAAAATGAATAGAACATTTGTTGAATAATGCAACGTCCGCGTCAAATACACCCACCCCACCCTGTCTAAGGTTTTCTCAGCGTCCAGGCTGAGAAGCATCAATGATTGCCTTTTTGATATGGCTAATGAGTGTAAATTTGGTGTTCTCCTGATGTTATCAGTTCCTTGGCATGCCTTTATAAATCCAGTTTGATCGGTTTCACATGTTTGTTTTTTTTAAATACATTTCTGTCGCTGGTTACTAATTTTTTATTTTGCTTTTTTTTGGGTCCAGGGCACTTTTATATATTATTTAATTGGGTACGAGCCCCTAACATTCAATCGCTCGTACGTATACCCTACCTGGGCCTATGCGTTGGGCTGGATGATGGCTCTGTCCTCCATCCTGCTGGTGCCGATCTGGGCGCTGTACAAGCTGAGTACTGCCAAGGGAACCCTCAGTCAGGTGGGCCAAGTCCACCACTTACATTGCAAAGTGAAAGAACAACCATGATTTCCTTGATTTAAAAATAATAATAATAATAATAATAATTGCTTCAATAGCTGTGTATATGATTTTGACATATCTCATTAAAACACTGCCATTTGTATCCATTTGGTAGCGTCTCCATGGCCTGTGCTGGCCCAAGCCACCTGAGGGCTCGCTGGCCCGAAACAGAGAGACCATGCTGCAACACACTACTGAGGAGGATAAAGAATGATTCATTAAAAAAAAAAAACAACAACAACAACTACACAGATGAACTGATCACAAACTGCCCAATAGAAATAATGTTCTCATGCCATTGTTTTTAACATGGTTTGCTAATCTACTGAGATCATTTTTTTATTTGGCCACGGGGCTATAATAATGTATTGTTCATCAAGCAGGGTCCCATTGTCCGAGCAATGGGTGTGTTTTCTCTTAGCAAATACATCTTGTGAGTGCTTTATGTTTTATTTAATGTAAAATTCACAGCTTGAGGAAAACAAAGCAAAATACTGAACCTTGTTTTTGTGGGACCATTTTTCATTCTCTGCAAGTGTTTTTTGTTACTGTAATACATTATTTATTTTCCTCCAATCCATTTAGCTGTAGTATAGAATACTTCGGTGGACCTTTTATGCCCCAATATATACAGTATGGATATTAAAATTGATCCATATGAAGAACTTCATTTTATCTGTGTGTACTTGATTGAAAGTTAAGTTTAGGGGTTCGTAGTTTTCGATTGGATGGCTCAACGTTAAGAATGGGCAAAAGGAGAGATGGACTTCGTTTGAATGCAGCTTTTATTTCTCCACGTCTGCACCGCGGTACGAACGAGAACACACCTTCTTCCGGCAAGTCAAACACTTCCCGCTTTCCTTCAGCCAATCAGACACTCTCAACATTTACATGTTTAAAAATTGTTAAAAAGAATATAATTTAGGTAACCTTAACATGAAAGACTACTCCATAATGCTCAAACATAAAATTATAATAATTAACAATTTAACAAAAACTTACATTTGTTAAAAACCCTTTACATTTTTTTGGAACGAAAAAAGCAGATGTGGCGCCCCCTACTCTCGGGATGGATAATCTGTGTTAGCGACCCACGGGCTCATTCACTGGCAGACTGGCAGAATTGTACTTTGTCTCATTTTATGTCTTTAACTTTGTTTTTAGCTGCTGTCTGTCTTTGCAGGTCTCTCTTGAAAATAGGTGCATTCCTGGTACCGTATCTGGTATTTGTGATGACGTGCGGCGTCCCGCTCTTCCTTTAGGAGACCGCCATGGGCCAGCATACCCAAGAGGGCGCCATTGCCTGCTGGAGGAAGCTGTGCCCCCTGGCTGAAGGTGTGCAACACTCTTGTCACGTACAAGTCTGCCATTCTCGAACACAAAGAATGAAGGAACTGATTCTTTCCAAAAAGGATCCACTTGTAGATTTTTGTGTAACGTGGATGAATGATTATTTGTATTAGTGTTTGCTGCTGTCCCAAACTCCAAGGCGCATTCCTCTTCACTGAAACGAATAAAGAGAATCCTTGCATCTGGAAAGTGTGATGTCTGTACAGGTATTGGTTATGGAGGAGAGTTGATTCGAATGTACAGCTGTATGACCTACATTATTATTCTGGCCTCTACCTCTTGTCCTCCCTCAACTCCCTGCTGCCCTGGATCACCTACGACACAGGGACACAGGTGAGGTCTCTCCCTCTCTCTCACTCTCTCTCTTTCTCTCTCTCCCTCTCTCTCATGTATCACATCATTTGACAATCGGATTATCTTCTATCCATAGAGCAGAGACGTGGCCTTCCCCTCAACCTGCAGAAAGCAATGAAGATTTGTCAAAATGGTCACTAAAACTACTAATTGTGACAAGACTATCGGAGTGATGTGGACAACTTAATTTGAGCTGAATGACTTCATTCTTGAGCCACTGTTTAAATGCAACTTTATCCCCTTTTGCCTCTTAAATCATGTTCATGCACCTCAACATGCAGCACTTGTGAAACCAACTCGGCAAGATCCCAGTGTTTGTCATCTAGCCTTTGAACGATGATAAACACCTTTTCTGAAGCTATTTATTCAGTCAAATGTCACAACACATTAAATTATGAACTTGCTAATAAATTAATACTAAAATACCCCTAAGATAACTTGTGACTGGGAGATGCAGGTCACAGATGTACAAAAAAAAGGGTTCTTGCATTTTGTAACATTTTGGAAGATGGCCCCTTAAAACGCAACTTATTTATTGTCGCTGAACAAAATGAAGGACTCTTCATCTGTAGAGTGTGTGAACCAGTAGTTGGTTACTTTATTTTCACGAATGAGCGGTGTGTCATGAATCTCCTGATAAGGTCACAAAAGCTTCAAGAGCAGCATCTTTGGAGGAAAGTGGGATTGGGGTGGAGATCCAGTCTACCAAACAACATTCCCCAGACCTCTGGTTCTGGTGTTCTTGATCGAGTCATTGATCCCCGTGCTCCTCCCTGGATGCTTAAGCAGCCCCTGCACAACTGTTAGGGGTGTTTGCACTCTAGTAATACGAAGGAAGACAAACTGACTGGAAAATACGATTGTTCTTCTTGATCAAGACTGTGGTCTGCCCTGAATCCAAACATAATTAATTCTTGTTTGATTAAGTTTACCCTGTTTTGACAAAATCCTTTGAAGTGTGTGCATAATTCTTATTTCACAGACACACGCACACACGCGCACACACACACACACACACACACAAACACCTTTGTTTCAAATATTTACCTGCTTTGCCACATGGAAAAGGTCAGGTTGGGTAGAGAATTATATAGAGTGTTTTGGTGTACCTGTCACCATTTCACTACTGCAGGAGGAAAAGTTGCAACGTGAAGCGAGGTATGTAGCATTGGAAACGCTGATATGTGTGTTAATCTGTAGTTTGATATATTATAAAAAAGTTTTGGAATGACGTAGTCAAAGTCCAGACTTGAATGTGGTTAAAATCCTGCAGCATAACCTTGTAAAGGCTATTAATCCTCCAAAGCCCACAAGGGTTGCTGAATGAAAACAATTCTTAAAGGAAGAGTTGGTCAAAATATCTCAACAGATTTGAAAGACTCATGACCACCTACAGAAAACGCTTGATTTTAATTGTTGCTGCTGATGGACTTTTTCATGGCACTCTAGTTGCACTAAGGCGGAGATACAAGTTAACACTGCTAAATGTCAAATTCTCACTACAATACTTTGACCTGAGAAGACTCCTCTTGCCCTGGTGAACATCTCGTGATATGACAGTATTTAATGAAAACTTTTAAAGAGATGACTTACTCTGGAAGCGTGTTGCTGCCACAGGACCAAAATAAATAAATAAATAAATAAAAATAAAGCCACGCAACTTAACATAAGTATCAACTAAAAGTATCAAGTTTTGAACTTGAACATTATCAAATAATATGATCATTATCATGTAAAAACTCCAGGTTTAATGCAACTACATTTGGAAGCACCTGCCTCTGCGTCCTGCTGCAGGATGGGACCAAGCTCGCAACAGAAGTTGGGAGGTTCTCAGCGAGGCTAACTGTGTCACATTTTTACATGATATGTTTCACATTTTTATATGATCATTTGTATGCTTTTACATGATAATTAGCATGTTTTACGTGAAAATTGTCACATTTTTACGAGATAACTTTCGTGGGGGTTTTTTCTCCCTGGTGTGGCAGCCATATGCTTCCGTAATTTCCTTTACATGTCTTGTAGTTAAAATGTTCCCTCCGAACTGATGAATGACTCCGTTTAGTTGCTCATTGTGCGACTTTAATGTATGTCTTGTGTGGGGGTTAAAGGAAGATTGGATTTACATTGAACGTTTGGAGAATGTGGAGGAAGAAACCCCGGAATGTACTTGAGGAGAGAGGACACTGGGGCACCAAGGTGGAATTTCTTCTGGCTGTTGCTGGGAACATTGTGGGCCTGGGCAATGTATGGAGGTTTCCGTACTTGTGCTACAAAAACGGCGGCGGTAAGCAAACGTGGCACTTGGCACTTCTTCCAAAAGTTGGACTTATCACAGCAGTATGTGAAACATCCAGGTGCATTCCTGGTGCCGTATCTGGTATTTGCGGTGTTGTGTGGTGTCCCGCTCTTCCTTTTGGAGACCGCCATGGGCCAACATACCCAAGAGGGTGCCGTCACCTGCTGGAGGAAGCTGTGCCCCCTGGCTGAAGGTGTGATTTGTTGTTTCTTTGAATTTATTTACCTTGAATAATTTGAGATTTGGAGAGCTTTTACATGTTTTACATATTCATAAAATGTACAAAAGCTATTGCCGGACCATGTCAAGAATCAGAATCAGAATGCCACTTGAGACACCTATCGAATCATCTTTTATTGGAAAGATGCACACCCCTCAAATGTGGTGTTTCTATGTGACGTGGATGAATGATGATTTGTATTCATGTTTGCTGCTGTCCCAAACGTCAAGACACATTTCTCTTCACTGAAACGAATTAAGAGAATACTCAAACCTTGAATGTGTGACGTGTGTACAGGTATCGGCTATGGAGGTGAGCTGATTCTGCTGTACTCCTGCATGACCTACATGGTTGTTCTGGCCTGGACTCTGTTCTACCTCTTTTCTTCCTTCAAATCCCCACTGCCCTGGAGTACCTGCGACAACTACTGGAACACAGGTGAGGTCCATGGTCTCTCTCTCTCTCTCTCTCTGTATATATATATATGCATCCCTTTTATATACAAATATAGTTCATTATGCCTGAGTGTGAATGTCTTTGTTTCAGCGAATTGTTTTGATGTGACGACAATGAACCACACTAACCACACCAACCACACCAATGGAACTTCAGCAGCAACGGAATTCTGGGAGTAAGGCAAATGAGACATTGAGATTGAATTTTTTAATCAATCATTTATTATGTTGTTGTTTTTAACCTTTACAGACTTAGAGTGTTGAAAATCTCAGGGGGCATTGAGGAGATTGGCAGCATCAGGTGGGAGATGCTTTTGTGCCTCCTGGCTATATGGGTCATTTGTTACTTCAGCATCTGGAAAGGGGTCAAATCAACTGGAAAGGTGAAGTCCCATCAAATTGTACCAAGCGCTAAAAAAAATAAAAATCAAAATATTTAATGCTGTGACATTTGGTGACCATCCTCTTGTCCAGGTAGTGTACTTCACTGCCACATTCCCTTATGTGATGCTCCTCATCCTTTTGATCCGTGGACTCACTCTTCCGGGAGCCAGACAAGGAGTGGAGTTCTACCTCCTGCCAGATCCGTCGCGACTCGCAGACCCTCAAGTCGGACTGTTAGGTTACATTAATTGTGTTAAAGGAAAACACACACTATATGGGTGTCTTTTTAAACAGGTGTGGCTGGATGCCGTCTCGCAGATCTTCTTCTCATACAGCGTTGGTGTGGGAACCCTGACGGTACTAGGCAGCTACAACGCCCGCAAAAACAATTGCTACAAGTACGTCTAACAATAAAACTAGAAAACACAACAATGCACACACTCACCAGCCAGAACATTAGGTACACCGAGACTGGGCAGGGATACAATTCAAGAGCTGAATGAAAATTCTGCCTTTACAAAGATAATAATACTTTGAGTATTTCATTTTTTGAAAGTTATTAAATTTACACTACAGCATGTATTGCAGCCCTGCGATTGGCTGGCAACCGATTTAGGGTGTCCCCCGCCTACTGCCCGAAGACGGCTGGGATAGGCTCCAGCACCCCCCGCGACCCTAGTGAGGATCAAGCGGTTCGGAAAATGGATGGATGGATGTATTGCATATTATTGTGGATGTTCTTTGCAATGGTGCTGGACAGCACTGCATCATGCTGAGAACTATTCCTAATATGTATCGATTTATAATCAGAAATAACTCGTAGTAATTATGTCATTCCAGCTGAAAAACAGAGCTACAAAGTTGCAATAGTTTGAACCTAAGTTTAGAACAAAATGCATTTGTGTGTTGCAGGGACTGCTTTTGGCTGTGTTTGCTGAACAGTTGTACCAGTGTGGTGGCTGGCTTTGCCGTCTTCTCTGTGCTGGGATTTATGGCTCACGAGCAAGGTGTTCCTATTGCAGAGGTGGCCGAGTCAGGTAAATCCTAAGTCTCACCCTATGAAAAAGAAGAGACAGGGTTAAAAAAAAAAGATATTCACACTTGCGGTCATGTTGTTTTTCTGTTCGCGATGCATTGTGGTCGATATTACCCTGTTGAGTGAACGTCGATGCGCACTACTTATGCAAGTGCATTGTGGGTAATTTTGAGTGTACTATATTCGTTTATTTATTTATTTATTTATTTGTTGACACCCCTACAAATTGGCGTAACTCCTTAATTGTGAACCATATATGGAATAGTGTGCCCATTCGGACACAGGCAATATGATTTTACTCGACTTCTCTTCATCAATCCATCCATGCACTTTCTGTAGCGCTTATCCGTAAAAACAAGCACTCACATTCACACCCCTGGAAAATGAAGCGTCCTCAATGAACTGAGCGCGAATGCATGTTTTTGTTACGTGGGAGGAACCAAGATTCAAACCGTGACCCTCAGACTGTGGTAAACACAACTACCGTGCTGTCTGGACTTGTATCCACTTCAGATCATTGAAATGTACCAAACTGGTGGTGCATGTTAATATGGTTGTAGGTCCAGGTTTGGCATTTATCGCATACCCTCAGGCGGTGGCCATGATGCCGCTGCCTCGAGTGTGGTCCATCAGTTTCTTCATCATGCTCTTCCTCCTTGGCCTGGACACGCAGGTGAGACGTCCGTCTTGGCATTCCTTTCTGCTTGGAAATGACCTCACGGCTCTGCTCTCTCTCCAGTTTGTCGCCACGGAGGCGATGATGACATCGATTGTAGACATGTTTCCTGCAGCGATGCGTCGGAGAGGCAGGCGGGAAGGTTTCCTTCTGCTCTTCAGCCTCACGTGTTTCTTATTACAGCTCGTCATGATCACTGAGGTTGGAACGTTTGGCTCGCGTCACTATGAATCTGTCTGTGCTGTCAAACAAATACATTCAAAGGCCATAACCACGTTGGTAGCTTATCACCACAAAATGAATCCTTCCATTTATTTTGAGTGAAATAAACTGGACGCTCACGTTGGACAATCTGAAAGAGACACAAAGTGTAGGCTGTACAATCCATTATACAAGTGTACCTAATAGTGTTGCCAAAATATGTCATCCTCAGGGAGGGATGTACATCTTCCAGATTTTCGACTACTATGCTTGCAATGGAGCCTGCGTCCTCTTTCTCTGTGTGTTTGAAAGCTTGGCAGTTGGTTGGATTTTTGGTAGGTTGATGGCTTCTTTCTTGTATTTTTTTCCATCATTGTGTGATCTTTTATGATTTATTTGCAAAACGGACTAAAGATGTGGTACATTTTCATCAAGGGCGTTAATATGACGTAACAGAAATTCATCTGTCTTGTAACGAGCAGTGGACAGTCAACTTTGACCATAGAGTCTCCCCCGGATAGTAAATCGCTGACTAAAATTGAAGAAACATTTTCATTAACTAAGTGAAATAAAAAAAAAAAACTAAACTGAAAGGGAGCATTTCTGAGGAAAAAAATATGAAAAATGATAAACATGCTCTAAAAAACTAATTAAAACCCAAATGGTTTTAAAAACAAACAAACAAAAAAATACCGATCATGAAAAGTCCAAAACATTATGATCCTGGTAAGTACATATTTGTCATTGTTTTAATAGGGGACTATTATGTAATGCTGTATATACTCATGCTTCTCCCTGAAGGAGCAGAGCGGTTGTGTGGTATCATAGCAGACATGACAGGCCAGCGTGCCAACCCTTTCTTCAAAATCTGCTGGCGCTACTTGACCCCATTGCTTTCACTGGTGAGTCAGACTTTTATTTCTGGAGCTTTTAGGCATAACACGCTCATCAGACACTTTGCGAGACAGACCCACATCATCTAATCAGACCTCATCTCAAGATCTGCATCATAATTTCTGCATTTAAGGAGAAAATGCTCAGTTTGATTGACATTGTCAGAGAGGTGTCTATTGAATTTTTTTTATCATGCAAGGAAGGATATTGATCATGTCAGTGTGTGTTCAGCATACCCAAGTCAAGTGGGGGTTTTTTTTCCACCTCTTACTATGTGCATTCTAGACCCGGCCTCTAATTTGCCAGAAAAATCATTGTACAACCCCTGGCAAATATCATGGAATCACCAGTCTCAGAGGATGATGATTCAGTTGTTTAAATTTGTAGAAAGTAAGCAGATCGCAGCCATGACACAAAATTAAGCCATTTCAAATGGCAACTTTCTCGCTTTAAACACACACACACACACACACACACACACACACACAAATCATGAAAAAAAAAGTCCATGAGAAAAAGGGAGCCACAAACTGTCAATAAACGAGTAATGTGACTTTTTTTTTTAATGTAAATGACCTCCAAATTGGGAGCCGAATGGGAGTGGGAAGTCATTGTGAACGGGAGTGCGCCAGGACAGGATATTTTTTTTTTTTTTTAATTTTGGTCTGGGACTTGGTATTGGATTATTTTCTGTAGTAGTGGTATGAGACATGAGTGAAAATCCACTCCTGTGTCACCCTCTCATCTAGATATACAGTATACCGTCGATATAGTACTTGTCATTTTTTGTTCCAGGGCTCTTTCATATATTCCCTAGTTGAGTATCAGCCACTAACATTCAACCGTTGGTACGTGTACCCGACTTGGGCCTACGTGTTGGGCTGGATAACTGCCTTCTCCTCCATCCTCTTCGTGCCAGCCTGGGCACTGTACAAGTTGAGCACTACAAAAGGAACCCTCAGTCAGGTGGGCAGAAGGAAGACTTTTGCATGAATCAAATTGGCAGGCAATATATTCAATTGTTTTGCTGTATGCAAGATTGTGGCATCATTCAGTAA
The DNA here is from genome assembly GCF_054856545.1 of Hippocampus guttulatus. Lineage (NCBI taxonomy): Eukaryota > Metazoa > Chordata > Actinopteri > Syngnathiformes > Syngnathidae > Hippocampus > Hippocampus guttulatus. Next base: position 8,510,521 of record NC_141272.1, on the reverse strand, counting down.
GTGTATCCATTTTTTAGCGTCTGCATCACCTGTGCTGGCCCGAGCCGCCTGACTGCTCGCTGACCCTGAACAAAGACACGGCACAGCAACGCATCCATGAGGAGGATCTGGAATGATTCTGACACAGACAAAAAAAATGAACTGAAGTCCCCAAACGAAGCACTCTTGGTATAATAGTCAACTAATCTTACCTCCGCAGTATCCGTGATTTTAGAGGGTGTGGGAATTTCGGTCCACTTTCCCATTTGTGAGGTTATAGCCTGGCTCACAATTTCGGTATTTTGTTTCATGGGATTCAGGTCAGGGCTCATACAACCATGACATCATGTATGTTTTCCATAAAGTTGGAAGCATAAAATGGTCATAAAAGATTTCCATCCTTCTCCTAAACTGGTTAGCTTTATTCGAGTCATGTGTGAGCTGGGGCCAGGGCTAGGGCACTGACAAGACAATCATTCACACTCACAATCACACTGACAGACATTTTAGACTGAGTGTTAAAGCATAAAAATGTATAAAAAGAAAATTCACACATCCAGTACCAACACACAACACACCTACAACACAAGCGGGACCAAGTCCAAGGAAAAAGCCATTTTTTTTCTGAGCTACAGTAAGTTTAATCAATAATGCCTTTTTCCTTTCCATTGCTTAGCTTGTATCTCATGCGCTGATTTGTATTTGCTAGCTAACAGCCAATCAGTGATTGTCACCGACACACTTTGCATACTGTGATTGTCGAATCATACTGTATCTAAAAAGCACAATGACACAAATATATCTTGATTCTTCACAATTTTAAGTTCTCCTTTTTACTTTAGGTTTGTTCCCACCGTTCTGGAGATGATTTATATTTGCTCTCGAAACTGATTAACTGCTCGGACGGTTGCTCATTACGTGACTTTATCTGAAAATTTGGTCTACAAATTAAACTGGACAGCTTGTGTTGCATATGTGTGTGGCTGAAAGGAAGGTCGGATTGATTTTGAGCTTTTAAGGAATGTGGAGCAAATATTGTGGTGGAAAACCGGACCAAGATGCACTTGAGGAGAGAGGACATTGGGGCAGCAAAGTGGAATTTCTTCTGGCTGTTGCTGGAAACATTGTGGGCCTGGGCAATGTGTGGAGGTTTCCGTACTTGTGCTACAAAAACGGCGGCGGTAAGCAACATTTTCTCGAGCTGAAGTTGTCCAAATCTCAAAGGAGTATGAACCATTCAGGTGCATTCTTGGTGCCATATCTGGTGTTTGTGGTGACGTGCGGTGTACCGATCTTCCTTTTGGAGACCACCATCGGCCAGCACACCCAAGAGGGGAGCATCAGCTGCTGGTGGAAAATGTGCCCATTGGCTCAAGGTGTGCAACACTCTGTCACGTACAAGACGGCCATTCTGAAACAAAAGTGTGAAGGAACTGATTCTTTCCAAAAAGGACCAACTTCAATCCAGTATTGACAGATCAGCCTCAAATTAGATTGTGACATATCTTATATTGCAATATGAATACGCCGGCATCACATCCTGACATGCTGATATACAGTTGCAAGAATAAATGTCTAAACCTTTGGGAATTACAGGTACCTGGGTTTCTGCATAAATTGGTGATAAAATGTGATCTGATCTTCAGCTAGGTCACAACAATTGACAAATTATGTGCTTAACAGTATGTGAACGTTTATGCGAACCCCTCAGGCTAATTACTTTTCTAAGAAGTAATTTAGTAGTCCATCAACGGCAAGTCTATGTGAGATTGGAGTTGTTGGTTAAAGTTGCCAATTTTGAGTTTGCTCTCTGAACAAGCATTGCTCGATGTGAACAGTTCCTCATACAAAGCGGTCTTAGAATAACTGTACCTACTTCCTACAATGAAGAATTATCTTGCATTAATCTGGAAAGGGTCACAGAAGTACCTTTGAACGCATTTATAGTTACCAGTCCAGGACAAAACATTGTCTGAAAAGGAAGAAAAGGCATCACTGTTGCCACTCTCACTTGTGAGCTACATTTCTCCCTGGAGGTGAGGGTCACCTACAGATTTACAGAAATGTCTGCAGTATGCTAACATCGCTGTTGAAAAATTTACAATAAGTAATACATTAAACAAGAATGGATGTCATGTGGTGTCGCTGAAGGTGTCGTGGTACTCTCGCCTGACTTGTGGGTGGGTAGTGTGGGACTGGGTCCCACTTAATGACTGTGTGGATGTGGGTGTGAATGGTCATCTCTATATGTGCCCTTTGATTGACTGATGACCAGTTCAGGGTGTGGCTAGAATAGGCTCGAGCACTACCCTGCAACCTTGTTCAGGATAAGCAGAGTTGAAAATGGATGGCGGGAAGGATGGAAGCATGAATGGTTGGATGAATGGTGTGCACCACAGAGTAAGCCACTGCTGTCCCCAAAAACATTACTACAGGTTTGAAGTTAGCAACAGAGAGCGCGTGGATGTTCCAATATGTAGGTTGGACAGATCAAAGCAAGGTTTTGGTTTTTTTGAATCGAACATGTAACCTTAAGTTTGGAAAATAAAAACCACAGTAGAGTTGAAAATTCATACCAACTGTGCAGTATGGTCCAGGCATCATGTTTTGGGACTGCTTTGTTAGCTCAGGCCCTGGACACATTGCTATTAGCAACAGAAAAATAAATTCCCATGTTAATCAAGACATTGTGGAGACGAATTTAAGACTATCTGTCTGTCAATTGAAGCTTAAAAGAAGACGGTGAATGCAACAGGAGAATGACCCAACAGGCAGAAGAAAGAATTCAAAAACAAGTTGAATTGTCATTGCTGCACAATGGCTTCAACAGTGAAATATATACATTTTTGGAGGGGCCGAGTCAGAGACCTGAGCTCAACCCGATTACGATAAAGTGGCATGACCTCAAGTCAGTGATCAAAAGCCACCCTGACATTAAACATGTGTTAGGATTATTTAAAAAAAAAAAAATATATATATATATATATATATATATATATATAATAATTTTAAAAAAGCAGTGTGTGGTGTGTGTCAGGTATCGGCTACGCGGGGGTGCTGATCCTGCTGTACAGCTGCATGACATACATCATTATTTTGTCCTGGGCCCTCTTCTACCTGCTGTTCTCCTTCAGCGCCACGCTGCCCTGGAGCACCTGTAACAACTACTGGAACACAGGTGAGGTCAGTCTTTGGTTTTGGGTAAGGAAGCCACATTTCGCATTTTTGTAAATGCTTTATTCCATAATATCTTTTACACGGTATACCAATGAGGAAATAACGCTTTGACACAATGTAAAGTAGTCAGTGAACAGCTTGTATAACAGCGTAATGTTTACAGTCCTCTCTGTATACACATTCTGTCTGTGCGTCTGTGTATACCTCGGTCACTTTTGTCAGTGGATTGTTTTGACGTTACGACAACGAGGAATCAGACCAACCACACCAAAAGAACTTCAGCAGCAGTGGAATTCTGGGAGTAAGAATCTGGGAGTAACATGATAATAGCATCTTTGAAACTTTTTAAGTGACATAATTTTTTTTTCACCCCGTCCAGACGGAGAGTGTTAAAAATCTCAGGGGGCATTGAGGAGATTGGCAGCATCAGGTGGGAGGTGCTTCTGTGCCTCCTGACTATGTGGGTCATTTGTTACTTCAGCATCTGGAAAGGGGTCAAATCAACTGGAAAGGTGAAGTCCCATCAAACTGTACCAAACGCTAAAAGAAATAAAAATAAAAATATCTAATGATGTGACATTTGGTGACCGTCCTCTTGTCCAGGTAGTGTACTTCACTGCCACATTCCCTTACGTGATGCTCCTCATCCTTTTGATCCGAGGAATCTCTCTTCCGGGAGCCACACAGGGAATTCAGTTCTACCTTCTGCCCGAGCTGTCACGACTAACAGACCCACAAGTAGGACTGCATTACATCCAACACACACTGTGATAGAGGGTAAACACAATCAATGACACCCTTTTTTAAAACAGGTGTGGATGGAGGCTGGCTCGCAGATCTTCTTCTCGTATAGCATCGGTGTGGGCACCCTGATTGTACTGGGCAGCTATAATCCCCGCAGCAACAATTGCTACAAGTAAGTGTTCCAATAAAGCTAGAAAACACAACAATACACAGACTCAATAGTCACAACATTATGTAGACTGACTAGTCAATGAAATCCTATTCAAGGGTTATCTCAAAAGCAATTAAAGTATTGCTGGCCTTACAAGTAGCTGGCTGGGACTTGACATGGCAGAGTCTCCAAACCGGTTGGGTCCCCCCCTCACCTGCTGCTGCATTTTGATGCATGGTTTGATACAAATTAGGTCTTTCTCGTCTAGAGAGCCAAGGTCCATGGAGTCTTCCTTTCCACATCTCAAAATTCATTGTCTTTATTTTCTGGGAAGAAGGGGTGGGGGGCTACTCGAATACATTACACATTTATTCCGACTGTGGCACCGAGCTACAGCTTCTCAATAGTTTGAACGCATTGTTCATAAAGTACTGTGTTTGTGTGTTGCAGGGACTGCTTTTGGCTGTGCACCTTGAACAGTTGCACCAGTATGGTCGCTGGCTTTGCTGTCTTCTCGGTGCTGGGCTTCATGGCTCATGAGCAAGACATCCCTATTGCTGAGGTGGCAGAGTCAGGTACAATGAAGTCCCACATGATTCGCAGTTAATTCGTAAATATACCCTGGTCACCGACCTATCCTCTTGTGATTTGCTGAAAAAGTCACTTATTTGCTGTGTTGGTGCTCACGGAAATTCAAATTAAAGCGTTGCGTTGGTGCCATCATGCGGCATCTTAATGCCAAGAAACTTCTGTATATGTTGAAGTGATTTGAGGAAGTTGTGATATGTATAAACAATTATAAAACTCTTTGTGGTAGGACTCTCCCCTTCCCCGTCAATAGCAGTGAGTCACTTTTTTAAAAAGAAGAGCAAGGGTGGATGTGCTTAAATTAGGCAGTGTAGTGATTTTGTGTGGCGTTCTGGCTTCAGAGGGGTGAACATTTCCTGCCTCCTCCTAATGTGCTCCCTTTGTGCCAAGGAACAATGACCTGGGTTGAGGAGCTTCAGTTCGACAAAAGTAGTCATTTGTCGGCCTCTTCTGGCATCTATAGTCAATTGCAGACCCATGTGGGGCATAAGTTACTCACTGTTTTTTTGTTTTAAAGGCGAGTTTGCAGTTTTAAAATCGCTAGCAAGATTCGAATGTAGCCTCACTTCATGACCCCCTGACCAAAGCTGCGTAGTTGTCATATTCCCAGAAAACACATGTGTAGCGTCATCGAAATAGCAGTGCCAACAATGCAAAATTATCATTAACACTGTAAATAAGAACATTTTAGCCGCTAACGCTACATCGATAGCATGACTTAGTCATAATGGCGTGTTACTAGGCATGATCGGTTAGAAAGTTGATTTTTTTTAGGGTGGGGGGTCGGAGGGTGTAAAATCAATCAACAATCAGAAAGAAGTGATCCTCATGACTATGATATGGACCAGAAGAAAATGAGTTTAACACCCATCCCAAGTTAATGGTTTTTGGTGCACGTGGGTGTTGGCTGCAGGCCCTGGCTTGGCGTTCATCGCATACCCTATGGCGGTAGCTATGATGCCGCTGCCTCAAGTTTGGGCCGTCTGCTTCTTCATCATGATCATCCTTCTGGGCCTGGACACACAGGTTAGACGTCTTGTCTTTACATTCCTTTTCACCTTCACCTGACCTTGTGCCTTTGCTCTCTCTTCACAGTTTGTTTCCATGGAGGTGGTGATTACATCTATCACTGACCTATTTTCAGAAGTACTGCGTCGTGCGGGAAGACGGGAATTTTTCGTGCTGCTCTTCTGCCTCACATGTTTCTTCTCACAACTTGTCATGATCACTGAGGTCAGAATATTGGTGACACTTTGTCACTGATTGTGTTGTGGCACCCTCGCCTGACTTGTGTCCAGGCAGCCTGGGCTCGGTTCCCACTCAGTGACGGTGTGGATGTGGGTGTCTATGGTGGTTTGTCTCTATGTGTACCCTGGAACTGGCTGGCGACCAGTTCAGGGACTAGTCCGCCTTTCTCCCGAAGTCTGCTGGGATAGGCTCGAGCATCCCCCCCCCCCCCCCCCCCCTCTGTTCATAATAAGCAGTGTCGAAATTGACAAAACATGACAAAAATGACACTTCGGGTCCAATATAGAAAATTTCACTTCGGGGTGTAATCACTTTTGTTGCAAGCAGTTAAGACATAAATGGCTGTGTGTTATTAAGGGGACAGGACTACTTTATCTAGCAACAAGTTTCTTCTGTTATTCCATAGAAAGGTATAAAACATTTACAAAAACGTGACAGGTGTTGTCACTGTTGCAAAATATTATATTCTGAGTGAAATAAATACCTTTAACCAGCATTCCTTCATAAGTTTATGAGATATAATTCGTAGCTACGATAGTAAGTTGTACATGTAAACCTAATATTGTTGACAATGAGTGCAAATATGTCATCCTCAGGGAGGGATGTACATCTTCCAGATTATCGACTACTACGCTTGCAATGGAGCCTGCCTCCTCTTTCTCTGTGTATTTGAAAGCTTGGCAGTGGGCTGGATATTTGGTAGGTCGATGGGTCAGATCTGGTCAGCTTTCATGTTTTGTCGAATGGATGTGGTTTGTTGAAGAGTTTTTAAAAAAATTTTACCTTGTTGTCAACAGTGAACTTTGACCATAGTAACTCTCCCCTGATGGTCAAAATGAATCACTATCAAAAACTAATCAAGTGAACACCAATCACAAACCTTTTTTTGTAGTTCTCGCTTTGATTGCAATTACGAATGGTTTCACACGTGTGATAGTAGCTCCAAAATGGGCTGATTATGATGTGCTGTTGTACATACTTCTCCATGAAGGAGCAGATCGGTTGAGCGGCATCATAACAAACATGACAGGCAAGCGTCCCAATCCTTTCTTTAAAATCTGCTGGCGCTACCTGACACCCTTGGTCTCACTGGTGAGTGGAATTTCTCACTCTTGATCTTTTAGCTCTCCTAACATGCTCTTGTTTCATTAGGTATACCTGCACCATCTTATCCTGGGGAGCATGCATGAGACATTTTTGTCCTCAAAGATAACATTCAATTTCGAAAACAGGAAAACGGAACTGGCAGGGGCGGGGCTACGTGGTGGTCATTGGTGGCTGGCTGTTCGACCCTAGATATCCAGGGGAAGATTTTGATAAACCTGATTCTGTGGTGCAGGTTATTAATTCTGCTTTACCGCCATATCCACATGGCCGTGATGCACTTAGGCACATTGATGCTACACCGGCATATATTCAGATTGACCACCGAAACAAATTTTGACACTATTCGGCTAGAATATCTCAACTATGTGGCAAATGAACGAATCAGCCTATCTTGTAAGACTTGTGGCAGCACACTTGAAAAACTGCTCCAGCACCAATCGCCACATTATGCTTAAATGACCCAGACACAACTTTTTTTTTTTTTTTTTTTGCCCAGAGCTCGTTCACATGTTCTCTAATTCAATACCGGCCACTGACATTCAACCGCTGGTACGTGTACCCTACATGGGCCTACGTGATGGGCTGGATGATGGCCCTCTCCTCCATCTTGCTGGTGCCAGGCTGGGCACTGTACAAGCTGACCACCATCACTGGAACCCTCAGTCAGGTGGGCCAAGTTCACCAGCGACCACGCAATGTGAAAGAATGATTTCTGTTCTATGAGACAGAAAGAGGGAACATTCTCAACTGTTTGGTTGTATACCAGTATATGATTTTGGCATGTTTTAATACAACATTTTTTTTCATTTGTTAGCGTCTCCACTCTCTGTGCTGGCCTGAGCCACCTGACTGCACATTGGCCCTAAAGAGAGAGACCGCGCCGCATCACATCACAGAGGAGGATCTCGAATAATTCTGACACTGTAAAAAAAAAGAAAATCAATACTTCAGATGAAGTGATCCTGAATTCCTCAGTAGAAGCAATTAAGAACATGAAAATATCTCACTCCATTGTTTATATCAGGGTTTCCCAATCTTCCCAAATCAATTTTACTAAAATGTCCTTCACATACCAAAACAACTGAACCCATTATATAATGGAGACAAAAGTTTTTCACGACTACATAGATTTTTGTTGTTGTTTTGGGAACATAACCAGGATCATTTTCAAACAAAAACACATTGACAACAGTTGTTTCACTTTAAATTGATTAAAAAGTAATTGTATAAACACTGCAATTTTGACAGTGCATAAATAATTTAAAGTGTGTGTGTGTTTGTGTGGAAAAAAACAAAACAAAACAAAGGACATTTAGCTGATGACAATATGGCAACCAGAGTAGCGGGTGAAAAGGAACCCTCACAATGCTTGCGCAATAATGACACGCAGATTCGTGAAACCTTGCTTCTCTTTTTATATTAATTTTACTAAATAAACAAGAAAAAAAATCCACCAAAATCACTTTGAGACTCAACTCTGCTGTCCTCTGGTGGATGAGTTCATCATTACTGCGTATTTACTAGCATTTGTGGCCTCAGCAGAGCATCCTTCCGTCCATCCCTTTTTGAATCCGTTTATCCTCACGAGGGTCGCGGGTGTGCTGGAGCCTATCCTAGATGTATACCCTGAACTGGTTGCCAGCCAATCGCAAGTCACACAAACAACCATTCACGCTTACCATCACACTTAAGGACAATTTAGAGTGTTCCATTAACCTGCCATGCATGTTTTTGGAATGTGGGAAGAAACTGGAGTACCCAGAGAAAACCTACGCAGGCACGGCTAGATCATGCAAACTCCACACAGGAAGCCGGAATCGAACTCAAAATGTTCAGTGGCATCAGACCTATCCATACATGTAAGATTGGTTGCTTTTATGCCTATATATGTCTATGTATGTATACTGTCCTTTGTATACAGATATCAAAGTGGAAAAGATTATGGAAGGTAAATAGTACCTTGAAAATGATCAAAATGTCACAACAATTATGAAATATTTAGAATTAAAAGAATGCATGTCAATAAAACAACCAACAATTACTGAACAAATTAAACATGGCAAAAACAAAGAGATACAGGGCACCTTTGTGATTGCTGGCGTTAAAACTAACTTCTTCTTCTTCTTTCGGCTAGTCCCTTTTCAGGGGTTGCCACGTGTCATTAATTTCCAGCTGGCGTTAAAACAAACAAACAACAACAAAAAATCTCATGACACCAGATGAAAAGACAGCTTTGACAGAAAGCTTTTGATTTGAGACAAAAGTTGTGCTTTGCTGGTTCAGACATCTTACTGGTCGTGATGACGCTGTGACCTGTGCAGCTTGTCATCAAAGCACCTGCATCGCGCGGTTGATATGCGTAACTCTCCTATGCAACATTGTCTCAGCGGACACGGGATGACCCATCTTCTTGTCCCAGAGGCTGGCCATAGTTTCATCTTTAGAACGGTACATACCAGCCGGGATCAGCAGACCCGTTTATGGTCAGCAGGCCTGATGCTGCTCGCGTTGGTCTTGCGTACCTGTAGGTTGGTCATGTTCACGATCAGCTAGTTGATGTCATCGGGGAAAAAAAGGTTCTCGGCTATCTCCGGGCTGCTGATCCTGGCTACGGCGTATACTTTTAGCACATTTCTTTTTTTTTGTTCTTTGATAGTCACGTGATGTTGTGCGGTTCGTCGTCCTCTGGCTGCACGCCTGCACCATCTCTATGGCCTTCTTCCTCCTCTGTTGGGTTTTGAAGGAAAAAAATCCTCATCAGACTCCTCCTCAAAGGTCACTCAGGAGGAATAATTGGTTCGCCGTGCTTCCTCCGTTGTGTTCTACTTCACCATCATAGCACATGTCAATCCAGGGAAGTAAAGAGTGCTCCTTGATGTGTTGATAGTGTTAAAGTAACATTGCATTTTGATATTTGTGAGGGAAAGAGCAGAAAATGACACCAAGTTCACGACATTTTGATCATCTTGAACCGAAAATGTACCATTTTTCCCCGCAATATAATACGTACTTTCACAGGTACAGTAATACATAGATTCGCGCCCAATACAGACATACCCAAACCTCAAAAACTATTCAAGAAAACGACTAAATCGATACTTACCAAAAAACGGACATTTGCTAAATAGACAACCAATTGATATTGCTTCGTGGGGCAAATGGTCATTGAACTTAATGCTATACGTACTAATTTGTAACTTTATGAATATTTGTTCACACGTCCCAACCCATCTTTGTGGCCTTTCCCTGGATGGTGACGTCGAGTGGAGAGCAGTCACAGTGGGCGGTTTACCGCACAGTTGCGCAGTGGAGTGATGGAAACGTGCCTTAGCACCCCCCCCCCCCCCCCAACCCCCTTTTCCTATGGAAAACATCAATGGGAAGTGTGTATTTGCATGTCCGGCCTTGTGTGCCAATGGGTGCACTGGGAAGGCAGTCTTAGCGGGCGGAGCCGGAGGAGAGCAGCCCAGTCAGTGCACAGTGAACAGGCAAAGCATCCAAGCTCAGCACTAAAAGCGCCACACGGACCAACGCTGTACTTGAAAGCATCGTTCTTTGAAGCCTTTTTAGCTTCAATGCTTGCGTAAGATTGTCTTGTTGTAACGCCGCGTGTTTTGTGCGTGTTGAGTGTGTGTTGAGTGTGTGAGTTCGAGGAGCGTTCCAGCCTGCTCGAGTTCCGCCTAACAGGGACACCATACATTGCCGTCATAGAATCGTAGAGTGGGTGGAGAAGATCTTTGGCATCTTCGGAAATATCACTGAATTCTCTTTTTTGGGTACACTCTCGCGCTGGATTCACAGGGAGGAGCCGATCATCCGTCGTTGTTGTCGGTGAGTTAGCTGAATTCAATCCAATCCTGCGTTCCGCTTGACTTCCACGGTTATTGCCTAGAATGCTTGTGTATGTAACAATAGCACGGTGCACGAAGAGATAGTAGTCGACTGCATGAGTGTTTATAATTGGTTGGGTAATTATAGTACCTCTCGTTTCTTTTCTATCGGATATGTGAAATGAATGAAACATGACCCTCCCTGCCTTTGGGAGCAGCTCACTTCCATAAGCCATCAGAAAAATACAATGATCTCATAGTGGAACTTTGCTCCGCTTTTAAAAGCAATATTAATGTGACAATTTTATTTTTTTACTTTTATGATATTTCTTCATTTGTAAGGTTTCCATCTTATTTTTTTTTTTTAAAAACATCGTAGTCACGGTAAACCAGAAACTTTGACTTCTACTTCTCAGGGACCACACTTCAATCTGTCTGCAGATCCTTTCAGTCTGTCAACTTGTGTTTTTTCCAAGTCTTGTCATGTAATCTCAAAATTAATGGTTTGACTTTGAAGAAAGAATTGCTGCACCATACTGTAATGTCTCAACGATTAAACAGAATATTATCAATTTACTGAGAGGGGTACCATGGCACCCAAGAAAGTGTGGTGGGGCTTCCATTTAAGACGCATGCTTTTGTACAAGGGTCAGGGAATATGTACATGCGGTTCCATTGTCTGTAGCTCTCCATCTGTTCCATGACATGGCATTCCGTGGAGAATACTGCTCTTATGGGTGGGGGTCTGACCCATTGCTTCCGAGAGGGAGAAAGAATCATATGTTGTGCATTACGACAGTAGGCACGGGATTCATGCCACCAAAGCCTACAAATCATAGATCACCTGCAAAGACAGCTTCTGGATCTGACAAGAGAGGGATTTATTCAAATGAGTGAAGAGAAGGTGCGGTGGTGGTTTAGTGTTGGTCACTACTGGGTGCAAAGATGGCTTGATAAGATTTGTTTATAAGCTAGGCTACTTTTTAGATAGTCATTATATTCAGCAAGATAACGGCTAGGTTTTTGGGTAAATGTACGCCAGACCGGTTTTTAAAAAATTTTTTAGTAGACCGAAAACCTCACTTTGGATGTTAGCTCTTATAGCGAACAACAGTATTTTGTAAAGTGCAAAGCACTTCTACAAACATTGACAACGATCACGTTGTCATTCTCATCAAAACATTTGGCAATGAACGATGTGGTGAGTCTGGCCAATAAACTACATTCAAAATAGTAATGGGTGGAAGACAGCGGTATAGTAGCATTTATGACGCAAAGTGTATATTTGCTGCATGCTGCTATTGTGTTACATAATTTTTTACATACAGTATATGCTGACAAAGCATAATAAAAACACATTTGTGCTGGAAGACCAGCAGTTTGCGGATATGCAAGTCGTTAATTTTTTTTTTCTTTTTTGTGACTCACTGCTAACTACTGGCCTGACATGCGTGTTACAGTACAGTCTTTCTTTTTGTAGGTCTCTATGACCATAACTTGAAGAAAGGCAAAGAAAAAAAATCCCCTCTTTCTTGTGTAAACATAACTGCGGCTTGGAGGACAGGCATTATTAAGGTTAGATTTGAGGATTGCGTAAGGTTATGCTTCCCCTAAAGAATTTCAATAATTTAGTTCTCTGATCCGAACCAGAGTAGAAACTGATCCATGGTACGTTTTACATTGCGCATTTGGTCCCGGTTCTTATTGCCTTGACATGAGCGACTTTAATGTTAGACCAAAAGTTCCCCAGTAAAAAGCATAAAGCAAACGTTGGCAACCCAACTGAGAGCAAAATTGTGATTATGCTGGGGACAGACAATAATGCTGTCTGGTGGGTTACATGCACTCCTAGTGTTGGAGTGTTTGCAGTGTACTTCAGCCTAAATATTGTTGACCCCTGTCTTAGTTTTCCTAACATTCACAATTTTTCGTCTCATTCTTTTTGGGGATGCTACTTTGGGTTTAGTTTGTATTTGTTGGATTTGGTCTTTATAGCACCGGAACAGTATGAGACCTAGACCCATCCTGGCCTTCTTTTTTTTTTTGTTGCACACCAAGGTCTGGATGATCGTGTTGACACTTGATAATATTCACCACATAAAAATCTCACCTGCCATAATTTTGTCTTCCGAACCTTTTGAACACACCTGGATTGATCCAAGATCAAGTTGTGGGATTGTTGCTGTTTGGGCTTGGTTTTGATTTGAGGCTAGATTAAGACTGAGGTGAGGGGTTAAAGTTTGCAAACATTAAAGCTGTTTGAACTTCTTAGGACAAATTGGCGCTCATGAAGCGAGCTGCTGAAAGCTTGTCATGAATACGGCCAAGCCCTAGTCCACTGCATGCATACATTCCACTCATGCACACTGTCCACATCCGCTCAGACCATTTCCCGTCGTACAGCTCTTTATGCTATTGAAGGGTCTTGGCTGTCTTTTGTCGTTCAAACACATGCACCCGCATTCAAAGGGGGAAACGTTGGCCCAGCTGAGAGCACAATATGACTGGGATCAAAGGTCATCCAGCTGGCCAATCATCGGCCTGTCTGCATTGGCTGGTAGTGGGAGAGGGCGTCGCCGCCTTTGTGTTGGCCCGGGTGGGTCTGCTAAACAAGCAGCTTCGCTTCCATCCCCGGTTCTGTTACTACCGGTGACCGTATTGCACTTCCTCCCATGTCTGAATACTATAGTACATGCTTTTGCCTGTATGCTTGCAATTGACAGGTTTGAAATGCCGAGAAACATTGTCAGAAAAGTTATGCGGAAACCTTACGGTCTCAATTTGTGCTTTGATTCATTCAGTTCTTCAGTCAATGAAAGCACGCAATTAACTGTTCAACTGAACAGAGAATTGCCTCTCTGGTGGTTGGATGAATAAAAGCAACACAATTAGGTAATGGGATAAGGGGTACTTCAAGTTTGTTCTAGAGGGGATGGGTTCTCTGACAGTAAATATGACAAACGTGGGGGTAGGGCATAATAAGCCACGCAGGGCACTAATGGATGCTGATGAACAGATAAGAGACCATTTTAAAAGGCGGTACTGGAGCCTATCCCAGCCGTCTTCGGGCAGTAGGCGGGGGACACCCTGAACCGGTTGCCATTACATGCATTCAATTGAATAGTTTAATTCATGCAAACACACACACACACACACACACACACGATACGATGCTTCCCAACCGTGCACACCGTGCAGGCCTGTTTTCGTGTCCATTAGCAATTGATTTCCTTGTTTCTGTGGGACTTTTCCCTCTTCAAATAACAAGAAAAGCACAAATGGGAAATTCTCGGAATACAACGACCAGAACTGGAGACATTGCAACTGTCACTTTGTCACACACACACACAGGAGTTGCTTGTTTTACTGTTCTCTTTTTATTCATGTGGTGACCAATTTCCAAAGGCTCAGAAACTCTTTCAACTGCTGCTTTGCTTTTGTCCCAAAATTCCAACTCGTACCTACCACCCCAAAAATATACAGCAGAATGTAAACTGAAATTGCTTTTTAAATTAGTCAAAACAAAACAACTATTTAGACAGAGAAAACAGTAACACTGCTGTTGCTAATTATTGCACTACAGGAGTAAAAATAAAACAACCCCCCCCCACAATTACATAATCACGATTATAGTCTTCTCTTCTCCCTTCACTAGTGGGAGATAGATTCGCTCTTCTTTCTGTTCTCTATAGAATGAGAGCACTGTTTCCTAACATTGTGTTAAAATACCTCAAACTTTTTCCTACTTTCTTTTCTGATGTCAGCCTAGTGCAGCTAAACTTGCTAAACGTCGGGGCCCCCCGGGGTTGGGGGGCAAACCACTAAATATAGCCTTGAATTGTTCACCGCTCGGTCTGACGTAGACAAAGCGATTGTTAACAACAAAGTAGGCAGAACCAAAGCCGAAGCTCTCGGCGCACAGAAACGGTCGGTGAGAGGAGAGGAAGAAGAGCCGTAGTAGTAAGTGAGGCGGCAGTGATAACTTAACAGCAAGGTGATGGTGGGCATCCGTGCGATGTGCCTTCTGTTCAGTGTAACGTTTAGCTCTGTAGCATCACACAGTAGTTGGAAGCAGTATCGATGCTGTGACTCATTGTTGCTATGGTGAGGAGCTCTGACAGCATCGCTGCTGATGAAGAGGAACTGACTCCACAAGACTCTTCTCCTTCCGCTCTCTCTCTCTCTCTCTCTCTCTCTCTCTCTCTCTCTCTCTCTCTCTCTCTCTCTCTCTCTCTCTCTCTCTCTCTCTCCATCAGTCGATCTGCTTCTTCCCTTAAGCATCTTCCTTATATTTTCTCCTCGCTCTTGTCTTTGTTACAGACAAAACAGACCGCTCTTTATGACCGCGTGCTCCCTTATTTTCATCCTTTGCTCAGCAGCATCCGCCAGACTCCTTCACCTCTTCTTTCTTCCTGAACCCTGAAACTCTTATTTTGTTGCACACAGTACATTTGATCATTTTGCGTTGAAACATTCTCTCGGTCACAAGAATGCATTTCTATTCGCACTAGTGACAAGGTTGTTGTTTTTAATGAAACTCGGGAGCTTTCAGGTCAAATAATAGTTAGATGGTTAAACTGTCATTGTCATTATTGAATATAAATATCCATTTTCCCTCTGAAAAATCTACAAAATAGACACAGTAAAATGCTTGTTAAAAAAAAAAAATCTAAGCTTCATTGTTCCATTTTATCCTCTGCAGCTGGGTCGCACACATGGTTCCAAGCTGTTTGTACTGCGATCACAAAAACAGAAATGAATCAAAAATGATCGCTCAACAAGTTTACGGCTCCAAATACAATTTGCATGCGCTAAGACTTGTACTGTATGTGCGAGACAGGAATCTAAGCAGAAACTAGTACATTAGTCACAATTATCTTGCCCCTTGCCCTATGTAAGTACAGACGATAGCCTATTGAAAAGTCTTCTCCATTGCCATTCGTTGTCACCGTTTGCATTTGCATTCACATAATGCGCAACCAAGAAAAACAGAAGTAGATAGTAGTAATCCAAGACTACTTAGAATTTATCAACATCCATGAACTCATTCACTCCCAAAGACGGTTTTAAACGTCTTTTCAGACTTGGTCCAGAATTGGCTGGTACTGAATGAGTTAATATACAAGCATTATTTGGCAAAAGTATGACATTTGTGTACCTTTTAACGGAGCATTTTGATCAAATGGTTTGTACTATGTTACGTTAACTCACATAAGGGGGCATAAACTTAAATTCCCATGCTGCTGAAGATGTGCCAAAAGCATGATTCAGCCTCAAAATATCCCTCAGAAGGCGGTGGACGGACCGTTTCGCATGTCCGCCTAACAGTGCATGTTCGGGGTTAGATTTCAGTCTCTGTGTGGAGTTTAGCGGTGACTGCGTGGGCTTTCTCCGGGTATTCCGGTTTCCTCCCACATTCTAAAAAGATGCATGGTAGGTTGATGGAACGCTCTGAATCGTCCCCTGGGTGTGAGTGAATGGTTGTTCGTCTGTGTTACGATTGTATTATTGTTGATGTTTTACGTGTGCTGTTGTATTCTCATTATTTGATGTTAAATGTTCTGTAAAGATGCAGTTGCAGCTGTTGTGAAAGCGCCAAATGAACAAAGATGTATGATATCACGGAGCGTGTATGAAATCATGCCATCCATCTTTCGTTGGAAGTTCTTACGAGCACCAACCACTGACAGCCAGGACATTTCAGAACACCCCATTAACATTGATTTTCTATGAAGTTTCAAGGCTGAATGTACTTGGCATCATCATTCTCAATATGATCTTTCTGATATCATTTTCCCAGTTTTGACTGAGCTGCGCTGAAATGACCCGACTTCCCGCAATGGAATGTCGACTGATTTTGCTTGAAATGTTAGTTTTCATTGCTATGTCTTCAGAGAGTGACCAAAAGAGTGTGCAGACTGACTCCCCCTGGTGATCTGCTCCTCAGAATCGTAGCAATATAGTGGAGATGGCAGCCTGGCACAGCAAGGAGGTTGTGTGATGTCATTAGAACACTGTGGCCTGATTAGTGTTGCCCGTCTCCCTTCATCTCTCTAGCTCCATGTCATTCTCAGTGGGTGAGTAGCATGCTTCCTTCTTGTCACCCCTTGTCTCCTGTCTTCGCCTGTGTGAGCTTAACATTGGGAGGTCAAGTTGTGGGTGTGGTAGGCTCAAGGAGCGGAAAAGACGAGAGAGCGGTGATGCTTCCTGATCACCAGATGACCGCTGACTTGATGTGCACGTGCAGAACACAGGAAGATGCTTTTGAGTCTTGTGTCTGGCCGCGTGTGTATTTTGCCTCCTCTCTGGCTAACTATGTGCCACACATGAATGTGCATTCCTTTTTGACACACTCGGCAGCTTTCAATATTTTATAATATTTTTCGCTCTTACCTACACACACACACGCACACACCAGATTTCAATGGCCCCCTTCCTTACATTATATTCACATCCAGACAGCCAACTCCCATAATACATAATTCAAACACTGGCTTGACCAGAATTGGTGACCCCTGTTTGGAGTACCTACAGTCTACTCACTTAATCGTCCTCTGTTTAGCTTTTAAAGTTAGTGACTTGTTGCTGGTGTTGATGTCTGTTTGTAATAAAGAACCATGTGTCCCTTCCCTGAAGTTATTTTGTAAACATCAGTAATTGGTATGCTTTTATGAAATGTCACTTTGTGCAAGTCTAGACAGACAAGAACGCTAACTATGTAAATTAGTGCCCAAAAAAAGTTGCAATGTAAACGCAATCAAAAATGGTCCATATTAAAATAGCAAGTTTTGGTAAAAAAAAAAATACAATGAGTGATCATTTATTTTAAAAAAACAACAACCTGAAAGTAAGCATTTGGTCCTATATGGAAAATAGCAATAGCCCTTGTGTGTGTGTGTTTTTTTTTTTTTGCAAAATAAGTGTTCTATAGAGTTATATAATAATTATAGCTGTCAAACGATTAAAATATTTAACCATGATTAAAACACAACTGTCATAATTACCGGTAACTCATAATTAATCATGGTTACTCACATTTTTTATTGATTCTAAATGTCTTTTTAAATTTTTTTGGTCCTATTTTTCCCTTTTAATGCTCTCATCAACATGGAATCATGGATCAATTGTCTATCTGCAAAATGCAAATATTTACTGAAACAACAATTTCGATTTTCAATTTTACATGAACATTTTTCACTTGGAGCAGTTATTCACACATAATCTCTCACACAATATTACTGTCCATCAACAACAGTGAAAAAATATTTTGTCACACAACGGCTCCTTTAACAGCTCTTTTTAGGGAATCAAAACAGAGCAATAGAAAATTATAAAGTGCACATCTAAGGTAAACTAGTACCCAGCCTATGGTGGATTTAAATTTAATCACGTTAAAATTGATTTAAAGTAATGCCGATGATAACGCGCGAAACTGACAGCTCTAATAATAATAGATGATAATTTCACCCCTCATCATACATTGCCTCTGTCTGGCTTGTGTAGGTTTGTGTATGTAGGTCTTGTGTTCTGCCATACAATCTGTCCCTATCCAATATTCACACTGACTAACGCTTGAGGGTAAAGACATGGAGGAAAGGAGGCCTTGGAGTAAAAGAGTTTTAGGATTGAAAAGAGGGCAGATGATCGTATTTTCTTGTGGAAGCAAACCTTACACAAAACTGAACAGAAGTATTTGTCTGTGTGCGTATGTGTGTGTTAACTGCATCCATGTGTGTTTTGTCTCGTAAATTTTTTCCATTCAAATGTGACTTGATGCATTACGTAGCTTCAGTTCTCAGGCCCAACGCACTGGGCACGATTCTTCTGAACCCTACTTCGACGGGACTGTCAGAAAAACAGTTGGACACTCACTCCCGAACATTGGCCGATGTAATGTATGGACTCGCTGCGATCTCAACTGTGCCAGCCTGTTTCCCGTTTTGAGGCTCCACGTACACTATATTCAATTGTATCACTTTTTTTTTAATCCACTAAAAATAACATCAGTCAAGAAACACACAGATTGGTATAGAAGTAAGACGTGGTCGATAATTATGACAAAATAAGTTATTTCAAAACGCAAGACTCGCCTCCATTCATCGATTCCTATGCTTAATAAATCTTTTTTTTCTTTTTTTGAGTACAGGAGGTACAATGTGTGTGTGCGTGTTGGCCATTTTTGTTTCTGTTTGTGTACGAGTCTCCCCGTCCCTCTGTAAGATGATTGTCATTGGCTGGCAATCAATAGCAAACTCGTAAGGAGAAATGTGGCTGGTTGGCCTAATGTGTACATGCAGTACGATGTGGAAAGTTCGCATTACTGGCATCGTCCTAATTTTGAATGTTCATATCTAGGTATCGATATACCAACAGTATATCACCCGGCCCTGAGTCACACTGACAGTCACACAAATTTGTTCATATGAGTGTAGTTGTGTTTTTCGTGTGTGTAATGCTCATTGCAAAGTGATTACACTGAAAGTGAATTTCTACTTGGGTATTAGCTGCAGCCAAGTCTGCTTGTGTCCCTTTGTGAGTTGTGCTGAATATAAACGAGCTTTACTCTGTTTTAGATTAGTCATCGGATTTGAACCCTCGTGTTCGATTGAGTTAACATGGCTCCATACTTGAGGCGTCAGAGAAGTTGAAGAAGGATTCTTTCTCCGGTGATTTGGTTTGGTGCATGGTGCAGGATGAGATATTTTTTGACACGTTATCGCACAATCGTGAGCCACGATTCTCCTATTGACAGATGGTTGAGTGTGGCCTGTGTTTGCCTACATTTGGTTAAAGAATTGGGGTCTGGGGGTTTGCATGTAAAAGGGGGAAGAGGAGGTGTGGGTGGAGGTCAGCGGAGGCACAGCTGGCGAGATCCCCTCTCCAACCAGCTGCTGCCTCAAAAGAGTGTGTCAGCAGCCTGCTTGGCTGCTTGGCTTAAAATGTCTTCTCTTTCTCGGTGTCCTCTTGTCCACTCCCCTATCTTACCTTCTGTTACCCCGCAGACTCAGCCCAGCTGTTCCAAAATCTCCTAGCTATGTTTACACACAGTCAATATTCGGGTTATGGTCAAAATTCCGGTTACTGAAACATTCGGTATAACTCATTTACTTCGTTTCTTATACATGTCAACTGGAATATCCCGATTTTAAACGGCGGCACACTGACAACGTCGCAATTCAAATAGACGTCATTTCTGCTACTTCATCAGAAAGACACGGGGGAAAAAAACTGTCTCTCACCACATCTAATAAAGAAGTTGTCACTGGCATTTTTTGCAGACATTTTAATGGAAGCTGTCTTCCAAGGCCTTGAAACGTGCTTGCTAAATTTTGTGCCATTAATGCTAATGTGAATATAGTTTCAATGTAGAGTGGGACCTCTAATTACGAAATTAATATGTTCTGGAAGAAATTTTGTAACTAGATAATTTTCTAAGTAGAGACGTGTTTTCCATGTAAATGCCCTAATCCGTTCCAAGCCCCCCCCCCCCCCCCACTCCCAAATTCAGACATAAATGTTTTCTAAAGCATAAAAATGCATCAAAATATGGAACAAATACATGTTACAATTAGATTAGAGCACAATAAATGAGAGTTGTGCATAATGTAAAAAAAAAACAAAGAATAGAGTAAAGAATAAACATGAAGAGACGTTCGTAAGTAGTGGTACCGCTGCAGTGCATTTATACTACCGGTACTCTGAATGACCAAAAGTGATCATACTCGGGTTTATGGAAATTCCACACGAGTTAGATAAGTATACCGCATGTACACAGCAACACATTAAAACGATCAATTAGAGATTTTTTTCCTAATGTGAGCATTTTTTTAAGCTCCCAACATTTTTATGCATTCTGTTGATGGCCCCCAACTTTAGGGAGTGACTGGAAACGTGGCACAATATCAAATATTTATCACACCTGCCACCATGGGGACCCCTGTTCAAGACTATCCACGGACACATGCCTGTGGTGCCCTTGAGTAAGCCACCAATAGCCCAAACCGCTCCCTGGGTGCCAAAGTAGCCCCTTGCTCCAAGATGGATGTGTCGCTAGCAGTGTGTGTTGCACTTCTGAGACATGTTTTCAAACTACCGAGCTTGATAGTTGCAGTGAAAAAAAATTGAAAAACTCAGGGCCACCAACCAGGCTGTACTTCATCACTCTTATGTTTGCGCTGGTGGGCAACACCATCCCTTCCTCCCTCCCCGCCTCTCTCTTCCAGTGCTATTGTTCCCTCGATGACAAGGCCCACGTGCCCCCCTTTTCAAGCTCTTGGTGGTGGTGGTGGTGGGGAGTCGGCGGGCTCTTTGTCTGGCGGCCATTGTCCCAGACACGCGCTCCTGTTTGACGGACGCACGTGCTGATAAAAGAGAAAAGAGGAGGAGGAGGAGGGCCCACCGCTGGCCATTCTTCTCGATGGTGGTGGTGGCGGCGGCGACGGTGAAAAGACGAGACGCACTGACCATCTGTGGTGCGCGTCTGTAATCTCTCGTGACTGCAAGCGCACGCGTACACACTCATTTCGTTTCCAAAAGAATCCCTCTCTTTTGTCTTGCCACACTTTTACCAAGGAAACAATAACACTGAAGTAGTTTTTTTGCTTGTGATGTCTTTTTTTTTGTGTGCTGCGAGGAATCATAAAGTATAATGATATGGTTGTAGTGGCCCTACTCTGTGATAATATAATAATAATAATAATACATTTTATTTATAAGCGCCTTTCAGGAAACCCAAGGACACTTTACAATAACAAAAAACACAAAACAATACGGGTTGAGCAGAAAGTGACTACGTTTAAATGCCGTCAATAACCTTCTCAATACCCGAATATTGCTGATATTCGGCAACGGTTTAGATTGGAATATTCCAATTGGTCACATTTAGCATGTTTACGGAGTAACTCACACTTACACGTTGTCCCGAATGTTTCAGAAACCAGAATTTTGATCTTAACTTGAATATTGACTGTAAATGTGGTCAGTGAACCTGTTTATGTCAGGCAATTAACTGTCTGGTCAAAGCTTCAGATAGAGTTATTCTTTGAAATTTCATATGTTCCACATGATGCAGCTGTATCTAACTGCATCCGTCTTGATTTCCTGCACCGGTTTTGTTTGCCATTGATTCTGCATGACCAGACTGCTAGCTTTTAGTGCTTGTCGATGGGACAGGACCACCCTGTGAAGGTCACACTATCCCCTGCACAATTATGAGTCCTCCCTGCTTCAGCAAAGCAAAAACATTTTCTCTGTACAGTGGTACCTCTACTTACGAAATGAATTGGTTCCGGAAGAAATTTCTCATCTAGAAAGTGTTGTAAGTAGAGACGCGTTTTCCATGTAAATGCCCTAATCCGTTCCAAGCCCTCCCAAAATTCAGACATAAATGTTTTCTAAAGCATAAAAATGCATCAAAATATCGAACAAATAACATGTTACAATTAGATTATTGCACAATAAATGAGAGTTGTGCATCATGTAAAAAACAAAGAAGAGAGTAAATAATAAAAATGATGGTCATTTAACTTTTAACTCCGTCCTCATCTGGGGGTTTTTTGCCCTCTTTAGTTCTTGTTCTCTCTCCAAAGAAGTTTGCTTTTGTCGTCTTTTAATAATCCTTTGAAAATGTCCAAGGCAAAAATCAGCATATTGAGTGATCGCCCGACTCGTCAACACTTCGGAACACATCATGGACCGAGGGGCGAATGACGAGGACGCTGCATCGACACCTATCTCTCTATCTGCACACATAGACATACGGTTAGAAGTCTCTTAGCCAATGGGATGGCAGTATGTTGCTCAGTAGCAGCCAATGGCAGAGCAGCTATAAGTATGCTGCGTTCAGGGAACTCGGAGCTGCGAGGAGTAGGCCATATTGTATTTTTACCTTTCGTATCTTGAAATTTCCTTCGTAACAAGAGGTAATATTTTCCTGTTGAGACGTTTCGTAACTTGAAAATTTCGTATGAAGAGGCGTTCATAAGTAGATTTACCACTGTAAATGAAAATTATCTTAAAGTCTTCGCAGCAGACACTTTTCATTTTTATTGTATTTCTTTTGTAGTTGGTTTCTGTTATACAGGTGGCTTTACCGAACCTTGATGTTGTGGGGGCAGATAGAAAAGGACAAGACAGCTTTCCTGAACACATTAGAGAGCAAATAGACAGATGGAAGATGCCACTGAGGAAAATGGACTGACCGACAGATGGATCCGTAGACATCTCTTTAACAGATGCATATGCATTGAGTCAACATTTCATCATCCGGAATGTGTAAGAGTTGGTCATTCCACATAAAAAAGGAACTAGCGCGAATATGGACTCACTGTTCTTCATTGTGCTGTACTGCCCTTCTATTAAAAGTTTGCGTCCCATCGCATTATCATCATGTGCTTTGTGTCGAGAAAAGCACTTTTAGACCAAGGACGGGCAGAGTGATGAGGCAGATGTTAAAAGCTCTAAAAGCCTATTGATTTTCGACTGGGGCCTTATATATAATTGCTTGACATGCATACATGTACATAATGCATGAATATGTTGTTTGATGGTCAGCATTTTTAAATTTGAAGAGATGCATCCCCAAAATGAGTGTGTCAAAATGGGTTCTGTTTGAGTCAATAGAGCACAACTAAAGCAGAAAGCTGAACGTGTAGTCATTATTATTATTATTTAAAAATACTTCTATTATGATTTATTTCTTATCAGGTCTCATAGACTTCTCATTCCACAGTTGGGTTCTGATCATGTGCCTTTAACTGTACACTTGTATATTATTTGTGTGACTAGTGATTGATTATTTAAACCAGATAATAAACGCACATGGGTAGCAATTAAAAAGCTACCAATATTTCATTTCACATTTTGATATCCACTGCATACATCCACTTGGCTAGACAGCGCAATACACTGACGGAGCCTTTCATTGTGCTATTCTCCTTCCATCCAGTAGGGGTGCTCCTAAACAAGGCAACAGAATACACTCTGTGCCTTCAACGGCCACCCTCTTCACTGCATTAGGCAATTACTGATTTCACACAATCCTATCTGATTTGTACTCTGAGAGCAGCAGGAGGCTGGCTCATCTCCTATCCTTCTGTCACCCTTTCAGAGACTCCCCCGCAAGATCTTGCATCAGAAGAGACAAGGAATTTGTAGCCTGGAGTCATTCTACTACTACTGCAAAAAATACTACCTTTGGACAACAAAATATGCATTTTGGACATCCCCATCTCTTTAACTGTTCCGTGTTTAAATGTCCACAAAAATACGACTGGTTGTCATGTGATGTGGTTGCCATGCAGCAGTAAGGTTTTCAGTAAGATGGTCATTCGAATGTCGAAGGAGCTGGGATGCCATGTTGATTATTAATTATTTTAATTTTAAATTAAAATTTAAAGTAAATTGGACCGGCAAATTGGTGCTGTTGTTAAATCCAGCTACTTTCATTTTAGGCAGCTGGCTAGAGTGAAGCCTCTTCCTTTCTCAACAGCACTTTGAAACAGCGATTCATGCCTTCGTCACATCTCGGCTGGATTACTGTAATGCACTTTACTTTGGAGTCAGCCAATCCTCCATTATGCGTCTCCAGTTGGTCCAAAATGCTGCTGCTCGCCTCTTGACAGGTACTTCTAAGAAGGAGCACATAACTCTTACTCTGGCAACCCTTCCCTGGCTTTCTATACATATTAGTTTGTTTTGTTTTTCAGTTTCTATTTTGCATTTTCAAATCTTTAAATGGCCTCACCCCACCTTACCTCTCTGAGCTCTTCTGCCCCTACGTACCGGCCCCGTGAACTAAGCGGAGGGGATCGAGCCTTTTCCGTTGTTGGTCCCGCTCTTTGGGATGACCTCCCATTGAAGGTTCGGCAAGCCCCCTCGCTGCCCATCTTTAAAACTCGGCTCAAAACTCATTGGTATTCTTTGGCTTTTTGACTAGACTCGATTTTTAGTTAAAACTGTTTTTGTGCTTTCTACTGTCTTTGTTATTAATTTATTTATTGTGGGAATATTTGAGCTCCGCACAAAGCACTTCATATACAGCGATGGTTGTTTTAAAGTGCTCTATGAATACAGTTGAATTGAGAATTAATAAAGGAGAGAACAGATGCACGATGAGACCAAAGGAAGCTGAATGAAATTTCAATCTGTGGTTTTGACCAGAGGCAAAAATAAATGACCTGTAGGTCAGATAAAAGTGTTTTGGTGTGCACCTGAATGGCTGATGTTATCTCATCTCTTCTTAATGGCCCATTCCTCTTCGGGATAACATGCTTTGCTTCAGAGGTTTTCATTAGACGCCTTAAGCCTGTGGTGTATGCCAAGGATTTTACATCATATTTCTTCCTTCTCTCTGCCCCCCATTTTTACTCTACAACTTGGTCATTGACTTTTGAGGTCCGGACAATAAATCCTCCCGAAATTACATTTACCACAGAGCTTTTTTAAAAAAATCAATTTAGCGTTGCTCCCAGACACATTTGCTGCTTATACACAGTGTGAATTTAAGAAATAAAAATTGTAGAGTCTATAAAAAGAGGGAAAAATTAATTAATTCATTAAATTATTGCTTTTTTTTTTCAAATTAAAGCTCCACAAATGAAGTCACTGATTCTCAAAACTGTTCCACAAAGTAAAAAAATATAACAAAAACATCGGAGCCTTGTAGTGTTTGCGTAATATACGTAAACGCTTTGCTAACTGCAGAGATTTCATAAATGCAATTGTGTGTGCTTTATGTTGGACCTACTTTAGAGACTTAAGTCCAGGGTGAATGAATCGTTTTGGTTCATGCGCTCATGCTCTTAATGGCTGTATTACTGTGACTTGCACACATTGCATCCTATCAGAGCATCCGGGCGCTTCCTCTTTTTGACCTGGTGCAGTTCCAGCTCCAGCTGTTATCATCAAGTGCCAGCCCCTCATCTCACCCGCTCCCCTGGTGCACTCTTGACCAGTGCATCAAGAACAGATGGAGTGCAGAAAACCGTGTCAGCACCCGCGATGACACGCTTTACCCACCACTCCACTCCTCTTCTTTCTCTTGTTTTTATCCTGTCTCTCCAGTATTTCCCCACTCCCAGGATCCGGGGCAGACATTGATTTGTCATTTATTTATAGCACAGCTGTGAGCATGCACGCTTGTGCAGTATTTGTTTGTTTCTGTACATCTGTACAACAGACGCTCATGTGGCTCGTGGGCGCTCCTAATTGCGTTTGCATGAATCTGTGTGTGAGTGTGTATGTGTTTGTGCGCGCGCACGTGTGAAGGCTCCTTTTCCAAGTTAATCTCTTAAAAAGAGGTGTGGCTCTACGCTCGCTCTCCACCCAGCTCCTCATTCTGAGTGGCGATATCATCACACAAATCTCTCCTCCGCTCATTTTTTCCCCCCCCTTGTGCCGCTGTTGCCGCCACAGCCATTCGTCTCAAAACCTCGGCTCGTCCACCTCTGCGATCTTCTCCGTCTACGATGAGTTCTTGCGGTGTGATCGGGGATGCCATCGAAACCAGGTGAGTCAGAGAGGGCTACGGCTGTCGTCGTGGTTTTTTGTGCAAGAACTGCACGGTACCGTCGCTTTAGGCTTTACTGTGTTTGTTTGGACTCCAAACTGGGTCACTGGTGCGCTAGTATTCACTAATGCATTCCATTTCGCTCAGCTCTATAGCGGTCAAGAGCAAATGCTATATTTTTCCCGATGGCTGTTGTGTTATCGGCGACAGTCGCTTTTCAAACCGTGCCAAGGTCTGGTCTAGCCTGTGTCCACAGGGCTCATCGTCGATAATAGCCTTAGCAGATGCAGAAACTACATGCCCATATGGAAGAGATTAAACATGTTACGTATGCAAACGCACACAGCATATTGTTTCTGTGTCATGTGCCGGCATATTTGTGTTCAGGAGCATGCTTTTGCCCCTGAGAGAGGTGCATGAGCATTTGGCATGCATGCCTTTGCCCACAGCAGAAGGTACGTTTTCAATCAAGTCGCGTAGCCTGGAGGATTTGCTTAATTCCCAGGAGTTTCAAGACCCTTTCCTCTTCTTTCCCTCTGGCCTCGCGTCAAGGCAGCAGAGAGAAACGGTTCTTCATGTGTTTTTGTGAAACGCGGAAAGAACGGGGCGAAGAGTAAGACAACGTCACGAGTGGAATGAGGACAAATGAAGAAAAGCGAGATGCAGACGCAACAGGACGGAGATGAGAGGAGGGGTGTGAAAGTTGGGTTTGAAAAGAGAAAAAAAAAGAGGAGATGAAGAGAGAAGAAAGGCCGTGTATAAAGCTGGACCGGCAGACACTATAACAAGGCGAAAGAGATGGTAACAAAAAAACAACTTTCGACATTGATCTTCACAGTTTAGTTGTGGGAGCGATGTTCAAACTTCTTGAATGCAAACGATGTTAAAGGAACCGTGTACATGTGGAAAGTTCTCCATGAGTGCAGATGTTTTCCCCAAAATGCAGAACTTCCAAAACTATGAGGTAACATCTGACGTATTTTGGGTGGACCGGAAATTCTCTTTGTATGCACTCAGGCTGCAGACCTTTGAATATTTTTTTACATACGGTACACAAGGGGGTTCCTTTTGAGTTCAGGACTCTGCCCTGTTTACAAATGCAAAGGCCTCTCCTTCATTGAACACAACATGAATGACAAGGAAAAGAAATCATGTGCCTGCTTGACAATCATTAAGAAATAAATAGATGAAGAAGAGCCACTTTAAGGGTCGCGCTTACATGCATATGCAATACGTTACATTTTTGTGACACTAGCGAACACAGTTGTAGGTCAGGGGGACGTTGGGGTTGAATGGCCCGTTGCTCATCCTCTGTAGCTCCGTCAACACTTAACAAAGCTGAAAGATTTTTCTGCCCTGCCACTCAATGACTTGAAGTATGACCCTTCGGGTGGAAGGTAGCGATTGTGATCAC
Organism: Hippocampus guttulatus; assembly: GCF_054856545.1. NCBI lineage: Eukaryota > Metazoa > Chordata > Actinopteri > Syngnathiformes > Syngnathidae > Hippocampus > Hippocampus guttulatus. Next base: position 8,482,775 of record NC_141272.1, on the reverse strand, counting down.
TTGGCCACGGCAACCCCATTAAAGTAGCATGACCTTACTTACAGCATTTTCTTTTTTTTTATACAGACAGTTGGTGACCCCAAATTTGGTGGGCATAAGAGTGGTGAGCACTTCTGCCTCACAGCAAGAAGATATCCAATTTGCTCTCAGCTTGGATCACTTGTGCCCAGAGTTCGTATGTTCTACCAATGCATTATTATTATTTTTTGTCTATCCCCTACAGCAGCATAAATAGTACCAGTGTCTTAACATAAATTAACATAATTAATGAATCC